>NC_056478.1:3249803-3909649 GCF_008729295.1 Plectropomus leopardus
ACGGTTATTGATTTTTCTAAACGGTTATGATTTGTTATCCGTGTACCCGTTTACACGTGTAGATGTTGACATCCCTAGATGACATTATATATGTGTATATATATATATAGAGATATAGATATAGATATAGATAGATAGATGCCATACATTTTGACTGAAACTGGAAAAAAAGACTAAATAAAAATAGTGTAAAAAATATTTCTCTCTTAATGACATTAACAGATGATTCTGCGTCTGTTTTTTCGTTAACGCGGTCTCGTGTGTTTCTGTTGTCCCTCTGCAGAAGCCTCGTGAAGCTGGAGAGCCTCGAGGACACGTACATCCTGGACGGTCACGACGACTCGCTGTCAGACAAACACGGCTGCCCGGCGTACGTCAGCCCCGAGATCCTCAACGCCAACGGCAGCTATTCGGGGAAGGCGGCCGACGTCTGGAGTCTGGGCGTCATGCTTTACACCATCCTCGTGGGGCGCTACCCCTTCCACGACGTCGAGCCCGGCTCTCTGTTCAGCAAAATCCGCCGCGGCCACTTCAACATCCCCGAGACGCTCACGCCCAAGGCCAAGTGCCTGATCCGCTCCATCCTCCGCCGGGAACCCGCCGAGCGCCTCACCTCTCGGGAGATCCTGGAGCACCCCTGGTTCGCCTCCTCCGGAGCGCTCGGGGGCGCGGCGGCGCACGGCAGAGGCGAGAGGGAGCAGGAGCAGATGGTGCCTGAGGTGAACATGGAAGAGGAGCTGGAGCAGTTCTTCAGCTGAGCAAAAAAATAAATAAAAAAATCACCAAGCACAAACGGACGCCACGGTTCGGCTCGCCACGCTCACAGCAGAGCCAAAAACAGTAGATTAGAGATTAATAGGTGAACATTTGTCACTCATAATAAAGGTGTTTCCATCCTGTTTCCTTTTCCACCATTTCATGGAAAACCTTGAGCCTGGCATGACAAATGGCATCTATAACGTCACCTGGCGAGGCGCGTCCCGGGACGCCGCCGCCGCCAGACATGCAAGTCGCAAACAATGTAGCAAATTGTTCTTTTTTGGATCGGTTTGGGTTAATGTGGTGCTCATAAAAGTAGACACATTCACCTTTTTTTGACACTATGGAAAGCATGAAGGGACATCAGAGACCAAGGAGAACAAGTCGAAATGAACTGACGTCACCGCTTTTCTCACATTTTTTTTTTTGTCGTAGCTTTAGGTGGTACCAGTTTAAACCGCAGACCCAGAGTCAGAATTCACAACAAAAACCAGGTGATTATCCCTGACCTGGCACCACTGGTTAACCCTTTCAAACCTGGAGCGACTTTCACTTTTCTAGTGCTGCTTTCTGACGCTTTTCACAAGTATTTAAACCTTTGAATCTGAGCAAATTGGTGCTTTTTTTTCTTTTCCTGTTTTTTTTTTTTTGCAATATGTAAAAAAAAAAAAAGGGCAGTGAGCAATTTGGTAAGAAATGTTCCAACAAATTAGTAGAGAGAATTATTTTTAAAAGAAACTAGGGAGAAAAATGTCTAGGAAAAAAGAAAGTAAAAAATAAAAACTTTTTATGATTATCATAATTACATATTTAAAATTATGTTACAGATTTATTATATTTACGCACTTTCCCAAGTCTTGTTTGCCTTGTTTTATTTTTTATTTTTTTTAAAATAATTTTCAGGTAATGTTTCTGCTACTTGGTAAAAAAATGTTCCACAAATTTCAAGGTATTAGATTTAGAAAATATTTTTGAAAAGCTAGGGATAAAATTTCTAGTGAAAAAATAAAAAAAAGCTAGTAAACTGTAAGTATCACATATTTAAAATTAGGTTACAGTATTTAAAGCTGTTTTATTAGATTTTTAAGCACTTTCCTCACCCTTTTTTTTAAAAGACTTTTTTATCTTTTATTATTTTACCATTTTTCAGGTAATTTTCTTTTACTTTTTACTAATTTCTTGCTAATTTTTAGGTAATTTCTTTCATTGCTCACTGCCTTATTTCCATGTCTTTGAAAGAAAATCATGCCAATTTCCTTGTGTTTCAAAGGGTTAAAAAATGGAGCAGCTTAGGCTTTTTTTTCACCATCCACATGTTTGACGTCGTTTTTGTGTCACGGTTTAGGTTTCGTTTCGTTTCTCATTTGTCTCCATCATTGATAATTCTGACATTTCACCCATTCGTACCTCTCTGTCCTCTTCGTTCAGCGCCACACTTTTTTATTTTTCATCACTTTGAGTCGTTTGTTTCTAAGCTATTCCACTCTGTTGTTACTGCTGCTTTAAAATCACTCCCTAAACCTCAATCTTTTCGTCTCTGTACGCCTCCAAACATGGCACTTGATGTGAGTGAATGGACGATTCCACCTCTTAAAAAAAATTAGCTTCCTCTTATTTAAATTCATTCTTCAGTTGTAGGAACGAGAACATTTATTTAAATTGTAACAGCTATATATATATATATATATATTATATATATAAATGAATATAAATATATATATTTAAAACTGCATTGCAGGGGTTTTCTTTTTCTTTATTCGGAGATTCCTTTTTCATGTATGATGTAGGCAATATCTTGACACAGGACGGGCGCAGAGAGGAAACGCCTGTCCGAAGTTTTTTGGAATACACAATATCTTCTGTGCCAGTATTCCCCCCCGACGGCCCACGCCACCCGGTTTCCCTCGTTTCTTTTTCAAAAAAAAAACTTGATACGAGATATTCAGTGGTAGTATTGCTACGACGTGTTCACTCCAGGACCCCGTGTTAGTTTTCTACTGCCTGCGTAGGTTCTGTGAAACGGTCATGCTCGGGATGGGTACCAGTGGACATGTTTTGTCGTATCTCAATGTTACTTTGAATTTGTGTTTTTATCTTAGTCATTGGCATGTGCCCCATGAATGCTATAGCCTGCCTAGCAGGGTGGGGGGAGAGAGAGGGAGGGAGGGAGGGAGGGGGGAGGAGGGTGCTTGTTTTTTAAGAAAAGTTAAAAAACAATGAAAATTCTCAATTTGCTACTTTTCTGAGTTGCTTTTCAATAAATAAAAAAAAAACCTTTTGCTTTTATTGTTATTTTGTAGACTGAGCTACGTTTTATTTAAGTTGGTGCTGATTTGGTGCTAATGTTTAGTCCTTTTCGTTTCATGGAGGGGGGTGGTGCATGGTGGGATATCTGCCTCAGATGTTCTGATTGTATCGTAACAGATTCTGGTGTTTTGTCCAAATTTATTCAGTAAATAAATTGTGAACTGCTATTTGACTTTGTTGTTGTTTTTCCTACTATACGATGTTTGTTGAACTCTCTCTTTATATATATATATATATATATATATATATATATATATATGTATTTATAAACATAGATATATACCGTCTACAGATAGATCCTCTAACACCTGGACCAAACATAGATCCGTCACATTGACAGTTTCAAAACAACTACAAATACTCAAAATTACTACAAAAGGCACAAAACAACAAACTCAAAATGAAAACAGAGACTCAAAATGCGTACAGAGGGACTCAAAATGACTGCAAAGAGACACAAAACGACAGCAAGATGCAAAATGAGAGACACGAAACGGCAGAAACTCAAAATGATTACAGAGATAAAAATTACTACAAAGAGACACCAAAAAACTACTGTTTCATAACTAAAAAGACTAAACAACAAGATGCAAAATGACTACAGAGACTCAAAAATGACTCCAAAGAGACACAAAAAAGAGACTTAAAACAACAAATGCAAAATGACTACAAAGAGACACAAAACAACGACACAAAGAGGCGTAACAGCTACAGTCTGTCCTGCTTTATGTCGGAGAGGCGGTTCGGCCTTCAGCGCGTCTGTTCTCAGCGACCCCAAATATCTCAAAAAGCAATTTTTATGGTATAAAAAAAACGAATTAAAAATGCTTTGTGTGACATTCCTCGTATGTTCCAAATATTTATTGATTTATGAAATGCAAATGTGAAGTCAGACATGGCTGCAGACGTCTCAGAGGGAAAATCTGAATCTCACCGTCTGATCTCTTATCAAAGGACTCCCTTTCTTTGATTCTTGACTAGAAGACACTTTTTTCATCCCTGAGACACATCTAAGTGACTCCAGCTCCGGGATGTGGAGATTTCTCTCTCCATTTCAAACATCCGTATATTAAAAAATGATTATTTTTCACTTCCAGTACACTCCCAGCAGCCGGCCCTTCCAAAAAGCACTCTCCAGTTCATCATGAGACTGCAGTCACCGACAGAACCTGAATGGACTCCAAATGAGCGAAAAGAAAAAGGCTCCGACTGAGCCGCCCCGTCAGCCCCGCTTCATCTCAGCGATTACACGCACGACGCGCTGCTGCAACAATGAAAACTGTAATCCTGATAGAAGTTAGATCTGTCAGACAAAAATTGCCTAAAAATAAGCAAAAATAAATAAATAAAATAGTAAAAACAAAAACAAGAAAATTACCTTAAAAGGTGTATTTCTGTAGTTAATTCTGTAAAATAATTTCAAATGCATAAATATAAAAAATTATACATGTGGTTTTCTTGGCATTTTCTCCTAGTTTTTGATAAAATATAATTTAATTATTTAAAAGTTTATTTTCAGGTCTTCTTTTCTTTTCTTTTTTTTGGTTATGTTTTACTTTTTTTCCTGCAATTTGCAGAAAATTTCTTGGCAAGTGGCTCTTTTTTTTTTGGTGTGTACAAAAATACCTAAAATTTAGCAAATAAATAAATATATAAACAAAAAATCCCAAGCCAAAAAAACAAAATAAGAAAAATACTTTAAAAAGTGTTTTAAAAAATTTAAATTTTTGATAATATCTAATAAATCACACGCTAATTTTTTAAAAATTAAAAAAAAAAAATTCATGTGTAGAATTTCCATTAACAGATTAGTCCAGTGACACAGTCACAGGATGCTTTTGGCGACCGGTAGTCCTGCCAGATAAATATATTTTTCTTTGCAGAGTAATCCTGATTAAAGTTAGATCTATGAGACAGCTGCTGCAACAACCCAAACTGTCTTTATCTCCATGTTTTAAAGACAAGACAAGACAAGACAAGACAAGACAAGACAAAGACTAGATATAAAATAATCCTTTATTAGTCCCACAACGGGGGAATTTGTATTATTACAGCAGCAAAGAGATATCAAAGCAAGTGTGTACAAGATAAATAAGGCAAAAAGAACAATATAAGAAACAAAAGTCAATGGTTAAATATATTTATACCCCTTACATATGGACTTTTGCACATTTGTAGGGATAAACCAGCATCTTTTGTCACACAATGACAATTTAAAGTCAACAATCCCGCCGCTTCACTGTGTCGACATCCTGTGTGTTTCTTGCTTTAGAGGACGCGTCGTTTCTGTACGTGGAAAAAAAAAACTGCCTCCTCTTCTCACTGAAAAAAGACGAGACTTTGGAGACAAAATCGTCTCATGTTTCTGTGTTAGAAATGTGAAATAGACGGATCACTGTGACACTTTTTAAATAAGCAGAGCGCACCTGAAACCCACAGCTGTCCTGCAGATAAAGACTGCAGAAATAATACTTCTGCTCTGAGCCGGTGAATGTTAGCCTGACCTCTAGTGGTGTGAGCGGAGAGAGTATCTGTGCCAGAAATACCTCAGTGAAGTAGAAATATTCACACTGAATAGTCCTGCAATATTAACCCTTTCAGACCTGCATCAACATTAGTCTTCAACTTTCACGAGCTACTATGACTGAGCAAACTGGTTTGATTTCTTTGGAAAACACGGATGGAAAAGGCAAAATTACAAATAAATTAATAAATATAAAGAAAAATTAGGAAAAAATATCATGAAAAATATACTTATGATTATTATTAGTATACATTTGAAATTATGTCACACAGATAAGTAGTCTTTTTTTTCTTTTTAAATTGTTGGCACATTTTATTTTTTGGGGGGGTCATCTCTTGTTTGTTTCTTTTACCTTTATTATTACATTTTGTTTTGTTTCTTTTCTTTTCTTTTTTAATTTTATGACATCTTTTTTCAGGATTTTTTTCTGGACGTCATATAGATGTTTTTTGTGGACATTTGCAGGAAATTTCATAATTTTCATAGTAGCCAACTGCTATTACGTTTGTGGGAAATGTATTTATTCGTGGGCTTATTACATAAACAGTTGTATATTTGTATTTTGTTTGTGGTTAATTACGTTTGTGGGTGTTAAAAGCATCTTCAGTCCCTCCACCGTGTAATCAGGACTTTCTTTGACTCGTCAGAGAGCTTCTGCTGAGTTCACATCTTTGGCTTTGCAGCTTCACAGTGTAAACAAACACTCCTGGAGGCAAACCGGATCTATTTTTGACCGAGCGGGGTGTTTAAATTTGGAAAATTCTAGATACAAAAGTAATAACTGGTTGCATTAGATGGAGATTTTAAAGGCTGGTTTGAGCCAAGACCAGAATCTCAGACACACAGCCGGCTTGAATCGCCTGTTGACAGCAATGATTCATCATGTTTACACAGTCTGTCAGGCCCGACGCTGAAAGCTGTTGACATTCATAAACTTTTTTTTTTTTGAGAAGAAACATCTCTGGTGGTGTTTGAGCAAAGTAATCGATGTGTGTCTGCAGCTTATTGTAGCACCGGAGGACGAGCCGCGCGGATATTTAGTTAAAAGAAGAAAAAACATCCATTCATGAGCTCATTCTTCCTGTTTGGCATTTTAATGTGTTTGTCTAAAGTGTCGAAAAGACAAACCAACAAACAGTCTCTGTTAACGCTAAATGGAGTTTTAACTTTAGGGACAAACATCTTTTTTGTCTCTGCTTAAAATCCAAATAATTCATGCTGGTTTCAGAACATATGCAGTGACCCGCTGCCCCAGTAAATCCTGCTGCCGCTGTAATCTTCTTTTGCAATCCAATCTCTGGGAGATTAATATGAGTATGAGATAACAGATTTAGGGAGGAAGCACCATGGGCTATTTTCTCTGATGAATGGGAGATATTAATAATAAATCTCCTTACTGTGGGAGATAGATAGGCCGAATATAGCCCACTGAAAGCTGATGAATGGAAATGGAGGCAAAAATTTAAGATAATCTCAGCGACGCCTCAGAAATTTTTCATAGTGGTGGGCAGATGGAGCCCAACGAGAAAAAAAACCATGACTGAATTTCAGGAATTATACTAGTTTGTAGCATATTAAAACTATGTCACTGTGAGAATTCAATCACAGAATTATATATTTTGTTTTATTTTCCTGTAAAGTTACCAATTATCTGATGTGTGTAGTGTTTTCCAGTCGAGTTAACTTTATAAGATCCACAACAACCATGTTTTTACTGATAAAAACGTGAGCAAATCTGCCTGATTTCTTTTAAAAAGCATTGAAAGACGTTACAAGTTCTGAGTTACAAAAAAATTACCTGAAATTTATTAAAAAAAAAACACAAAACACCAAAAAAAACTCCAAAAAGATAAAATGGTTTTTATTAATCTTGATAATTATTTTTATTATTATTATAATGTTTTATTAAGTATTTACGAGTTACGAGCACGAGTGATCCTCCAAAGTCAGAATTCATTTCAAAATTGGGAAATTTTGATACCAGTGTTGCCAGTCGTGATGTTTGTGTGAAGTTAAAGTTAAATATAAAAATATATGATTAATAAAATTAATAAAAATGTTTCCCACCATTGACCAAACATTTTGCCTGCCATGTTTATGCATTTATGACGTCCTACGTATACTAAAATGTGCGACTGCTAAAAGTAAATGATAGCTACTAAGAGCAAAATAATGACATATGATTTTTTTGTATCAGTTGTTGTCACTGTTTGCATCGGTTTGCGTGCTTTCCGCCATTTCTGCAGCCCTGAAACGTCACGCAAACGTCACAACTCGTCCAATTTCCAAATTTCCCACCCGTAATTACGGCTGCTCATGTGCTCATATCTCGTAAATACGGTAAATACCATATTTTCGTATTACCCCCCCCCGGTTTTTATGAGGTGGTTCGGTCCAACGGTGTAACGTGTGCAAACTGTTTTTGCTAGCAAAGTGCGGTCCATGGCACGACGACGTTAGCTCAAAAAAGAAAAATTTCGGTACCAAAAAACAAAAGAAAAAGACAAAAGAAAGGAGGGAAAATGTGACATAGGTCACCCAGTATTTCGCAAAGAAAGGTGGGTCATCGTGACTGTTTGAAGTTCACCTGTTTGGTCCGTAGTTAGGCGACGTTTATCCCCAAACGTTAGCTAAAATGTTCACTAAATTAACCGTTAGCTCCTCAACGTAGCCAAAGTTTTAGCAAGTTATTGGTGTTAAATGAGTCGCCCTGTGTGTTTTTCTAAAGTTTTACCTTCAATAACTGAGACTCAAAGGCATAGAGATTACATACACACAGGTGTGTACTGGTTAATGACATATAAATATTTAAAGTATGGAGATTAACTGTAGTTGTACATGGACACGATTTGAATTATTATGGTGGAGATAATGTTTGTGGTATTAGTAACAATGTAAATTAACAAAAGGGTACTCAGTAATACTGTAACACTTCTGTTAATAGCTAAGTTTATTAATTGATTAAATTACATAACAGTTTATATTTGGGATTTGGGATATTTGATTCCTGTAACACAAAACTTGCTCAGCAGAGATGGAAATAAAACAAAATAATTTATTAAAATTTTGAGACCAAGGAACATTGGCTCTATTTTATTCAACAACATGGGAAGAAGTTAATCAGTGACAAAAGATAAATGACCCAGAATTGAGCAAGAAATATGAAAAGTACAAGAAAATTACCTTAAAGAAATGTTCTAAAAAACAAACAAAAAAAAAAACAAAAACAATACAAAGACAGAAATTACCTGAAAAAAAGCTTAAAAATTATAATAATTCTGTAAAAATGATTTTAATTATATCATTATGAATACATTTCACTGGACATTTTCCCTTTTTTTTTTTTTTTTTTTTTTTTTTTAAAAAAAAATAGTCCTCTACATTTGCTAATCTCTTTTTCTTTTCGTCTTTTTTGTTTACTGTGATGGTAATAACGTCTCACGGTTTCAGTCAAATTAAGTAAATAATTGAATTATGGAGAATCTTACCAAGCAAATGATGTTTATGTTTTTAAGAAATTATTTTGAACCAATATGCATTTACAGTAAAAATGAGAATATTTTAATCAAAAGTGAAACTTTTAACATCATATACAGCAAGTTTCCTGCAACTTTTTTTCTGGAGTTCAGTAAAAATTTCAATTAAAACATGAATAAATTAATATGGCTCCCTGAGGTTTTACAAAGTAAAAGTTCCTCCCATGCTGACACTTTCTTTGCATGTATTGCAGACTGCCTTCCCTGATGATAGTTGAGTGTAATACGCACACTTTTTAATTAATTAATTAAACCAGTGATCATTAAAATTAAATGGCGGGGGCGATGATCTGTCACCCCCTAATGTACATGAATGTTTTATGAATTTGTTGTGACATCAGCTCGACTCAGGAGTGTTTTCATGTCTCTGCCAGGTATCAGGAGGCCAAAATACAGACGCAGCTTCATCCTCAGCAGCTCCGTCTGCCCCCACACACCCCCACCAGTGACCCAGCTGTACTCCCAACTGGAGGAGGGGGTGAGTAAACGACATGTCAGCTGATGTTATGTCCAGTGCTGGAGGAAATACTCCGTTTTCTTTTTAAACATAAGTAAAATTAGAGACACCACAGTCTGAAAATACTCCAGAACAAAAAAGTCCTATATTCAAGATGTTACTGAGGTCAAAATTCCCTCTGCAGACTTTTGCATTGGTTGGTTTATATGTATATAAGAGTTTACTTGGGCTGTTTTCTTCATATTTCCTTGTATTTATATTTTACATACACGTGTTCTGTTATTCTGCATCATCTGCTGGTTTTAAAAATGCTACTGAGGCACAAAAATACTTAGAAAACAGTAACCACAGGCAGTAAACCATTGGGGATTAAATTGCCAAATATTAAATTTATTCACAGAGAGAGTTATTAACAAGGCAACCGTCATTGTTGGTGACGAGAGGCGTCCACTAGCCTCCTCATTTAACCTGCTCCCATCTGGACGACGTCTTTTTACAAAAAAACAGATCCAAACTGTCCTTTATTCCACAAGCTATTACATTTGTTAACGTGCACAGATAATAAGCAGTATGTCCAGCCGGTCTGGTAAAACATCTGTCCTGTCTCATCAAATTCTTACTTAAGGTGCAGTGTAAATGTGCAGTACGTTAACTGATGTGTTGACTTTGGTTATGTTGATATATGGAAATATAAAGCGATTTTTGCTGCAAACCAATTTCCCACGGGGACAAATATCTGTCTAAAAAACAAAATCAATATGGCCTGCGCTCTCACATTACTTTCGTGATGTTGGTCCCCAATGTTCACACAGAACTTGGTAAAAAAGCTTTAAATACGCCGTCGGCTCCTCTTGTGATAACTTACAGAAGGACCTTTGTTTGAATTGAATTGTTTGAGCTGATTACTGTCGGGGAATTTAAGTCACTTTTAAAGGAATGAGAAAATAGCACTCTCGGTCAGTGAGATTGCTTCTCTAATTCTCACTTAAATCGGAAATTGCACATAAATTAATTTGAATGTTTTGTGTTGCATTTTAACGGGAGGTTGTTTTTGCTCTTTGTGCTGCGAGTTAGTTTTATTTCTCTGCTTGTATTTATTGCTGCAACAATGTTTTATGCTGCCCTTTTGGCCAGGTCGCTCTTGAAAAAGAGATTTTAATCTCAATGAATCTTTTACTTGGTTAGATAAAGGATACATATTAAAGTTATAATAATAATAATAACCTTATTGATATAACACCTTTAAAAACAGATGTTTACTAAGTGCTTTAACAGACAAAGCAAAGGCAGGAACTCAGGGAATCATAAAATAAAACATTAAAAAACATCCCAGAGAAAGGTCGATAAAAGTCAAACAAAAAGGCCAAAACCAAATGTGAGCACAAAAGCTCAACAATTATAAAGAAATAAAAGCAATAAAACAGGCAGTAACATGAATAAAAGCAATATAAGACGATAAAATAATATCTTACTATATAGCATAATATAATATAGTATAGTATAATGTAGTATAGTATAGTATAGCATAGTATTAACAGAAAATTCACTTTAAGTATCAAAGGTAAAAAGTACTCATTATGCAGAATGACTCCTTTTAAAAATGTAATTTTACCACATAAATATTATTTTGATAATCATAACATGGGCTTCTTCAATATTAGATTATTCCGTCGATGTGGAGCCAGTTTGAGGTACTCTGTGTACTATTCGCTGTAATGATTCTTGACATTTGAGGACGCAGTACACGGGTACGTGTTGAACAGACGGGCTGTTCTTGAAACAGTCACCTGGTTTGCACTGGGATGATGTTGAAGTGTTTGCTCTTGAGCCGTTAAATATTAATCTGCTCATGTGACGCCACGCCGTACACGATGCTCACATCACGATGTTTGTTCAGCCTGGAGGCTAAATCCTGGATGAAGGATGAACAAACAGACTTATTTTAAGGGAGCTGCTCTCCCCGCGTCCCCTAATGTCTCTCCTTATTCGAGTGTTTCCTGGGCGACACCCAATCACCACCATATGGGAATTAATTCATTCGGTTTGTTATGTTTACCCACAAGCAGAAGGATGAGGAAGAGCGTTTCACCCTGAAGGATGCGTCATGTGTTTCTGTATCGGCCTCGGTATTCTGTCAAAGACCCGGAGAATGATGTCTCACTATATGACACTTACTCCTCACTCCAGCTCCTCAGCAGGAACGTAACTATTCTGCAATTCAATTAACTCAGCCTGAGATCACTTTTCGATTTTATGTAACCCAGGGGAACAACGCTGCTGTCTCAGAGCGCTGAAAGTTTTTCTGCGTTCCACCAAGCTGCTCCAATTAAGGTTAATGGCACGGTTGTGTAACGATCCCGCTGCAACAAGGCCCCCTTTTCAAAACACCGCTGCTATTGTGTCTGGGCCTTTGGCAGAGTGCAGGCGTCCCCCTGACGGAGCCAGTAGGCTATAAAGGTGCTTCAGTGAGCCGGTCCCCGGGCGCGGCGCCGTGCACATGGGTACCCTTGGGTGTTCTGGCAGCACAGTTTTGTGGCAGGGCACCAAAGAAAACACACAGACAACAGATGGCCTCTGTTGTCTTCCACGAGGCTTCTGCTGGCTCGAGGTTACGAAACCCACAGAGCGGCAGAGGTGCAGAGAAACCTGCGACTCAGTCAGGTGGATATGAGTCATACATGCGAGGCCGCCTCGAACTGCAGAGAGACAGCAGACAACAAAGAGAAGCTGTTTTCTGAATCACATTCATATATTTTAGCTTGTACGTGCATCCTCTTGCAAGTAATTATTTATGGGGGCAAATATCACATTAGCTTTAATGTTCAGAATCCAATATGTATAGTTAACCCCTTAAAACCTGGAGTGACGTCACTGCGCTGCTTTCAGAAGCCTTTCCCAAATATTTAAACCTTTTAAACCTGAGCACATTGTTGTTGTTGTTTTTTTCATAAATATGGGAATAAAGGCAGTGGGCAAATGTGTGAGAAATGTTCCAGAAATTGAAAGAAATTATTAGATTTAGATTTAAGTAATTAAAAAAAAAATTAAGGGCAAAATATCTGTTATGTAAAAATCTGGCTTTCAAGTATTTTTATGATTATCATAATTACATATTTGAAATGTTGTTACATAATTCTTACGTTTCTTAAACCATTTTTTTCAAGTCTTGTTTGAATTGTTTTTTAATGTTCTTTTTCTTCTTTTTGTTTAACGTAAGTTATTTATTTTTACCACTAATTTTCAGAAAATTTTCTGCAACTTGGTAAGAAATGTTGCAGGAATTGTAAGAAATTGGTAGATTGATTTTTCCCCTAATTTTTAAAGTTAGGGGAAATGTCTAGAAAAGAAAGAAAAAAGGCTTGGGGAAAACTATCTTTGGATGATCATAATTATGTATTTAAAGTTATGTTACAAAATTATTTAATTTCCAAGTCTTGTTTGCCTTTTTAAACCTTCTTTTTATTTATCCATGTTTTTGAAAGATATCGAGCAAGTTTGGTCAGGTTTCAAAGGGTTAACAGCTCACATCACATTTGCATTTCATCTCATAAAATGTGTCAAGCAGGTTTCTATAACAAACTGAGTCCTTCTGCAGTCTTTGGGAAAGAGAAATAAAAAAGGTAACTGATTTCAGCACTAGATGGTGCTCAACAACAGAGTTTTGAGTGGAAGCTGTTAACTGAAGGATCACATTTAGGTTCATGTTATATTCTGCAGTTTTTGGGTAAACAGTGGGTTATTTTCAAAAGACATACACAGATAAACATACATACTTTATATGTCAAATTAAATATGTTTCATCTTACCTGTAGCACTGTTTATCAATCTTGAGTGTTTTGGTGTGAGTTGCCAAGAAACGTGGGAAGGAGGCCATGGGCAACTTGTCAAGAAATGGCCCAAAAAATAGCCAGAAATAAGTAAAAAGTACAAGAAAGTTACCTGAGAATTAGTTAAAAAAAATGAACAAAAAAAAAAGAAAAGATAAATAAAAACAATTTATTTTAAAAAGGCAAACAAGACTTTGAAAAAGCACTTAAAAATATTATGATTCCAATTTAAGATCATTTCAATAATGTAATTATGATCATCCAAATATAGTTTCCCTCTAGCTTTTTTCTTTTTTTCTTAGACATTTTTTACTTTTTAAAACATTTTTATAATTTGTTTACTCTACTAGTTTCTCGCAATTTCTGGAACATCTTTTACCAAGATGCAGAAAATTACCTGGAAATTTGTGTTTAAATAAATAAATAAATAAATAAATAAATAAATACATTTTAAAAAGAAAAGCTCTCAAACACAAGATATCAAGACTTGGAAAAAAGGGCTTAAAAATATAATAATTCTGTAACATAATTTTGAATATGTAATTATAATCATCCAAAGATAGTTTTCCTCTTGCTTTTTTCTTTATTTCCCAGCCATTTTCCAAATTTTTAGAAAACATTTTTTTTAAACTACCGAAAAAAGCACAAAGCAAAAAAAGTTAAAAAGAAAAAAAAAAAAAATATGACCTAAAGAAAGTGCTCAACATAAAATAAAATTAGTAAGATGTTTGTTCTGTAACATAATTTAAAAAATATAATTGTAAATATAGATTTCTAGACAGTTTTTCCCTTTCTTTTCTATAATATCTAATAATCTTTCCAAAACTAATTTCATTAATTTCAAGTCATTTTCTGGTCAACTTTTACTTATTTTTGCAATTTGCCGGCTATTTTTTGTTAAGTTACTCATTGCCCTTTGCCAACAAAAGTAATATCTAATGATTTTTATTTTATTCTATTTTATTTATTTATTTTTATGTTTATAAATATATATATTTCTATATATTGTTCGGTTTGAATTTTTTAGCACACTTGCATGTAAAGCACATTGAGCTGCATTTTATGTATGAAAGTTGCTACACAGATAAAGATTAAAGATTATTATTATTATTATTATTATTACGATAATGAAAAGAAATCAAACTTCCTCAAGTCTGTGAGGTTTAAATGGTTGTAAGAGTCGTCTGAATGCAGCACAACAAAACTGTTGATCCAGGTTGTAAGGGGTTAACTCCCATACTTAATGCTGCTAGAACATGAACCGATCACTGTTATTTAAATGCTGTGTGCGTGCAGCAGAAACCATCACGATGTTAATTTGCTAATTAACTCTTAACAAGCCGTTTAGTATCAGTTTCTACCCGTGGAAACCCCCGATGCTTTTAAAAATTGCACAGCCCGGTGAATAACGATGCATTAAACCCCAGGGAGCCAGGAAGTCACGAGTGTGTCAGGCCTCACAAGCAGTCGCAGCAAATAGGGACGCATCATCCCAATTAAGTGTTTCGGAATCATTTTATGCAAGTTTGCTTATATTTGATGCTTCGCCCCTAAAAATGTTTGTTTTTATCAAGCGCTTGCCCCAATTATGTGGTCAGTAAACAGCATAATCAGAGCCTCGAGATGACAGAGTAAATTGGAGAGTGGTCTTGCATGCTGTCTCTGCTTTTCACACTCTTTTGTCAATACCCAATTATCCTCTCCATTGCTTCTCCCACTGATAGCGCACGACTTAAAATAGCTTTTGGGGGGGGCATTGTTTTCTAATTGCAACAATCCAGAGTGACTTGACGCATTGATCAACCATTATGGCTTTAAACAGAGTGCAGGCGAGGTTGGGGGGGGGGCAGAGGAGAGATCACACGTTTTCTTGCAGGGTCACAGAAAAAGGCACTTTTTCTGGCTCGTTTTAGTTTCAGTGGCTCTGACGCCACTGCCTGGTGTAAGCAACTGCTCTTTTTAAGGACAGCTATATCGACTGCAGGCATCAGATGAAGCATTGGCTTTTTTGTGTGCCTGACAGAAAACCTCATACAGTAATTGTTGGAGCTGCTGTCCTCTGGGTGTCCAGGCATGTTTGAATCGGCTCTGCAGGGTTTAATGTTGGCGGTAATTACTCCCATGTTTGTCAAGGACAGCGTGTTTGTCTCAATGCTCATCATCCTCACTAATTACTAACATGTATGTAAACCCATCGACTGGCTTCACATGGATTAATTTTACAAGATAAAGAAACTAAGATATGTTAGTATTTACCTGTCACTACAGGCTAGACACAGGCACATTATGAGATGATGGGCCCCCCAAAAGGCCCCAACATCTCTCTTACACAGGGAAAGACTCTGTTGTCATTCTGTGTCTCTTTTAGGTCATTTTGTGTCTCATTGTGGTTTCTCCGTCTCTTTGTAGTTTTATGTCACTTTTGGTTTGTTACGTGTTTCTTTGTTGTTATTATATATATATTATATATGTATAAAATAATATATATTATATATATAATAACAACAAAGAAACATGTAACAATATATATATTATATTTTACGCCTCTTTGTGGTTATTTTGTGTCTCTTTGTGTTCATTTAGTCATTTGTTTAACTTTCAGGTCATTTTGCATCTCTCTGTGGTCATTTAGTGTCTCTTTGAGGTTGTTTTCTGTCTCTGTCTGGTCGTTTTGTGTCTCCTTATGGTCATTTAGTGTCTCTTTTAGGTCATTTCGCATTTCTTTGTTGTCATTTTGTGTCTCTTTGGGGTTGTTTCGTGTCTCTGAGGTCATTATGTATTTCTTTCTGGTCATTTTATGTCTCTTGAGGTCGTTTGTGTCTTTGTAGGCATTCTGTGTGTCTTTACAGTTATTTTGACCATTTTGGTAGTTATTTTGTCTATTTGATGTTCTTTTGCATCTCTTGTAGACTGTTTGTATCTCCATGTAGTCATTCTGAGTCTCATCCTTGTCAGGTACGTGTTAATTTGAGGGACATTTCACCAGTGAAGGCCAGGTGGGCCCCTGAGTCTTTAGGTCCCTCAGCCTGGTAGGCCTGTTCAGTAATCCATCCATAGGGGTAGATGTTACTTTATGCTCTACAAAATGTTATCACGCAGAGATATGTTTTTCACAGAGTTGACAAATGAGGAAGACCAGAAATAACAAGCTATTTCTGTCCCCGCAACCTTTAGTGGAGCAACTCACGCTGCTAAATATCAACTGAGAAATCACGGAGCAGTTTCAGTCCTAGTGGGCTGACTTGTGGCCCCCAAAAGCTTTAAATCATCTGGCTCAATGAATCAGAGTCTTGACTGAGCCAAATTGCCCGACTGTGCCCTGTGGGAGAGATAATTGGGTGAAACAGGTTGTTTTGTGCCTTACAGAGGTACAAGAGAAGCGGGAGAAAGGAGAAAACAACAACGGGACTTCTCATTTCAGATAAAACCTCTGAAGCGTGCAGTGTCTAGTTTTTGTTCAGACTGAGTTTTCGGTTCTTCAGCGAGGCAGTCAGGAGACGGTAACATCCTGCATGCTGCAAATGGCCGAGGGCTATTTTTTTCACATGAATGAAATATGGTGTGCACACTAAAAATACAAGCCTTGATCAGTCTAAACACATGTAAGTTAAACAGCCAACGTGTGATGTGATACATGATGCATGGCCTGAAATATTTTTTTAAAATATCTAAGGAAATCAATTTTATGGACTGAAATGTCCACGTTCTACTGCTCAGCTCATCATGTATTTTATTGAACTTGCAGGAACTTACTTTTATTTATTTATTTTTGACGACTTGTGGGCTGCAGGAGAAGCTGAGAACTCACATAATATCCTCTTTAAAGGTCTAGTTTGTTGGATTTAACAGGATCTGGTGGTGAGAGTGCAGACTGTAACCAACTGAAGCTTGTCTCATGTGCCAAGCATAGGAGAGCTATGACGTGAAAAACCCAGAAAACATGAAAACACAAATGGCCCTAGGAGGTGTAGCCACAGTCTCAAGTTCCCGCCCATACACCTGTCTGACCTAATCCCCAGCAGTAATCTTTCTCATTTCTCGTTACATGACTCCCTTTTTGTAGCATCAGATGCCTAATTTAAACCAAACTTATTCGAAAACAAACACTGGTACAAAATCAATGTGTAAAGCAATACCTTTAATGACCAAAACCATCTTTCGGAAAAAATAATTTTTTAATGTGTACTCTGTACTCTTACTGTACGAGAGTTTTTGGCCCATGTCCAACACATTCTCATCCCAAGTCGTCACACATTGCCACTTTACAGTGGACTTCAGTGTCTATATATTATGCCTTAGTTATCCTTCTGCATCTTAAATTTAGGTTCTGGGATGCCGCTACTGTGATGTCAACAAAAGCTATGTTTAGGTAACAAAAGCACATAGCAGCCAATGCTGAGATGTCAACATAAGCACATGCTGGCACGGATGTTTAAGATTATACAGAAGAGACACATAGTAAGATATATACACCAAAACATATCCAGACAGCAGGGGAACACTGGACTCCTGCAGGAAAGTCTGAGGTTTGTTGGATCCATCCACAGCCCCTCCATCCCGCTCTGTTGGGACCTCTATGCTCTTTATATTGCGTCGTTACCTGCAGCGTTTCAACCTGACGCCGTCCAGCTTCATATGCATGTGACAGGTTCAGTCTGGCTGCGTTCTCAAGTCTTGAGCCCGTCTGTGTATCATGCTGCAGCGACACGTGCCATCTGGCCGTTCAGGTGCATGTCAAAACACAGTGAACGGTTCTGTCAGGCCGCGTTCTCAGCTTACGCCGCCCGACAGTGAATCAGACAGCCACAACAGGTGGCTTTTTGCAGTATTCCAGCTGATCCTAAAAAAGTCTAAAAAGGCATTTAATAAATTAATCCAAAAATTAGGCCTTAATTGGTGTTAAAATGTCTTAAATCAATCTTTCAGAAGTCTTAAAATGCTTTGATAAGCAGGATTTAATGAATCTTTTTTTTTTCTGACTTGCATTGTAAAATCTCAAATTAATTGGTAACATCTTTTTGATGTTTAATTTAGCGAAGGCCTCTTGCATTAACAGCACCAAAAAACTCATGTTTTATGTTAGAAAAAAAATATTTGGAAAAAATGTAATAATTGCTGAAATCACAAAAGTGGCGGCATTTGATGACTTTGGAATGAAAACGTGCTGCCCGTTCATCGGGGAGGTGATATTTATGACCATACTGCGTTCAGCCACCGGCGGGAGATCGAGATGATTTGGCTTCAGTTTTAGGGAGCTGTTATGTCGTGCATCTTTATTTTATAGGCGTTGTTTCCTAACCATGAACGTCCCCTTTTACTTTACATGTAATAATTTGATCTGTTGTGATTTTGAAAGTACTGATTATAGCTACTTTATATTGAAATGTTAATGGCAGTTATTTTTTCCCCTATTTGGTCAGTTTACACAGCATTTATTTATATAAATGTCATTCTGGAAAAACCACAAAAAATAACAGTTAATTATGTCTGACTATAGTGCTCCACCGGATAAATCTGCATTGGTGACTGAGCACCGAGCTGCCCACAATGTAGCAGTTGTTTCCTTTTAAAATATCAAATGCACAAGCCTGTTAAGTGTTCATTTTCAGTATTTAAAACTCTTCAAGCCAATTATGGAGCCAAGTAAGAAGTGAAGCTTTGTCCCCTGACCCTACTGATCATTCTGCTGTTTTTTAAATTCAGACTCTGTTGCACACACACACACACACACACTCACACACACACACACGCATACACAGAAAACACCCACACACCGGCAATCAGACACAGTAGACGCCAGACAACTCTGCAGAGTTGTGATGTAATTAGACTTGTTAATTGGAAGAGAGCCTTTCGCCACCTGCGGCAGTTATACTGTGAGTTTGTGGTCATCTCTAACAGAAATAGTCCTGTTAATTGTTTTGGTTTCCAGGCATCCGTGGTGGAGTGGGAATGGGACAATACAATCTCTAGTTGCTCTCGAGTTGCACCTCAAACTGCAAAAACCTGCTGGCATTAAGGGACATTGTGATCAATTTTCTGGGTTTATTGTCATAGGAGTGGCAATTTAATTCACATTTCATCCATATAAAAAGCCACTTGAACATCTCTGCAAGAATGGCAGCCATTCAACCACGTACTAACCACCTGCGTTCACTGACGAGAACCGAGATAAGCGGCGTCCCGTTAGATAGGAGAAGTATTTCATGTAAAAAATTCTGTCTCAAGGCGAGAAAATACTTTAATAGTTTCTGATGGTGAGCAGCATAAATGCCATTATGATTTAACGCAGGCCAGGTGCCTCCACCCAAAGGCCCTCTGTTAACAACATTTGCATTTCTAAAAACTTAGCATTGCTACTTCATTCTCTTCACAGGAGCAGAGTCATCCTGAATATAAATTTGGCCAGACTCTGTGTGTTTTGAACCCCTTTTCTGAAGATGCACCTTGTTGACGATGCCAACTTGAATTGATTTTGCGAGGCTGATCAGAGAATCATGGCAGCTAATTAATCACTTAGAAAAGCAAATTCTTTGGAGGTCAGACCATGATTTGCAAAGACGAAGTGCTTTGGAGACTGGACGTACGCTGCTTCATTTCCAGACAGATATGGATTTCATAATGGACAAACAGAGACTCACTGTCTGCTTCATTTCCTTCTAATAGGATAAATGTGTTGACTCTCCCCTTTTCTGTAATTCTGCTTAAAACAGTTTGAGTCTCTCACAGCAGGGTGCGGCCAATTTATACTCTCTCTTCTTTTGAAGAAAAGAAGAAAATAAAATATATCTGCAGAAGCATGTAAAACTTGGAAGAATTTGATTCCCAGATGGATGGAAAAGTTTTCCTCATTAAAACAAGATGGACCTGCTTGTTAGGCTTCAGTGTTTATATCTGAGAGCTGCAGTTCATTTTCAAATTGGAAATACAATGAATGAAGGAATTCTTTTATTTTAGTGCCATGCCACCTAGTGGCCCGTCCCCCATGGGATTATATGATACGGTTACAGCAAAGGAACAGTAGACCACAGAACATATTTCATTACATGAAGATGGCTTCCAGTATTGCAGCTGAGCAGCAAATACAAAATTATATAAAGAAAATAAAGAAATGTAAAAGATGAATAATAATAATAATAATAATAATAATAATAATAATAATAATAATAATAATAATAATAATAACAATACTACTACTACTACTACTACAACTACTACTACTACTACTGCTACTTAATAATAATAATAGTAATTATTATTATTATTATTATAATGATAATGTAATGATAATGATAATACCAATAATAGCAATAATAAAATAGGAGTGCATTTTAAAGGGACAGTTCACCCCAAATTTCAGACTATTTATTTTCCTCTCATCTGCAGTGCAACTTATCAGTCTAGACTAGAAATACTCAGCTTGCTTTGTCTGGGGGCCACTTTTATATGTTTATATGTCGTTGATTTTTCCTCTGGATTTTAGGACATTTTTAGGGTTTTCACACATTTCTCAGATTTTAGGACATGTCTCAGATTTTAGGACATTTCTACGATTTTAGGACATGTCCTGGAATTAAGGACATTACTAGGATTTAAGGACATTTTTAGGATTTTAGGACACACAAGGCTTAGCTAGGACCTGTGTTGCGGACTGTGGGCAAACTTTTCTTTTTTGATAAACTAACTCTAATTTCATGCTTTTTTATGCACTCTGATTCTTTATGTATACTAAAAGTACGAAAACAATTCCCAGTGTGCATCAGTTTATTTTTATTGTGAATAAGAAAATGGCTGAGGCACCCTATTGAGGGCCAGATTTAGCCCATGGGCCCTAAGGTAAGTATCATGATATACAGTATATAGGTATAGTCCTAAAAGCTCCGGGCTGTAGATTTCCATCATTCTATAAAAAACTTATCCCGAGATGTGTCTTGAGGTGCATTCCTCAAACCCATTTCACTCCCTGTCAGACTTTTACTCAGAATCACTTTTTGCAACTTTTAAAAACGCAAAGGTTGCAGAAAAACTTTAACTTGTATTGTTGGGGCATACGCAGAGAGAGACAGTTACACACTGTGGAACTGACACATTTGGCGCAGCACAAACTACTCGGATCATAGAAATGTTGCAGAGAAGACACACAGTTTGACAGTGATATACACTGACCATAAAAGAACAGCAGTGAAGCTGCAGCCCTGGAAAGGCTGGTGAGAAGCAGCACTGACGCCAAAGTGCAAAGTACAACTTGGCTGATATACAGCCCAAAGTAAATAATAGATAGATAGAAACAGATTGATAGTCTGTGAAAATGAATGAAGGCATCAGCCAAGAACAGAGGAGTTCCCAGGTTTCCCAGGTTAGGCACACAGTCCCAAAACAGTTATCTAACTCTTATACAACTTTTTTAAAAAAAAATTTAAAAAAAGCTTAGACTAGATTTCATTTTTTTGTCTTTATTTATTCTGTTCCTCTGGATTATACAGAAAATAAATCCACGAAGATGCAGTTTGTTTTTGCCCACTGCCCCCTGAGCCCAATTACTGTTGTTTACTGGCTGCAGATTTTGTCACATATATAGCGTACAGTAAAGGGCATGAGTAACTCGCTGCCCTGCACAATCACCGGCTCTAGGTGAGTAATTATGAAATAACCTGTGAAAGATAACAGAACAAGTTCCAACACGCCCACACAAACAGAGGATTATAGAAAATGTGTATTTTTTATTCTGTTAAACCTTTGACATTTATTTTTCAAAGAGGTTCCAACTTCATTTTTTTATTAAAATTAATATCACAGTCACTGGCACCTTTTCAAGGTCACGTAAATGTTTTATTTTCTTCTTAAATTCATCAAACATGTTAAAAAGTATCAAATCTAATCCAAATTAACTGCTGTACAATCCCAAAATAGGAAAAACTGTAAGAACAACACAGGGAAACACAGATGATATAAAAAATAAAATAAATAATAAACAACACAGGGAAAACACAGAGACCATACAAACAATGCAGTAAAAACACAAGACAAAAGATTTAAAAGACAAAAGGACATTATATAATGGCAACACTGATCGTGAGTTGAAAGCAATAAAATATTCATTCTTCTTTTTTAAGAATGAAATATGAATATGTTGTCTAAATAAATGGCCTAATTGAGCTATAACTCTAATCTTTGCATGTAAATGTTCTGACTGACTTTAGATAGGGACATTTGCGTTTTCGCATTGGCCACAAAAATTTAGTTTTTTGCTGGTTTAACTCCAAAATGCCAAACAGCAAAGGAGAAAGACTGACTTAAAACATGAAGTGCCTTATTCAGCGTTTTTATCGGTTTAAATCACTTTGTGATTTGTGTTTTAGAGAGAGAGAAACCTTCAGCTCCTGGTAAAAACCTCCTGAATAATGAACACTGAAGGAATTCAAACCAGGAGAAGTTACAGCTGTTTGCAATCTGCAATCCTCACCACTAAAGGTCACTAAATCCCCTTAAAACTTACACACTGTTCCTTTAAATTCAGTATACCAGTTGCGCATGCTAACTTCAGTGTAACTGAGTGATTTTTCAAGCCTTTTTCTCTTCACCTTTAAAATCAAAATCAGTTTTTTTGTAGATCCTGATCTGTCCCAACACCAGCCCCATCATATTTCACAACACTTTTAGGTTATCTCTTTGCTGTCACTGCATATACAATTTTATTAATTATCAAACAACAATGGCTCGTAGTTCTCTGGTTCTTACTGCTTTAGTATTGCATCTTTATCAATGCTGCCATTAACTGTGGAGTTGCACTGTGCGCCCTCCTCGTCCCTCATCCTTCCCCTCCTCTTTAATGCTATTGAATGTTAGCCTATAGTCAAACAGTCCCCACAGAGGCTCGCTCCATCATTGAACATGATACTCGTGCTCCTCTGGGGGGAGTAATTCCATAAAACCCAGATCTCAGATAGGAAGCTTTATTTGTACGATATAAAAGTCCTTTTTAATTCAAACGAGTACCTGCTGGCTCAGATTAGGCTCACGGAGCTCTACGACAAATCAGTACACACCGCTGCACACCGTCTCACACGCCGCCATGGCTGAAAGGCACAGGTGGAAGACTTGTGAAATTACTGCAAAATAGAATTTGACCCCTGATAAGGGCCCACTATCTATTCTGCCGAGTGTGACATTTTGATGAAACGCTGGATGTCTCCAAAGTAGAAAGCACTCAAGTATTTTATCCATGTATTCTCAAGTGCATTTACTTAACTTGTATCCTGGTGATTCACTTAAATGTTTAAAGTACTGTCCTGACTTTAAAGTGGTCATTCAAAGACCAGAGCTGACCATTTTACACTCTTCTACATGAATGTCAGACACTTTGTATTCTCTTGTTAGAGGGTGGTCAACTTAAGGCCCGTGGGCTAAATCTGTATCCCGATAGGTTGCCAGGTGGCCCCTTAATCATTTTCTAGTTCATCATAAAAATAAAGCGACACTGGGAATTGTTTTTGTACTTTTTGTATACATAAGGTGCCAGAGTGCAAAAAACAGCATCAGTATAGTTTGTTTATCATAAAAAATGCCTTGTTTATGGTTAGGAAAAGATCATCTTTTGTCTTAAAATTGTCACTGTAAATGCAGCAGTGTCTTGGTAAAAACAACCACTTTTTGTGGAATTACTCCCCATGGAAAAAATAGTTATGGGTCACCTAAAAACACCCACGTTTTGGTCCTGAGGGTGGGAGGGGAGATGTGGCATTCTTTATATTTACCTTCTCATACACTCAATACTGTTGATATGGTTGGTTGGTAGTATTGCCATTGTTAGGTATTTATTTAGTTATTCATTTTCTGTTGGATGGGCTACATTACCATTATATTTCCTTTGTTGCTGTTGCTACTATAGTCTAATTGTTGCTTGCCACATCTGTTTGTTTGTTTGTTTTGTTTTAAACTAAATGGAAAAACCAATAAAAAATTGATCACAAAAAACACCCACGTTTTATGCTTAAAAAATTAAAGTAAAATAGCAGTAGATCACTAAAAAATACCAATGTTTGGTGACTAAAATGAAGAAAAAAATGAAGGGCTGCAAACAGTGGTGGTGGGCAGCTGGGCAGTCATCTCGCCTATAGGTGCGACAACATCCACCATCCCATTGAAACATTGATTTGATAATGTGTGAAATGTACAAATGTGCAATGCCACCATTTTCTTCTAGCGACTGGTCTGGTCTCAGACGTATATCTCAAAACCTGGACAAACAAAACATAAACTATCTGCATGGCCAGATAACCCTAGAGATAGATAAAAACATTGAGCAGACAAAGCTTTTTGCTTTTTCAACACCTTTGTGGCACTTTTCCCGTTGGAGAAAAAAGGCACCATGTTACTGAAAATACACCCAGGATGGGGAGCTAAAAAGCTGCTGAGGTGCTGACTGCTGTCAGTCAGAGGTGGGGGGGCTGAATCTGTAAAGAAATCTAATAGATCAGAGAAGATTTTCGTCTGTTGGCATCATATTCAATTCAGAGTATTGAGGACCTCATTTATTTGGCATGGTTAAATATCCTTGATTTGTAATTAGAGCAGCCAGATCATTATGGCCTGGATTCAAATGTAGTAGATTTATCAGCTAAACTTTCATTCTGTGAACAGAAATAGGCAAATAGGCAGAAATAGGTTTCAAGTCAGGAAATGCTGTTTCCACCAAATTCCCTCCCTACCTACGTTGTTAACGTTGAAATATTGACACAAGACAACTTTGGCCTCTTTTTAGGTGGCAGAAAAAAAATTAGTCATCCTTGGTATTTGTTGTGTTGTCTGGGATTTTAGGACTTTTCTAGCATTTTAGGACATCTGCAGGATTTTAAGATGTTTTTAGGACTTCAGGTATTTTCTAGGAATTTAGAATTTTTTTTAGGATTTTATGACATTTGTAGGAATTTGGGATATTTCTAGGTTTTTAGGACATTTCAAGGATTTTAGCATGTTTTTAAGATTTTAGCACATTTGTAGGAATTTGGGACATTTCTAGGTTTTTAGGACATTTCTAGGATTTTAGGATGTTTCTAGGGTTTGGACATTTTTAGGATTTTAGGACATTTCTCAGATTTCAGCGCTTTTCTGGGATTTTCTGACATTTTTATGATTTAAGAACATTTCTAGGATTTTAGGACATTTCTTAGACTTTAGGGCGTTTCTAGGATTTTGATAAACAAGCTCTATTCTGATGCTGCTTTATGCACTCTGCCATCTTGTGTATACTAAAAATATGAAAACAATTCTCAGTCTGGACCACTTTATTATGTACTATGAATAAGAAAATGGTAGGGGGGCCACTGGGCACCCTATATGGGGCCAGATTTGGCCCCCGGGCCTTAAGCTGCTCTAATGGATTCCACATCGTGCTTCACTGACGGGCTGATAATCAGCACAATTAGCTCTGTTAAGCAACAACTGGAAAGTTTTAGAAGAGGTTGTGAAGATATGGACAGTATTTAAAGGCCCTCTGTGGTCAGAAAAAAGTGTGGATTAGACAGTTCCTGTGTTAATTATTGAGTTAATTGCCCTGCAAGTAGCCTATCTAAGAGGCAGCCAAGATAAGAGCTGGTCAAATTATCTAAATGTTAAAAAAGTGTTAAATGGAAATCAGCCAACATTAGTTTTATTGCTTACATGCGCTTTTCCTACAGTGCCATGGCATAATGTGGCCTACTCTCTCAACACCTCTGTCCCTAACTTTATTTAATCCCTTCTTCTCGTCTTTGCTTGACCGCATCACATTTCTTATTGTGTTCACGGAAAAGTGATTAGAGAAGCAGAAAGGACATTTATTTTGGCCGATTTGGATCCAGCCACAGAGAGAGCCCTGTTGATTTTCATTCTCGTCTAATCAGGGACTGATTTACAACCAGTATGCAAAGTGAATGTAATTATCAGCATTTAACTACCAGGTAGGATGGAAAAGCAGCAGTGCTCGGGGCACTGCAGGACCAAGAAGCAAAACAACCGGTGTTAGACGTCCTTCAGAGAGAGTCTGACCTGTGGGAAACTTTCAGTGATTTCTTTTTTCTTTGTCATATGGGAAGTAGATATTTAAAAATGACAGAATCAGGGGCGCACAGTCAGGAGAGCAAGCCAGGCAGAAGTATTAGAAAAGGCCACTTACACTGCAGCGTCACTGCCCCAAAAATCCCTGTGGGGCCCATGGTAGCTGCTGTGTAACAGCATGATACTGTTAGTTAGGTCAGTCAGCTCTCTTGCCTGTAAGGGTCATACATATTTTAGGTGTAACCAGCGCTGAGTGATATGGACTATAAATATTATTGCAATACTTTTTAGGCTCTATCGTGATATAAAAATATTTATCTCAATATTTTGAAATCTCCATTTAACTTCTGTAGACTGTATATATACTAAACTACTACACAAACTACATCTCAAATAAAGTTAGATAAAGTACAGTTATAATAAAATTAAAGTACTGTTATAATAAAGGCAAATAAAGTACTGTTATACTAAGATTAAACAAAGTATCTACTTTTCTATAATAACTTTAAATAAGTACTGTTACAATAATGTTAAAGATAAAGTACTGTTACAATTACGTTAAAGTTCTGTTACAGTAAAGTTTAAATCAAGTCAAATTAAATACTGTTACAATGAGCATAAATGAAGTAAAAGAACATTTAGATTATAATAAGATAAGTATTATAAAGTGTCATAATAAAGTAAAAAAAAAATAGAAATAAAATGGAACCTCTGTTTTTTCATGTATATATATATATATATATATATATATATATATATATATATATATATAATATATATATATATATATATATATATATAATATTTTCTATTTTCTCATGATTATACATATATATATATGTATATGTATACATACATGTATATGTATAATCATGAGAAAATAGAAAATATTGAGTATGTTCACATTTGTGCATTATGCTGCAATATAAAACACAATTGGTATATAAAAATATAAAAAATAGAATAAGAAATATTTAAAAATATGTGCATCATTTGTTTAATAGAACTGAAGAGTAGAATAAGTAGAAACGGATAGTGTCCCCTGATGATCCCAGGACCCTCTTACAGAGTGTGAGTGACTGTATTGTCACTGATGGTGTCTGTGGTGGAAACAGCTCTGCGGGTGCATGCAATAGCGCGCAGTGTCGGGTGGGCGGCGCTGTAGGGCCGGTGTGGACCAAACAAAGTGAAAGGGGAGGAGCAGCATCGGGAGAAAAGTGGCCACACGGTGTGCCAGCCCCGTCCAAGCAGTCGCTTACATCTCAGATCCGCCGCCGCGCAGGGAGCACGGAGAGACGCGTCTGCCAAGTCCTGTCCACCCCACTTGGTGACGTGCAGAGCGGCGCACAGACAGGCGACTTACCGAGCAGCACACAGCCGCTCCCGGTGCACAGTGTTGTTCCTTCTGCTGTAAAATGCAACAGCGCTCTTTGCGGGGATAAAGACAGCATTCATACATAAAGCAGCGTCGTAGAGAAAAACAAGGACAAACGCCGGGGGACAGGAGCAGCGAGCGACCGGGGAGGTAAGCGCTCAGTCCGGCAGCGGAGGTGGAAGCGTCCGCCGCCACGCTGACTTCATGCACGGCTGCGTTTTTGCTTTGTGTCAGGCTGGAGTTTAAGACGGGCACTTGTCCTATCATGAATGAATGAGAGGAGGATCATCAGTTTCACTGCCACCCCCTTTAGCTGAGGACCATAGCCTACCAAATGGTGTGTGCGGCGCTCATGTTGTGCGCAAGCGCTCCTGCAAGAAAGAAAACTTCACGTCTCAGAGCTTGTGACAGAAAGGGTGAGGGAAATAGTGGAGCATTGGTCAGTGGAGAGGTCGGCAACCAAGGACATAGAGACGTATCCCTTAAAGATAGCACCAAGAAATCGGCTCACAATTTGATTTAAATCAGTTTAACCCCTTGACACCTCGGCATATTGGCTTTCAAAGACATGAGAGAAAGGCAACTTTACAGTAAATTTCCCCAAATTAGGAATGAATCAGTGTAAAGTAACAAGGAAATTACATGAAAATTGGTCCTCAAAAAAGAAAAGAAAAATTGTAAAAAAAAAACAAAAACAAAACCCCAACCCACCCACAAAGAAGGAAATAGTTTGAAAAAAGTGCTAAAAATGTCATTATAATTAAATAGTGGTTTTCTAATATTTTTCTCTCCTCTGTCGTTCACTTTTCACTGCTTAAAAAAATTAAACTAATTTTCAGTTCATTTTCTTGTCAGCTTTTCCCAATTTCTTGCAATTTGCTTGACATCTCTTGCCAAGTTGTTCATTACACTTTTAGCTGTGTCTTCAATAGAAACCAATTTGCTCATGTTTCTAATACATGTGAAAGGTGTCCGAACGTAACGTGAGAAACCGATGCCGATCCAGATTTCAAAGGGTTAATAAAGCATGCAAAATCCATAAAAATGCATGTCATAAATCCTTTAATAATTACTCAACTGTTATGCAAAACTAACTAATGTTACACGACTTTCCTTTTTGCACTACATCTTTAAATTTGTTTGCATACTTTCCCAAAATACACAAATATTAATATCTCACGCGCACAGATGTTGCATCCTAGTTTTGCCTCCTCTCGCAGCGTGTCTGTATATTTTTAAACCCCTATTCTTACATTTTACAGATGTATTTGACTTGCAGCACATCCTGCAGACAACAAAGCATTACTCATCACAAGTCCCATCTGTTGTTCCAGTGAAGGGCTGTACCCTTGGCTGTGAAGTGGAGCCCTCCCCGTAAAGGGACACTGTGCCTTTTCACATGTAGAAAAGTTGCAGATTTTTTTTTTCCATGACGAGCATTTATTTCCTGGCAAGAGAGGATAGAGAATAATCATTTAATCTGTAGTATTTAGCGTGATTCACCATCTCATATCCAAAAAACACACTTGTCAATTCTCGCTGGTGTTGGCACTGATGCTTGTTTTTGAGCCTGATGTATAAATAGACACCCTGCTTGTATCCCTAAATTGATGCGCCCCGGTGTTGTTTTTGTATTAACATGTGTGGAAGGAGCAGGACACACTTCCCCACTGATGACATTTGAAAACCTAGCGGGCTATCGTGAATCAAGGCGGGGATTAAAGGCTTTAGTCCTAGTCCTCCCTGAACAGGCAGGGAGCTCTGCACTCGATGAGGTAAGACAATGCATTTGCCTCAGAGCCGGGGCCATTTAGCGGGGGTCTTCTCGCCTCATCTGCTCCGAGTGACGGAGAATTGTCTCTGCATCTATTTAGAATTGCTGCTTGCTGACAGTGCTGTAGGTGGAGGATTATAATGCAGCTGCAATACACAGTGTCAAAGACAGCCTCATTGTCAGGCATCTCTGTGGAGGTATTGTCACAAGCTTCTTTGCTGTAAAACTCAATCAGGGATAATCCGTCTATATCAACCGTGATTTAGGTTGGCCCGGGGAACCACTTTGGCCTGAGGAATTCATTTTTAAATTACCCCGAGCCATTTATCCTATTAGTAAAGGCCAGGCGAAAAACGACTCCTGTTCTGGTCAGCAAATTACAATGCTGTAGCTCAAGGGTGTTTTATTTATTTTATTTGCACTTTTTTTCCAGGAGCTCCTTTGCAGGGTAAGGAGTTATAATTTGATTGGTGTGCATTAATCCCGGGCTGTAAATAAACACAGGTGAAAAGATGAAAAACACCGTACAGTAGTGTATTCTTGTACTTGGATGGAGTTCTGATCTGCTGCTTTCGCCCGCGGTGATGGACTGTAGTTTAAAGGAGTCCAGAGAACAGAAGCCGTGCCAAGCTCCCCCAACAAACATGACCGCGGAAAGCCAGGTTCTCCGTGTTTCTTCTTGTAACAAGAGTCAGATAAACATAATGATGCCTCGGCTGGAGCGAGGCAGGCAGCTGCTCGGAGGAGATGGAGCCATTTCCACTGGCTCCTTTTTAAGGATGCACATATAAGGCTTCTGTTTATCTACACCGCGCTCTCCAAAGGAAAATATTAATGTGCGAATGTAGCCGGCAATTACGCTGATTCTGGAGGAGCGGTGGGTATTAGAAGGCCAATCTGGACTAACCCGCCCCCATCACAGTAAAAGGAAGAAAATTGTGCATTTTTATGCCTTTGAGAGACAATGAACTCCAAGTTTAAAAATCCCTTTTTCTGTGTAAACAAATACGTGCTTAAGCACTTGCTTTTTAACCAATTTTCTGTAATTATTATCTCTTTAATGGGTTATTTTTTTTATGTACTTCGAGTCTATTTAGGCTATCTGGGTATCTAGGGGCATAACTTTGGTTTGAGATAAAAATGGGAGGTTTTGAGGTGCTCTCCGTGGAGAAAAAAAAAGATTGCATGTTTAACTGTCACTTTTGCCGATTTTGGTGAAAGAAATTGGTATAAAATGGCCAATAAGAACCAACCTGCCCACATCACAATGGAAAGGAACAGAAATAGTGCGTTTTTATGCCTTTGCAAGACAGTTAACTTTAAAGATGTCTTTTTTTGAAACCAAACACATGCTCTAGCACTTGATTTTTACCCAATTTTCTGAAAATATAATCTCTTTAATAGGTTATTTTTATAGGTACTTTGTGCCCATTTAGGCTAACTGAGTATACAGGGGCGTAACTTTGGGTTGAGAAATGGCAAGGGCACAATAACATGGGGGGTCTTGGGATGCTCCCAGTCAAAATAAATCAAGATTGTGTGTTTAGCTGGCAATTTTTGTGATTCTGGTGGACCAGTGGATATTAAGAAGGCCAATCTGGACCAACCCTCCCCCATCACAGTGAAAAGAAGCAGCAGTTGTGTGCGTTTTTCTGCTTTTGCAAGACAATGAACTCCATTTTTTCCAAGTTTAAAAATGTGTATTTTTTGTAATCACACAGACATGCTCCTGCACTTGATTTTTAACACATTTTCCAGAGGTAGAATCTCTTTTATAGTCTATTTTTATTAAGTCTATTTGCTCTCACACTTGATTTTTACCCAATATTCTGTAATTTGATTCTCATTTATGGGCTATTTTACAGGTACTTTGAGTCTCTGTACCTGAGTATCCAGGGGCGTAACTTTGGTTTGAGAGGTGGCATGGGCATAATTAAACAAGAGAACAGGAGTCGTCCCCCAGAAAAAAAACGACACTGTGAATGTAACCAGCAATTACACTGATTCAGGTGAAGCTGTGGGTATTAGAAGGCCAATCTGGAACAATCCGCCCCCATCACAATGAACAGAAACAGAAATTGTGTGTTTTTATGCCTTTGAGAGACAATAAACTCAAAGTTTAAAAATGCCTTTTTTTGTAAACAAAGACATGCTCTAGCACTTGACTTTTACCTAATTTTCTGTAATTATAATATCTTTAATTGGTTATTTTTTCTTTGAGTCTTTTTAGGCTATCTGAGTACTCAGGGGTGTAACTTTGGTTTGAGAAGTGACAAGGGCACAATAAAAGGGGAGGTCTCGGAGCTCTCCGTCACATCACAGTGAAAATAAACAGCAGTTGTGCGTGTTTTTATGCCTTTGCGAGACAATGACCTCAATTTTTTCCCAAGTTTAAAAATGTATGTGTTTTGTAACCACACAGACATGCTCTAGCACTTGATTTTTAACTCATTTTCTGTAAGTAGAATCTCTTCTATTGTCTCTTTTTACTGATATGCCAAATCTATTGAAGCACATTCTGCACTTATGGGGGCGTAACTTTTCTGGGGTCCTCCTCCAGAAAGCGCATTGTTAATCTGGTTGGCAATTAAGCAGATTCTGGTGGAGTGGTGAGTATTAGAAGGACAATCTGGATCAACCGGCCCCCATCACCGTAAAAAAAAACAGTAATCGTGCGGTTTTATACCTTTGCTAGACAATAAACTCCATGTTCTTCAAATTTAAAAATGTCTTCTTTTTGTAATAACACTTGGTTTTTACCTAATTTTCTGTAATTACAGTCTCTTTAATAGGATATTTTTGAAGGATGTTGTGTGATCCAGTTAAAGTCACAGTACACGTGTGTGCACATGATCTGGATTGCAACACCTCCACTCTGTTCTGAGCCAGTTGAAACTCTGAATGTGCTTTGTAGCTTTTTGTTTGTTTGTTTTTGGAGTATGTCAGAGAAAAAGCTTAATTTCCATCCTCAGCCAGGATCTGACTGCTGGCCAAACAGTAGCGTATTAAGCATGATTATTGTTTTTTGTTTGTTGGAAATAACACCTCAGTGTTTACCTGTAATACAGATGCAGAGGTCAATGGCCGTTCAGAAATAACAGTGTACAGATGCAATGTTGAGTATAAGCAGAAAAACTAAAAGCTCTTTTGGTCATCTCTTTGTTCGCTGCTTACCTGGCTAAAACCTTTGTCAGGAGCTGGAGAGATCATGATCACACGCACAAAGAGCAGCTTCCACACACCAGGATCTCACGCTGTATTTTGATTGAGTTTGAGATCTGTGCGGAAACTGTTCTTGTGTTGTCGGTCAGAAAATGTTCAATAGATTATGAGGAGAAAAAAAAATCTGTTGTCATTTGCACCGCTTTAATACAGTTGAAAAGCTCCAGTGTTGTGATCAAATTATTGCCGTCTATTACGATGATGACAAGAAATGAGGTGACATTGGGAAAATGATTTTAGTTAAAACAGTTCAGGTGTTATCTGAGTTTTTTTTTTTTCCAGAACATGACTCATGCAGGTTACACATTCGGCTTGTCTGCGTCAACGGTAACTTAACTGTCTCTGTTGACTTTAAACTCAGTGTTGCTTTGTGGAATTTTAGCGTTTTCTCAGACGTCGGGGAAGAGGAATTCTTTTGTTTGTGATTTTCAGATGGCACTTAATCCGTGAGAATACTGTGAGAGCCTCTTGAACCTGGAGTGCATGATGTTGTTGCGCTGCACCTAGCACATAAACATGAAGCTAATTTTAAACACAACTGAAACTGTGAGTGCAGAGGAGTGTTTGGAGCCTCTGCAGCACTTTTCATAATTGTTGGTGAAATAATCACAAGTTACCAAATATTAAAATGAAACCATTTGTTTTGAGCTTTGAAAAGTTTGTGTCAAGCAGCCCCTAACATTTTAAGTTGACTGAATTTGAAAAGATAAATTAAGATAATTTTGAATTATTCAACTTGTCCTTTTAACCCTTAGAAACCTGGAATGACATCCCTTTTACTGTGCTGCTTTCAGACTCCTTCAAAAGTATTAACACCTTCTAACCCTGAAGAAATTTGTTTGCTTTCTTTTGAAAACATGAGTAAAAATAACAATAGGCAATTAGGCAAGAAGCGTTTTGCATATTGGATTTTTTTTTAAAGCTTAAAGGAAATGTCCAAGAAACTACATTTATAACTGTTATAATTAAAAAGTAAGGAATATTATACAGAATGATCATCTTTAGCACCTTTTCAGGTCATTTCCTTGTTTGTTTATTTGAAAAAAAGGTGTTTTTCTAGACTTGTTTTTTATTTTTTGCAATTTTTTTTGTAATTTCCTTTTAAGCAGCTCATGCTTTCTTCACAAAGGATTAAATTCAGTCATCTTAAAACAGCGCTAATGATGGATCATAAATAAGCAAAAACATGTTTGCCGACGTAAACAAAAGCCAGACATTTTGTTAGGTTAACTTGCTTAAAGCTGTAAATTCATGGCTTATTAGCCTTACCGTGCATAGCACAGCTGTTGAGGGCGAATTGGCGAGTTTCAAAATGCTCTAAAAATAAAAAAGCGACTGTATACGAGTGAGTAACATGATGTGAATTTCTGTTCGTGTTTTGTGTGAATGCAGTTACAGGCTGTCTCTCCCTCTGTGTCACTACCTGCATGTCCGCTGCTGCTTGTACCAAAGAGTACCGTGAAAGTCAAGAGCATTCACTCCACAGAAAATGTGGGACTAAAACATTTCCAGTAATACACCCGCACAGCACACTGACAAGCAAAATTAAAACAAAAGAACAACTAATAGACAAAAAGCAATCTCATTCGTCTGAGGGCTCTCCGACTGATTATTTAATTCTGCCTTTCAAGGGGCAGCCCTCTGAAATACTAGCTTCTCCAGATTTTAGGACTCATTCTTGTTTTTGAGCTTTAGAGGTGCTGATGGCATTTTGAGCATATTTGAATATTAGGGTCCTCCCTCCAGTAAATATTTAAATTACTGCCTTGCCATACAGAGTGATTGATATCAATCTTCTTATTTGATGTTTGGCACAAAAGCTTATTTCCAAAATGTGGTTGAATTCTTGTGATGTGATTTTTGCCAAGGTGACTAAATTCTGTTTTCGAGTATAATCCAGTTTTTGGACACTGTTTAAACAGAGGTCTTTGGTCGTCTCTGTGCACCCTTAATGTCACTGTAACCTTTCAGAGCGTACACTGGTTGTTCTGTCCTCGTGCTTGTTTTTGTTCCTCTTGAAGCTGTCATTTGAATTCCCCTCAGCAAGCTCTGCATTAAGAAATGGATCCTACCCTCGATAAATTGCCACAGCCACATTAAGTGGTGCACACAGGTAGCTGAGTGCAGCTTGCTTATCAAGGCGCTAGCATCTTTTTAATTTTTTTCCCTTTTCAAGTAGTCATGCCGAAGTGGCGAGAGCGGCAGTTAGATGACAGCAGGACCAAACACAGATTATCTCTACCTGTTGGAGACAACAGCTGCATCCGAGCTCTACCCGCGGCCCGCAGTCTGTTAATTGCTCTGAAGTGGCAGCACCGATGCAAGCTGGGTTTAACTCCGACATTTAAAAAGATCCAGAGTCTCATTGATCACTGTGGGTTTCAGGATGTCCTGGCCGTGTTTGTGAGCAAATCAAAGGTAGCAAAAGAGTTGGGAGAATGCTTGATCTGTCTTGAGTTGGTTGACTGTGTGCAGCTTTGATATCAAGATGATGAAGGAGTTTTCAGTGAAAGGAGGGGGATAGGATGTAATTTACTTCTAAGATGAACAAGATTGAGGCCTTTTTTTGCCATTATGTGCTTTCAGAGAAACACCTGTAAATATACATATTTTTTTAGTGAGACTGATATTTTATTTTTTCGTCAGGTTAAACAGAAAGACAGGGATACTCAACTTGCTTTGCTTTGGGGCCATTTTGAAAAATGATAGGAGGTCAGGGGCCAGTCGCAGCAGACCTGTAAATGTCTGTAGGCTGTAGGAGATTTCTCAGATTTTAGGACATTTCAAGGATTTTAGGACATTAGGTGCTCAGCTAGGCATTTTTTTTTTTATAAACAAGCTCTATTTTGATGATGTTTAATGCATTTGGGACCTCATGTATACTAAAAGTACAAAAACAATTCCCAGTGTGAATCACTATATTATTATTGGGAATTAGAAAATGGTTGAGGGGCCACATGGCACACTATCAGGGGCCAGATTTGGCCTAAGGCTGTAAGTTCAGTATTACTGCAGTAAGAGTTTTTAGAGCCATTGAAAAAACTGCAGTTATCGCTCAAAACAAAAAGATATGACCCTTTTTTTTTCTAAGGACAATAAAGATGTCCTTGGTTTAAATATTAATGAGTGAGTTCTTCATCTTAACCAACAGTGCATTATCAGTCTTCTACTATTCCCACTGCAGCCCTAATGCTCTCCATATTGCGTTGTGGTGGCAGTGATATCTTTGCTTGAATATGCTACTGAATATTTAGCATCAGAGGTTATTACAAAGCATAATATACTTGCTAATGTACACGGGGCAAGAGGCCATGCGCAAACGCTGTGCTTCCCGAGCTCTTTAGAGATCAGTGAACTATGAAAGGCAGTCTCTTCAGCTGCCCTCTTGAACACAGTCACTGAAGGGCTAGTGATGCTGGTATCAAGTTTCTAAAAAGCCTGCAGTTTCCCTGTGCAGAGACCCAAATGGTCTCAGAATGCACTAAGCTGTGAACCTCTTACGTCCGCGGAGATTCGAATCGGTAGCAGCCCTTTAAGTTTTACTTTGTGCCATTTAAAATAAGTCTGAAACTATGGCACTCTATTGTAGTTGCTGAATTATTTTTAATGGGTTTTGAGGATAAAAAAATTGGCTATTTTAATGAATTACCATAGTAGTTGAATGGTATATCATTGAAGTATTTGGAGTATTTTTGTACTTGCAGTAGATCTGGATGCTACAGCCTGTGTTATGGTGATTTGTCTTATTTGTTGTCCACAAGTTTCATCCAGTTTCGGCAGGTGTGTTTTGCAGGTGTTTCAATTATGATTTTTGTTTGCATCCACATAGTGCAACACAGTTTACCCCACTTCCAAGCAGAATATCAGGGAATGGCACTGTCTATAGCTCTAATTTTTTTGTTAAGTGTGGTTTTTTGGGCACGTCTGCATCTTTGATGACATTATGCTGTGGACTGCTATGATTGGTGAAACTCACGGGAAACTCCAATGTAGGGGTTGACAGATCATTGGCCTGGCCGATTATCAGGGCCAGTATTTGGCATTTTGCTGATAATCTGTATCTGCTTTTTATTTTAATCATCACCAATAGAATTAAATAATTAAAAAGTGCAATTAAACTGCAGCATGGGAGGAATTTTTACTCTGTAAAACCTCAGGAAGCTATTTTTAGTTATTCATTTTTAGTGAAATTTTCACTTGACTTTTTAAAATCAGTTTTCTGTATATGATGTTGAAAGTCTCAGTTTTGGTTAAACATTTGCTAAAGGCCTTAGAAAAAGTTAATTGCTAAAAGGCATTGAATCTATTAATCTAGAAAAGTCAACCTCAATTAGTATTAAAATGTCTTTAATCAATCTTTTAAAAGTCTTAAAAAAGCAGAGACCTGGAAAATAGGATTTATCAAGTGTTTTGTCTAACATTGTAAAATCTCAAAATAATCTCCTGAGAACAGCACCCAGGTCAGCAGCAACAGATCTACACCTACAATTAACATTTAGGCAAAACTCTACCTAAGAAACTGATGTCAGTTTGTGTATTTTCCTCCAGTTTTGCTTTTTGTAAGACTGGTCTTAAATTTCAATCGGAGCATCATAAAAAAGTCTAAAAATCTAACTTGTCTTAAGCTGTAGAAACCCTGATTTAGATGTATATTTGTAAAGAATATAGTTTCAGCAGATTTTTCTTCGATTATCATTTATTTATCCAATCCATTCGCTTAAAAAAATGCCTTTTCCCAAAAAATAAAAGAAACTCGCCTGTGATAACAGCATTGGTAAAGTGCACACTCTTGTGGATCCAGCTCCATACTGTGCACATACATGCCACATTAGAGAGAGCCGTGCATTAGTCTGCGCCATAATGTTACTGTGGCCTTAATATTTTCTATGTAGTCCATCAGCTTTCCAGGAAGGAGAGCCAAGCCGCGCTGCCCAACAAAATGCTGGGACTCATTAGACCCCGAGCAAGCAAGCTGACACCAAGAGCCAGTGCCAAGGGCCATACTTACCAGATAAGGACCCAATTCCAAATTTACCCATGGCTTTAACCCAGTGTCATTTCATGTGGTGTTTGGAAATATTTGGTTTCCCTACAAAAAAAAGAAGCCTTTCACAGAATAAAAATTGAAGCCATTACCATAATTTGAATACACACAGTTTAAATTTACTTGACATGTTTGGGGACAGAAGGGCGGGGATTTGGTTAGGACTCTGAGCCTGCAGGGCTTCATCTTGGGGCCCCTGCAGGTCTGTGAGTCTGCAGTGTGGTGGGAGGCTCCGCGGGGGGCAGGTTAAGCCTGTTAGCCCCATACGATGACGCTGCAGGTTTGCTCCATGGATGGGGGAGGAGACGGGAACATGGACATGGAAAATTGTATCTTGTAGCTCAGTGATACTCATTTTGCTTTTTTGGGGACACTTTGTGAAATGGCAAGTTGCAACAGCCCCAGGGACATTTCCAGGATTTAGGACATTTTTAGGATTTTAGGATATTTCTAGAATTTTTTACATTTCTCAGATTTTAGGATGTGTCTATGATTTTAGGACATTTCTAGGATTTTAGCACATTGCTAGCATTTTAGAATTTTTCTACAATTTTGTAACATTTCTACGATTTTAGGATGTCTCTAGGATTTCAGGACATTTCTAGAATATAAGGAAATTTCTAAGATTTTTGGACGTTCTAGCATTTTAGGATGTTTCTAGATTTTCACAACATTTCTAGAATTTTATGAAGTCTTAGATTTTAGAGCATTTCTAGGACTTTGGACATTTCTTGGACATTCTTTGGATTTTTTGCATTTTTCTCTTGTTTTAGGATTTTTCTAGGATTTTAGGATGTTTGTAGGATTTTAGGACATCTCTAGAATTTTGTACATATATCAGATTTTATTATGTTTCTAGGATTTTAGGACATTTCCATAATTTTAGCAGGTTGCTAGAATTTTAGGGTTTTTTCTAGGATTTTACAACATTTCTCAGATTTTATAATGTATCTTAGATTTTAGGACATTTCTCAGATTTTCACAGCTAGGACCTCTGTGTTGGGTTGGGGGTTGTCCTCCACTGGCACTTTTTTTAATGTATTTTGATGCTGTTTTATGCACTCTGGCTCCTTATGTTTACTAAAAGTTTTTTATTTTGAATTATAGTATGGTTGGGGGGCCACCCGGCATACTATCAGGGGCCAGATTTGGCCTGTGGGCCATTAGTTGAGTATCCCTGTTGCAGCTCATTACCATCACCACAACTGCTGCCATGTTTTGTTTATGCTGGCTCCCATTAAGCCTGGCTACAGGAGTATTTCTGCTCTGAGGCTGCCCAACAGCCACAGCTCCCCTGGCATCACTTTTATGAACCTTAGTCATTTTAATAAGGTGTATTTTACTATCTTATCTCTACTTTGGAATAAACATCATCTATAATAAAATATAAAATCTATTCTAGGTATGTCTGGGCTGTTAAAAATGCAGAGTGTACCAGACATTATTTAAGAGTGCATTGGCCCCTAGAAGGACATGGATGTATTATGTAATAATTTATTTGAAATTGAATAATTGAATCTGCCTTGAGGAGAAGCGGGGCTTTAAAGAGCGGCCCGCTGGAACAGGTTTCTAGGTGGAATGTCAGGCTTGAACCAGCTCTGTACGCTTGAGGCAAACCAGACTTCAAATTACTTCAAGAGGAAAACAAATTTCACCGGTCACTGAAGTCACTTGAACTCATTTCCCCCCGCCTTTCTTCTCAGAAGCATGGGAAATTACATTAAAACTATTTAAGCTGACTGTCATTTGAGTGGTGCCACCACATAACAGCGGTATATAGTTTATGTGCTACGGTAAATTCACTGTGGAGTGTTTTCGCCTTGATTTTATCATTCGTCTTTGCGAGAAAACAAAGCACATTAAATATTTGACATCAAGCAGGCTTTCCCAGTAATCTTCTGAAATCATTATAACCATTATACATAATAAAGAATAACCAGAACTGACAGGCTTTTGTTTGCCTGCACCTCGTTATATCACTGCTTCTTTATCCTCTAACCATGCATTTTGTTTTCAAGGGATCTGCTCGTTCTGCGACTGTAAAACTCCAAATCAGTTATCTCCAGTAAAGAGCGAATATGTAAATAGTTCACATTTAATGGAAGTATACACAACAGCGACTTACAGCCACGTCTGATTTGCATACTCCAACAGTGCTGGTTGAAAGGTGGCTTTTGAGTTAAGAGGATACATAAATCATGTGTTTGCAGGAGGTGTGATGTGCATCTGTATTAGCATCCTATTTACAACCTGTTTGCCTTCGCCTGCATGTTTCCTTCCAAGGACTAGAGCAGCTTATAAAATATTGGCCCCATCCCAGCCACCTAATGCTGTGATGCATGTTCTCTAGCTTTGATTAATTCACGTTGGCAGGAGACTTTGCCCGTATAAATGCCTGCGGCACAATGACCAGGGTCATTAATTGTATTAAATAATTACTGCTCGACATCTGGTGACATATAATAATGGAGACAGGCTGTTTTTATTTGCAGACTGTTTGCTGAAATGCACGCTGTCTGTCTGTCAGGGGGGTCCAGCTGTTGACACTGATACACAGTGAATGATGAAAAACTGTATGTTGTCACATTCACTTGTGTCTAGTAGGGATGCGTCTGAACATCGGTATTGGACTTTCGACCAAATCTCCATGACATTGTGTTAACAACAACAGCAACTTCTGGGTAGACAACTGGCAATTTATTTGAACTGTGGAGATATGTGAAATTGCTGAACTTGTTTATTTCTGTTGTAATTTCAGCTGTAACTGTAATGTTCGACCCTGTTTGGCACATTTTACACGCTTGTCATTCTTCATTTTTTTAAAAAATTTTTGGCTGTGTTTATGCGTATGGCAAAAATTTTGGCAAGATTGTATGTTTTTTGTTTAATTTTTGGATTTCCAGCTCAGCTTTTACAATAAGTCTAAAATACAATGTGCAAGTAATATTAATGTATAACATTTTTAAAGTGTTATTTTGAAAAGCACTTTCTGTGAGCAGAGCAATTTGAGTGTGTGTAATATTAAAGCGGGCCCTAAGGGTTAAATTGGCATGAGGAGAGCTAGTTAACGTTAGCTGTTAGCAGCTGGTGACTGAAACTAACAGCTAACGGAGGTTGCAGTGAGTTACATTATGATGTGTTCCTATAATGAAGGGCTTTAGAACAGAAGGACTTTAAGGAAAGACTTTAAAGCAGTTTAGTTACTTTTTTAAAAAATAGTAATTTCTCTGTTTCCCTGGCACAAAGGGGAAATTAATAACAAAAATAGAATAAACAACACAACAAACAAACACCAGTATCGGCCCAGAATTTCACATTGCGTCCTTGGCGTGTAGGGGAACATATGAGCAAAGTCACAGGGACATTGCTCATAATGCTTCCTCAGCTTAAATAGAAAAACACAGTTACTTAACCTCTCTTTACATCCTCACAGTTCATTGGAGTGGACTTAAAAGTCAGGCGATCGCTGCTCATGTCTGCAGCCAAGGAAATGAACAGTGAAAAATCAGAGAGACGTAAACTCCTGCTTGGAAGGACATGAAGGGCAAAGCTCCAACTCGGTCTCTGTGCAGCTCGTATATTTTATGCGTCGCGGTTTGGCTGTTTGTTGTATTCAAAGACACACAGACATTTGGCCGCGATAAAAGTGACCATAATGTTAATAAGACGGTGGCTGAAGGTGGCATTGTAAAGCGATCCTCTGTCATTGCTCCATGCCCGTGGGCCTGGGTGTAATTTTATAGCCTCTTCCAAGCAGACAATTCTATTTCTCAGCATTTGTAAGACAGGCCCATCCATTCCCGCTCTCCGGACACAAATTCATTGGAAAAGAAGCCTTTTTGATTTTTATGAGAGAAATCTTTAAACCAGAGGATACTCAACTGGCTTTGGGGCAACTTTTGCAAAATGAAAGGAGGCCAGGGGGCAAATGTAGCAGCCTTGTACATGTTTCAAGGATTTGAGGACATTTGTTAGATTTTTGAATATTCATAGGATTTAAAAACACCCTGATTTTAGGATGTATATGGGTTTTAGGACAATAGTAATATGTAAGACATACTTGCGGTTTTAGGACATTTCTAGGATTTTAAGATGTTTCTAGGATTTTAGGACGTTTCCAGTACTTCAGCACATTTGTGATTGTAGAATATGTTCAGGATTTTAAGATGTTTCTCCAGTTTTAGGATGGTTTTAAGATTGTAGGACATTTCTAAAATTTTGGGAAATTGCTAGGACTTAAAGTCATTTCAAGGATTTAGAACATTTCTAGGACTAAGGGATGCTTGTGAATTCAGAGCATATCCAGCATTTTAAGACGTTTCTCGGATTTTAGAACATTTCTCGGGTTTTAGGGTGATTTTTTGAGGTTTCTAGGATATTATGACATTTCTAGGATTTTAGCATGTTTATAAGAATTTAGGATGTTTCTAGGATTTTAGGACATTTCTTTAATTTTTAGGAAATTTCTAAGATTTTAGCATGTTTTGGACATTCGTGACTTAGCTAGGACCTCTGTTGAGGGTTGCGGGGGATCCTCCACTAGCAGTTTTTTTGATAAACAAGTTCAATTTGGTGCTGTTTTATGCACTCTGGCAATTTATTGTCAGTCAAAATACAAAATATTTTTATTGTTATTTAGAAAATTGTTGGGGGCCACTAGGCACTCTTTTGGGGGCTGGATGAGGCCCATAGGCCATGAGTTGAATATCATGGCTTTAATCTGTAATTGTGCAGTCAGTGGTTATTTAGCAGTCTGTCGGACACAGAGCTACTCAAGAGTTTGCAGACCCTGGCTTTGTTTTTAATACCTTCACCCTGAAATGATTAGTCCACTTTAAAAGGGCTCCAACAGCCTTCTGAGAATGGAAGCAATGTGAGAGCAGCCAAGTTTGATTATTAATGGCGGGTCTCTATCTCTCAGGCCCTAATTGGTCTCTGCTGATTGCCGAGCATTCTGATTAAGAAATGCCATTAAAATTGATGTATTATGCTTCCAAGTGTTTCACACAGTTAGATAGCTCCTTCAATCAATCGATAATTACATAGATGATTCATTGCTGGGGCTCATTTTGACAAGTTTACAATAATTGCCATGGCACAACTTTTTTTTCTGTCGGTCCTGCGAGTAAGAGAGGGAGCGGCCTCTGGAGCGAAATAAATTGAAATTGTTTCTTTGATTATGTGTTAATGCTGCAGCAAATCCCCAAAAGTGATATCACAAAGTTTCATTGTTCCACATTTATCCGTATCCTGAAAGAAGATTAATGTTTTCAATTTGAGGCGTTATCCGTCACTTATTATGAAGTATTTATCTGTTACTTATCGTTTACTGTGGCGGTTTCTCATTTTATATATCTTTCATTAGTGACTTTTGCGAGTCATTCTGCATGTTTTTCTTTATGGATGTGGATGTAGGTAATTAGACGAAGAGGGGACCAAATATAAATCTATAGGGAGAAGTCAATGAGGTAGTTAATGATTTCGCTTTGTGTGGAGTTAATGGAAAACATCTTTAATTTCATGGCAAATAAACATTTTTCCTGCAGGGTTTCAACTCATTTTCTAGTATAAAAAAAATGTCATACCGCAACTCTGAACGATGTTCTAGCTCAGTTTAATAACTGATCATACAGTATTTGGATTTTAATTTACAGTTTTTTTGCAGTTCTTTAAATGTTTGAAACTTAATTTTTGTGACACTTCTTTTGGATAGTGCAGCTTAATAGTTGAGATTTAACAATTGAGCCATTTTGCTGTTAGTTTTTCATACAGAATTCAAATCTATGTATAACGGTAGCTACTGATGGGGACGACAACAGCAAACCTTTTTTTTTTCTTTTAAATGCATGTGTGTCCCTTTATTCCGCTTTGTGTCCCCTCTCTAAAGTCTGAGGTTTTTGCAGTTCCCTGAATGTGGCACAGGCAAAGTATGTTTTTATTTTTCTCAGCAGCAGTTTGTGACGAGACATACCTAATTTTGTTGGAGTGTCAAGACGAGAGAAAGACCGACTTGAGAGGGTTCTGACTAATTTCTTTTTGACATATTATGCTTGAGTAAGAAAAGATGTTTTGTCAAAAATTTGGTTAAAGATGATCTTACAAAGGTCCTAAAAAGCATTAAATTTAAGTGTCTGACACATGTAGACACCCGCTACATTAAATCAATGCTCTCTGGTGCATTTATGTCAACTGCTGTGTCATTATAAGTTGTATTATGAGTGTTTTAATGGGTGTAGTTTTAATTATAGTCACACTTTGTCATGTGATGAAGAGAAGAGAGCAGCAGAACATCATTTTTTGGGGGGTAATATCCATCATAACTTCTTTAAATATTTCTCATCCATGCACAGTTGGACACTAACTTTTAATGAGATTTCACTTAGTATTATTTTGGCAGCGTTACATAAATAACCATATGTCAGATTTCTTTTTTTTTCTCGACTGGCTCTCCATGCAACAGCAGCAGCTTTTAAGCTCCATAAACTGATGGTGGAAAGAATTGGTTTTATATCAGCGGGCTACTGTTTTTTATCATCCTCTCGAGGAAGCTTTGGCAAGGTAGCTGTTTCCATTCTTGCACAATCATCACAATGGAAATCTGACTTTCTTTTTTTTTTCAAGAGTAAAGAAACATGACTTTCTCCCACCATTTTTCATCTTAAAAGGAAAAATGCAGTCAAAATCACGCTCTGCAGACTATTAAGTCCGACTTGATGTGTGTGACTTGGAAGTGGAGTCAGCAAAACATGATGAATGAGCATTCGATAACATTTCACTTTTTGTAAAGGTTCCTTGTCTGCTTTGCCTCAGACGTGCGGCGCTGCTACTCTGTAGCCCCTCCTGAGAGCTGTCTATAGCGTCAGTGCTTTATTTTGAAGGAGAGCAGATCCTTCAACTCTCTTACTCTTTTTTTTTAAAATCATTTTTTGGCAGCAAGAGCAAAAAGAAATGTACCTGCGTGTCAGAAAAACGTCAAACACAAATGGTATGACTCTAACTGTCCAGTGTAATCAAAGCCTGTCAGTGCCTTGCTCATAAGTTTTCATGCAGTCTTACATGGGAGTTTGAGAAGATGAAAATGAATCCACCAGGGTTTCTCTCAGACTGCCGTGTTTCATCAAATTGTAGCACCTGATGAGTTTTTTCATTCTGTTGAAGTGGCTCTAATTGACCTTTTTGCTCCCTCTCATCTATTTCTACTCCAGTATCAAGATGCCTACATTTCCCAGAATGACTTTCAAGAAATCCAAGAGCGTTTCAGCAGTGGGTTTTATGTGTCGGTCAGTGATACTCAGCTGGCCTGTGGGCCAAATCTGGCCTCCGATAGTATGCAATGTGGCCCCCCAACCATTTTCTAATTCACAATAAAAGTCAAGTGACTTACACTGGGAATCGTTTCTGTGGTTTTAGTGTACATAAGGTGCCAGAGTGCATAAAATAGCATCAAGATAGAGCTTGGTTGTCCAAAATGCTACAAAATCCTAAAATCCTAAAAATGTCCCATAATCCTTGAAAAATACTAGAGAAACATATATGGTGCTTCTGCGACTGGCCCCTGGCCTTCTGTCATTTTGCTAAATTGGCCCCCTAAGCAAAGCGTGCTGAGTGTCCGTGCTGTACGCAGAGAGAAAAAGCAGTAGTCCTATCGAAGGCAGAGTGAGAGGAAAAGCAGGATTCACAGGCTGAATCCAAATGTCCACCCTCCGGACTTGCAAACTTCAGCCGTACATATCGTCTGTGACGTGTTCAGTGTCATCGCATAACGTCTGTGAGGGCGCCAGACTGCAAAGCCTGGAGTCTGTTTCACTCGTTGCCATGGAAACATTTCAGTCATGTACACGGTGATTGCTGCTGTCATATTCCTCACGCAAGTTGATGAATAGTTTCTGCTCATCCGTCCCTGCAGATAAGATGTAAATCACATGTATAGGCTTTTTTTTCTGTGAGTGGACAAAATGATATTCATACATTTTTATAGAACATATAGGAGACGCAGATTCAAATACAGGAATGTTTGTAAAAAAGGACCTGACTATGACGAAATAAATTGGATATTACTTACATTGGAAGACCTTTTGTTGTGTTTGGGCTATTTCTTTAAGGCTATATACCTGGTGTTCCAATGCACGGCTTTTATAGGACAGGCTGCAGTAATAAAATGCAATTTGATTTCCTCTGTAGCCCATACTTGTACATATTTCTGTGTCATGATGTGGCTGAATATTATTTCTGGCATATGTGCAGAGATGAAGTGCTGCCAGGGAGCACTGGAATGATGTTATGCCACTTTTTATCCAAGTGCGGAAACAGAATCTTTGCACTTTGCATTATACAGTTTAATTTTATATACATACAACTTTCATACTGATTGATTCGTGACGTCAACTCATGCTATAAGTAACATGCAATAAAACATCCCGCAGTTGCCATTAGCTACCAGCACTAGCCTTTGAGCCAAACAGTGAATAATTTTTTTTCAGGCTATAGCTGTTAACTAGTCAAGATGAAAAGGTAGCAAAACATTCTTTCATTTTATATTTATAACTGACTGTGTGAAGACTTTTCTCTATATGAACAGCACTTAGACTTGTTGCTCTTGAAATGAGTCACAACTTAATGTTGTGCATGCCTGCACACATACCCTGGTGACACAGGTACGCTGCAGTACTTAATTAAACAGCACGATAACCCTGCCTGCGTCATTCAAGTGATGTTTTAATGCAGTAGTTCTTTTGCACATTCATAGGTTGTTTTTCTTTTAGTTCGCAATTGGAAAAAGTACATCACAGCAGTATTGAAATTAATTGTGGATAATAAAACTCGGTAAAACTGGGTGAGGTCCCCATGCAGACTCTCTGGAAGTCCATAGAAAGTCCACTTGAGATCCCTCGTGGACTGGATGGATTGTGGATTTGGACAACCCGCAGCTTAAACAGACTTCCCGAGAGCGCATCCACAAAGTCAGTGTGTCTAAAAAGTGTGGTGATGTCCTCACATTTGGATTTAGCCTGAGTCTTTAGAGCGGGGATACTCAACTCACTTTGCCTCAGGGCCACTTTTGCAAAATGACAGATATCCTGGCACCATTTAATAAAAACAAATAATGAATGAACAGCTCATTTTTAACTTTTCTACGTTCGCTGTCATTACTCATCTTGGCCAAAGGGCATATCCAGTCACAACTCCACACAGATCTGGTGTACGCAGGTACACATCTATCTGTCTGTCTGTCCGTCCAGTGTATTTGTCCCTTTATTAGTATTATGTGTCCCCTCTCTAAATTCAGTCATGGGGTTGAGAATTGATCAGTCGCTTTGGTCGGATCAGATCGATAGATGAGAGGAGCAGAGGTGAATGAAAGCAAACTTTTAGACCCACCCCAAAGCAGGGTGCAATTCAAGTATGTTCTGCTGCTCTGTCTGTGCCCAGAGTATGCTCTGCGTTCCGTGAGTGTGGTGCAGTGAATAAAAAAACAGTATGTATAATCCTATAGCAGTCCCAATGAGATGAACAGTACAGTTCTAAAAATAAATAATCAATACATGGAGCGCCCAACAGCTCACCTGTTAAAGCGGGTGCCCAACATATAAAGGCTATGTCCCTGCTGCAGTGGCCGTGTATTCGATTCCGAACTTCAGTCTGCTAAATCTAGTCATGGGGTTGATAACTGATCTCTTGATTTGGTCAGATCAGATGGATGGATGAGAGAGAGACTTTTAGTACCAACGCAATACACTGTACAGTTTAACTTTCATCACGTCTGATGTTCTGCTGCTCTGTCTGTGCCTAGAGTAAGCTCTGTGCTCCGAGAGTGTGGTGCAGTGAATAAGCAAATATATATTTCAATAGCGCTACTAATCAACGGTCCAGCTGTAGAAATAAAAAAAATCAATACATGGGGAACCCAATTGCTAACCTGGTAGAGCAGATGTTCCATGTACAAAGGCTACATCCTTGCTACAGTGGCTGTACGTGATCTTTTACTGCCCCTCCCCCCATCAAATGAAGGCAAAAAAACAAACAAAAAATCAATAAATGGCAGCATCTGAAACCCTGGAATCACTTTATTGTTATTAATTGGTTGGCAGGAGGGTTGCAACATTATGATATATAATATCATAGATAAGTAAATGTACATGGTATGATAAATGTCAAATTTTATATCCCAGTATACTTTGACCATTGCTACCCTAGTTAGTGGGGCACCTGACACCCAATCATGGGTCAAATTTGGCCCGCAGGGCGTGATTTGACTCTCACGGCTTTGGAGTCAAACACGGCTATGTTGCATTCTGGTTTATGAAAACTGCTTTAGAGAGGAAAATGATATCTTTACCTTATCTGTGAGGTATTTCTGTTTGTATTATTCAGTTGAGAAAGAGAGCCCCTTTGCTCTTTGATTGTGAAGGGATTCTAAAAATACTTGATGTTTCCACTGGTCATTATCTGCAGTGGAAATGTCACTTGTATTTTGTCCAGGGTAAGGTAAGAAAGAGAAAAAAAACAAATCGCCAAAACATCAAAATGATCCAGACTAAAGATTCGGTCCTTGTATTTGCCACATTGATCTTCATTCCTTTCATTTGCTGTGATTAAGTCATAATTCAAAGCCATAAAGGATGTCTGCCAGGATTCTTTTGCACTTGTTTTCAACAAAAAAGTGCCCTTGTACACTGATTGCAAACAAGACTCTTTCATACTCAGACAGACGCACACAAAGAGCGAGATGTGGTGACTTCCAAAGGCTGCCACCGCAGTGGAGTCAGATGATCGCTGTTTCTTTTTTTTTTAACAAACACCAGTGCTGTTGTTGCGTTCGACAATGAGGGCCTTTGAAGTGTCAGCCCTCTCCTTTTGTCGTCATCTTAAAAAGAGCACAGCCTTGAGTTTTGCATATAATTTTGTAATTTTTTTATTTTCACTCATTTGCGACCGATCCCTGGGAGCTTTCCCAACTGCAACCATATGCTTTCAGTCTGACCTTTTCCGCTGCCGAATTATCCGGCGTGTTGACCTCTGATGTTCTCTCAGGACAGTTGGAGAGTTATTGATAGGTTCTGCACAGAAGCGTCGTTCTCTGTGGAGTCATTTATCTGTTCTCCAGACCAAAGAATACACTAATAAATCTCTTGATGCAGATTGTTCCACACATGAATGGCTTGTTTTTTTTTGCATTTCTTTTGAGTGAAGGCTTGCCTGATTTTTTTCCCCCTAATTAACAGATGGTGAGAATATTAGGGCCAGATTTATATATTCATTTGTGTTTTAAAGCCTCACCGTATTCACCAACTGTTTTTGTTTCTGCAGGTGTAGACGGCAATACTCAAAAGATCTAATTTGTCTGTGATGAGCATCCCCATCCACCAGAGACCAAAGGTACGGTAAGATATGAAAAGCTCATTATCTTATGTCCCAATAAACATTTTATTATGCCACAGGCAAGCCACACAGCGTGATACAAAAGCACAATAACATATGAGTCAGTCTGCCTCATCATTTTATTGTATACCTGTTTTCCCATAGCAACAATCCCGAACAATTGTCATTTCACTAACGTTATTATTATTTTTATCAAAAGAATAATAAATTGTTCTCTAGTGTAACCTGAGAAAATCTACTTTTCCAATCTCAGCATGCAATGATCATTTGATACAGCGCACTGCAGGGATACCTAATTTATGGTCCGCGGATCAAATCTGGCCCCTGATAGGGTGCCAGGTGGCCCCTCAGTCACTTTCTAATTCACAATATAAAAAAAGATTCATACTGGGAATTTTTCTTGTACACTTAGTATACATAAGGTGCCAGAGTGCACAAATCAGCATTAACATAAAGCTGTTTATTAAAAAAAGTGCCAGTGGAGAATCACCCGCAACCCCTGACAGAGGTCCAAAAATCCCAAAAAACATTCAAAAATCATAGACATGGCCTAAATCCTAGAAATTACCTTAAAATCTTAATCATAGGAATGTCCTAAAATCCCAGAAATGTCTTAAAATCTAAGAAAAGGCCTAAAATCTGAGAAATGTCCTAAAATCCTAGAAACATGTATGAGGCTGCTGCGACTGGCCCCTGGCCTCCTGCCATTTTACAAAAGTGGCCCCCACGCAGAGCACGCCGAGTGTCCCCGGCTTACTGAGCGTACGTTCGGTGGCCTGGTTTAGTGGGGGGTTGATGGTCTGGAATTATTTGATATACGACATCATTAATTCTGCTTGACTTCCCCTGCCGTGTCCACAAAATGAGCTATGTCTGTCTTTGTTTCTCCTCCCGCAAAGACCTCGCAATTCTGTCAGCGTGCAAAACCCAAATGGGTCTCCGAGCAATTACGGGGTTAGAGTCTGATCTGGGGTCATTGAGAGATAGGATTACTCCTGGACGGCGGGACCCCAGGAATGTACAGACCCCTCTGGTGGTCTGCTCACCGCTGATGAAATAGAATTGAATTAATGGGGTTGCCCACTGTGAGGACTGATTAAAACGACATACTGCCTTTGATCCCAGAGCGAGGTGACCAGGCGCGGGCACCACAGGCACACGGGGGTGGGGGGGTGCTTTGTGTGCGTGTGTGTGTGTGTGTGTGTGTGTGTGTGTGTGTGTGTGTGTGTGTGCGTGTGCGTGTGCGTGTATCCGTCCTGGGTCAGTGCATCGCTGATGAGCAGGACTCATTATGTGCGCTCTTTGCTGGGGTTCAACCCTCACTGGGGGGCTTCAGGTGTAAAAATCATTCTGCTGTGTTTGGTTTGCGTGCCGTGGCCTTTGTGGTCTGAAGCCTTGGTGGTTCACGCTGTGCTCGGCTTTCACAGTTTGGCAAATTAACTTTCGTGCTGCATACATTTCGAAAAGTCTCACCTGCGATCACACCTGCAGCTTGTGTAATGGAACCATTTTAGCAATTTTTTATCAGGGTTTGTAATTTGTGCTTAAAGTGCTTGATTTTGAGACCCATCAGTTTGAATAGTGGAATACCTTGAAAATCAGGCAGTTTGATGAACAATTTCACAAAACATATTAGATAAATGTTTTAAACTAGAAAGCCAAGAATGATGGTGCTTGCATCTACTTTCTAATGTCGAATGAGCTCAGAGCAACACGAGGTTGGTAAACTCTGTAATTCAGCAGTAAATAATGAGCTGTGTTTGTCTGACTCTGGATGCTGCAGCTGTTTGTCAGTTGCAGCGGGCGCTTTGCTTTGTATATTTTTCTGCTTTTTTGTCCTCTACCAATCACATGACATGATAACCAGTTGATAAATAGTAAGATAGCCCTGGAGGCATGTTTTTGTACCATTTATGAATTTGCACAATTCTTTTGCAACCAATGGTTGTGGAGAAAACAATTTTATCTTTTAACCCTTTGAAATCTATCATAATCATATTTTTAAAAGTTTCTATCAGGATGAATATAATTATTTTAAGCACTTTTTCAGGCCATTTCCTTGTTTATTTGGGTATTCTTCTTCTTATTATTATTATTGCAGATCTGCAGGTAATTTTCTTGTATTTTTAAATAATTTTTTGATAATATTTTGGTCATTTCTCCAGAAGTTTCTCATTGCCTTCTCATGTTCATGAGAGAAATCAAGTCAAGTTGTTCAGGTTGCAAAGGGATAAATAAGTATTTGAAAAAATACTTAAAAGACCTTGAATCTGACTTGTTCCTGTCTGTATGAAACCTGTTTCATTAAATGCTTGAGGCTGTTTTCATGAGTGGAAGTGAACTTACGCAACTCACAAACCGGTAACTGCTTGTTGTATGTTGGCATGTTGTCGCTTCAAGTGTAAATTCTTGTCATAAATTGAAAATTCCCCAAGTGCACGAGTTGATGAGGACCATTCAAGCACAGCATCAGGCCTTGTGCACCAGAGTGTCTCCATCGCAGACATTAGCTCACCAGAGCGCTCCAACAAGAAGTGCTTGTCAGATGGTTGAACATCTGTAGGTCGTTGAAGTTGGAAAGGCTGCATCCTGCAATTTCTGTAACTCTCCTGAACAGACAACCCAACATTCACATCTGCATTGTTCAGTGATTGTCCAGGTGTATCGAGCACGGTTTAAACTTCTCTCAGGCGCTCTTTTTCCTGCCTTTACACAGCTAGTCTCGTGATCGCGGTACGAGGATTCATCCACTGCGAGCTGAGAACAAACAGTTCTCCAGTTCATATATTGCCAAGATTTCCAAGTTGCACTGGTGAGTCGTGGTCACAAAATATGACCACATTGTTGTGATCGGAGCTCTGCAAATACAAACACAAAGCCTCACCTGCTCGCACTAACGACACTACTGTTAGACTGTTACCGCAGCGCTGTTAAACGTGATTTATTCTCTGTAAGCTGGCAACAGACTAACATGGGAGGAAGGCAATGAGCAATGAAAGAAGAAATGATCCTGAAATTAGCAAGAAATTAGGAAAAAAAAACAAGATGATTGCCTGAAAATTAGAAGGAAATAAGGCATCAACCAAACAAGTAAGAATGGGAAAGTTAAAAAAACAAAAAAACAAAAACAGGGAAATTACATGAAAAATAATGATTCTATAAAATAATTTTAAATATTTAACTATGATAATCTGAAATATATTTCTCAAGATAAATTTTACTAGCTTTTCAAAAATAATTTTCTAAATCTACTAATTTCTTGCAATTTTGCAGGACATTTCTTTTTTTCCCCCCATGTTTTTGAAAGAAATCAAACCAATTTGCTCCGGGGTCAAAGGTTTAAATGCTTGTGAAAGGCGTCTGAATGCAGCACAAGAAAAGATTTGTCAATCCAGGTTTTCAAAGGGTTAACAAATCCCCCACAGTCTGTAACTCAAATGTATTATGGCATAAAATTAGTGTGTCTAAAGTGATTGTTTTGGCCTTGAAGTGCTCTTATGTGTTATAATAAAGCCATTATGGAGCGTTTCATCTCATTTAAAACAAAGTGTCTGCAGCAGAAAGTGCCTCAGATTTTAGGTTTGTTTGCACTTACAGTGAATATCACAAGAAAGGTGTTGAAACTTTTAAAGTCCACTATTTGATACTCTGCATTCATCCCATCCACCCGCTAATCTAAAATGTCAGTGGGAATATCTTATGGCCAGTGGTTACCGCCGCCGGCTATAAGGTGTCGCCATCCGTCTCCGCATGCCCATAAAGCTGCGAGTGGTTTGGGGTTTTTCCATTAGTTGGTATGACTGTTCTTACTCCAAACAAACTGCACAACATTTTACTTGGAACGGGACACAGACTTGCATTTTCCGGCAGCCGTGGCGCAGTTATTTGTTGCAGAGCCAAGTTTTGAATGCCGTTGTTCTCATTTTGACTAGAAAAGAGCGAGTGATCCAGAGTTTGTTTAAACCAGACATTCTTTGTGTGAATGTGCCCTGAATCATCACAGCAGAGAGTGCGAGAAGACGAAGAAAGAATAATATAGAAAAATTACACATCCAAATGATCCAAAACTAGGGGTTGGATCATTTGGCACATAAAATGTGCAAAGAGAGTGTCAGCATGAGAGGAACTTTTACTTTTCACTTTGTAAACTTTAGAGAGCTATTTTTATTTATTCATTTTTTATTTAAATTTCTCTGTGAAAAACAAAATGTTGCTGGAAACTGTATGATGTTAAAAGTTAACGACATTTGCCAAAGGCATTTAAACAAGTTTTGTGTTGGAGTTTGTTATATTCCAAATTCTAAATATTGACAGAAAGATTTTTAGTTTTATTGTAAATGCAAATTGGTTATCGGTCTCATCAACTGCTAATAATTGGTATTGGTTTTGGCCCTGAAAAAACAGTATCTGTCGAACCCTATCCAAAATACCCCAGCTGCCTGCCTCCTGAATTTAAGCTGGAGAACAACACAATAGATTTTTTATTTTACCACATACCTTGGGAAGTAATGGTCATCATCACCCTTGTTTGCCCGACAGTGTGCTGTTTACGTTGGACCCCCAGACAGTAAGCTAAAGCTGTCTGAAGGAATCATTCTCAAGGCCACCTCGAGTAATGATAGATGACAAGCTTGTGCGAGGAGGAAAACAGGTCTCCTGGTAGCACGCAGAGCCTCTCAGACAGAGGTGCCATCAGCCGGCAGCCTACCTGCTGCACTCATTGAGGAGGAGGGTTGGGGGGCGGCGGTGAATAAAAGACCGGAGGGGACTCTGCAGCACCTAATGAGAGAGACAGCTACATCTGAGGAGTAAATTATATTGAGACGGGTGCAGCGACTCCTTCTTGTCAGTGAGGCCTAATAAAATGGAGTGGTCACCTTTTCTGTAGCTGAACAAGAAGTTTCAGCTTTTTGTGCGAGTTTGACTTTGGGCTGAGCATAAAATTTTAATGACTTTAGTATTAATTTTATATGTGCTATGCAGATCTCATTTTTCTATCTGTAGTCATTATTTTAAGCACCTGTTTGGGAGCGCTCTCTGGAACAGTGGGTGCAGGGCGGGCGTGCCATATGTCAACCAAGACAAAATGGAAAAAATGATGTACCTTACCTTTCAATAACTGGTGTTTGGGAATGGCTGGTGTGTAATATTTCATACCTTCTGGAAATTTCAGCGGGGTAGGGTACAGTATATGACGGTATTTTCATTTATTTATTGAGTTTATTGAATTAGAGCAGTGCTGATTAGGACAGCTTATCGAATTGCGTGACCTCATGTGACAAATAAATGATTGATTGATTCACTAAAAAAAACCTGAAACCACCCATATATTTGCCTAATCACCCAACCTTTAGTAGACTTTGTTTTTAGATTTTTTTTGTCCAACTACTCTTCTCAAGGTCAAGAATTAATTTGGGTTTTCAGATCTGGTCGTTAGTGTTAAAACCAGTCCACTAGAGTTGGAATAATTATCATTTTAGTCTAAAAAATGGTCAGAAATTAGTTTCCAGATTCCCTGAGTTCAATGTGACCTCTCCAAATGCTGATTTGTGCAACCAACTGTCCAAAATCCAAAGACACTCTGTTCACAATTATATTAGAGAAAAGCAGCAGATCCTCTCAGTGGAAAAAGCTGCATCTAGCACTGGACTAAATAACAAAGTGTCACTAAAACCACTAAGTCATACTACTCTGACAAGTAAAACTTCTTCCTTTAAACATTTCAAACATGCATTTATATCACACCGAATCAGAATAAGATATAAACCAAGATACTTTCCAGTTACAAAGCTTTTACTTTGGTTTTGGTGAAGACATGAAACAAATAAACATTATGTGTAATACAAGTACGGCCAAGTACTAAAACACTCAAAAACATGAACAAAAAATTAATTATTATTATAAATTCTTATTTCCTTTTGATACATGACAATAAAAATATGACAAAGAATCTTTAAAAAATACTGCAACATAACAAATATGTAAAATATGCCGCTGTAAGGGGTCAGTTTGGATTTTGCAGACTTACTGCGCTCTAATCCATCAACTACATCACTTACAGACATAATTGCAATTGTTTTAAATAACACTGATGTTTGAGTTCATGGAAATTTTGCATTTGTTTTGCATTATGCATTATCCACCTTGAACAAAAATACAATAATAATTGCCGGCTGTGCTTGTGCAAACATGTGCCTCTGCCTAATGGAAGGTCCTGCTGTGAGGGGGATAAAGATATTAAAATGCACTCTCCTGTTAATTTTTAGCCGTGGCTCATGCCACATCACGTGTCATCTCCCACTGCCACATTTCTCGGCGCTGTTGGATGCAGCAGAAGTAGAGTTATGTAATGTAAAACACTCATGAGGACAGGCCTATTTCTACAGCTAGAGCAGAAAATGAAAGTTTTTTGGGTTTTTCACTGTGCAGCTTTGGATGGTTCTTGCTCACTTTATGTTTCATATTCAGAGGCATTTTTTGCCCCCTCAGTTGTGTTCTGATTCTGCTGAATTTGGTGGCTGTTTTGCCCTTTGCCCCGATTATTCGTTACACTGCCTACCACCATTATTAGGGCTCCCAGTATTCACCTGCTGACAAAGGGAAAAAGCCTTGAGAAGGTCGTTCACAGCGCAGCAAAGTATTTAGCTGTAGAGACAGAAAATGATGAGGGTAGTTCTGGTATGTTTTAAGCACAAAAGTGATGTCACTAATGACGTGACCCCTGACCCGCCCGCCATGAGGTGCATGTCTGATATTGCCTTTGCAGCTGAGTGCAATCAGGTGTGCAGGAAGGAGGGAGCGCAGCGAGCGGGGAGCAAGGTCACGCTTTTCACCATCCTCCCCCGCTGCCATTCAAGAGACGACCCGCCGCCCTCACAGCACGCAATCACTGCCTTAATGATAAAAATGGCGCCCTCCCTTTTTTTGTCAGGCACTCGGGGATCCCATTCACATGCTGTTACCAGACTATAACAGAGGCGGAACATACACACGCATAAACACAGGCCGCGACTCGCGCTGTCACACGGACCCGCTAATATTCCTGTCACATAAACGGCGAGGCATTGTCTCCCGCTCGGTCCTGAGGTGATTAAGACGTAGGGCACCGCAGGGGGCCGGCCCGTGGTTAAAGGGGCATGCAATCCTAAGAGGCTGACACACTCAAAAACACACATACACGCACAGCGGGGGTTTTTTAGCATGGCATCTTATCCAGTCCATTGAGGCTAATATCTATGAATGGGGCATGCTGGCACTTTCAGCCGCGCTATCAGCGTTGTCTCTTTTCCTTAAAACGCCCCTGGGGACCGCGCTGCATAAACACATCATAAGGGAGAGGCGGAGTATGTAGATACTTTATTTTAAGCGTCCTCGCTGAGGAGTAGAGGAGTGGATTAAGGGCAATACTCCTCTGTTTCAAGTCATTTAAGTCCAACTGTCAGATCATGTTTTGCTGGAGAGATAAAACTTCTTCACTCTGCAGTTAAAAAGGTTCAGCGCTACCTGCTTCGGCTCCGTGAAATCACCATCATGTACTCCGTGATGTTTAAAGGAGCAGTGTGTCAGATTTAGGGGGATTTAGTTGCACCTACAAGTGAGGATTGCAAAATGAAACCAGCTTCTGGTTAAAATTCCCTCAGTGTTCATTGTTCAGGAGGTGAAAGAGGTCTCCTGCTCTCCAAAACAAACAGAACTTGGGATTATAACAAAACATTGAATCCAACAGTTTCACATAAAAAAAGAGTGTTTTGGGTTTTTTTCCAACCCTCTTATCTCTCCCAAACCCCCTTCAAACCTCTGTGCATAGAATTTCTACAGTGTTCATTGTGCAGGAGGTTTTTTGGGCAATAAGGCTTCAAAATAATATTGTGATATTTTAAGTCTATATGATGATACACGATATATATCTCTAATTTTAAATGTCTTTAAACTAATATAAACTTCTAAAATACAAAATTATTGAATGAGCTGCAGTTACAATACAGTTAAATAGTAGCTACTGTCATATAATACAGTTGAATACACTACTGTTATAATAATGTTTGATAAAATATGGTTATAAGGAAGTTAAAAAACTTTTATAATGACATTTTAAAAAGTATTGAAGGACCTGGCTTGTCTCACCTTTCTTTTTTCTTTTTCATATTAAGATCCAGACCAGAAGCCAAATTATTAGCAGAGGTTTTTTCTCTTAAACTGGGAGGGTTTTACCCCCTGAATAAAACAAATAATTTATAGAAATAAATAGAAATAAAGAATAGAAATAAAGCAAAACACAATATAAAGCCGTTGTTCAGCGTGTTGGAGACGGGCTGCTAGCCCAGCGCCTGCTAATGTGTGCTCAACTTTTTATGCTTCTGCCCTGATGATAGCTGTTGCTGGAGGCATTTTGTTTTCGGGCTGTCCGTCCATCCGTCTCCCTGTCTGTCCATCACATTGTTGTTAATGCGATACCTCAAGAACGCTTCTGAGGGAATTTAATCAAATTTGGCACGAACATTTACTTGAACTTAATGAACTGTTTAGATTTTGGTGGTCAAAGGTCACTGTGACCTTGTGTCTGTCTCATTTCGTGCATGTGATATCTTCAAGTCTTGAGGGAATGTCCTGAAATTTTGCACAAACGTTCACATGGACATAATAATTAACTGATTAGAATTTGGCAGTCGAGGGTCAAGTCTAGTTTCTTATAAGAACGTAAGATCCAGATTTTTAGGAGGTTTTTTACCAGGAGCTGAATTATCTGCAGAGGTGTCTTCCATCTCGAAACAGCATTTTTTTTTTTAAATGTCAAAAATAATGAAAAAAACCAAAAACGTTTCACATGAAAAAACGTTTTTTTCTGATCCTCTTTTTGGAAAGGATCTACTAACTATGGTGCCCAATCCGAAAACGTTAATGCCCCTATCTATAAATGGCTCATTCAGAGGTAACGAAAACACAGTGATTCTTATTTCCATTTAATATCCCAATAAATCCTACACACTGAACTTTTAAATATCCGGCTTTGTAAGTTCTTTCAAAAAGCACATTGCGTATTGAATAGGCCACAAAAAGCCCAGCGCATTTATTACAGTTTCATTACAGGCTCTCAAACATGAAAGCAAATCTGATTTTTAATCTGATTTCTGAAAATGTCACCTGGCCTTTCGCTGAAAAATGCTCAATGTTTTCAACCTTTTTTAGTTTAATTTTGTTTTAACTTTGATTCAGACTGAAATTAAAAAGTCTCTCTTTCTTAGTGGTGTCAGTTCAGGATGTGCAGCAGTGACATAGAGAGCTACAGATGAACAACGTACGACAAATCCTTCCAAAATAAATAAACAGGCATTGATTTTAACACTGCCTGCTGAAAATTATTGATAGAACCACAAGCTGGCGAAATACCGAGCTTTACAAAAACACACCTGTGATGGAAAATCATTCAAATCCAACACTCAAAAACAAGATTTACCAGCTTGTGTTATTGAATAGCTCTTTTGAAACTTATCCTCTTTTTCATTCCCGTTTTAAATCTGCAATTCAGCTGAGAAATGCTGGTGACATAACGCAAAGAGAAAGCTGCAAAATGTTCAGCATCAATAGCCGTCCATCCATCTATTCATCCGTGGAATCCTGTCAGCCATGGTTTGCTTGAGCCCTGTGTTGCCAAAACCTTCACTTCCTCTTTGGTGAAGATGTCCTGCAGCCCGACGATATCAAGCTTTTTGCTGTTTCGGGGCATCCAGTTCTTCTGTCATGTCAGCTGTCTTATTTAAGAATATCTACACCTGAGCGTCCCCTTGTGCTCCTCGCAAGTGATGCCGTATTGATTTTTATGCAATGTATAGAGAGGCGTTTTGGCATGACTCATATATCAAAGCCTAGTGTGCGTCATTAGTTTGCATGCTATTGTAAGATCCAGTAGTTATCACAGCAGATATTGTTTCACTTAATGTCTCAAGCAGCACTCAACTTGAACATGGATATATAAAACTGTGTGTGCTTCAGGAACAGATTTATAGGTAATTTTATCTTTGCAGAACAGTATTATTGTATTATATTACTCATATTCTGCAGAAGCTGAGTTAAAAGGCAGTTTGCTTGTGTATTTCCAGCTAGTAACCTATATTGTATTATTTCACTATAACCTCCACAATGATGCTGACACCATGTATATATAAAACACCCATACACACGGGGGGGGGGGGCTCAAATGGGAGGATAAATCCTTGGAAAGACTATAATGAAAAGTTTGGTTTTGTTTGCAATGTTTTGCCATAAAGAAATGTGTATAGACAATCAGTGGATAGGGTTAGGCTGATGTGCAGTTTTTTTTTAAACCGGCTTGATTTTAAGCCAAACATTAGACTGGACTTGTGTACCGAATTTTACCACTAGGTTTCCTGCTTGGCTCAGCAGCCTCCTGAGTGGAATATAACCCTGTGTCCCAACAGAAAACGAACGTCTGACTATCACGTTGAATCGTATAACATCAGAACTCTGTTCACACTGAATCCATTAAATATACACTTTTATCACGACATGTAAACAAACCATGTACCTATCAGCTGTGCGCTTGCGATCAAAACATAGACACAATCGCTTAAAAATGGGTGAGAAGCTGACTTGCATTCCTGTGTTTGCACTGTTACTTTTGAAAACAGAAAACAAACATATTTTGATATTTACTTGAAACCCAACTCTGTTTGTTGGTTTCAGCCCCACATTCGTAGGGCACAACATCGTACTGTCCTCTAAACCCAGCCAAAACTAGTAGTCCTATGTTGACATAACAGAACTATACATAACTTAACTACATGAGCCAGCTTTGTTTTCCTCTCTTCTCAGCAGGGCTCAAATGTCATAGCTTCGCTAAAATATAAATTTGAAATTTACGTTTCCACTAGCATCATTTCCTTGGCCTACAGATGGTTCTATTTTAAACATGATGTTTCCTTCTTTAGTTAAAATGCAATGATAATTTCCTTTTTTGAAGGATAATGAGCTCTTGGTAATGTGTACTTCAGCGCTCCATATCTGTACACTGTGATAATGTGTAGGCTGAAATGAAAATATACTGCTTGAAAAAGGACTTGGCAGTCCTTGAATTTTTATTTTAGAGTGTCTGTTTGAGTCCTGATGTTAGGCTCAAGCAAAACAAAAAAAAAGCAAACTTTTTTCTAAAGGTGCTTGAGAGAGACATAGGGTGCAACAGGGGTCCACAGGGACAGCTTATGCATTGGGCCCATCATTTTTGTGCTACGGCCTTGCTGCCCACACACTGCATTATGCAATAGATTCAGATTTTTTAAAAAAGCATAACTTATTGCTGTTCTATTCTCTTTGTTTCCTGCTGAACTTGGCTAGACATTTAACATTTTCAGCTGACTCAAGCTTTTTGGTGGAGAAAAAAAAAAGATTTCTTCCCCTTTTTTTCCCTTCTGGGTCGAGCTGTTACACTGCGTAGCCACTTCCTGTCCTGCATCAGTTTAAGAATGCACTGACATTGTGAATAACCACAGTCCAGCCTCGCTCCAGCCCCTGTCAGATTCACAAAGATACATTTGAAAGGAAGCAATTTCCATGCCTGGTATGAAAACTCCTTTTTAACCTTAATTACATCCGCGCTCTGTGAGGACGAAATGTTCTCCGCTGAAATTAATTTCCCAACAGGGACTCTTATCAAAGAATTCAGATGTACCTTCTTATCATGTGTGGTCAATGGGTCCGCGTGAAAATTTACTCTGAATTAATCGCAAGTATCATTTGCCAAATTTTATTTGGATATCTCCCTAATGTTGACATAAGCCTTAATGGCCATCTGCAGGGTGCAACTCATTATGGCCCGTATCTCTCTCCCTACATATGTAGGAGATGTTTTATGGTGTTTTCCACTGCTGTTCACAAGCGTGACTACGGTGCCAAGATTGGCATGCATGCTCTTTCTGCTCGAGGCTAAGAAAAACTAAAACTGCATTTTCCACTTAAACAGGGGACTTGAGAGGCTGCTGTCATTTGTCTGAATGGTTATTGCTAAAGTCTTTCAGCGGAGATGAGAGGGCTAATACAGACATTAAGTAGTTGAGAGATTACTGGCATGCTACAGGTCATTTGCAGTTATGCATTTAGCCGGGCCCTTGAAATAAAGATTTATTCTTCAGCTTCTATCGGGCCTTAATGATGTAGTCAGGAGGCTGCATCAGTGATCGCACCTCTTGATCCGCAGGTTTGGTGTGTTGAAGACTATTAAAAGGATACTTTCTCAATTTTCAACCAGCTTTGTATTAAAACTATGTGCGTAGTATGTGAAAATGAACTGTGGTAGCCTCTCTTTATCAAACCAATGCCTAGAAATCGACCCCCGTCCCCCTAACAGCGAAACTCAACTGGAGGCTGTACTGCAGGCCGTACTTTCGCATTTTAATAAAGCCCGCAACCCCTGCCAACACCATAGACACGAAGTGTATACTGACTGATATCTGACTAAACATTAATAGAATATAAATTATAGATTATGTAAACGCACTGGAGCTGGTTGTCGGACATTTCCGCGCGCTGGAGTGGGTTGTTTGACATGTCCGCACTGGAGCGAGCTGTCACACATGTCCATGCTGGAGCGGGAAAGAAAAGTGATATTCTCACAGCTATTTTCCTTATTAAATTATTATTAAATACAGTTTAACTGCAATATGAGATCTGGCCGGCCGTTATTGTTTCACATGGACCATTGACATTCCAACACATTTCGTCACCCACCAGCGGGAGGGTTTATTCCTCTGGTACGGCGCAGTGCATTCTGGTAGTTGTAGCTTTTCTACCTCTTGAGCAACAGTGTCCTTTTCTCTGGTCAGGTAGCACCTATTTCAAAAGTATTTGCGTCTTTCTACAGCAGAGACGGCCTAGTTTTATGTGAGGACTCTCTTTATATCGGTGAAATACTTCTCTAAAAGGGTCCTCGTGCAGTTTTATGAGTAGGACACATGTGTAGCGCAGATGTCAAAGCGATTCTATATGGTTACCCCGTGCTTGTAAATGTGCATTCCTGCACCATATGTGTTTTCCCTTAACTCCTGCCCCCGAAGCGTCTCCCGAAATCCTCGCATATCGCTCAGGCAAAAACAAATCAACTCTCGGTTTTAACTCCCTCTGCTTACTAAAATAATCAGAATTCACATCAGCCGAGCCGCTCGCACAACTCAACAGTTTTTTCCCTCCGAACTGAGAAATGAAAGTGCTGCTTGTAAAATTGATTTTGAGATTGAAGAAGAAATTCCTGTTGATAAAAAAAGAAGAGGAAAAAAAAAAAAACCTCAACGCTATAGCATAGAGAAGCAGAGCAGGAAAACAGTGCAGCATGCAGCCTGGCTAAGCGTGTTGTTGTGTGGAGTGTACTTGAGCAGGTGTTCTTGGCTTTGGAGAGCAGTTGAAAAAAAGCCCTCTTCCATACATACTGACCTTGTGTGGCGAGACGATCCGATGAAAGAAAAACAAATACGTCAGTGAACAGTCTATAAAAAATGCTGCTCCTCTCTTTGCAGTTGTCTCCCAGGTGTTACTTCAGAGGATGCCACCTACAGATCTTATTTAATGTATTGATTTGAGCGCACTGACACTCACACTGCGGATTTTTAAAAGCATCCAGTACGCAATCACTGGCATCTGTCACAAACCTTTTTCTCTGCCATTTTATCTCATCACGTCACTTATGTTCCACGCAGCTGTTTGTGTGTGAAATCTGCTGTGCCTCTCCCGCTTTTGTCAAACTTATACCAACCCACTGAGATCAGATTAGAGCAGACACGTCGAACACCACTGAGTCGCGCGCCTGGAGCAAAGCATGCTGGGACGGAGAGATGCATACAGCACGCAGCTCTGTGACAGCTGTACATGCTGGCGATTTAAGTGGCGCTGTCTCCTGTAATTGCCGTGAATGTGATTTGGATGTATGGTCCGTGGGGGATTTTAATGCAGCCATACTGTAATATGTTTTTTATGAGATTCACCGTAATCTTGTTTTCGCCGGGATTGTTGCCGCACACATGTCGTCTTCTATTTTCTCTCCGTGTTTGGTTTGGGGATGAGGTTCCTCACACCTGCGCTGAAAAAACTTAATCAGAAAACTCATATTGGCTGATGTCCCTCCGTGTCTGTATCAGTTTCAGGCAGAGGTAGAGTTTCAGGTACTTGGGCCCAGTGGCATTTCTTACCCCTCATTTTCAAGTTCCTCTTTGCACCTCCAAACAAAGTTACCAGGATAGTGGTTGAAATCTTCCCCTTTGAAATGACCCCAATACGCCGTCATCATAATGGTATTATCACAATGGTTTTTGCCATTTATTTGATCAAAATAGAAAAGAAGGGAGTAGGTGTGCCATATAATATCATTCACTACATACGCCTACTTTGTTGCAGTTGTATGTTCTTGTGATAAGATTGTGATGTTTTTTTTTTTGGCCAGCCCTATTTCATGCGTCGTTTGCATGATATGATGTTAATTCCACTACAGAGGAGACTTGATGATCACTAAAATTAGTTGGGGAAAAAAAGTGGAAACATTTATTTCGCAGTCAGTTATTGGCCAAATAATGTTATATATCTGCATATTGGACATCAGCAAAAAAAATCCATTATTGTGCATGCCTAACATCCCACCCTAATTGGAATTTAGCTGGAGAAATTCAGTATTTTTTAAATATAGGATGTGCTGAGTCAGAGTGAAAGATCATATCAGAGCCAGTCACAGCAAATGGTTTCGCTGTCATCTAAACGTCCAGTTGAATTCTGGTGCTCTGTTTATATCAGCACTCTGTTTCTCTGTCTGCACCAGCTCTCATGTTTCTGCTGTTAACTGCCAATGCCCACAACTTGTTGTGAGAAAGAAAAGTTACTCAACACTTGCAAAGGCATCTTTCCTTGAAGCAATCGTGGGCGAAGAGCTGTGTTTCTTCAGAGAAATGCAGTTTTTTTATACAGTGTAAATACATTTGTAACCCTATGGTGTTTTAATAAGTTAAATCATTCCATGAAATTACAAGGCGCTCTTTCTTCTTGCAAAACTATTTAATTACAGAGTGTTATCAAGAATATAAAGTACTTGAAGTGTGCAGCGAGATTATGTACATAAATATCTGATAGGGATATATTAAATAGTGTCTATGAGCGTATGAACAAAGAATTGGTAAATGAGCCAACAAATTAGAGTTAATAGATGTACTAAGCCTACACCTTAACCCTTTGAAACCTGGGACTATTGGCTTGATTTCTTTCAAAAACATCGGGAGAAGGCAATGAGCAAGACATGGCACAAAAATTTGAATAAAGTAAAAAAAACAAACAAACAAATCAAACAAGGAAATGACCCCAAACAAGTGCTGAAAATATATTTTTCTGGACATTTTTCCCTAGTTTTTTTTAGTTCATTTTCTTCACATTTTGTCACATTTACTAATTTCTAAAAAAACATTGTGGGACATTTTTTGCCAGATTGGTAATTACCTTTTTATGCCTCTGTGCCGGTGATAGCCAAGGCTGGAGGCTTTATGTTTTTGGGGTGTCCGTCCGTCTGTCCGTCTGGTCCTGAATGCAATATCTCAACGTCTTTAGGGAATTTCTTCAAATTTGGTATGAACATTCACTTGGACTCTAGGATGCACTAATTAGATTTTGGTGGTCAAAGGTTAAAATTGAAACTTACTGTGTCCTCATCGGTCTTAAGATAATTGGCAAAATGCCAAATATCAGCTCCAATAATTGACCAGGCAGATAATCTGTCGTGACTTTTGCAAGGAGGCACACAGCTGCATGTTTTATCAAAGAAATCAAACCAATTTTCTCCAGTTTCAAACGGTTAAATAGCTTGTAAAGGCATCTGAATGCTGCACAAGAAAACTGATGTCCATCCAGGTTTCAGAGGGTTAACTTCTTAATTCCCTCTAACTTTTTCTGGAGTAAATTAACTTCCATGTCTCGCCTCTATCTTCGTCACACCAGAAGTTTAGCTTGCCTTACTTTACCCCAAATATTATCATTTTCTCATCCCCATGGCAAAAACATGGAGCAAGTTTTTTGAGGTAGAAGTTACACTTTCCCTATCATCGCCGGGGAATGAATTTTTTTGACATGCCTGGAGTGATTTCAGCACATCCAAGCAGCGAGCTGACAGGGTCACCAACCTGTGAGCCTGAGCCCCTTCCCCTTACATTGCACCCTCGCCATCTGCGCTTTCTTCTTTCTCCTACCCTGGCTTCTTTTAAAACTTCATTTTTTTATCTCTTTACCAATTCAGCCACTCCTGGGCTGAGAGGAGCCTCTTGTTTTGGTTGTGAAAAATCAATAGCCATTACAGGAGGGAGAGAAAGAGAGCGAGAGAGCACGCTCAAGAGGGAGGGAGACAGACTGCTATCCCTGTCAGTCTGACCCTGCCTGACGGCTGTCATCTCCCTTAATTGCTTTGCTAATATCATCCCCACTCAGCCCGGATCTAGGTCAGCGAGGCCCCTCTGCTGGAGCCGACTGGAGGCTGTCCTTCTCCATGATCTCGCTGCCTTTTTTTCTTTTCTGTTTTCCCCTTCAGGCCCTTCTCAATTAGAATAAAAACATACAGCAGCAATACGAGAAAGATACGATGTTTCTTGTTCAGAGATGACCTCGGTTTGGATTAATCCAATCAGAAACCTTTTTTTTTTTTTTTTCTTCCCCGGCAGTAGATAATCATTTATGCACCCTGCTCTATTCTGGGATGGAAAATAGGCTCGCCAGAATTAACCTTTATATTTCCCTCAGGTGATGCAAGATCTGCTCTTTCTTTGTCTACCAGCTCGCTGCTGTTTGCACCTTCAGGTCAGACTACAAAGCTTCTTAGAAACCGAGAAGTTTAACATTGATAACTTCAGCAAATAACCTGTTTGCTGTTTGTTTTATATGTTAGTTTATGTAATTAAGACGGTGGAATATTTAATCTCTGCTCCAGAGCTGCGCACTGCTCGGTGGTTTCATCAAAATAAGGAAAAAATCAACTATAAATTGAATGCGGTTGACACAGTAAGAATGAACTTCTACTGCTGTTATCTACCAAGGGGACGTCGTGTTTAGAAAAATTTAAAGCTGCAGTTGGTAACTTTTATGCACAACCATTTATTTAGAAGCAATAAAAAATAAACAGCCTGTTTGGTTGCCAAAGATGTGCAGGATGATTTGTCAGATTTGTAGAATGTGCAGCAGCTCTACTCCAATGCTGCTCCTTCAAAATGATGTTTTTTTACTATAAATATATTGAAACCATCTGACCATTGAGAGGGCAATGAGACAGACGTCAATCACTGTTGTGTCAGTCGATCTTAACTCTTTGAAACTGGAGCGACATCACTTTTCTTGCACTAGTTTCAGACACCTTTCATAAGCATTTAAACCTTTAAACTTTGATAAATTTGATTTGATTTCAGATGATAAAAAGCATGTAGCTTAAAACATGACACCTGTGGTAATTATATTAGATACCCATATGAAAATCTAGTGTGCAGACTTTGTTCATTCTTTTCTTGTAATATCTCTTGTCCAGCACCATAGCCTTTGTTGTTGTCAGGATGTGCATGATTTTGTGAACTTTTTGATTTCTTTTGAAAACATGGGAAAAGGGCAATGGGCAACTTTGTAAAACATGATCCAGGAAGAGAAATTAGCTTTTTTGAAAAATTTGAGAAAAAAGAAAAAAGCTAGGTAAAAATAATATTTTCAATTCTAATATTTACATTTTGCAAATTATGTTGCAGAACTTTTATTAATTTAATGTTTTTCTCTTTTCTGTTCTTTTTCTTAAAACACATTTTCAGCAAACTTTCTTGTAGGCTACTAATTTCTTGCTCATTTTTTGGTCATTTCTCCCTTTAGCGCTCATTGTTTTAAGGAAATCAAGCCAATTTGCTCAGGTTTCAAAGAGTCGACGGGAAAATCATCCAGCCCAGTCAATGTTAAATCAGTCTGAAACCAAACAGCAACACTTCTTTTTTTACATTATCCACAGCAGTTCATTCCTGCTCCACTTATTCCATTTTTTACCTTTCATAATAAAAGTCCAATTTGAGTATACATTTTGCTAAGAGCCAACTCAACAAAGTGACATTATCATTAGGGCCCTGACACACCAAGCCACCGGTCGGCCGCCGGTCATAGTTGGGCTGTTGGTGAGCATCTGTCGCCCTAGTTTTGGCAGTATGTCCTGCGCTGTTTGCATCAGTTGGCTGTTGTTGACTTTCAGGTAAAATCAAGAGCGCATGAGACGAGGAGGTCGTTGTTTTTGTCACCTCTTTGTAATTGTGTATATTTTCGTGGTTTTGTGTCTTTTTGAGATCATTCTGTGTCTCTTTTGGGTTTTTTGGCACCTCTGATAGTTATTTGTGTCTCTTATCCTTTGCGCCTGTTTGTGGTCATTTAATGACTGTTAATTTGAGGGACATTTTGAAGCACATTTGCCCAGCAGGCCCGCTCAGTAATAAGTAATAATTAATAAGTTCTGTTTTTGAGTGCCATCTAAAGGATGCTTCCTGCCTTCTCTGAGGCTAAAATTCAACTTGTAGTTTTTTCCTGCATCCAACTACGTCACTGTCACATTAAATATCAGCAACTGATGAAGAAAGAACAACAGATTTGCAGCTGTGAACTCAGATTTCTTGATCAGTATAGCACACACTAAAGGATTTATTGCTCAAGTTTACTTCATTTACCATCAACAGTATGTTCACATACACAAAATAGTCTGGTTTTGCCCTTATTCCAAAAAGACAGTATTCCTACTAAGCTGTTTACATGTCTAATGACAATAAATATTCCACTAACACTTCTGATTACATGCAGCCGTGCATTCTCCGATTAATGTGCCTGCACATGTCGTTTATCACGTCTAAATATGGAGAGGTAGAACAGCTGGAGTCGCTTGTCATTTTGCTTCTTTGCATCAAAATATGATTTTTTTCCACAGTTTCCTACTGGTGGTAGACTTGTTGGACTTCCTCTTTTCTTCCTTCATCTTCTTGAAAAATTTGGTGCTGCAATATTTGTGTGTATTTTAAGACCTGCTGATATCCAAGTCTGTCATAAACATCACAAGCTGACGTGTTTCTCCTTCCGACCAGAAACGTGTGATTTTTGCAGGCATTTCTACCCCACAGCTTTGCAAACTGTTGGGGGGTTGGTTTGTGTACAACGGATCCATGACAACACGCAGAGCAGACCATGAACAGACGAGAGGCCGTGTGTCGCAGACTGCGGTAAAAACCTCAGTTGAGATGCATATTCCAAACTGGCTGTATACATGCCCAAATAATGCTCCTAAAACTCAAATAATAGTGGCATATCCCATGTATCGTAATTGGAAAATGCTACATTCAGAAAATGGCCTAATTCAGATTATTTAAATGGAATTTTCTTTTATCTGACTGAATCAAAATCAGAATATTGTCATATTCAGAATAATTGGGGAATATTGGTGTGCATGTAAGCGTAGCCAGTCTCTGGACAGCCACTCAAAAGGTGAATTTTCCCTTTAAATAAAACCCTAGAGAGTCAGAGCTATGATGAACAACATTGGTTTTGGTCTGAATTTCCAAAACTTGTAATCTGTTCTCACTTCAGTTCACATGAAGCAGCTTAATGAAGTCTGGTAAGCCAACTGCATCCTCTCGTGATCGCTCCAAACAAACCGTGGTGTTCTGTCTCAAATCCGTCAATGCTTCAATTATTTTTACTATCAAGTAGGTTTGCATAACAGAACATTTTCTGAGATGAAACTTAATTTTCCCTTCCAGCTTTGCTTGGCACACTGTCCGCTGGCTGAAGGAAGTAGGCACAATGGAGTCGGTGTTTCTGGGGAGGGGAGGGAGAATATTATGTGAGTGTTGGGGATGAAGCACAGACCAGCTGTTTTCTGCCTCGGGGAAAAATGGCAATATTCTCAATGTGATTTTGTGTGTGTTATGGTTTAAGGCGTTTTTGTTCAAAGTGGGTTGGTTTCTGCATACCTGTTTAAACCTTAGAAATATTTTAAATGGCACTAAAGCGTATTTATTAACTTTTTTTTGTTTTTTTACAATATAAGCCTGGACAGTCATCCTGTGATCTTGAACAGATCCGACCAGATCTGCCCAGCAACCTGAACCTCATACTGTCACACTAGAACACAACAAACAGATAGATTAATAATGGAGAGATCTTGCGGAGAGAGAAAAAAAGCAACAGTTCTTGTCACAGGGGTGTTTGAAAGCTCTGTCCTCTCGGCTGCAGCTTCTCTGCTGTTTACATCCACAGCTGTGGCTACAGGCGGCCATTTTAAACAAGGTAGCAAAGCACGGACGAGGAACGAGGGGCTAGTAATTGTGTCAGCGGCAGAGCTCTTAGCCAGTAACTGTCAGGACCTCATACTTTCCCCCTCCTCCCGGTTTAATGGAGCATGCGAGGGCCAAGGTGTGCTGCCCCGGCCCCAGCCTAGGCGCTGTTCAAACGGCCTCCCGTCTTTCGCTGATGGGCACCGTGGAACAATAAGCCTGAGGTGGAGCAGCTGGAGAAAGCATTAGTGAACGGCCCTTCCATGCAGGTTGCCGTTTCAGGCCCACTGCCCTCTGTTTGCTTCCACCTCTTTTCATGACCTATAACAATAGCAATAACCCTGTTTCGGGCCTCAAGATGTGGTGTTGAAACTCAGAGTAAATGTGCAAAAGAAGCCTGGGTAGAGCAAGAAGTAGGATCTGTAGCCTTTTTTTGCACGGAGATGCTACTAAGTCCCTTTTTTACACCTCCTTTGCATTTTTGCCAAGAATCAAATAACCGAGGCATCATCTCGCTCCAGTGTGTAATTTTTAGACAGCATGCCGGCGTCATGGAACCAAAGAGGCAAAACATTTAATACAACAGCATCAGCCTCTCATGTGACATATAACATTCTCATCAGCAGCACTTTATAAACAATAACAATGGCACAACATGTCAACAGCAATCATTTATCGTGTTAAATGGCAGCTAATTGCTTCCTCTGCTCAAGAGAGTAAGAAGTTTCAGGATCTCATTGTTTTCTCAATTTATGACAATAAAACATCAAACATGTCTCAATTGGTAAAAACGTTATATCGAGATTAGTTTTTATGTCTCTGTGTACTGACTTCTATGCATTTTCTATTTAATTTATGTAATTGTCAATCGTTTTACCATCCGTAGTGCTCAGCTTATGTTGTCTACTATGTATAAATATAAATGTGGTTTCATCTTTTCAAACACTTGACCCGTTGAAGATCCAAGCAGGATTGAAATGTTTTCCTCTACGCTGCTTTTTTTTCGTAGCTTTGCACTTATGTGATGTGCATATAACTTCCCCTTTTTCAACACGGACCCACAAAAACCACTGACTTTAGGGTGTGGACGCAGAATTATAGAAAGGGACACACATGACGTTTGCCGTAGTCCCCCCCGTCGTCAGCTATTACCACACATACACATAATTTTATGGGTAACACTGCGATAAATAAACCAACAGTATATTCCAGTGGTCCTCCTGATTAACAGTAGAATTAGAAAAACATTAAATCAGTACGTGGCGGCAGATGTTTTATTTGTGGCAGGCTGCCGTAAATAAATTCTGTGTGGGAATAATGTGGTTGAAATTCAGTGTAAATGCACGACTGATTCCTGGGTGCAGCTTTCACACCTTCAGGTGTAAATAGGCTTTAGAAGGCTGCAGCTAACAGTCTGCAGCTTCCTCCCTGTGAGACTAGGCGAAGGTATTTTACAACCTCTCCGTCCCCTGGTGGGCTGTAATGTTGTGTCTGTTGGCCCTCGGCCGCAGATTCCAAACACGGTCCGAAAGGAAGCTTGCCTTCATGGTAAAGAGTGAAAGTCCAGCTGTCACCCAAACTGTTTGCTTTGGAGGATCTTCGGAGCTGAATGGAGGCAGAGCCTCTGTGTAGCACAAGGCCTGTTGTTTTGGAACCGCTATTGGTGGGAATAATGCCCAGATTTCACAGATCTGTGGTATCACTGTTCAAACCACATCCAGGCTTGCTACTAATGAGCTTTTGACTCAGAAAGACACATTTCTCATTCACAGTTTCTCTGCCTGCTCTGTGCATGTTCTCCACACCCGCTCGCTGAATTATATTGTTCACCTCGTGTGCCACTGCGTGTGTCATGATATCAGAATCTTAAAAGTTTTAATGTGCTCAAGTAATACCACTTAAAGCAAGTCAAATACATGTCGGCCCTGAGGCATTACTGTCATTTGTGTTCGCGTCTTTGTCAACTCTGTAAGAAAATGTTAACTTGTGGTTTAGTTGAAGCCCTCTTTGTGGCGACGATGAAATACAGCGCACTTAAAGTATTGAGCAGAGCTGTTAAGTATTTTGGGGCAGGTCAAGTCTCAAGGCCACATTAGGGAATTGTCAGAATAAACTCTTTCAGATCTTTGAAAGGAAAATGTTGAAGTGACGTGTGCTTTTATTGTCAGTAGTTGTAACGTGGTGGCTCCATGGTTGACGCTTTCCTTCAACAGCTATTGAATTGATTGAGTGAAATGTCTTCAACTATCAGAGGGATTGTCATGAAATTTAGTACAGACTTGCATGTGCCCCTTGGGGGGAATTTTATTAACTTGTGACCCCTAACTTAAAAAGAAAATTCAATAAATAGTGGTCAAATCAACGTCATTATAGTTAAATAGAACGAAACTGAAACTAGGTGTAAAAAAACTTTTTAGATACCTGAAATAAAAATAAAAACTGACTTAATAAAAGACCAAAAACAAACTGAAACAAAATTGTGTACTTATAAATCAAACTAAATTGAAATGGAAGATAGAATAGAAATAAACCTGCTAATGTTTTGAACATCCATCGCCATGCTTCTTGTCAAGTAATGTGTCACAGCGGTCAGATAAAGTCTTATTTTTTCATTACTTTGATCTGCATCTCTGGCACTGAGCAAAACAATCTCATGCACTAGAAATAAAACTTTTGAAAGTTTGGACCCAGAATACTGCAGAGAGCAAAAATCCAGGAAACTGTGCAGGTGCTTCCAGCACATTGTTTTATCACTGTCTGCTCTGTGCCCGGGCAGCGAGCAGACTCAGCTCCGCTCTGCTCTGCCCACGTCGATTAGCCAAAGCGTGTCTGGTGGCGGCACTTTCGCCACTTACTTCCTCACCGGAGCACCATCTGCAGCTCGGTGTTTGCCTCGCGCTCCCCAATTCCATTCAGATGTGGGTGCCAAAACAATCAGATAGGAAGACATTGACACGAAGGCTCTGAGGTTGAATTTGTGAGTCAAATTTCCCCCCTTTGCTACCTTGCATCCTGGTAAACAGATTTTGAAGATGTTGAGTGACGTCTTCTTCGCCGTGCAAGGCCGCAGCCTCGCAGGGGAGAGAGTAAACAGCCGTTTCTGGGAGCGAGGATGATGACGAGGTTATATTAGGATGATCTTTCCATTGCTTTTCAAATAGCTTCATTTAGTTTTTGGATAGTGGATAGTATATATATGTATCTGCGGCGAGCTGCCACTTATCACATCTGACATCGCCAGTTGACTCCCATCAGTCTGCAGATAGGAGTCGCTTCACCCACAAGAGTGTGGGAATGAAAGAGGCGTTTTTTTTTCTCCCCGTCTTACAAAAAACACCCACCCAGCAACACCTTTTAAAGATTTTGTGCTTATTCAGGCAATTCTGTGTTCCCCAGCCCACGTCAAACTCCACATTGTGCTCGCAAACACTCAGAGCATGAGAGGCAAAATGAAATTGCTTGAATCACTCCTTGATTATTTTTATATGGAGAGCTGTGGAGGAAACAGTAGATAAAATGGGATAGTTCACCTGAAATCAGCCCTGACGCACAGAGTGACATCAGCATTACCCTTCCTCATCAGCGCCCCTTTATTGTGACAGGGGAATAAATCCAGAGTTGGTTTCAGCGCTGGCACGGCTGCCTGCCCGGTGCAAACCCTCTTGAACTATTGTAATAATCCACAAAACATTGCACAGCCGGAGGTGAGATACTATCTACTTCACGCTGGATAATGGACACAGAAATGGATTCAGTCAGGACATCAAACTGTTCAGTCATTGTGAAGGATGGTCGCTGGCGTTCAGGCCCTCATCTGAAAAACTGGGATTACAAAAAATGTTCAGGGCCTCTGTTGTGAGTCAAGAATCATGGGTTTTGTTGGTTAAAATCTTTGATAACTAACCCTTTGAAACCTGAAGCAAACTAACTGGCTATACGTCTTTCAAAAACATGGGAAGTTGGCATTGAAGAACTTAAAAAGATAGCCAAAATATCTATGTTTATAATTGTCACATCAAATTATGTGACAATATTATTAACGTATATCAGGTCATTTCCTTGTTTGATTTACAGTCTCTTTCTTTTGACTAATTTTTAGATAAATGTCTTGTGCTTTTCTTGACTAATTTCTTACTAATTTTTTGCTTCATTTCTTGTCAAATTTAGTTTTTTTAAATCTACTAATTTCTTGTATTTAGAACTTTGCTCCGGGGTCAAAGGTTTAAATACTTGTTAAAGACATCTGGAAGCAGCACAAGAAAAGTGATGACGATCCTGGTAAACTCTGCTGTGCGGATACCGCGAGCACTCGTTGGTCCGGCATGAGCACACATACGAGAACGATGCTTCCACAGTAGAAGCTACAGGCTACAACGAGGCTAAAAGCATGACACCAGTGACATTTTTTCAAAACAACTTTGCACGTTGGGGCTTCAGGACTCTTGAATTGCTTTGGACAAGCAGCATGGAGACATTATGTATTTTTTTAACGTTTGAATCCTGGTCACCATTTGCTTCAATTGTTGGGAAGATGAGTGCAACACCTTTTCCTTGTGAAACAAAACAAAACCTCACCCGACTTTCCATCGGCATGAGGATGAGTAGATAATGACACTTTTCAATTTTCGGTGAACTGTCCCTTTAATTTCAGCCTTGCAGAGCTGCTCAAATGGCTCTAGACTCTCAGCCTTGTTGATTTGTCAGAAATAATTTAGGTCCAGTGTGAAACATAAATTTTGAGCAATTTTGATGTAAGATTTTATTAGATCTTCAGTTTCTTTTCTGCATCGTTCACTTAAATACAGTCATTTCCCCTGAAAATAAAAACGCAGATAACTGTTATTTAGTCTGAATACAGAATTAAAAGAAAATGTAAAACCACCAGTAAATCAGCATTCGAAATGTCACATCTCTACTTAATTATGTTTCACAGATCACAGAAATGAGCTGAATTAATAAGGCTTTTTATAACTCTTTTTGGTCTCACCGTGCATCCCTCAGATTTTAGCGCGCCTGTTAAATATTGTAACAAAACTACATCCGTGCAACGACCCCTAACTTTTACACTTCAATGTCACTCCCGACCCAGATGGAGAAGTTGAGTGAATGTGATGTTTAATAAATGAACAACAGGACTCCTCTTTTTGTCCGGAAGTCTTCAGGTCATGTTAGATAGATGTCTCTGAAATTATATTTTATGATTGGGCTAATTGAAGTGGCCAGTCATTTTTTTTATGTCTGTGGCAGGCGGTTTTACTACCTCCTTTAAGGGGGAAAGAGTCACATCGCTGAGGACAAGCAGCTTCCTTCATTACTCAACTCCTCACCGTAATCTCATTTTCTCCTCGCGAGCAGTCAAACAACCTTTAGATTCAGTGGAGTTCCAGGTCTCGCTGGCAGTTTTCAATAAGAAAGGGGCGGGAAATGAAGACATTACATTTCTGTGTCTGATTAACCTGAAGGTTGAATTCAAAGCCAGAAAAAACAAAAGTCCACGCAGTAGATTCTGATGAACAGTATGTAGCACGAAACGTCACCTTGGTGGTTTTAAATATTTATGGGAGCATAATCTAGTGTGCAGACTTTGTTTTTTCTTCTCTTTTATTATCTCTTGTCCAGGACTTAGTTGTTGTTTTTTAGCCAGGCCATTTATTACTGTTTAACCCCTTGAAACCCAAGCAAATTGGCAGGACACAGGAAACAGGAACAAGACAATGAGCAACTTCACAAATAACCCAAAATTTGTCAGGAATGAGTAAAAAGCTACAAGAAAATTACCTGAAAATTGGCACACAAAAAAGAAAATAAAAATTCCAAATTTGCAAAGTTACTAAATTAAAAAAAAAAAAAATTAAACAGGGAATGCGAAAATGCTAAAAATTAAAGACTAATACTACTAATAATAAATAGCTATGATACTTGATCTCTCTTTTTTCTCTCTCCTCTTTTTAAACTAATTCTCACTTCATTTTCTTGTCAGCTTTTCTTAATTTCTTGCTGAGCATCTCTTGCCAAGTTGCTCATTACCTTTTTAGCCATGTTTTCAAAAGAAAATAAAACCAATTTGCACAGGTTTCAAAGGTTCATCCCTTTAAAACCTGAGCAAATTGGCTTATTTTCTTTCAAAAAGAGGAAGGCAGAGAGCAACAGAAGAAGAAATGACCCAAAAAATGGCTGGAAATTAGTAAAAACTACAAGAAAATGATCTGAATTTTTTTTTTTTAAAGGGAAAAGAGAGAGAAAACCCCCTTGGTAAACAAGACTTGAGAAGGTGCTCAAAAATTATAATAATTCTGCATAATTTTAAATATGTCATAATGATAATTCTAAATATAGTTTTCTGTAGCTTTTTTCTCTTGACATTTTTCCAAGGTCTTTTATTTATTTATATATATATATATATATATATATATATATTTCTCTGTGTGTGTGTGTGTGTGTGTGTGTGTATGTGCACAATTTCTGGAACATTTATTACCGAATTGCTTTTTTTTTCCATGTCTTTGAAAGAAATGGCACAATTTTGCGTAAAGGTCTAAATATTGTGTAAAGCGTCCGAACGTAACACAAGAAACTGGTGTTGATCCAGGTTTCAAAGGGTTAAAAGCTCACAGAAATATTAGATAAAGAGGAAAACAGCGAGCTAGGAAGCCTGGCTGTTTATAATAACTAATTAGAGATTCAGCTAAATTATGTTTGTTTATCACGTAATTAATTACCGCCATCACATTATAGCTTGTCTCGACAACAACGGTCCGCAGACTTGTCCGTTCCTGCTCCGAGCAGCTGTGTTGCTTTAGTTTCCCCATGGTTGTGATTTGATATGAGATTCACTAGACAATTTCCAGTTTATTACTGCTGTGTCCGGGCAGTCCCTGATAAGATTAACCAATGTCTATGAATCATTGCTGGAGAGTATTTGAGGCGCCGGTCAGCGGCTGTACGTGTACATCAAGGATTGTTCACAAGAGCGCTACAGTGCCCTTGTGATATGAGCAGCACTTTACAGAGACGGCTCCTGACTACTGATCCAGGACCGCTGTGACAGTGTCGTGTTTCTCCTCTGGTGTTGGCCGAGGTTCGGATTGAGCGGTGTGACGATCCCTGATCTGTGGAGGAGAGGCCGTGATGTGCCTGTGGGGAAAAACGGCCCTAAACCCAATTTCCACTAAAAGATTGAGGTGGCTAACGTGCTCCGGGCTCTGAACTCGCTTACTTCTTGTCTTGTCTTTTAATCGCATCAGGCTTTTAATTCTTTCATGAACAAGTCTCGGACCTTTTTTTTTTAACATTTCATGAAGAGATAAGAGAGAGCTGCGATTGCCACTTTGGCCCCGAGAATCAGAGCAGCATGCTGCATTTTTAGAGGAGCCTTGTTTTACCTTAACACTTGTGGTAATTGTACAAAGCGAGGTGTTGACTTTGACTGATGGTTTACCCTTCCAACACTTATACACACACCTATACATCCCCATAAGAGTTGATGAATTATGTATCGGCGTGCTGGAAACAAACTAATCAATATAAAATGTCTAGCTTCAGTATTGACCGGGAACATGCTACATATTGGCCACGAGGAAGAAATCACATTGCACCGAGGTATACAATATGAGTTATTAATGGCTAAATGTGTTGCATATTAACACGAATGTGCACACCTTCAGGGAGAATGATATCTTACACTGAAGCAAGCTGAGTTTTAAAGGTCCAGTGTGTTAAATTTAGGGGGGTTTATTGATGAAAAACATCTCCTGGTTAGATTTCCTTCAGTATTCATTGTTCAGGAGGTTTTTACCGAGAGCTAAATTACCCGCAGAGGTCTCTCTCTCACCAGGTGATTACAAACCAGCAAAAACACTAAATAAAACAGTATTACGTCACAAATCAATGTTTGTCTTTCACTGTTTGGAACATCACAGTCTGCTAATGTGTGCTCACATTTATGATGCCTCTGTGTTGGTGATAGTTGAAGCAGGAAGCCTCATTTTCGTGTTGTCCATCCTATTCTTATGAGCGAGATATCTCAGTAATGCTTTTTTTCAAATTTGGGACAAAGTCCATTTGGACCATAGATAAAACAGACTGGATTTTTTTGGTCTAAAGTCAAGTAACCTCATCTATCTTACTCCTGTGAACGCAATATCTTAAGAACATTATATCATATCATATTTTAAATTTGGCACAAATGTCCACTTGGACTCAACGATGAACTGATTAGATTTTGATGGTCAAAGGTCGCTGTTACTTCTGTCTTTGCCATTACTCAGCATCAGAGGGCGAGACAGGTCAGATCGTGAATTGGGGACATTAATCTTTGCTGTCCACTTTGAGACTGTGCTGATTGAAAAGATCTTCTGATGTGGAATTAAAGATGTTCATTGTAACTGCAACCTGACAAAGGCGGAGGCGAACAACTGTGAGGCATTAATTCTAGTTTCTTGATAACTCAATATGTGATCACCTATTTTCCTTAAACAGATGTTCAGAATGTTTTTACCAGAGGCTTAATTATCTCCTCCTCTCCAAAACAACAGTAAACAGTAAGAACACTGAATAAAGTAGTTTTACATTAAAAAATCAGTGTTTTTCCAACGCTGCTCATCATGGAGGGTGGCCGACGCTAAAGCGCGTCTATCTAGAGCCGTTGCTTGTGTTGTGTGTTCTCGGCAACTGTAGAAACGTGGCGATCTCCATAGACGAGACATAGATATAAGCAGCTAATTCTAAGGTAACAAATACATTCTCATTTTGAGACACAAAACAAAACATTTTTATGATGTTATATTGCACTCCTGCCAGTATATCCGCCTAAATCCGACACGCTGGACCTTTAATCCACCTATATAACGATGGATGGATGGATACCAGATGTGTGTCCATGTTTACATCATGCTCGTCTTGTCTCCGTCAGCTCGGCTTTACAGCCCTAATCCTGACAGGTGAAAGTGTTGTTCCCGCAGCCTGTGTGGGCTGCTGCCTGTGATACAGATAAACTGTCTGAAATCAATAAGCTCATGCGCCACTCCGCCCGTGCACACTTCCCCACCTCTTACCTTCAAAAGGTCAGAAGCAGCCGAGTCTTTTAACTCCTCATTGTTTAGTCCGGCTCTAATGATGCAGCTGCAAAACACCTCGCCACTTGCAGCATCACTTACAGGCTCCTCTCCTCCTCTCTGATTGGCTCTGAGGTTTCTTGGAAGATGGATGGCTCCAACGTCCTTGACTGGTTTGCAATATGCGCCGCCACACCCTCCCTCTCTCCTGCATTTGGAATCACCGCTCTCCGTTTGATGGCAGGCAATTACAGGAGATTGTTTTTCTTTTGTTGTACACGCTGGTCGGCACAGTGCCCCTTTTCTTCTTGGAAAGTAACGTCCTGTTTTCTCTGCCTTGACAGATGCGCATGGCTCCAAGACGAGCAGGATTTGACTTAGCAATCGCAGAGATTGATGGGAGGTTTATGAGTAAATACAGTCAAACGTGTTGGCAGTTGCATGAAATTAGTTGTCTTTGCTGTGTATAATCTTCAGACGTTCTGAAAGAATAATTATTGCTTACGTTGATGGTTGGGTGTCTCGTGTAGAACGAGGCTGGTCGCCGTCTTTTTATTTACTGCCTCTTGTAGCAGCGTTGTCATGAGGAATAGATATTTTCAGAGCCCCGGAGAAACAGAAAACGATCTCACAGCACTATTCTTGTTTCTAGCTGCTGTATCGGTGGTTTATTTGCGGTGAGAAGGTGATAATGGTGCGACTTTCACTTTCCCAGGATAGTTCAGCTAATTATGCAGGCTATTCAGATTTGATAGGAACCTTTTTAATTAAAAAAAAGGAACTTAAAGGAAATAATAATTGAATAAGACTCGGATCCAAACAAACAAAGATGAGTTTATTCCTTTGAAACCACAGCAATTTGGCCTGATTTCTGTCAAAACATGGTAAGGTGGCAAGTGCAATGAAATAAGAATCTGCCAGAAATTAGTAAAAAAAAACAAAACAAAACAAACAAAAAGAAAACCAAGAAAATTAACAGAAATGTATTTTTTAACATTAAAATAAAATTAAAAAACCACACAAATGACCTTGAGAAGGTGCTTTTAAAAGTATGATAATTTTGTGGGATAATTTTATGTACAATAAAATGACCTGAAAGATTAAAAAAAAAAATTAAAAAAGAAAAAGAAAGTTTATAGAAAAATAAACATGTACACGACCTTGAAAAATAAAACTAAAAACAAAAAAAATAATTCTGTAACAACATAAATATTTAATTGATAGCTAGATTTTTAATTTTTTTTAAATAATATTCTAATTCTACCAATGTCTTGCAATTTTCAGAACAATTATAAACTAGTTGCACATACAGAAAAATTAAAAACAAAACCAAACAACAAACAAACAAAAAACAGCCTAAAATATAATTGTGACATTTACAAATATAGCTTCTCCCTAGCTTTTCCATAACATTTTTAAATTGATTTTGAAATCTACCACATTCTTGCAAATTTTGGAAAATTTCGAAGCAAAAAATGCTTAAAAATTGAAATTTTCCATAATTTTTTTTCATAGTTTTAAAAATAATTTTATAAATCTACTTATTTCTGGCAATTTGTGGAACATTTCTTACCAAGTTACTCATTGCAATAAAAAGCGCTAAAAAAATTATTAATTCTGTGAAATAATTTTAAATATATAATGGTGCTAATTAAAAATAGTCTTTCCCAATTTTTTTTTCTTTTTCCCCAAACATTTTTCCTTAGTTTCTAAAAAAATAATGTTCTAAATCTTCTAATTTCTTTATTTTTTTCAAATACAGTGACGTCACTCCAGGTTTCAGAGAGTTAACCTGGAGATTGATCATCTTTAACATACTTACTAATCATGACCATATCATATTGCAATAAAATTAGGCTGCAGTTTTGGTCCTTCCGTGCTCTGGTAGATCAGATGAGCATTTCGCCTTATTAAATCAGGAGAAATGAAGAGTGGAGAATGTGCGAGAGATGATGTATAGCAGTAATGAGTGACGGCAGAATTAGAGGTTTGGTTAGCTGGAGGAGAATGACCTTGGCGTCAGACATTCATATGTGAAGCGGTGGGAAATAATCAGCGGCGGCTCCCGGCTCTCAGCAGTGGCGGCGGCGTGCCCCTGACGACAACAATGAGCTTCGCCGACGAAGGAGAGACTGTTACAGAGATGTGCTTCACTTTCCTCTCTTTCAGTTGCGCTCTCTCTTTCTTTTCCCGAGTGCAATCCACAGCCGGTGAAGGGGTCGCTCATTAAAAATGGCTGCCTCACCACAACCAAATAACCTCCCAGACTGAAGCTCTCCCTGATGTTTGTTTACAGTAATAACACATTCGATTCCCTCTCTAATATCGTTTGTGCCCAGTGCTGAGGGGGAAAGCAACGATATCAAAGCTGCTCATTCAGTTGAAAAGCATGATACGTATTCGAGCAGTAATCCCCAAAAACCAATTGCCAGAATAAATGTTGGCATTATATGTTTCTGCAGACTATGGATACATTACATTTGTGCGTTATGTGGCTGATATGTTGAAATTTTATGTTTCTTCATGTTTAACATCGCTCTGGGGATTGTGTGGTTTAGGGACACAAACCACTCGGTTGTCGTTGGGAAAAGTTCATTTGTTGGTTTGAAAATACCTGCTTTCCGGGGCACATTCCCCGTGGAAACACAGCAATGTCTCTGGGGGGAAAAAAAGGCTTTTGTGGCACTATCCTCAGGAAAAAAAGGATTGCTCAGCAACCACCCTCTTTTCTTGGTTTTATTCAAACAGCAATGGTTCACTACTATCACTATTCCACGTTTGGTGACAAAAAAGCTGCTGGAAACGAATGACAAACAAATGACTCGCTATACACAACTGCTTCTCATGCCACTATTCCGACAAGAAATGCAGTGATGTTTGTTTTAAAAAACAAAAACGGAGGCTTTTTGTGGCAGTATCACTGCTGGAAATGACACAGTGTCTGGTGGCACTATAAGTTTCAGTATTGTGGCCATATCCTGGCAGAAAAAGCAGCGATGGCTCTGTAAAGAAACACATTTTGTTGCATCTCAGTCAAACCCTGCAATGTCTCAGTAAAAACTTGTGCTTTCTGTGGCATTACACAGCGATGACTCAGTAAAATCGGCCCCTTTAGGTGGCACTATTCCAGCAGGAAAAGCAGCAATAGTTTGCTAAAAACAAGAGCTTTTTGTGACTCTGTCTCGGCCTACAGTGTAGCACTGTTTCCGTACAAAAACAATCGTTTTTTGTGGCTCTATCTCAACTGGAAACGCAGAGACACATTGCTAAAAAACACTTAAATTTAGTGACTTAAAAAGCCACTGGAAACGCAGTGATGAGTGACTAAAAAACAGCTTTTTGTGGCACTATATTGGCAGAAAATTCAGTGTTCTCGTTAAAAAAAAACCTTACTTTATGTGGTACTGTCTTAGGTGGAAACACAGTGGCAAGTTGCTTAAAAAACACACAAAACACACCTTTGGTGGCTAAAAAGCTGCTGCAAACAGCTGCGTGTCATGGCAGCATCCCAGCAGGAAAAGGAGTGATGTTTAAGTAAAATTCAGCCGCTTTTTCCTCTGAAACGCAGTAATAATTTGCCTAAAAAAAAGTGGTTTTGTTATTTGTTAGCCTTGAACAGTAGTCTGCAGCCATCCACCTGCAGAGGACAGAGTCAGCTCACATACTAAGTCATTTCAGAAATGTTGACATGATTTGTATCATAAGTACAGATGTAACATATCTACGGTTTGTAGAAATTTTCACTGCCAACATTTTCTCCTGGCGACTGGCCAAAAGTTCCAGCAGTAACCAACAGGGACACACCGAGCGCTCGTCCTCTGTCTCTCCGGCTTATTGATATTTATTTGGCTCATAACAAGTGTGATTTTGTTTGATATTCAAAAAGCGGGGATGCAGGATGTTAACAGCGGGAATATAGACGTCATGGCGCTCGGGAGCGTTTGCAGTCACCCCAACAGTCTCTGTGACATTCAGCAGTTGGAAATGGCATTTGTGACATTCACTGAGTGAGAGTAATATATTCACCTCGGTTGGCTCATCGAGCCCCTCACCAGAGCAGACAGCTGCTATAAAGGCTGTGTGCGCCAAGCATTCTCACACTGTCAACAACTCGCTGTCGCTGGGCTGCATGATTTTATCAGCCCCAGAATGGAGCGAAAAGCCAGCGCTGCAGGGGTCATGCTTTATTTAGACATTTAGATAGTTGCTGTATGGGCTGTTTTTGTTTTTAAATCTCAAATGTTTTTAATATACACAAAGCATTTTCACATTTACTGTGTTTTTCTCTTTTCTTTTATCGCCCTGCGCCGCAGCAGATCCGCTTTAACCCACGCCAGAATGCAGTGAAGATGTGGCAGTAGGCTATTACGTCCTGACATATTGCATTGCACATGTCATTTAACATTTCATTCAAATGATGGACAGGGACGGCCAGTCACATTCAGCTTGTCACAAAGAGCGTTCCTTTAATATTTTCTGTTCCTCACGCTGTATTAGATGACAAAATGGCAACTGCTGCCACTCTCGCCGTGCTGATGTGAAAGCCTGATGCCACAAGTTTTATTTACTGTCACCGTGCAGCTTGAAGAGCGCAGCTCAGCCACCTCCTGCAACCGCAGGAGAGGAAAACAGCTGCTCACCTTCAGCCGCAGAGATGCTCTGGAGTCCTGCAGCTGCAGCTTTCAAGACTTTAGGAACATATTCTTAACCCTTTCAAACCTGGAGCAACATTATTTTTCTTGTGCTGCTTTAAGACACATTTTAATCTCGAGCACATTAGTGCAGTTTCTTTCAAAAATATGGAAAAAAATAGGCAAGGCAGATTTATTTGGTGCACATATCATAAAACAGGGAAATGCTTAGGGAAGTGCTTAACAGAGCAATAAAATATAAAACATAAAGATACAGATTTACAATAAAGAGTATTGAGATAAGATCAAGAGGGTAAAGTGACTTAAACATTTAAAAATAAAAATCATTATTAAACATAGAAAAGGTTCAGACAACAAGTGCAAAGATATAAAGATTATTTAAAATGATATAAAATTAGCTAAAAATAAGTTTGCAGTCTCTAGTGGGTGGAGTAGGCAGTGTAAAAAAAAAATTAAATTAAAAAAGGTAAAGACAAATTGTAAGAAATTAGTAGATTTAAATTAAAAAAAAAAACTAGGATAAAAACAAAAAAAGCTAGGTTAAAATGTATAGAAAAAAACAAAACAAAAAAGCTATGTGAAAAACTATATAACTATTGTAATTACATATTCAATATTATGTTAAAAATTAATATGATTTTAAGGAGTTTATGCATTTTTATTATTTACCCATTTATTTATTTTTTTATTTATTTACAGTAATTTTCAGTTGATTGTTTTTTTTTTCCACTAATTTCTTCTCTTAATTTCTTGTAAATTTTTGGGGATAATTTCATCTTTTGTTGCTATTGCAACAAAAATCAAGCCTATTTTTGCTTCAGTTTCAAAGGGTTAAATGTTTATACTGACAGTTTGCATCATTCAACTCTTATCACATCTTAACTTTTATGAAAAATTAGGTTTTTGGGTTGATTTCCTCCTCTTTTGGGGAGCCGTAGTCTTCCCTTTCGTTTCAGATTTGAAACTCGCGGAGACTTAAACTTAGCTTGAAATAAGTAATCCATCACAGTGAGCATTTCATCGCCTTCAGTGTTCGTCAAAGTTCCTACCTCACTCTCTCTGCCCCACTCCTTCATTTATTACTCCCTCTCAGCGATGCCTCAGGACTCACATCCATTCATAGATTTTGCTGCTCCGCTCTATTATCCTATCAGTCTAAAATCTGAGCGCCGACTCTTCCCAGGTTTGCTTTATCTAATCATGTAAGCATTACGCTGACACTCCTCTCACTTACACACATGTTTATTTATCAGCCCAGTTAGCTGCAGAGTTGAGATGCGTTCTGGTGCTGACGGCGACGTCTGGCCGCCACCTTCCCTGTCACCACCAGCAAATGATGCTGCTCAGGCTGCCGCTACGAGCAGTCTGGTATGTATACGAAGCTGTACACGAAGACACAAATGTCTGAATCTGTTGAATCAAACGGAGATTGTGTTTTTTTTTACTGCCAGAGAAAATAAATGTGCAGCGTACACCAGCTGTGGCATGAGAGCGTGTGAACAGTGTCAACTGCAAGAGTCAGAATATCGCGCCATTTTGCCGCCTCTGTTCTGTGTATAACTTTGTATCTCGCCTCTGAGCCTTGATCGGAGGTAGTAACAGCCCCGAAGCAAGTTCTGTGTCAAACGGCACGGATGTGAAGTTTTGGACCAATCGTGTCATTGATTGCGAGCACAATGACTGGCGCACAGCCAGTCATGACATCAAATCCCCTTTTTAAAGCATCAGATAATTAATTAAAACCAAAATTATCAGAAAAACAAACATTTGGACAAACTCTAGTGCGATAAGAGCTGCTAATCTTTGGGAAAAATGTATTTGGCGTGCACTTTGAGTTTTCAGTTCATCCCATTCACTAACATGGAGGAGGCGGGGTTTATGACCTCTTACAAATCTTACTTTTGGGAAGCTGTTATGTCGTCCATCTTGATATACAGTCGATGAATTCCAGCTCAGACTCTGAATGGGTTTCACTCTGAATGTCGTGTAGAGCTCCTTTAAATGTCACGTCGTGTGTCCTTGACCACACGGCAACAAGGAGAGTTCTCAGAAATGTCCCTGTTTTTAACTGCATTAGCGCACAACAATAGCGTCGCATTGCTTTGTGCACTGTGATGGATGACTTATCTAAAGCGAGGTTCAGCGCTCTGCAGTGAGCGGGCCGAAGTAAATGTAAACCAATGGCACTGGGAGATAGACAATCACTGTGAACGTACGACATGCTTTGGAAAGACATCCAAACCTTTAAAACCTGAGAAAACTGGTTTGACTTCTTTCAGAAACATGGGGTGAAGGCAACTTAACAAGAAACTGCCCAAAAATCAGAAAAAAAGTGAACAGCATCTAAAAGCAGCACAAGAAAACTGGTATGAAGTCCAGGTTTAAAAGGGTTAATCACCAATATGATCCTTTAACTCAGAGATGTAGGAATGCAGACCGACCTTGGCACGTTTGAAAACAGATCTGTTAACCAGGAAAGTAAAAGCACCTTTGTCATATCCATTATTATAACAGTTGGGACTTGGAGGTGATGATTTTTAATGAAGTACGATCCAGTCTTCTCCTCTCCGCCGCCAACAACTGCTGCTGCTGCAGATTCCCCGCTGTGCCTGAAGGACGTCGGAGCACCCTGCGATGTCCACCCCTCTCCTCACCTCTTCCTCCCGCCCGATCACACTGTAATTAGCGAACTCCCACATTTAATCAGCGCAGAGATAGCTGCTGAGACCTGGAGTAAAAAACAGACGAGAGAGAGCGAGGAGGCAGAGATGGGAACATTCGTACGATATCTGGCCCCGTGATGCTACTGTAGAGCCGTGATTGACTCGGCAAAAGCGAAATCATGGCTGGTTTTATCGGAGTAGATTGACAGAGGGCGAGTATGAGTTAGAAAAGTGGAAACAAATAGAGCTCGATTGCACTTGCAGCTCAAGAGAGTATTGTATTTACAAGCCATGCATGTACGGCGCTCTCCTCTCCCCTCCATCCCGCTCCTCTTCCACTGGAGGATTGAGAAGGCGTGCAGCGCTGCGTCCACAGAGAGTTCTCAACGCCGCCGTGCATTTTACCGCTTGTAAAGCAATCATTTCCATCCCCACTCCCCCCCCCCCGCTCCCCCCTTCCCCCTCCGGCTGCTGCTGAGTCAGCTCACCTTCATATGGAGAGTGGCTCCCTCAACCGAGACGTTATTGATTTGCCCCTGTTTGTAAGGGGGAAATGTTCCCAAACCCTCTCAGGCCAATTTTGCAGCGCTGCACAGCTACGAGCACCGCTGGGCATTGGATCGGGAGGAGAGAAAACATTACTACCATCACACGCATGTGCACACACACATGCATTTAGAGACGTTATTAAAGGAGCAGTGTGGGTGAGATTTAGGGGGATTTAGTGGAATCTTGCGGCGAGGATTGCAGATTGCAACCAGCTGAAACTTCTCCAGGTTACAGTTCTTTCAGTGTTCATTGTTTGGGAGCTTTTTTCCGTGAGCAGAATTATCCACAGAGGTCTGTTTCTTTCTGGATCAGGTGTTAAAAACCAGTAAAAACACTGAATGAAGAAGTTTAATGTTATAATTCTGTGTATACGATGCTGTTCAGCATGTCGGAGACGGCCGTTAGTCCAGCACCTACTGTGCTCCCGTTTTCTCTGATAACTTAAGATCCAGACGCCCGTAAGCTGGAATATGCCGGCCTTGGCGCTTTGCAGAGGGTCTTTTAACTACGGTCCATACAGAAATGCAAATTAACCAGTTTTTGGTTTGTCTATTCTGGACTACTATAAAAACAAGGACTTTAGGACATTTCAAGGATTTTACGACTTTAATGGGTTTCAGGATGTTTATAGGATTTTAGGAAGATTCTAGGAATTTAGAAGATTTCTAGGATTTTACGATATTTCTCGGATTTTGGAAGGTTTTATTGGATTAAAGGACATTTCTAGGATTTTAGGATGTTTCAGGTTACAAATCAGTGTTTCTCTGACAATGTTTGGCACATCACAGCCTGATAATATGTGCTCATGTTTTATACGTCCATGCTGGTGATTGCAGAAGGCATCATTTTCGGGTTGTCCATCAGATTCTTGTGAACGAGATATCTCAATAATGCTCTGAGGCAGTTTTTTCAGATTTGGCACAAACATCCACTTGGACACAATAATGAACTGATTAGATTTTGGTGGTTGGCGTTTGGTTTGTCTGTTCGGGGCTCCTGTAGAAACATGGCGGTTTAACATAACGATCTCTGTAGTCGGGGTTGACCACCATTGGGTTTTCAGGGTCAGGGCCGACATCGATTATTTATAGTTAATGAGAGCGAAAACCGTTATTTTGAACCAATATGCATTTACAATAAAATTGAAAACTTTTCCGTCAATTTTTAAAATCTGGAATAACAAACTCCAACACAAAACTTTGCTTAAATGCCTTCAGCAAATGTTTAAGAAAAACTTAAACTTTCAGCATCCATCAAATATGGCAGGCTCCCAGCAGCTAAAGTTAAGTAAAACTTTTAATAAAAAAATGAATAATAAAAAAAAATAGCTCTCTGAGGTTTTACAGAGTGAAGGTTCCTCTCACTTTCTTTGAATTTCTTAACTTATTAATTTATCCATGATCATTAAAATAAAACACCAATACAGAAAATTGACAGACTGCCAAATATCGGCCCCAATAATCAGCCGGTCTGATAATCTGTCACCCTCTAATCTGTAGAGGAGGAGCCGCTCACTCTTTAAGTAACAGCTCATTTTAAGGTTAAAGAACAACAAAGAAAAAGCATAAAAACTCTTATTTTCAGGTGATTATACACTAAAGAAACACTTATTTCACTAAAATCCACTTCTGCCAATATATCCCCCTAAAACCTATAAACGTGACCTTCTTATAGTAAGACTGGAGCAGAGTCTAATTGCAGACATGGATAAAGAGGCACATCCTGACACGAGCACAGAGACACATACAGGTATCAGTGTTGCATCATGTTTGTGGCATCAGCTGTGTGAATCGCAGGAGAGTTGTGACATTTGAGTCTTTTAAGGCACATTTGCACTTTTCTTCTTTAAATGTCAGACGGCACACGGCTGTGAGCTAAAGTGTTAAAGATGTGCTCATTACAACATATAAGCTTCATACCCAGACAGCAGATTGTCTCTCTTTCTCTCCACCTTCTTGTTTTCTCTCCCTCGCACCACCACCGCCGCCGCCGCCGCCGCCATACTGGTGCTAGTGTAGCACTCACACACTGTGACTCACCGAGAACACATTTTACTAGAGCACACACTTTACTTCAATGTGGGCCCGGGCCAGTGAGCTACATCATTGCTTCATTTGGATCAAACTCCAGAGCTCAGGAGTCATTTATCTACATAGTGTGTGTGTGTGTGTGTGTGTGTGTGTGTGTGTGTGTGTGTGTGTCTCTCTGTCTAACCTTCAGGCATCCCACTCTTCGCCACTGGGAGAAATCAATGCCAGGGTGTAGAACAAAGAGAAAACCCCCTCTGACTTCACCAAGGTAGAGATTTGAATAATTTATTTGTTATTCTTCTGCTGTCGACAATTCATCAATGTGCAGACATTACGGGCGCTACGTTACGCTTTTTCTCGGCTGTTTGTGTGGAAACTTTTGTGTGTTTTACTTGTTGTCATCTTTAAGATACAATCTATGATGATTGCACTTTGAAAAACCTTGGAGACGTTGCTGAAAACTGTAGCGTACAAATCCATAATTGTCTTTGGCGAAAGCAGATTTTTTTTTGTCTGTGATCTTAGAAGGAGATGTGGGCAGTGTCCTTTCAGGGAGACTGATTTATACCGGTATATTTTTTTATTGTGCTCTCATGTTGCCCCACCTGAATGTATTTTCATTTAGGCAAATACTGAATCATTATTAGTCAAATTTGTGAATTGATTTATTACGAACATGTAAAAAAGAAAATAGAGAAATGATTATACAAACAAACAAAAAAAAGTAATATTTACAAAAAGCAAAAGAAATGGTCAACAGCTTGTGGACTTGCTTTACATATTCAAAAAGGAGAAAAAACCTGTTTATCCCCACCTGGTCGGAATAAAAACCCCCCGCCACCCCGGCCCCCCCGTGGACCGGTTTGACATGCCTGCCATAAGTCATTGAATTTCAATCAACCAGCTTCCGTATTAATTTAGTAGTACAGGTACTCTAATTAACTAAACATATTTGCATACACCCGCAGACCCAAAATTAAATATAGAATTTTTCATATTTTTCATATAATTATTATTATTATAAACCAATCTCCATCGGCACTTGTGACCATAGACTAAATAAAGATGGACGACGTGCCCCCCCTTACCTCTGCTATGCTGAAGTGAGGTTAAAATATCCCGGATACGAGCGTTGCCATCTTGCGAGGGTGATGTCATCGGGAGCCCTGCACCTGCGCGGTAACGATATCCGCGGTGGGGGAGTTCTCGCCCAAAAACCCGTCCGACCGTTAGTGAGCAGCGCCATTGAGCGCATGGAATGGCTGTCACAGCTGTCAATCATGACGAAGAAGCCCCCTTTTGTGTAATTTAATAACTAATTTAAACCAAACTTATCATGAAAACTAACACTTGAACAAACATCAGGATGGTGAACGCTACCTTCAGTGACAGAAACCTTCTTTGGGAAAAATTTATTTGACGTGTACTTTGAGTTTTTAGTTCGGCCTATGACCATTCACGAACATGGAGGGGCGGGTCTTAGGACCTATACTGCAGTCACACACCAGGGGGCGATACATTGAATAAGCTCATTTCGGGGGAGCTGTCATGTTGTCCATCTTGTGTTACATTTGTGCTAAATTTTGCCTTAAAATGTGTTTTGCATGTCTTGGTGGTGCTTTTCTTGGATGGCTCTGGTGATGGTGGCGGTGTGTTGCTGCGAGTCACTCAACAGAGTAAGAAAATCAGCTCACCAGTTGGTAGACTCGTCTTCTGCTAGCACAGATACTCAATAACAGAATTTGGACTGCTGTCCTTGTCCCAGGATACAAGCTGTTAGCCTTTAGTCATTTCACCTTCTCTGTCTCATTTTTCCGTCTATCTTGAGCTGTCCTATCATTAAAGGTAAAAATGCCTTTTAATTATGAGGTGAAACATTTAAACTCTTGGCGATTTTTCTAAGTGTTGACTGTATTTCGTTAGAAGTCACATCCTTCGTGTCCACCTCACCATCCTCTTCATTTGCCTTATCGAAAAAAGTGTGATGCTTGCCAAAGGAGGAGCTCGCTTATAAAAAAATGTCAAGGAGGTTTGCAAAATTCATGAGGTGGAAGTTTGCTATTATCAGCATGTCTGTGTTTGTCTCAGCCCCGGAGTTTCCCAAAACCGTCTACAGTATCAAGAATTTGTATTTCACGTGTCCTCTGTATGTGTCCCAGTGGTGACTGATGATATCTCACTAGACCAGCGACTGTCTGCACTCGCAGCTTCTGAGTTTCCTGCCGTGTTCTCTGTAATGCATACACACACAGGTATCAGCACGTACACACACCCCCTTGGTGTCTCGCTATCCTGTTTTCCCATCTCCTGTGACTCTGTCTAGCTGGTAGCGCTTGACTGACAGCTCTTGGTTTGTCTGGGTATCCGTGGTTACAGCCCAGAGGCCTGTGCCGGGGGACCCAGACCTGTCAGCACTCTCTGAATCCTGAAACCGGAGATGGATGGCCGGGAGCCACCTCTGCCCTGAGCTCCGCGCCCCGCTCGTCTCTCCTGCTCCTCTCCACTCTTTATCCCAGACCCTCCTCCTAAACGGGGCCATTGTTGGCAGCCGCAGAAAAATAGAGCCAAATGTTTCTCTGTAAGGTGCAAGAGGAGTAAGAGCGCTAACGTTTGCCATGAATCAATCAATCAGACTTTATTTGTGTAGCACTTTTCATATAGAACTGTTACACGACGTGCTTTATACAATAAAACCAAAATCCACCCCCCCAAAACACACACCAACACACAAGCGTGTAAATAAAAACAAAAATGTGATCATTTAAACTGTAAATAAGAGGTAAATTAAGAGATAAAAACAAAGTAAAATAATGAATAAATATGTTAAAAAACGATAAACAAAGTAGTAAAACTGTAAAACAAACTAAAACATATAAATAAATAGTCAATAAATAAATAAAATTCAATTAAAAGCCAACAAATGAATTGTATGATTAATAAAAGTGCTATGTTAAGAGTACTCATGCTGACATTTTAATGAAAAGTACATCGCTCAAGTTATCATAAACAAGGCAAAAAAACAAAAAAATGGACCTTGTTCTCAATATCGGCTACATCACACGACAAACAGATAAATAAATAAGCAGACTCCAGAGTTATTAGTTATTATAGTCTGGTGGTGACAGTTGATACAGCAGAAGGCACAGCGCTTCTGCGAGGACAGCTGCTTCTGTTAATCTTGATTTTCGTGCTAACAACCAGGATTAGCGGTCCCAAAGGGGAGCAGCGGTTACAGCAGATCAGGTGTCCGTCCACCTACAGCGCCCCGCTGCTTCTGCTTTGACAGAGACATGTATGACAGCTCCGACGCCGGTATTGCCTGTCGCACTCGAAGGCCCGCAGAATAAGAGAAGGGTGATGAAGACAGCGGGAGAAGAAAGCACAAGTGTGTCGGGGGTGGAGGTGGAGGTGGGTTGTTTTGGACCGCCGGGGACTCCCGACGGTTCAGGGCGTCGGTGCTGCAGGAGAGTGTGTGCGTGTGTGTGATCTCTCAACCAGCTAATGAGAATATTTAACATTTGCTGAGTCCACAGTGTTGGAAGTCATTCATCACGGCGCTGATTCAGTTCTCCAGTTATGTGTTGAGTGTGCAAGATGTCTCGCCGCCACAGGGCCAGAGGGCGGGGCCAGGGAGGTGCGTTTAGTGCAGAGAAACGCGTCAGGGTAATGGAAGGGGCCTAATTGATCGTTTGGGATCTGCAGGCTGTTGGAATTTATGTTGAGCGAGCGTCTCTTTTGATCCTTTCACATTTAACCCCTTTAACACCGGGAGCGACGTCCGTTTTCCTGTGCTGCCTTCAGATGCTTTCATAACGATAACCACCTTTGAAATGTGAGAAAATTGGTTTGATTTCTTTTGAAAACATGAGAAAAAGGCAACGAGCAACTTGGCGAGAAATGTCCAACAAATTGCAAAAAAATACTAAAATGTGAGGAGAAAATGACCTGAAAATGATCCAGGGGGGGGATTATAAGATATTATTAAAAAACTGGGGAAATATGTCCAAAAATTTTAAATCTTATAGTTATGTATTTAGATTCTTTTAAGGTCATTTGCTAATTTTTTTGGCCACTCCTGGCTAAGTAGTTTTTACTACTTCTTTACTACTAGTTCTTTACTAGTTTTTAGTAAGAAATTGTCAATTTGTTCGCGTTTCAAATTGTTGAAGCCTTTATAACAAATAATGTATCAATTGTTTTTCCATTTTAACACCTAATATTATCTGTTTCCAGCGTCTCAAACTCGAAATCTATCTTTGTTTTATGATTTTGGACATGGAGTAGATTTAGGTTTTGGACTGCTGGAGAATCACTGAGGAAAAAAGATGATTGAAGATGTCTTTTTTCACCATTTTTGACATTTTGTTTACATATCAAACTGTTCTACTTACTATTGATGAAGCAAATCTTATTCTGATATGTCTCGATACATATGAAGTCACGCGCAGTATGTTAAAAACACCAGGATGTCCTGCTTCCAGTTGCATTTCGCAGTATGAAAGCCAGCGTGCTTTTCTGAGTATCCTCTGCACGGCTGACGATACGTCACAGCGACTGAGCCGCAGACACACGACAGCTCACTGACAGCTGACAGAAGCCGCAGTGACTATAATCAATCAATCATAAACAGTCGACACTGTATGCAGTCACAACTTAAAAGTTAAAACTACAAACATACATACAAGTAACAACCCCTCGAAGTAAACCCTTTGGGTTGAGCTCTGTCTCTGGTGAGCTTGGCATTTTTGGCATTTTGGTGTAAGATCTGCTGAGTTTCAAATCACATACTTTTCTTTTTTTGTCAAATTTTGCACATATTTCACAAATGTACGAGCAAGAGGGTCCAAATACAAGGCATAATGCTATGACGAAGTAGTATGCCATAATTGTATACATACTTATAGTATGTACTTGTACTTACTTTGTAAAGGCAGCTGCAGTCCGTACTGAAAGTAAGAGTCAGTTTACAGCCAGCAGCTCTGTGAGGATGCACATTGACATAACTGTGCTTTATTGATAACAGGTGATCAGGGTTGCTAAGGTATATCAGTTTTAAGGAATAATGTGACATGAAAGTTGATGATTATCACATTGTGTACTTTTGCTTATCCAGGATATTGGAAAAAATGCACCTGGATGCAAAATCTCGAAAGACTTTTTACACATCCATTAAAAAAAAAAGTTTTTGCATTTATTCAACCAAACATAACCTTTTGTTTTCATCCCTTTAAGAGTCATTCTGACCGAATAACAATAATTCTGTAATACTGTGAAACCACAATAATTTCTAGGACAGTTATTGTACTGTGGAAATCTCTGTTACAACCTATCAGGGATGGGCAGAGTTAGTCAACATGTAGATTTAAGGATCGTGACCCAACATAAATATTAGTTGTTCTAACTTACTAAAAAAAAAATATTCTTTTCAATTGCTATTACTTTATGAAAATGCTGTTGCAAATCAGTCTTGTTTCCTAAAGATTTATTTTTCTACGGCATATTGTTTTTAATAGATGTTACTTTTTAACATTTTTCTGAGTTATTTGTTATCCTGTTTTGTAGGGTAATGTGCAGTTTCATAATACACAGTCAAAGAACTGAACATTTTTGCTGCATTTAAAATGCAATTTGGTTTTTGAAAAATGTGATTTCAATTATTTAAAATGGCTTTTTACAATTTTTGCAATCTTTTTTGGATAATGTTAACTAAAGGGCAGGATTTATAGATTTTTCTTAATTTTAAACGAGTCAGCTAGTCTAAAAGTAAACTTCTGTTTGATTGTCAGGGAAGTCAGTCATTAGGAACATCCTTAATATCAGCATGCTAACTTAATGTGTTTTGTTGTTTGTTTTTTTAGGAGTTATAATGTTTTACCATATTCACAATCTTGGTTTAGCATATTAGCAAGTTAACATCGGCCAGTCAGCACTAACACAAAGTACAGCTGAGGCTGATGGGAACGTCATGAGTTTTGTAAGTATGTATTGTTGTGTTGTGTAAGTTATAGTTTTGACCTGATGATGCTGGGTGAAAAGTCAGGGAACTACCAAAATGATGACAAATCACTCCACTGTTTGTGATGGATATTTCTGTCTGGACTGAAGAGCTTGAAGGATGGAAAGTGCTGGAGAGCCTTGCCGCTAGCATGGCTGAAAACTGTCAATAGGGAAATGTAGCATGAACTCCTCTTCAAGGCCAGAAATATATCTGTTATTGCATCTTCAGTTTTTCAACAAGTACACTATGATTATATATCTGCCAGACGTGTTAATAAGCGCAAAGACACAAGTCGGCTTCCTGTGTTTTTTGCTATTTTTTACTGCGTGACAGAAAGAGCTGAACTGCTCCCACCCCCACACACCGTGGAGGGAAAATGCACCATTTCATGACTTGCTATAAAATGTGTGCTTTCCATTGTAAACTCTGCCGAAAAAAAAATCCCATAAAAGTGTGGGAGGAATCCAAACATCAAGGACAGATCTCTTAAGCCGTGCCACTTCACAAACGTGTCTCATTGGCTCCCACAGTTGAGCACTGCAAAGGGCTGCTCCATTGTGACTGACCAAACACACGCATGGCACTCTTATCGGCCGATAAGAGCTCAAAGGCCGCCTCCTCTTTCATGTGCTTTGCTTGGTGACCTTCACATAACCAGCTTACATACACTCACTCACACAGAAACATGGAGCGCACGGATACCCAACTGGCTTTGCTTAGGGGGCCACTTTTGCAAAAATGAAAGGAGGCCAGGGGCCAATCACAGCGGCCCCATACATGTTTGCAGGATTTTAGTACATCTCTGTAATTGTAGCACACATGTTTTTTTTTTAAGGATTTAAGCACATTTTTAGGATTTAACAACGTTTTTAGGACGTTTCTGGGATTTTAGGACATTTCTCACCTTTGAGGATGTTCCTAGGATTTGAGGTTGTTGCAAGATTTTAAGATGTTTGCAAAGTTTCAGGGCATTTCCAGCATTTTCAAACATTAGGGGCTTAGCTAGGACCTTTGTTGGGAGGTGTGGGGGATCCTCCACTAGCACTTTTTTGATAAACAAGCTCTATTCTGATGATTTTTTAATGTACTCTGGCACCTTACGTGTACTAGAAGTACAAAAACAATTCCCAGTGTAAGAAAATGGTTCGGGGGCCAACTGGCACCCAAGCAGGGTCCAGATTTGGCCTGCGGGCCATAAGTTGAGTTGCATTGATGTAGCAACATGAATGCTCACAAAAAGACTAGACAGTCCCAGAAAAAGCCCATCCTGTTTTCCCGTGACGTGTCAAACCGCTCGGTGACCGTGATATGACCTTACCCCACGCAGACGATGCAGCGAGGGTTAAATCAAGGTGAACGTGCACGTGTGTGTTTGTGTCCGTGTGCTGTGTGTGCTGCGTGTGAGGATGAACTGGTCCCATAACAGAAAAGCAGCCTTGCACTCTACCTGACCCCTGCGGTGATGAGCACTAAGGCTGCAGCAGCCCGCGCCCAGCCCAGCCGGGCACCGCTCCGCTCAGCACGGGGACCCATGACTATTTAATGACCGAGGAGGAGGAGGAGGTGCGTTTCCAGGCCTCTACCCTGGAAATGCACCTCCTCCTCCTCCTTTTCGCTCTTGTGTGTTGTCCTCAGCCACAGAGAATGAACCCATACTCCGGGCATTAACATGAATGAATGTTGACAGAGGCAACATGGGCCAGTCAGCAGTTTCCTGCTGGAGTATGATACCTTATTGTACTCTACGTCTGAGCAGAGGGGAAATGGTAGGTCGCAAAACACTCCTGTATTGCTCTGTGTAGATTTAGCCTATTTTTTTATTTTCCAGCTGGTGTTGAATGGCGCTTTGAAACAAAACCAACTCTCAGTGACCCCCCTTCCTCGTCCATTTTTAATGGGATGTAACAGCAAAAGATCCATTTTTAAAAGGACTCGTGCATCACTAACAGCGTTTCTATTTATGAAGCGAGTGTTCAGCGGGGCAGGTTGTCTGTTGTGATGAGAGAGAGTTGAGCAGTAAAGAGAACATTTCACAATTTACGTCTGTAAGATAGCCAGTGTGGATTTTTTGATGTCAAGGAAATAAGTTTAGTAATATGTTTGGACGTTTGGATGAGTCCGGTCTGTACTTGTTGCATGGTCTTGCATGGCTTGCTTTGTCTTTCTTAATAATGTCTTTAGTTACAAAAATATATTTTTAGGTTTAAAGAAATATTTATATATTTCTGCAGCATTGTGGTCTGAAAGGGACAGTTCACCCCCACCCCCACCCTTTCTACCTGTAGTGCTGTTTATCAGTCTAGATTTTTTTTGTGTGAGCTGCAGAGTGTTGGTGATATATATATATATATATATATATATATATATATTATATATATAACGCTCTTTTATTTGTGGCCGCCTACTATGATTAAAAAGCTGCCGCCAGGTGTTGATTTCATACTTTTGAAGCTTAACTGCTCTTCAGGAATGTTATTGGAACATAATGTACCTTTCAGTTATACCATTCGATTATTTGGAAGTCTAAACATTTTCTTTCACTCCCTCTGCAGCAGCTGGCTGATCAGCTCTGGACTGGATCAACAGATCAATTATCCACCCCGTGACTCTAACTCCACAAACTACTGCTGAGGAAAAGAAAAAACTGACAAGCTTCTACTGTGCTGCGTTCACGTACTCACCAAAGCGTCCAAACACACAATATGGCTCATCTCGAAATTCCCTTTTTCCACCAAAGTTAGCATGCATATCTGGTATTTTCAATTGTAGAAAAACTTGTTAAATATAGGCAATAGACTGTTTTACCACTGACTCTATACCAGAGCCGTTAAAACACCCTGTAGCAGACTAGTATGCCTCTCTTTTTTCTTTTCTGGTGTACCACATTTGACAACAAAGACGGGTCAGAATACAGGTTAGTAAACAGTGGAAAGCAGCAGGGAGGCCAGTGAAAACGTTTCGGTGGTTTCTTCTTTTTCATATCTCTAATTCAGTCTCACTTTCAAAGTCAGTGCCAGCTAATTTGAACAATATTTGAGTGCCACTGGGTCAGAGACAGACAGTATTTTGTGGCGGCCATCATTGCATCGTGCTGGCTAAGAGGTTAAAATTAGCGTTTCCACTCAGGTGTCATATTTCTATCACTGCCAATCAAAGCTGATTGGAGGAGAGGCTATAAATACCCCTGACTACTGCAGAGTCATTTGTTTTGGGAGTGAATGCCGATTTGAACCTTTAACATTAAATATAAAAGCCAGATATTTACAGGTGTTTGTGTGTGTTTTTTCATGTTTTTCTACATGAAACCACTCACAACAAGGGCTGTGGATTATCTTGAGTACCTGGGTCATGATCTCTGGAAAGAGACATTGCTGTTCAGTTGTGTTTGTGTTTTTGTCTTTTATTTTTGATGGTGAGTGCTATCTAGTTCCATTATATTGGAGAAAAGGCAGACAACACTCAGCAAAACAATCCAGAGTGATAAATAGCACTACAAGTAAGAGTAAAAAAGTGTATTTTTGATTTTGGTCTGAATTGTACCTTTAAATAGCCACTTAGCAAAGCACTTGTACCTCACTCACTGACCAAAATAATTTCTGCAAATCATCTTTTCTATGTTAAGTTGCTTAAAATTGATAAACTGAACAAACTGCGTTGCTCTACGCCTAAATGTGGAGGGGTCATTTCCTGTTTTCATGATGTTTTTCTCCTCTCAAAGCCTATTTTTAGAAAGCTTCCCATAGTCGGTAAAATCCTCCACCAGTATTGACAGTGCATTTGCAGAGAGTAAACAGTAATCGTGGTTGACGCAGCTGAAAGCAGTGTTTCATGCTTCAGGCTGACTCAACGACTCTGTGACAGTTAACGCTCCATATTTTCATGTGGCCCCTTTTGTTGCTCTGTCTTGGAGCTGCGTTTTATGTGGGCAACTACACACTCTCAATTACCTCTGCCTGCAGCTACATTTTTTAGGTGACTGAAGAAACCAGGAAAGAAAGAGGGAAAGTGAATGGGTAAATAAAAATGGAGGAGAGAAGGATGGAGTTAGAGCATATGAGTAGGATGCAGCATTTTGAATCAGATATATTTTTTTAATCAAAGTCTTTCCCAGTTGTCATTTTACTTGTACAGACTGTTGCAGCCTAGTCTGTGAAGTTTCCTCATTTTCATCCCTGTAATTTAGAGCCAAACAACTTCTATATGTCTGCACTGCAAGTAGAGAGATTTTATAATTATGCACTTAAGCCATTTACTGGAGCAGATTAACTCACACTCACTTTAGCACAGATCTGAAGTGAGTGTTGTGTTTTGAAAAGTAGTGTCATGATATCAATATGCATGAATTAGGATCCACAGCCATTTATATAGAAACGTTGCATGCAATAGTCCACCTTCCACCTTCTCTGCACAAAACTTATGTGATATTTTCTATATGTCGATAAAACACTATTGCGAATTGACTGCTTTCCACTGAGTGAAGTTATGTCACTCCTCCTCTGGCGATAACATTCAAGATGCATGGCAATGGATGTTCATGAAAAATGTACCTGTTTTTCACATACAACAATTAAACCGAATAATGTTATATATAGGGATTGCCTATGAAAGCCGGAGAAGACACTAATCAGTCTCAGACCCCTTAGTCGAGAAAATTACCTGAAAATAAGAAAATAAAAAGAAGTGCTAGAAAAGTGCTAAAAACTAAAATATAATATATATGGGGTTTTTTTTTGTAACATACATTTAAATATATAATTATAATAAATATAAATATAGCTTTCTGGGACTTTTTTTGTGGCCTTTTTCCGAATAATACCCCACCCCCAAATTTGAGAAATTTGAGGGACATTTCTTGCCAAGTTGGACATTGCCTTTTCCTGATGGTAATCACACCAATTTTGTCAGTTTTCAAAGGGTTAATACAGATTAAACCGAATCAATAAATGACATCAGGATTGATATATTTACTTCAGCCGAAAGTTTCTGATGAGTCATACTGCAACTTGACATTCAGGAGTGTTGATCTGTTCAGATCAGGCTGCGAGGCTGCGTTGTGACTTCCCCGTGTCCCCTGTGTGCGCGTCCCTCGACGGAGCCAATCGGTGCAAAACTGACAAGTCATTGTCTTTTCCTAAGCCACAGTAATTCATCAGCACTTGAGGCGGCTTTGGCTGATTGCATTTTCGACAGAGCAATCTCCACTATGTCATAGAGAATTTGGCTTTTATGGCGGCGCGTAACTTTGATGCCAAATACAAGGGACAGTGGAGGCGAACATGGATAGTTTGCCACGCTGGGTCTGATTGCAAATTGAAAATCCCGTGTGTATCGGCGCCCATGCACAGCTTGTGTACTTCAGCGTGTGCGAGGGAGACCGAGAGTTGGTGTTTGTACCTCTTGAGATATGATGGAGTTTTTCCATCTGCTGCTCCCTCCAGTCGTATTTCTTTCATCTCTTGAGATATTCATAAACCGTAACAAAAATAATGGACACAGCAAACCACCTTTCATCTGACTGCCTTGTTTTTGTTGTTTTTTGTGTGGTATACAAAAAAAAACTCTTCTTCATTTGCCATTTCTGTGGCCATAATTGTTGCTGTCCAGTCGCAGTTTTAATTAACACAAGAACACCCCTTTGAGGCTAAACAGACGAGGAAGAAAAATGGCAGCGTTTTGTAGTATTTTAACATTTTTTGCTTACGCGTGTAAATCGTGCAGGGAAATAATGAGCGTGCAGAGCAACGCTAACATGTGCAGCTTTTTTAAATGTCAGGATGTTGCGGGGGTTCAGCCGAGGGTGGGGGCGGGAATGAGTGTTTCCCAGGAACGCTCTGGAGAGCCGGGTTATAACTGCAAAGCGCTGATAGGGTTGAGTATTCAGAGGTAACGTCAATCCCTGAGCCCATGATAATATTTCACTGTCATTTAGAGAAATGACCAGGAGAAGGCAGGGTTAGGAAAAAAACACAGCCTGCGGGTATCCAACCTGAGAGTGTAGCCTAACACCTGCTGTGCATTTCTCCGATCAGGCCCTGCACCACTTTGGGATTACAGTCTTTGATTTATAAAAGAAAATCTTTGAACACGAGGGTTTCCTGAACGTCAAAATGTCATTAAAACTAAACTAACACCCGGCTGCGAGATCTTAAACTCGTACGTCTCTCTCACTTATATTCAAATTTGGAATTATCAGTGTTTCACCCACGCCTTTGCTCTATGGTTGATTAAATCCAATGTGCTCCGCTAACTGCTCGTACTGCAGTCATTTGGAAATGTAGAGGCTCTTGTACGGGAAGATTTCCAGACTGAAGGCCCTGTGGAACGCGAGTATATCAGCAGGTATTAGTCTTTGCCTATTGCAAATCTCTCCTCTTATTGCTTCCGTGCGACAAGTAATAATGTAGAACAGTGTGTGTGTTTTCATTCGGTCCAAGTGATTTTGGGATTTTTAAAGGGAGCCCTTCTAATTTCCACTCTGCTGCTCTGGTGTCAGAGCCAGAGTTTTGTTTTTTTTCTCTCTCTATCAAAGCCCATATTCATCTCTCTGAACAACAAGAGACACTGGAGTATGGAGGCAAATACGAGACATAAATATTTAGATTTTAACAGCCACAATATATTTACTATTGAAATTTAAAACACCACAGAATTCATGGCAATGAAATGTTTTATTTTAGATGCCGTGTTTTTTTTTTTGTTCACAAATTCAGATACAAACATTTAAGTTTTATGATTTAAATTCAGGTGGCTTAAACTGAATTGGTCTAATTCAGAACTTAAAATCAGAGTTTCATAATTCACAGTAATAATGAAAAAAAAATCAATTCATGTTACTCGAAGTCAACTGGTCAAATTCATGTATAAAAATTCAAGTTTCGTAATTTAAATAAAAGAAAAATAGATTCAGGTTGCTCCGATTTCATTAGTCAGTTTTGGGTTGAAAAATTGAATTTTAATCATTTTTAATAAATATATAGCTGGGTTGCCCAAATTCAGATCTAAAAATTCAAGTTTCATAATTTAAATTTAAAAAATTGATTCAGTTTGCTCCAATTTGAAAGGTCAAATTCAGATCCAAAAATACATGTTTCATACTTTAAACGAAAAAAAAAAAAAAGTCACTTTGCTGAAAATTAATCAATGAAAGTCAAATCTAGAAAATTTAAGTTGAAAATGAATAAATAAATAAATAAATAAATAGGGATCTTCCTAATTTAATCTGTCAAAACATTTGATTGCCTGTCCTGTCCTGGGTAGCACGGACGTTTTTTAGATCTGAATTTGAATATGAGCAACACAAATATTTTTTTTTTTTTGTTTCTAAATTCTGCAACTTGAAATTTTGGATCCAAAACACATCGAAAGAAATTTATTTTAAAAAATGTATATTCAATTTTAAATTGCAGAAAGAAAGAGCGAAGATAGAAATGAGATATTTTAATGTAAATGAGGTGAATTCAGAACAAAAAAATCAGATACAAGGTTTTCAAAGTAAGGGTTCTGTATATTGAAATGCCATGAATTCACTGGTGTTTAAATGTCAATGTAAATTAAGTATTCAGTGGCTGTTTAAAATTCAATTACTTTAGTCTCTTATTTGCCTCCATACTGGAGCTCTAAATTAGCCTCAACAGAGCTGTGCTGGAGAGTTCACTAATCAATACTCTTAAATTCATATTTACTGTAGCTCTGTGCTCAGTTTTGATTTTTTTATGGAGTCTGGACAAACTGTGCTAAATTCAGTATTTTCATTTACAGTAATAGATGGTAAAACAGTGCCACTAAAAGGCTCCTCCACCATATCAGATGAGTAACAGTCATGGAGTCCAGACGCTGCCAGCACTGCTGATTGAATTTCCTCATTATTGTATTATTGCCCTGAAGATGGCTCTTGGCTATGTGATGTGCTGTGTGAAAATGCACTTTATTATACCGGCTAACCCCCCTCCACCTCCACCTCGCGTCCCCACGGCTCCACCCCTCGCCGTGTTTCAACCTGTATCAGCAGTTTGGACATAATTGGTTGAATAAACTAATGGTTTTAGTAGCTGATGGTGCTGACGCAGGTTGCTTTTGTCTTTGGTAATATCACAGCGAGGCCAGGCAGCAAACAGATAAATCAAACGTGGGATTGATCTATCCGTTGATCAACTCCACACAGATCTGTTATCTTTTAACAACCCACTTTAAATCAATCTCCATAGCCGTCGCAGTATTATTCCGCTCTCTTGTACCGCAGGTACGCGGGGGGATTGGCAGAGCAACATGATAAGTGATGCCAAGGTATCCATTACAATTTAGCGACAAGGCAGCACAGCCATTATGAGGATGTTCATTATTTTGACTGACACTTCCAATTCACACCGAGCTGACTCAGACAGAGGAAACTATTTCAGATGTTGACGTGTCCTCCCTGCAGTCGAATGGTTTGGCCTTTTAACCCCGATGCACGAATGATTGGTGTGATCTGTATATATATATATATACACACTATGTTGCTGTAAAATGCATCCTAATTTTTTTTAGGTTTTATGATAGTAATAATAACTTAATTTATATACCACCTTTAAAAACAGATTTTACAAGAGGAGAGGAGTTTCTTGCAGAGGTCACATAACAATAAGAACGAAACACTAATACTGAACTAAGGCCAGACAAGACATAAACGATTACGAAACAAAACTTACAACCGCAACCCATCCCAATAAAAGCAAATGCTGTTCCAATAACATATTAGCAGTAAACACAGTAATAATAGTACTAATAAAAGAATAAAACATGGCCACAGCAGAATAAAAGAATAAATTAAAAGATAAGATAAAAAACAAACTGAGGTAGATGAATAAAATAGACAAATTAAAACAGAATTAAAATAGATTTATATTATTATAAAGCTTCTCACGATTGTTCCTTAAGTGTTTAAACTTAAAAACAACATTTTTTTTATGTTTTAATTGAATGTATGTGTTATTTAAAGAGGAAAGATGTACTTTAATCAACATTCAAACAAATGTAAATGCACAAGAGTTAGCTGAAAGGCTGCTTTTCATCGGCAGTCCCTTTACCTGATGATATTTGTCCTTATCCACTTTATCTGTGAAACACTTGTCAAAACAAAGTTAAAAAGTGCTTTGCAAAGTGCATAAGAATAAAACAAAGAAATATACAGCTACAATAAATAAAACTTAAGCGCTAAGATAATGGTGTTCACTGGGACAATAGAAACCCAGAAAATGTTAACGAAAGTAATATTCTAAATCTTTTTTCCTCACCAAACAAAGAAATACAACTGTACACCTTTTGAATTCATTTTTTGTCACAGAGGACTGAAGAGGCTTTGTTAACTCATAAAACACACTTTATGGGTCACCTGGTGGCTCAGTGGATAGTGCGGGTGCCCCATGTATGGAGGCTGTGTCTTGACTCGGCGGCCGTGGGTTTGATTCCGGCCTCGGCCCTTTGCTGCATGTCACCCCCTCTCCCTCCCCCTTTCATGCTTAACCTGTCCTGTGAAATAAAGGCACAAAAAGCCCAAAAAATAATCTTAAAAAAAACACAAAAAAAAACACACTTTCTTCAAACTCAACAGAAACTACAGAAAATACAACTCATCCAAAACATCTTGGTAACTCGTGCTAGTAATCTAGTTAGTGAGTGCACTCTTCCAACAATCCCCACCTTTGGGCTGGTCAAATAAATTCTTAATTCACCAAGTTAGATGTAAAAAAAAAAAAAAAACTGTTATTCCCTAAGGTCTCTCTTTGCTGGCCATCGGCTATTTACAGTCCTGTAACTTCTCCCTCCACCACTAGGTGTCTTTCAGCTCGGCTGCTTGTTTCACCAGTAGGGACCAGTAGAGAGAGCTCTGGTGGTGCGTGCTGTACACTACATACAATAAGTTAAATAGAAAGAGGAGCGCCTATATTCATGATGGTATTGAAAGGAATACCTTTCTAAATACTCTGGTATACCATAATACCGTGATTCTGCCCAAGCCTGCTGTCAGTGAAATGCGTATATTAGAGGCTATGGACAGAAGGCATCACCGCTGTAACACGTCATAGCAATTTTTATTTGAAAAACACAAAAACAAACACAGATGTATACCCACTCTTTAGGCAATCTAAGAAATGATTTTTGGTTGTATTGAATCGAACATTTTTAGAGCAGCTTTGTTTTCGATGTGTACGTTCTCACCACAAAAACCTCACAGAGAGCCAGCAAAACAAAAACTCCCAGTCAAAACAGCGTTCACTGTCCTTCATGCATGCTTTATAGGCTAGAAAATCTAATGCACTGAGCTCCTGTATCAGAATCCAACACATCTGCATTGTAGAGAAGCCGCGGTAACAAAACCTCTCATGAGCTTCTGTTGGAGAGCTTTGCCAAGTGTGATCTTTGCCCAAAAAAAACTTGAGAGTTAAGAATGGCAGGGGGAGAACAGAGGTGGATGCAAATGAGGAAGGGGTCGAGCCATTTAATACATGGTAATTAGACTCCACAGTGGCACCGAGCATGACCTTTTCAGCTGCGGCCACCAGTCATATCTGGACAGAAAGGAGCCATTTGTGTGAATAAGGAAGGTATTAAGTGAAGAGACAGTGAGTTGATGCCATAACCCAGGCAGGAAATTATTCATCTTGTCAAGCATACACTCTTTTAACGTCCTTATTTATTTATTTTGTCATACGCAGCTTTAGTAATTGCATTTTGCTCTTGGGGAAAATGTTGCCAATTCAGTCGCTCCCTTGTTTTTGATGGGAGTTTGTTTTGTGCATATATTAATAAATTTAACACGTATTCCTGATTGTACAGGCCCTCTCTCATCCAAATGCATTACTCATTTTTGGAGATAAAACCAATTTCAAAGCTGCTGATGCTGATGGATTTGTCTAACAGATAACTTTGTGTGTTTGATTATTTCCTCCCCCTGTTCAAAGTGCTGCGTCTACTATTATTATTGATATTATTATCATTATTCGTATTATTTGTGTGTGACTGAGTTTTCCTGGTGTTGTAAAGTGAAATGGAACTAATGAATCTTTGAAAAAACCTGTAGTCTCTCACTTGCACACGTGACCACTGAAGAGTTTCTTTCATCTGATTTTTATGAGCATCAACCATCATATGTGACCGTTATCACTCAGTTTTACATAAAGCTTTATAACAAAAAAGCAAAATGGATGGAATTAACCATTCACTTTAACCCACTCCGTGAGTCTGTCCTTAGGAGACCGTTACTCAAGTTACACAGTTTTCAAAAGCTTGCATGCTGTTTATATCTATGGATGTGCACGATAAGTCGAGCAGTCAATTAAATATTTCTACCATCGCAAGTCGGTACCACACTAGACTGTTAAACTAATTATTGAAATTAATATTATTTTTTTATTCAATTGCGCTAACCCAGTGAAAATGCAGTTGTGATATTCTGTTTTTTAAAGATTTATTCTCCTCTAAAATATTGTTTTCAAAACTTTTATTTTGTCAGGAGCTGCTGTAATGTTTTATAAGAAAATGCGCATTGTTCATTATTTTGCTAGAGTTTTATATCGAACCCCCCCAGAAGATTCTACTGAGAACCTTTTTTATTCCAGGGGTTTAATCTAGAACATATTCAGATAGTTCTATCAAGAACATTTTAGTATTCTAAGGATTTAATCTAGAACCTACCTCGATGGTTCTATCAAGAGCCCATTCCTGTTCGAAGGGTTCAATCCAGAACCCACCCAAAGGAATCTACTCAGAACCTTTTTGTATTCCGGGGGTTGCAGTGCTCGTGTAAACTTCTGTTTAATTGTCGGGGAAATTAGTTGTCTCTCTGGTGTCGGGTTATAATATAACAAATAAGTTCTTTAAAGGTTCTACTTTCTAACTGTGGAGCAGATTCTTTAGCACTTTTTGCAAACTGCACTGCTGCACGTAGCCGACATCAGAGTCCCGCTTTCACCTGAAGCCAGCTCTGCTTTTTCAAGGCCCCAGCTGGGTTCAAAGTCAGTGTCGATCGAGAGCCATTTCGATTCCAGTCACCGGACATCAGGGAATAATTTGTCTCTAAAACACTTGCATAGCATTGTGAAATGAAAAAGCACGCAGCCGTGACTTTGTACTTTAGCACATGTACCGAGCAAAGATGAAATGAAATGAAAATGTCCTCCCAGAGCGGATTTCTTTCCCAGTGCTGAGCATACAGTCCTACCTTGAACTCCAGGGCCCTTGAATGGAATAATTGCTGAGGCATACATTCATTTTTTTTCGGGGGGTGGGGGGTGGGGTCCAATCGATAAAAAGGAGAGGAAGAATGAGGGAGAAAATTAGGCGTAAAGAGGACAAAAGAGAGGGAGGCTGGAGAATAAGAAAAGAGAAATCTAGATGGAGTTGGGTAATAGTGAGTGGGCTGATTTTATAGCGGGATGAAGGATGAGCAAACACAAAAAAACCTACAGACGAGCACACAAAGTCACGGCAACACACACACACAACACACCAACACACTCCAGCTCAGGGGTCCAGCTGTGGCCATTTATAATGGTTTGTTGAGCACTAATGCTCACTGTGAATCAGACCAGATCAAACCCACTCTAGTGCCTCAGATACAGCCGCTGCTGTCTACTATACCTACACTGTGTGTGTGTGCGCGTGCGTGTGCGCGTGCGTGTGTGCGGGCGTGTGTGCGCGCTCTGCAGCAGAATGTGTGCTCGCATGTGCATATATTCTTTCAAACTAGGGATGAAAACAATAATTGACGATTGATTAATCGGTCATTAAGAATTTGATGGAACATGTGAAATTTAATCGATTAATCAATAGGCTATGAAATACTGTCAAAATATATGCAACACGTTGCTGTGAGCTTTGACTTTTTTGTTTTTTAAATAACGACGCTATTTCACTGGAAAGTGTTGCTCATGCAGACGGTGTGGATGCTCTAACTTGTTAACACGAGTTCCAAAAAAATCCCCCCTAAAAATGGTGTGAATGTGGCTTAATAGGATAAAAAAAGAAGCAATGATGTTTTATATTCAATAGTTCAGAGGTTAAGAAAATGTACTCATATGTCACTTCCTGCATGAGGACCAGTGTGTGTGCTTGTGCACATGTATGAGTGGCCTCGGGGTGTGTCTTTGAGTAACTGTGGCTATACGTGTGTGTAAAGTACCGTGTCCTTGCCTGTGCACTCGAACGTGTGCGCTTTTATGCGGACACGTGTGTCTGACTAAATGTGCTTTTCTGTGGTCTCTGTGTGTGTCCTCGTGTGTGTAGTGTGGTGTAGTGTGAGGTCAGTCAGAGTGCAGTGAGAAAAGTGTGTCATCAGGGAGGAGGTGCTCTGGTCCCTCCTGACTGGTCTTTTCAGCCAAGTGAAACACCAGCACTGCTGACAAATAACTGAAGCAGAAGCCGTCTCTCTGCTCCTCTCTCACTCTCTCATTGACAAACTTTTCCCTACACTCACAGTCACTTTGTCACAAGCAGTCACACTACATCGCAGTGTTTCACACATACTCACAAGCAGCAAAAGTATACACACACACTCAAAATCGCAGCCACAATTGTGCAGCGTTTTGCAGCACACACACACACATGAACAGTGGAGCGCAGAATTGCATTTTCACAACGAGTCACACGTTCTCACGCTGTCTCTCACCCTCCCTCACACAGTCAGACAGCAAAAGCACACATGTAGATGAGGAAAAATCCACCAGTATTCATGTTCATACACTTCAGGGCAAACGAGGCGCACATGTCGAGAGGAGAGGCGAACTGATGCAAACACATGATCGAAGCAAACAGAGGTTAATCCCAACTACAAACACACCGTTGCATGTCAGGAAACAGCATTTGTCAATAGTAGAGAACATCTGTGTAATGTTTGTTTTCAGAGCAGCCGTGTTTACTGGTCAGAACAGCCTGCAAAATTATTAAGAGGAGTAGTGTCAAAAATCATCACTTTATGCCAAACACACACAAGCGCATTAGTGCTGAAATGGTTGATCGATAGAAAATTAATCAGCAGAGATTTATAATCTTTCTTGCAATTTGAAGCCATCATCTAAGGCTCAGAGAAACTCTTTTGTGATTTGGGGAAATGAATATACAGCGACATTTTTATACATTTCCTTAACCCTTAGGGACTGTTTGGCACATTTTATGCTTTTTCATGCTTTATTTTTGGTAATTTTGGCTGTGTTCATGCATATGGCACACATTTTCTTTCAAGCTCAGCTCCCAGAATAAGTCTAAAATACACTGGGTGAACAAAGTTGCTACATTCATACTGTTAAGTGCGAAAAAATGTGCCATTTAAACCCAAACAGCAGCTTTTGATCCCACAGCCATCAAAGCATAAAAACATGGATTATTTCTGGGACATTCTGGTCTTTTGCCTTGAAACTTGTAATTTGGTTGCTGCCTTTATTGGCCAGGGTGGTCTTGAAAAGGAGATTTTCAGTCTCAAAAGGTTTTTTTTTAAGGTTAAACAAAATATAAATTCAAGGCAGAGTAGGGCGGGTCATTTCTTTTTTATCCTAGGAAATAAATTTGCATCCAGTTCTGTAACAATTGTAACTGTTTATCCAATATGTTGCATGTTTGAGATGATGCCTGACAACTTAAATGCCAAATACATGTTGATGTCATTTTTGGCTTTTGCACATACATATTGTTTTATTTATTTACTTTTTAGTTTGGCTTTTAATTGAACTTTATTTATCTGTTGACTCCTTATTTCTATATTGCAGTCTGTTTAACAGTTTTACTACACTACATAATTTTATTATTTTTTATTTTACTGTGTGCTGTTATCCTTTCACTTACCTTTTATTTACAGGTCAACTTTTTTTTATTATTTATTTATTTATTTTTACGGCTATTAAAATTTTATTTATTGGTCTTTTTAATAATTCATTTACTTAATTATTTATTTTTATATTACTATTTATAGGTTTTATCCTGCCTCTGGTGTTTCCTCAGTTCCTCCTCAGCAGCGTCATTGAGACATTTTCAAAACAACAAAGATTGCTGCTGCAGCTAGTGTGGGAGTTTCTGTCTGTATTCACAGTCTGATGACAAAAACAGCAACGCTTATCACAGACATATTGATGCTACAGCATCAGCTCATCTCTGTGGTCTCATTTCTGTGGTTGTCGGTCTGTCCACTTGTGTCCAGAATTACGAGGTTCTCGACTAACTCTCATATGCGATCTGATCTGGCAATGTCAGACTGCAGCCCTGATTAGAAGAAACAGAGACGTTAAAATGAAGGCCGATACTCACACGGTATGTAAGTGTTGACTGTTGTGCGACCTTACATGACCCACCTTTTTGTTATGCCTTTAAAGTTACTCCTCTCTCATGAAAGCTGATACTCTTCCTCTACCCCCTCCTGTACAGAGACGCACAAGAGGATGCACACCAGCACACACAGCCCAAACAGGAGCCGCAGACACAATTTACACAATGCTCACATACTGTAGCTGCACGACTCGCTGTAGTTTTTGTTTGGTTGTGGTGAATGAGGCAGGCAGTGCAGCGTAGTGGTACAAATACAGTAAACACATTTCCAACCAGGCAGGGAAGTTGTTTGAGTCGGGGAGAAGCCGTCCCCAGCTGAGCCGTCTGACTGAGAGTTTTGGGCCATGGTTCTGACAGGAACAGACCCTGGGAGAGGAAAACATGGTGGAGATGTGCATTTTAAGGAGGAATGTTGCAGTATTTATTTGTGTCTGCGTGCAGGCGAACGCAGGGAGAAAAGAGAGAATATGACATTTTATTATCTGTGTGTGTGTGTGTGTTTTTGGCAGCGTACTGCAGTGATACTCCACTTATGGCCCACAGGCCAAATCCAGCCTCCAATAGGGTGCTGAGTGACCCCCTCAAACATTTTGTAATTCACAGTAAAAATAAAGTGATTCACATTGGGAATTGTTTTTGTACTATTAGTATACATAAGGTGCCACAGTGCATAAAACAGCATCAAAATAAAGCTTGTCGATCAAAAGAAGATTCCCCAAAACCCCAAACAGAGGTCCTAGTTAAGTCTCTAATGTCCTAAAATCCTTGAAAAGTCCTAAAATTCCCTGCACCTAATGTGCTAAAACACTAGAAATCCTAGAGCAGTTGTCCTAAAATTTGAGAAATATCCAAAGATGCTAGAAATGTCCTAAAATCTGAGAAATGTCTTTAGATGCTAGAAATGTCCTCAGATGCTTGAAATGTTCCCAAATCCTAGAAATGTTCTAAAATCCTAGAAATGTCGTAAATTGCTAGAAACATTTTAAATTCCCTCCCAAAATCTGAGAAATTTCCTTAGTCGCTAAAAATGTCCCAAATTCTAGAAATGTCCTAAGATGCTTGAAATGTCCCCAAATTCTAGAAATGTCCTAAGATGCTTGAAATGTCCCCAAATCCTAGAAATGTTCTAAAATCCAAGAAATGCCCTAAAATCTGATAAATATCCTAAGATGCTAAAAATGCTCAAAGATCCTAGAAACAATGACAAATGTCCTAAAATCTTAGAAACATCTGAAAATCCTTGAAATGTACTAAAAGTCTAGAAATGTCCTTAAAAAATCCTTGAAACATGTACAAGGCTGTTGTGACTTGCCTGCTGTCATTTTGCAAAAGTGGCCGCCAAGTAAAACAGGTCGAGTGTTCGTGGTGTCTGAATGGAATAGAGCTGTATACAACTTGAGTGTATGTGTGTGTGTGTGTGTGTGTGTGTGTGTGTGTGTGTGTGTGCATTCAGCAGCTCTCTCCGCAGCAGTGTGTTATGGTGAGTGTGTTCATTAGCCTTGGAACAGAATATATATAATATACCGTAATGGTATGTCTTGAGCAAGTGCTTTAACTCTCCTTGGCGCCTTTTAATGGCTTGCTTAAAAACAGAGAATTGATTTCCTGGTTTCTGCCTCACAGACGCTTCCTCGTACCACCGAGGGCTACTGTACGTGGGGGCTTTTTTCAGTTCCTGTGCGTGCACGTGTGTGTGTGTGTGTGTGTGTGTGTGTGTGTGTGTGTGTGTGTGTGTGTGTGTGTGTGTGTGTGTAGAAAAAGCAGTGGGAGACAGGAGTTGAGAGAGAAAAGGAGTATGAGAGAGTGAGACTTTGCAGAAAGGGAGAGTTTAGTTTCTCCCCAGCTCTTTAGAGTTTCCCTGGTGAGTTGGCTGGCAGCTTGTTTGCTGGCAGAGCAGCGGGAGGAGCAGCAGCAGCAGTCGGAGGTAGAGAGATTGCGATAAGCCCCTTCAGAGGCAGACAATAGACACTATAATGCTGCTGGAATTAACGACTGGCATTCCATCGTTTCTCATCTGATTAAGACCCAGTGACAATCTTCTTGCTACAGTCTCTAGTTGTCACCAGCTATGACTAATGAACTGTGATATCCTGCTCCTCTCTCTCTCCTCCTCTCTCTTCTCCGCGTCTCCCCCTCTCTTCACTTCACGCTCTATCGATTATTGAAATACTCTCCGATCCCCTCCATTCTTAACACGCCCTCACAGCTCTCTCTCTCTCTTTGCTCCTTTCATTTCGCCCGGTCTGCCGCCGTCGCCGCCGCTCGCTCTCCTCCCCCTGCTGTCCTTTATCTTGTACCATTCATTTGGCTAATTTGATATTTGGAGTTGATAGGGGGGGCTCTGAATAGAGGCCTGTGTTTTTCACATACATTTGTCTCCATCTCCCGAGCTCTCATTTCTCTCTCCTTCCCTTTCTCTCTTTTTTTTTTTCCTCAGAGCGCCGATAATGAAATCAGGCTCCAGCCCTTCATCTATATTAGCGGCATTTGCGGGTCTAAGAGAGACTAACAGGCTGCTAATTCTCTGCCTCTGATTCGTTAAACTGACAGACATTTGCATAATTTAGCTGCCTGCTTTCTCCTCCTCAAAGGTTGCCTGCAGACGCTTCTGTCATTGAATGGAATTGAAAGCTGTCAACATAATGGCTTGTTTGATCAGATTTGAATATTTGTTTAGAGATCGGTGCGGGAATTACAGAAATATGCCTCTAAAAAGCCCATTGATTTCAAAGAAATTAAATGGATCTGCTACACGGAGACTTAAATGTTGCATTTTTTTTCTTCTAACAAGTTAACCTACTTCTTTTTTTTTTTTTTTTCAGTTTTGAACCTCTCTGATTTGTCTCACCTTCAGGGTCTGCTACAGTTTTCACACACTCCCACTCCTTCCCCGAAAAATATGCTCATGTGTTGTAGGGAGAAAGGGATTCTTCTTCTCCTGTGATGCTGACAGATACGAGCGGTGGCGGCGCTCGGCGGCATCTCTTTTTACCGCTTTGAGCTCTCGAGGCTCCCAGCGCTTCTAGTGAATAATGTACACAGTCACGTGCACGAGCCGTATGAGTTTGCAGAAACATTGACTTCCACTGATTTGTGCAGATGATGCCTCCGTCTCGCATACAGTTGTGTTAACCTTGCAGGCTCACGGTGTTTTGAGGAAGCTTCATTACTTTCAGCATGATTAGCTTTAATCTGTGGCTTTGAGGTCCAGGCACTAAATATTTTTTTAGTAGCCCCCAATATGAACGTGCATGTGTAGATATAGATTAAAAAATAAGTATACACCTAAAGGACCGTTCTTTATTTATCAGAAGAGAGGCGTGTCTGTGTTTTTTTCCCTCCTCCAACTCACAAATACTTTTTATGCCACGACTCCAGTGATATCTGAGGCCGGAGGCGTCATTATGTTTTCGGGTTGTCCATGAAATCTCAAGAACACCTTGAGGGGATTTCTTCAAATTTGACACAAACATTCACTTTGACTCAAAGATGTGCTGATTAGATTTTGGTTGTCATGGGTCAAAGGTCAAGGTCCCTGTGGCCTTATTTCTTTAATTCTTGTGCGTGCAGTATCTCAAGAAAACAAGGACCTTTCTTCAAATTGGGCACAAATGTTCGAGTGGATTCAAAGATGAGCTGATTTGATTTTTGGTTTAAGGTCAAAGGTCACTGTGACCTTGCATCTGTTTCATTTTCATGAATGCAATATCTGAAGGTGGCCTTGAGGGAGTTTTGTCAAATTTAGCACAAATGTCCACTTGGACTCAAGAATGAACTGATTAGAATCTGGTGGTCAAAGGCCGGTGTCTCCGAATGTCCGCTCTCATTCTCCGCCGGTGTCTCCGCCGGTGTCTCCACTAGTGATTTTCCAGCTCGGTTATGCTGAAAGAATAAACTGATATCACAAGCAGAACAAATAGAAGTTATTACTTATTGGTATCTTATTGACCACGAGAAGATGGAAATTATCGGTTTATCGTTATCAGCTGAAATAATCATTATCGTATATCACTGGTTATGATATCTTCATATCTCACTGAGGAGTCAAAGGGAACCTTTAAGCTTGACAGAAATAGTGATTTGATGTATATTGCGACATATATTGAAATCGACTGATATGAAAAAAATTATCGTGATAAGACTTTTTTCCATATCGCCCAGCCCTAGTCCTAAGAAAATTAGAAAAACAAAAATCCCTTCTCAGTACTTTTTGACATGCCCCCCCTCCCCCGTCTAATGACCTGTCCTTACTTATACTTGACCAAATATACTTGTTATATTTTGCCGTTTTTAACAAAAACACAGACTATTTTTCAAACTCTAGGCAATATTTTTAATAATAGCAGTTGAAAAGTATTGTTTCTACTTGAGACTTCTTACTAACATCTACTAATAATTTTAACATCACAATTCAAAATACAAGTTCACGGTTAATAAGGTGCCAGAATGCATAAATTCCCCCCGACCCCCGAGAGAGGTCCCCCCAGTGACCTCCCATTCTAGAAATGCCCCTGGGTCTCACACACACACACACACACACACACACACACACACAATCACACACACACACACAGTCACACACAGACACACACATACCTACCTCCCTCCTTGGCTCCCATTGTCAGAGGGCAACAGCGGTGTAGTCATGCTCTTCACTACAGATAAGTGGCTGTGTGAGGGAATGAGAAGTTGTGTGTGTGTGTGTGTGTGTGTGTGTGTGATGCTCCCCCGCCTTCATGCATTAATGAAGAGATGCAGTACCAGGTGCCCTCTGTGACAAAGAGACAGTGAGGGAACCCAGTATAGGAGGAGGTGGAGGAGGGGGTCGGTAATATGGTTTGGCATTTTAGCGGCCTCCTTTTCCTAATAGCGCTTCGGTCTCGCTGGGATTATCCAGCCGGCGCGCTGTGTCACGGTCGTTAAACTGCACTGCACCGCAGGGAAAGGGCGTGCTGAGAGGGGACAAGGGGTTGCAAGGTGGAAGTGTCAGGAGAGAGTGGAAAATGTTCTCAAAAAATGCCCAGAGGTATGCAACCTTTATCAAAGTGAAGGGGCCTGAGGGAGCGCATGAAATCGCAGCCCCCTAACCCGCTGCCGCCGTGTGCAGAGGGAGAAGGGTGTCAGAGGGGTGGAGAGTGTGAGGCAATGTCAACATCATCAGCGTTGGGATACAAAAGGAAAAGATGCAAAATGACAACAGTCTTATACAACTACTGGATCGTCATGAGGGATGTCAGTCTCTGTTTATTTTGCTTTCAGCACACATTAACAGGTAACTAACTGGTTAACTTCGAAGAAAAAACACAAAATGATGTGAAATACAAGAGGCACCAGGGCTCAACATGAAAGTAAGCTTTGTGTTTGAGCAAGTGTAATGCCTCATGCAGCTGTCTGATTTGGCAAGTGAAAATTAAATGTGAAGTCTAATTTAAGTTTAATGTACTGAATGGGCCTACAGGGCACAGGCCCCGGGGCCCGCAGTGGCCATCACCAGCATATGTCACTCAAATTTAAATGAACCGACCAGGAAGACACACAAAATGACTGTTGAAAGATAAGAGGGAACTGCAAACACAAAATGACAAAACAAGCAAAACAACCTCAAAGAGGCACAAAATGATTAATGGAACAGGTAAAAGAACCACAGAGAGATACAAAATTATTAATAAAACAGGCAAAACATCTACAAAGAGACATAAAATAACTACTAAAACTGTCAAAACAACCACAATGATACACACAAAAAAAGCTGTAAACAGGCAAAACAACCAGGACGACACACAGAATAACTACTAAAACAGACAAAAGAAATACAAAGAAGCACAAATTAACAAACAAAATAGGCATAAGAAGCACAGAGACACAAAAATGCTACAAAACAGGCAAAACAACCACAAAGAGACACAAAGCCACTGAAAAGAGATCCAAAATAACTACTAAAATAACAACTATAAAAAAAGACAAAATAAATATAAAGACACTCAAAATAACTACAAAAACAGGCCAAATAAGGAGACAAAAAACAGGCAAATGAACCACAAAGAAACTCTCTAGCTTTTTAGAGACATAATAAGCTACAACAAAGGGCAAAACAACACAAAGAGGCACAAAATAACTACTTAAACAGGCAAAACCACCACAAAGAGACACAAAACCACTACAAAGAGACATAAAAAAGCCAAAAAAGCAGGCAAAACAAAAAAGACACACCAAAACAAACAAAAATGACACAGTTACATAAAAAGATGCATGATGACTGCAAAGAGACACAGAACAACAACAAACAAAAGGTAAACCGGTCTGTGTGTGGCTCCCTACGGAGGAGAGGTGGTGGGGCCTCTTCCTTCTCCGTGCCCAGGGCCCCATTGTGTCGTAGTCAACCCGTGGCTGTTTCTGACTGTGTCTGTCTGTGATATCTGGAGATTAATGTCTGAGCATCTGAGCGTCTGAGAGGTGCCGTGTTATGATGGTCTCCTCCCAGGAGTTGCGTCATGGTGCTGTCGGTGTAACACCGGCGGCAGCGGAGCGTGTGTGTGTGTGTGTGTGTGTATGCAAATTAACCTTTCGACTGACATGCTTAGGCGCTCAAGAATATTTTCGCCGACATTTCTCATCACCATTACAGTAGGTGCTTTTTATAATGATACACTTAGAAGATTACATGTCTTTATAATTCAGATATTTCGATCACGGCTCCATGTCATCGTCTTGAATTCGACTTTGCAGGGCAATTAAAAAATGGCTCCAAAGAAAGCACTTTGCCCTACTTGAATGTTCTGGAGGGACTCCTTGAGAAAGTGTTCCACTCTCCTCTGATGAAAAATGTCTGTAGAAATGTATAAAACCGCGCTCCCTCCAGAGAGCGCTTTGGCATTTTTGTTTTACTGACGTCCCCGCCAGCCCTGCTTTTACAATACCTGTAAATTATTGCTCTGCTCCGAAGCCCCCCCCCTCTCTCCCCCCACTTTTTCCCCTCCTGTCTCATCCCTCTTTGTTCCTTAACTTTCTTCCTCTAGACCTCCCACACAAATCACATATCTGTCTCGCAGCAGCCTTAACATTTAACTCCACAGTATACGACCACATGAGCGGCGGCGGCGTGTGTATCTTTCACGCATTAATATGTTTTTCCATCCTGCTGCTGTCAGTCCGTCCATAGAGTGTATGAATTCATAGTGGTGTGTTTTTTTCCTGCCTGCTGTACACAAACATACTCCATCCCCTCCATTTCTGGCTCGTCTGCTTTTCAACCTCAGGGCTGACCCTCACAGCATATCAAATTCTACATTTCACAGCTTTTTTTTTTTTTTTTTCACAGACACTGCTGAGCGCGGGGAATATTATCCCCATATTTATTCCTCTCCAGATGCAGGTTTCCCCTCTGAATTTGCTCTCTACATGCACCGCCGTGTTTGTTGCCACCGGAGGTCAAAAGGCCACAGAACTGTCCCTATTTGCTTTGCATGTGTTCCATTAGCATCGATTCCCCGTTCCCCGTGAAAAGTGCAGTTAATACCAGGCGAGTAGCTCGGCTTGTTTTATTTATGAACACGTGCCCGTGGAGACATCCATTATCTTCAGTTTATACAAAGCTCCAGTGTAGGAAACTGGTAGGGGAGCGTTATACAGAATCCCAAGCTGTTTTCGTCCTGATTTAAGCACATTTCTTCATACAGGGGTGTTGTGGATTACACCCGAGCTTAACCATAGCTCATATTTCAGCCAGTCAATATCTGTGAAAAAGCATCAAACAGTTCATATCTTGCATTGGAAATGAGAAGTGGCTGGTTAAAAGCTTACAAAGGAGTACTCAAAGATCCCGCACTGTCCTCAACATTTACTTAGATGCCAATCAGATGATGAGCGTCTCTCATTGGATGCAGATGAAAGAGACACAAAATAACTGCAAATAACAGGCAAAACAGACAAAATATGACTTAGAGAGGTGCAAAGTAACAGCAAGGGGAACAAAATAATGACAAAAAAGGCAAAACAACACAAAGAGACACAAAATACCTACAAAAAACAAACAGCCGAAAGACACAAAATAGCTTCTAAAAAATAGCTACAACCACAGAGACACAAAATGACCTCAAAAAGATGCAAAGGAACTGCAAAGCGCCAAAAAATACCTGCAAAAAAGCAAAACATCAAAGACATATATCATTACAGAGAAACAAAATAACAAGCAAAACAACAGACGAAAAAACACAAAGACACACAAAATGACTACAAAGTGATGCAAAATAACTGCAAAAACAGGCAAAACAACTACAAAGAGACATTATTACTTAATAGAGACACAAAATAACCGCAAAAACAGGCAAAACAACCACGAAGAGACACGTCTCTTCTGTTATGTTTTACAGTTTTCACCCTCATTTCAGCACACGTCTTTGCACAGGACACAAGGGCATTGTGGATTACAGCCGGGCTTTACCACAGCTCATATTTCATCCGTTCAGTATATGAAAAAGCATCAAACAGTTCATATCTTGCATTGGAAATGAGAGGTGGCTGGTTAAAGGCTTACATGGGAGCACTGACACATCCTGCGCCGTCCATGGCATTTTCTTTGATGCCAATCGGATGATAAGCCGTCTCTCATTTGATGCAGATGAAACTGAGACAAAGTGGGAACGTGTCACGGGTTTGTCACAGGCTAACGCTGATCATTAGACCTACATGTCATTAACATGTGTAGCATGAAATTCAAACGACATAAAATTGTCTTTAAAGCGAGACGCAGATCCAGGGAGGGAGCGGGACGCCTCGTCTGCGTAGGCGCGGCTCTTTGTGGTCAGCTAATTAAGATCAACTTGAGGGAATTGATTGTAGCGGGGTTGATGCTGCGTGCGGTTTGGCCCGTCAACAGCAGCGTCAGACTGCAGGAACAAAGGAGAGACGAGAGCAGCCTCGGTGTGTCAGGGAGGGGACAACACATCAGCGGCTCTAACTCAAATCCCAGCTTCCTGCATTTTTAATTACACACAGTACAGTGGGATCCGCCATGCAGAGTGTAGGCGTCATAAACCTGACCAGTGTATGTGATTAGAGAGGGAGTCAGGCCAAGTGTGAGCACCACGGGTTGTTTTCCAAAACTGTTTGCACACTCAGGTTGTGCAAGATGGTATCTGCATTGTATAAAACGCAGGTGAGATTGAGAGATATGTGAATGCTGTCGGCTGCAGAAATCCAGAGATAGAATGACCCCAGTGACCCTCCCAAATCTGACTGCACTCTTTGAAAAAAACAAAACACATTCACGGTTTGCCAAGTGTGGTTTGGGGGCTGACATGCTTCACGACGACAAAGGTATGCACAGAATCAAATTCCCAGTATTCAGCATACAAAAAAAAAAAAAAAAAAAAATTGTTCATTTCACAATAACAAATCTGAAAGGCTCCACTGTATGTGAACTTCAGTACATGTTGATGTATACATCCCCAGGAGACGTCTTTTTTTCTCATTGGACATTTTTCAGCTTGTTTTTGCAACAATGCTTGTCTCATCTGCCAGTTTAGAGCGAGTTAACCATCACATGTGCAAGCAAAGGACGCAAAGAGACAAACCATGACACAGGGTTTGTACAGTCATGACAAAATCTTAAAAAAAGGCATTTCATTTCCGATAGCAATTTCCAGGCTTTGTAAAACTATATATAACCTGAAAGTTTTAGAAAAGTCATAGCACTTTGTTTCACAAAAATGTTTAAAAACACATGATGTGTTCAAGGACTATTGGAAATTAAAAAATCCAATAATAGTTTCTGTTTTCACAGTTCTAACTGTGTTGAATGCTGTAAGTTTGGATGATTTGAAAAAAAAAAAATCACCCCAAAAATTCTTTAAAAAGAAATAGTTTTAAAAAGAAAACAAGAGTTCCAAACTTGCACATTTTTTTAAAATCACAAAAAAATAAAGAACAAAAAATGTTGCCAAAATCTTTCTTTAAAAATTGCCAAAAAATTGAAAAAATAACCATTTTATTAAAGAAAGAAATTTCAAAAATCACCATTTTTTTAAAAGAAAAAAAGCCTTCTAAATCACTTTTTTTTTAAATTGCTCAAATAAATACAAAATAGAGCATACAAAGTTGTATACCCCTCTCCTAAAGCCAAAATAAAAAACATCAGTCCCTCCCTAGTGCTTAAAAAATTATTTGACATGGGTCCCCCTTTTAGCACCACCTCCTCCCCCCTCTCATTAATAAAGAACAGTCCCTAATTCATATTTTAATATTCAGTTCTCATCCAGTTATAAATTTTTAATGTTTTGAATAATATACATTTTGTAAAGCTATTATATAGTAATGAAAAAAGAACCAATAAAGTGCGTCGGTGGTTGTTTTAGAGTATGTATGGTGTTGAAAATGTGCCTCAAAGTCTTGAAACTTTATTGATAAATATATGTATGAACCCTGATGACAGCAAAGTTGTACAAATTAATGCCACAGATGTGTCAGATATCACTTTTTCTTTTACTATCAGAGAAGAGTAAAATATGTTCATGTATAATAACGCAGTCCAAGGCTATGTCCTCATTTGGCTTCATACTTCATTCTGCATATGGGAAGAAAAATTCACATCATAACAAGCAAATGTTTGGCATTCTTGCTTGAAAGATGACTAAAATGATTAGTCAGTCATCAGAGTAGTTGATGATAACTGCTTGATTAAATGACTAATGAATTTCCCCTCTGGGGATCAATAAAGTCTTATCCTGTCTTATCTCAGCTCTTATTTCGTTAGGGTATCTGGTGGCAGAAGTGATAGAGCCGTTTTAGAGAGACCGTTATTAAGGCTGTCGCAGTGAAGGAATTTCTCCTGCAATGATAAAAGGTGGTTTAAAAGCACAATATGTGGTATTAGCACCTTCTTTTGTCAAAATATTTCAGTTATTGCTGTTTTAGTGCTTTCTGAGTAAGCTTTATTGTGAGGTTAATGTCAGGTATTTGCAGGTTTTTAAATGACAAAGATGATGCAGCTAAAGTTTGCGCTTAATGAAAGAGCAGCATTTTTCCAGGTGTGGTTGCTTCGACACAGAATATTTGCAGATATAAATAAGTCTGCAAAAGGTAGAGTACCTTTGCTGGATGACAGGAAGAATGAAGCACATAGTGAAAGAGGACAGACCCGCTGGTGTTTGAGGGTTCAGTGATTTCTCCTTCACTGTTGTTGTTATTCAGTGCTTGTACGTTTAAAGGGATAGTTCAGCCAAAAATGAAAATTGTGTAATTTTGTATTTACTCTCACTCTCGTCACTGCCGGAGGTTCACAGGGAAAAGGTGTTGCACTCATCTCCCAAACAACTGAAGCAAATTGTGACGAGGATTTAAACGTTAAAAATACATTATAAAACCACAGAATGTCTCTATACTGCTCTTCTAAAGTAATCCAAGTCTTCTGAAGCCCCAGTGTGCCGAGTTGTTTTGAAAAACGTCACTGACGTCATGTTTTTAACCTTGCTGTAGCCTGTAGCTCCTACTGTGGGAGCTCACACAAGACCAACAAGAGCTCACAGTACCTGCACAGCAGTGTTCACCTGCTACCCAGAAGCCTCCCTCACACTAGTTTAAAATCCAACAAACGGACTCCACAAGTCTCTCTTTGTTCAACCCATTTAAAGTCAGCAAAAAGTTGAATTATTTAAAAAAAATAAAATACTTTTTAAAATGTATTTATAGCACTTTCTTAAGGTACGTTTCTCATTTCTTTTTTCTGCTTATTTTAAGGTAATTTTTTGTAACATTTTGCTAACTTCTTGCTAATTTGGGGGCCACATTATTGTTAAAACATAAAGAAATCAACGGATCCGCTACAAGATAACATACAAATCTAACACATCAGTGGTTTGCAGAAGAAGATAGAAGGTAGATTTATTAGTCATTTTTAAACAAAGTTTAAAAAACAAAATTACATTTGTCCTTGATCCTGCTGCATCTTTGGAGTTGAAGGATGAGTTGATTAAAATCAGCAGCTAACGTGAAGATTTTATCCGGTTGCTTGATAATGTTGCTGCTGTGAAACGTACAACGCCAACATGTTTTCCGTAAATTGGTCGACTCTTTGCAATATTGCACTTTTCTCAGCAGCCCTGAAGTTCAAACATATTGAATCCAAAGAGTGGGACGTGCTGCTGATGTTTTGGGGAAACTGAGTTTGGCCTGTGAGTCAGTAACACATCCGGCCTTTCTCATCACTTTGTGCTGACCGTGTAACTGAAGCCAGGACTCGGTGTTGAATTACAGTCTCTACGTTTTAGCTACCTACGGTAACAGGCCCTATTTCTGCTCCTCCAGACGCTCATTACTCATTTCATTGTCACTTGTTCAAATTGTATTCAGACTGAGATTTTTTCGCTGCTTTCTTGACATCTGTCAGGTGTTAAAATGAGTCTTTGATTATGTAATAAAAGGGTGATCAGTCTACCTGCATGCTGCCCGCTGCCTGGGATCGACCTCCGCTTTGACAGTTGTCCAGTGGCACAGTGACGCTATATGTCACCGGGTCTCATCACGGGCCGGCCGGGCGCTTCCACTTAGCTCATACATTTATCTCCATTTGCCCATCCATTAATCTCCCTTTACTGTAACCCATCCAGCGACCGGCTAGCCAAAGCAGATGAGACGCCCCATTACTTATTTAGCACCACTTTAAAGGGGACCCAAGTCAATTGAGAAGCCGCTCTCGTTTACGGTAACAACATTTGCCGACCGAGTCTCGAAGATGAGATTGAGCGAGATGGAATCAAGTCAATAAAAGGCACGGTGGATGATGTGGCCCCCGCGGTCAGATAGTTAAGTGAAGGTCAAGCTGCCGGGGCATCGTGTAATCTGGTGGCTTTGTGGACGGTGACAGCCGGACGGATTGGTGGAAAAGTTGCCTTCAATATCTCAGAAATCGATGTGACCAGAGGAGGAGTTTTTACCCCCGTAATGAAATTTTTTTTCTTTTGCCGCCCCCTCCCTACGCTCATATTGTAGTGGATCCTTGTTCTGAGGAGGTTTTGATGCATTGAGAGCTCATGGGAGCGGACACACGATAAGGAGGCTGCGGAGGCTCTCAGACCAGCCGGGCTCTCCTCTTTGTGTCGGACACTTTACCCAACCTAATCATGATTCACCTCCTTTATCTGAGTGCAGACCAACTGTCCGGGCCTATACATCACAGCCCCCCCACGCACGCACACGACTCCCCCACTTCCTGTCGTCTCCCTCAGCCTTCCTCCTCGCCTTATATTGCTGTGTATCACCCTCAGACACTCTGGCAACATATTAAAAAGAGGGATAGTGGCTGCTCTCTGTTATTGCCGGGAAAGTGATTTACCATGTGTCCACATTCCCACCATATTGATTAAAGAACATGCAAGTGTGTGTGTGTGCGTGCGTGCGTGCGTGCGTGCGTGCGTGCGTGCGTGCGTGCCTGTGTGTGTTACACCTTTTCTCCATCTCCCTGGGCTTTCTCATTTTCCCCTCTCTGTCATTGCCTCTCCTCCTCCTCCTTCTCCTCTCCTTTCTCTCCTCCTTTTATCTCTCACTTCACTTCCGCTATCACTGATGTTGCCCAAAAACCTCTCTCTCTCTCTCTCTCTCTCTCTCTCTCTCTCTCTCTCTCTCTCTCTCTCTCTCTCTGTTTCTCTCTCTCATCTGTGTCGGCCGTGGACTCATGTGGCTGATTGTGTGTGAGAGTACAGCTGAGGCATGGGTAAGGCTGGCAGGGAGGGAGGGAGCAAGTAGGAGAGCGAAAATCAGACAAAGAGAGTGCAAGAAAAAAAATCCCACTGTAATGCTTCCCACTGTAGCTGCCGCATTTATTCGTTCAAATAATCGCAGGCAAAAAGGGTTGTGGCATATTTAAGAGTTCTTCTTTCTACAGTCGTCGGAAAATAAACCATCACAATGTTTAATAACGTCCACATAGAAAACCGTACATATGATCAGAATCAGAAATACTTTATCAGTCACTTGCAGGAAATTGTTTGTTACAGTTGCATAGAGAATAATAAAGTAGAAATGAGAAATAAGTACCTGCACAAAGTATTTAATAATATAAAATACAGATACAGTAATAATAAAAGCAATTAGCACTAATATCTAAATATTTAAAAGTTATAAGTATGTATAATGCGCTGAGTATGTCACGTGTGTAAAAATATAACATAGAAATACATAAATAATAAAACATTTGCACTAGTATGTAAATATCTAAAAATGCTAAAAATGTATAATGTGCTTAGTATGTAAAGTGTGTAAACATACAAAATAGAAATAGAAATGATGATTTTAAAGCCACTTTTTCTGGGATTTTAGGATGTTTCTGAAGGACATGTGGAGGATTTTAGGACATTTCTGGGATTTTTGGGATGTCGCTGATTTTAGCGGGGGATCCTTCACTGGCACTGTTTTTTGATAAACAATCTCTATTTTGATGCTGTTTTATGCTCTCTGCACCTTATGTTTACCTAAAGTACAAAAATGATTCCCAGTGTGAATCACTTTATTATTGGGAATAAGAAAATGTTTTGGGGGGCCAGCCTGCACCCTGCATGGGGCCAGATTTGGCCCCATAAGTTAAGTATAGCTGCTGTAGACTCTTAGCCTGACTTTGGTGATTAATTGCTTATCATAATCAATTAATTTCCAGCCCAGTGATCAATCGATGAACTGTAGCAGCTCCGCTCACATTTGACCCCATCATCCATTTGAGTCTGCTGTCAAACAGTGTCTCCTTCAACTCAGCGTCAGTGCCGCTCCACACGTGACCTCCAATCCATAGAGTTACTTACAGTTATGCTAAATTACATTAAAAAAGTGACGGAGAAAGTTTCTCCTCCACCTGCTCTCTCTCTCTCCCTCTCTCTCTCGTTTTTTCCCTTCATGCCATTTCTTTTCTCATCCGGACTGTAAATCAGTGATACTCAGTCTGCTTTGCTTTGGGGCCACTTCTGCAAAATAACATGAGGTCAGGGGCCAGTCGCAGCAACTCCATTCATGTTTCTAGGACTTAAGAACATTTATAGAATTTTGGGACATTTATAGGACTTAAGCACATTTCTAGGATTTTAGGACACCTTAAGGATTTTAGGATGTTTCTTGGCTTTAAGCACATTTCTAGGATTTGAGGAGATTTCGAGGATTTTAGGCCGTTCCAAGGATTTGAGGACTTTTCTTGGCTTTTAGGATGTTTCTAGAATTTTAGGACAGTTGTCAGACTTAAGCATGTGTGTAGGATTTTTGCTGTTTCTAGGATCTTAGGACATTTCTGGGATTTTAGGGACATTTTAAGGGTTTTCGGACTTTTCCAGAATTTTAGAACATTTCTTGGATTTTTTGGACATTTCCAGGATCTTAGGATTTTTCTAGGATTTTAGGAAATTTCTAGGATTTTAGGATATTTCTCACATTTTAGGACACAGGGTGTATTTTTATGTACTTTGGCACTTTATGTATACATAAAGTACAAAGTTCCCAGTGTGGATCACTTTATTTATTGTGAATTAGAAAATACTTGCGGGGGCCACCCGCGCCCTGTTGAGGGCCAGATCTGGCACTGCAGTAAATTTTCCAAAACATCATTTTATCTGCGGCAGCATTAATTGAAGTTTCCATCCCTGATAGAGACTGCTGTTCACTGAATCTTGGCAATGTCCGACCTTGATCCAACCAAGGTGGGAGGAGGGTCGCAAATCCATGTTGGATGACGCACATCGACCCCATTCAGGTTTAATTCACTCTGTCAGTGTGACAGGCGTATAAAACTATACTGTGACCGAACACATTCCCCCAGTCGCTACCTCTACTACAATTTAGTCTACGCCTCATTCTCCTTATCATCACCTCTCTCCCTGCTCCCTTTTTTTCCTCTTTTTGGTCATTTCAGCGGCCTCTCTATTTGTTCATTCCACTTGCCTAGGCTGTCTCCCGGGCCATTAATCTATACCGCTGCAACCGCTCCTCTGGGCCGAGCCCGGCTGCAGCGCCACTCACCGTGCGCTCTGAAAGGCCGCTGTGTTCATACAGATATGAAACCACGGACAGAGACGGAGAATGGCTTTTAGAGAAAGCACCCAGAGACACGAGATAAGTGAAGAGAAAGAGAAGGATAGGAGGGGAGAGGGAAAAATACGCCCGCCCCTCCTTCTCTTCTCATGTCCTGTAAAGGCCGAAGTGATGGTCATGTGTTTGAGAGAGTGAGATGATGTTGCCCCGAACAACTGCTCCGAGGTTACCGAGGCGTCTGCCCTTTTGAAAAAGGTTGAGATTTGAGGGAGATTAATATGCGGTTGGATCACACTGGGGGATTTCTGGCTCGCCCAGAACCGGCCTGGACACGCAGCAGCCGTCAGTGGTGACGGGGGACTCAAGCAGATGGCCCGGCTTAATCAGGGAGCATACATGTCTGTTTGTGTGTGTGTGTGTTCCTGGGTTTGCAGTAGTGTTTGTGTGAAGGAATTGTCTTCAGAAATGCGTGTGTGCGCTGATACTTGTGTGTAAGAAGAAGCAGTGCAGATGCTGCAAACTTGGCAGTGAAGACGGTCTAACTGGAGGCTCTGTCATTAACCATGATAGAAAGAACTGGAGCTGACTGAGTTGGGAATTTGGTGCGCGGAGCATCTGAACTCTGTTTTGCTTTAGCTTTAAAGTATTAGACTCACTAAGAAAGAAACATCAGTCTTTGATTTATTAGACATTTCCTTGTGGTGTGCCATTTTGACTTAAATCTATAAAAGGCCCTGTTTATCCCGCTAATACATCTCACTTATTTAAAGCCGTCTCCGAACTTATTCCTCTGCATGTTTTTAGGCTGGCTGTGGTGGTGTGTGTTACATATATGTACATATATGTTGGTCTCACGTTTTTTTCATCAATTAGTCAGACGATGGACCCTTACAATTTTTATATATTATTAACTATTATATCACATTGGAGATATCAAAGTAAGTAGTCTCTTGGTATTGGTATCACTTTAAGGGAACTGGTATTGAATTTAAAAATAAATAACACCCAGTAGTAATTCAAATTGTTAGCATTTTCCTCAGTCAGTCATTGGTAAATTTAAAAAATCTCCTGATTTTTAAGCAACATTACTTAACTTTTAGTTCATTGTTGAGTCTCTTTTCAAGGTCATCAAATACCAACATGCTTCCGACTTATTTGGTGCTAATGTCATTGACAAACGCATCATATTTCCTATGACTAATAAAAATTCAACTCATACATTTCCAGTTAGATTTCCATAATGTGAAGCTGCAGTAGTAGGAAATGTTTAGTGTGTATTAGCAGTAACTTAATACGGCACTTTACAGATACTGAGTGTCATTGGCGAATATGTTTTATTTTAATTGAAACATCCGTCTCATAGTTTCATTTACCAGTGGGAAAATATCGTACTTGTGGCATCCCTACGTGTTTTTAAATGATTATTATTTCATTTTTTGTACGATTTTTGCAGGGTGCCCACAGATCCTTGAAATCCTTGAAAGTTTGTAAAACCAAGGGAGGGAAATCAAGGCCATGGAAGATTTTCAGGGTTCCCATGCTCATGTAAAGCTTGGAAAAGTCATGCAATTTCACTATCTCATTTATCAGGTCTTGAAAAGTTAAGGAATTTTGTTGTAAGTGATGAAATCTCTAATGTAACATGAAGGTAAATCTACTTTCTGAAGCTGATGACCTAACGTAGCTGTAATATGCACCAATATGAGCCATCACGTGTTTTTTTGTTTTTTCCCTACATTCTGTCACACCCTCCGTGTGTGCCAAAGAGCTGAAATTATGTTTGAGTAGAGTTTGAAGCTGATATGTTTGAAAAATAATTGGCAAGTACGGTTAAAAAAGAAAGTCATGGAAAAGATTTGAAATTTTGTCTTTGACAGTGTGTGGGAACCCTGTTTTTTGTCATTGAAATTACTTTAATTTATACATTTTGTGCAACTTGAGGTTCTTTTGATATCGTCTGCCAATGCTTCAACCAAGAACACACATTCAAGTCTCTTTTTCTCTCTCGTTAATTGTTGTCTCTGAGCTTTTGCAAAGCCTAAAATTCTCAGTGCTGCAACAGTAATTAACCTTGATCCGTGTCTCAGACTATGTAATGTTGGGTCCTTGGATTTGAGGGTGCTGGGCCTGAAAAGTCCTTGAATTTGATGTCTAAGAAAGTGTTGGATCGCTGTTTTCATTAAACCATCACTCAAGGGGAAAACTTAAGAACTCATTAAAAGCGAATAACTTTAAAGACAAATGAATTTGTGTATAATTACACGCGAGATAAATCAGAGTTATCGTCTTTGAAAAGCTGCTTTTACAAGTTTCAGTCTGTCCATCTGTTGTCAGTTTTATTTTATGTTGCTTTTCAAACTGGCTTAATGTTTGCCTCCCCTCCGAGTTCAACATGTTCTCACCAGAGAGCTGAGCGGTACAACCAGGTTGTTACTGTTGTCTAGGGTGTCACTTGGGGAAACGGTGTGTGTGCAGACCATCCCTCACCCGGAGGACCTTGGTTCTATTCCCATACTGGCAAATATTCACACTGCTGAGGTGTTCTCCTGCATAGCACTAAATCACTGGCTGGCCGAAGCTCGGAGAGCCAACTAAGTATGACTTGGGGAAGTTGCAGTACTGTACATCTTGTTCAGCGGTGCATTGGCAGGAGTTGCTGAAGACAGAGAGTGTTATTTGTTCACTCTCTGTTTCCTTTAGACAGTCTGGGGATTCAAACCAGTGAGCTTTCCAGTCATAAGCACACTTTTCTTTGCCGCTGTCCCTGCTGTCAGGAGCCACAGCTTAAAGTTTATAACAAGGGGAATGTTGGCTGCATAAGCTGTCATTTCCTCTAAAACGAACACTTAACAAGAACATTTAATGAAGGCTTTTAATAATTTCTGCTCAGGAGCAGGGAGTCTTGGGTGATGGTGGCTTTTTGTTCTTCATTAAATCGTCTTTTAGTGCCAGAATATTGGTTGGTGCTTAATATGAATGCTTGAAGCTTGCTTCAGCACCAGCGCAAGCTGAGGCTGGAGGCATTATGTTTTTGGGTTGTTATCTCAAGAACAACTTTTGGGAATTTCATCTAATTTGGCACAAACATCCACTTTTAGTCAAGGATGAACTGATTAGAATTTGGTGATTAGAGGTTTAATGATCAGGCTTAATCTGTCACATTCTCGTAGCGCGATCATTCATGAACGCCTTAAAGGAACAATGAGCTGATTATATTTTTATGGTCAAAGGTCACTGTGACCTCAGCTTCTTTTGCATTCTTGTGAACACAATATCCCAAGAACAACTTATGGGAATTTCTTAAAATTTGGTGCAAACGGCCACTTGGACTCAATGATGAACAGATTATAAATTTGTCGCTAAAGGTCGAGGTCCCTGTGACCTTGCATCCATCTCATTTTTTTGAACCCAATATCTAAAGAACATATTTAGGGTGATTTTGTGTATTTGGCACAAACATCCATTTGGACACAAAAATAAACCTACTTGATTTTGGTGATCATTGGTCAAAGATTTTTGCGACACTGTTTGTCTGATTTGGTGAATGTGATACCTCACAGAGGCCTTTGAAATTTCACAAAATTTGGCACAAACGTCCATTTTGAGTCAAGGTTGAACTGACTGGAATTTGGTAATTGGGAAGTAAAGGTCAAGGTCACTGTGATCTTGCATCCGTCTGATTCTCTGAAAGCAATATCTCAAGAACACCTTTTTCACAAATTTGGCTCAAACGTCCACTTGGACTCAGAAATGAACTGATTTGATTTTGGCGATCAACGGTCAAAGATGAATGTAATCTTGTGCCCATCACATTTGAATGAATATTTTAAGAAGGTCTTAGAGGAATTTCCTGTGTTATGGCACAAATGTCCACTTGGGCTCATTAATGTATTGATCAGAGGGGTACCGTGACCTCGCTAAACAAAATGTTTTTGGTCATTAATCAAGAATTCATATGCTATTCTGATAAAATTTCACACAAATGTCTGACAGGATAAAATGATGAAGCGATGACATTTTATATCCAATAGGTCAAAGGTCAACCTTCAGTGCCACTGGGGGGAAGATGTGCGTGAAGCGTCCGTGTTTTCAGACATGGATGCGAACTGTAAGTGCAACTTGAGTGTTTTGTGGAGGCATACAGCAGCAAGGCGGTATTTCTAGTTATTTTCAGCCTTTAGATGGAAATTCTCTTCCTGCCCTGTGCTTGGGATGCAGGGTCAGTCAGCAGGACTGGGGCCTCTAGAGCAGGTAGGGGTTAAACATCTTGCTCAAGGGCTCTTGGCACTCTACGAGGACACAAGGGGATCGAACCACAAGCCCTCCAGTCTTGAGGATGACCTCTGTAACCCCTTGGCCGTGCAGTCGAAAACACGCTCTCATGTAACAAGAGGGATAGACCTGAACGTAGAGCCTTTGTTGCTTCGAGGTGGGGGTCAAGATACAATCCAGCCCCGGAGCATCTTTATGGTAATGACGCAAAAGAGCAAAATCGAAGACATGCGGGGCATTTCCATGGCGACAGAGGTGGTGCCGTGATCCCAGCTGCCGGCAATCTCTCTGTAGCCGAGGATACAACCAAGAGGCATGCTTTTTATAGCGAAGGCCGGTCGGCTCGCAAACTTCCCCCGTTGTAAATCACTGTCACTGTATCCACTCCTCGCGCTCTCTTCCACATTGTCTCCCGTCTCTTGCTCTCGTTTAATTCTCTCGGTCTCTTTCTCACTCTCTCATTGCCGCCCCGTCTCTGTTATTGATGGCTATATCTCTTGATCTCTCCTCCAGCTTGGCCGTGCACTCTAAGCCGGTGGTGTTGAAAGAGATGGATGCTCACTGCCCTCGGTAATCTCCGCGGCAGCCATTTAGATAATTAAGTCACTATTCTTGCACTTGCCTCGTGTCCCACTACCGAAACCGCGCACATGCCCACATGCATATTGATATATTAACACGGTAGTTGCAATAATGCAGCAGCCCATAGAGCGGTGGTTCCCACCTGGTGTGTCGCAGACCAAAAGTGGGCCTCAGGTCCATCCTGAATGGACCGGAAGTGACTTGTGAACATTTCAAGTTAGTGAAAAACACAATTTGTTTTAAAGTACAGTGAATTTACAGCACAGAGCTTTTCTTTTGAAGTGCATCTTTCTGCTGTAGAATGAGTTTTTTTTTTGTTAAGAATAAGCCTAAGGGGATGCTTTTTGTTTACCAGAGGAGGGGGGTGCTAGGTTTTGTTTTTTTTTAGACCCTCCCCAAAGCTACAAATATTTTTTCTTAAGTGTCCCTGAGTGACTCAGGGGAAATGCATGAAGTGTGGTTCCTCATGATGTCTTCAAGGACCATCAGAAATTTTAAAATACAGTGATGGTGTTTTGGTTTCTGGCTGTGATACATGGTGTAACTTTGGCAATTTTTATTTTGGCAGGCCCGTTGCTTTGGAAGGCATGTTTTTGTTTTTTTTTATTACAAAAAAATTTAAAAGAAAAAAAAAAACACCAAAACATTTTTATTCCCACAAGGTTCCATGGGAAAATAATGCACCAAAACAATTTAAAGAAAAAGAAAATCATCAAACAGTATTAAATATCACCAAAACTTTTTTGAGGAAACAAATCACTGTTTAAAATTTTAAAAAATCGTCAGAAATTTTAAAGGAAAAAACGAAACATTGGCAAATGTTTTAAGAAATATGTGGTCATTTCTCTTATGTGCACACCTTGAACCAGTGACAAAGGAAAATTCTGGACCCAGTTGGAAAGCACTGCCGTAGAGCATGTCAGCTTTTTGGCTGCGACTGCCCTGTATGTTTGTGTGTGTGCGTGCGTGTGTGTGTGTGTGTGTGTGTGCATGTGCCTGCATGTGTGTGCATGTGCATATGCATGCATGTGTGTGTGACATAAGCAGCGAGAGCTGTTTGTTTTGATGCCGTTGTTGGTTTTTATTTAGAGAACAGAGAAATCCGCAAAAGGATGCAGCGGGGAGAGAAAAGGCGACAGCTGCCATGGGCCACAGAGGATACACACACACGCATATATACACACGCATAAACACACTGTATGATTGGCGTCTGGAAATCTGCTGCTCCCACATCACATCGGAAAAAAAGCATGCAGAAAGGCTGGATGGGAAAGTGTGCACACTAGCCCCAGGGTTTTTCTCCAGCTTTGTGTCTTGCCGTTGTGATAATGTGGCGTTTTGTTGAAAGTCTGTGTTTTAATTAACTGAGCAGCAGCGTGCGGCGGTGGAGGTAGCAGAGCCTTTCTGTTCCTTGGGCTAATCACATGCCTGGGATACTGACAACCAAACACCGGCGGGGTGTTACTGACTCGGCCGCAGCAATATTCCATAACGCCGCGGTCAATCCTGTCTGGACGGATGCCAGTGAGAGCTGACATTTTTTGGACCGGAAAAACGATGCTGGGCCCATGCTGTTTTCATCATGTAAAAGTAAAAACAGGGCCCGTGTGTTTAAACTACAGTAAACAAGCAGCTTGGAAAGCCTTGCATCACGTTTATCCCCCGCACATGCAGTACACACGCATACCGCTGCCTTTTTTCCACATCGGAAAAAAGTTTAACTTATTATTTGTCTGCTAAAAGAATTATGCTGATGCACACTGAGGGGGTTTCCTGTCACTGGTGCAGGTATATGCAATATTTCTTATCTGAAGAAAGAATAACCCAGTTGGAGTATTTATATACCATTTGGTTACTCAGAGAACCACTCTCTCATAGTGCAGAACATACTCTGGACACAAACGAAGCAGTAGAATGCTAGTCAAAGTAAAACTTAACCATACATTCATTCATATTGAATTAAAGTGCTATTTCTTAGAACAACAGAAATGTTTTAGTATGCCAGTGCATTCATTTCTTTGTTTACAATATCAGCATTTGCTACTACATATTGACGAATTGTTGGAATATATACTTCAACTTTTCAGAGCGCCACACTCAAAGACTCTGGGTGCAGACGGAGCAGTAGTATACCAGGTGTAGTGAAAGTGAAACCTTACCAATTCACGCAGAATGGCAGAATGTATTGTTTGGTTGTACAGGTACATATGAAGGGTTTCCCACATGTTGGTTATTATTGATTGTCTATTTTTGGTACTGTACACTGGGAGTACTGTTGTAATGTGTATACCGTATAGTTATTCAGAGCAGCACACTCCGGAGTACTCTGGGCACAAACAGAGCAGTAAAGGAACGGTGAAAGTTTAACTTGACTGTTCATTAATTCATATAGACATAGAATAGTCTATTGTTTAGAACATTACATTGTTTGTTCATGCAGGTGCACATGCAGGGTTCCCACACATTCATTTATTAGTCGTGACCCACCACAGCATCAGCATTCCCCCACACATACAGAAGACACACGTACCACTGCATTTTTTTCCACATTTGGAAGAAAGATTAACCTCTTATTTCTCTGCTAAAAGAATTTTGATGCACACTGAGGGGGAAGTTTGCTTTCATTTATTATTATTTATTAAACTTTCCCTTTAAATTTAAGCACATTGTGCTGATAATAGGCCAACCTCTCCTGACTGCACAACCCTGACTTCAACTTCTGTCAATCTTCTGTGAAACTTCTGTGCTATTAATCATTTTACTCAGGAATTAAAAACTTTTGAGTAGGCCTACTTCTCCTATAGCTTCTAATAGCCTGCCAATATTCCTAGTTAGAGAAAGGGTGAAGATAAGGTCATGTGATTGTTGCCCCAGGCCCCAAAATCATTACACCTGCCCCCTGGTAATAATAATGAGAGCCCAGTGCGAGCGGCTGGATGAGACACGGAGCGATGCGTCCTGGTGTTTCTAAATAATTCATCCAAAGTTTGATTAAACCTGAAAGTAACACAAAATAGTCTGTAGAAGTCTAATGAAGTCACTTTCCACCTCTGCAAATTTGGCTGTTCCAGCGCTGTGGCTGTCAAACACTCAGCTGTTCTAGAGTCAAAGTCGTTTGCTGCAGTTGGTTCGCCACGGCGCTATTCTTATTATCATTGGCTGTTTGTGTTGTCTGTCAAAACATGGCTGGAATGCGATCTATCGACATTCAATGGACTACGTCTCATATTTCAATCGAGGAAAAATTATTTTGTGCTTTATATCGTTCTTTATATCGCCCTACCTTGGCCTCATTTCCTTTTTAGTTCTATTAAGTTTCTCATTTTATACTGTTCGTTAGGAACAGTTTTGGAGTTTTTTTAAACCGTTGTTATTACCGTTGTTGAGCACAGACGGAGCAACAGAACGCCAGTGAAAGTGAAATTAATTCATATAGAATTAGAGCTCTTTATTTATCGTGACAACAGACATATTTTAGTGTGTCAGTGGATTTCTTAATTAATAAGCCCTGTATTGTTTGTTCATGCAGGTGCACATTCAGCTTTCCCACACATTCATTTATTTGTGGCCATGATATCAGCATTCCCCCACACATGCTGAACACACACATGCCACCTTTCCCCCACATTGTAACAAAGTTTAACTTATTATTTCTCTGCTAAAAGAATTGTGCTGATGCACACTGAGGGGGAACTTTGCTGTCAGTGGTGCAGGTATATGCAATATTTCTTAATCTTAAGAAAAAAATAACCCTTGGCCTCATCTCCTTTTTAGTTCTTTTTCTCTCTGTCTACCTAATACACCTCATCCCTTTTTTTTATCCGCTTTGAATGATTTGGCCTTTGCTTGCATGCTTTATCAAAGAGGAGATGATCAGGAAGTGTCTGTCTCTGGCAAAATGAGGCACTGTGTGCATGTCAGCCACCAGTGTTTCATCCATCAAGGTGTCAGATTAATGTACAAAGTGTCATCTTCCACTATCCTCTCCTCTGAAACCTCAGTGAAAATCCTAATAGGCAGATGAGATAACGAAAAGCTAGGTGCTGGATTCAGATTAGTGCAAGAATGTGCTCAGAATGACTGCCGACTACCCCGTGGTTCAGGTTTATTTGAGTGTCAAATGCTTCCCAGTTGTCCTGTAGCTGCAGCTGTTTAAGTAAAACCAGCCTACATGCCTCTAATCATCTGCTAAAATGGAAGCTATTTATGGTCTGAATGGTGCCTAAGCTGGTGGGCTCTGTTTGGAGACGTCCTATGTTTTTATGATACACCGCTGACTGCGCGGCGTCTCTGGATTCCACTCAGACCACTAATGAGGTATACGAATTTGCAGCAAAGTACTAATTCCCCTCAAACCGCGGGGATTAATTGGACCTGCTAATGCTAAAAATCAATCCCAACAATGGGCTCGTTGGTTTCCATGCCAGCAGGTAGCTACATTCATCTCTGCTTCTCATCCCTGAAGATGGCCCTTTCTCTTCCTCTCTTCAACCCCCACACGTTGCCTGCACACACACACGTGATGCACAAGTCGTTTCTGAGCTCAGGAGTTAAACACAGAACTCCATTTTTCCCTTCTTGTGTTTGCCTTCAGCTCTGTTGCTCTTGTGTTTTTTTTTTCTCCTCGTATTGTGGAACATCAATTAGGTTTCTCCTGTATCACGTCCTTAAGAGGCAAAGCTAAAAATACCCAGGAAGCCCTGGTTCTTTTCTGGCAGATCAGTTTGCTTCATCCGTCAATACTTTGCCTTTTTTTTCACCTTTCAGAGGTAAAAAAAAAAAAATCCTGAAAGATGCTGGAAAGAAAAATCTCCAAATAAAGAAAGTATTTACTCAGTACCATCTAATTTACAATATTTTAGTGTGCCAGTGCATAAATTAATGCCACCTGTGTTGTTTGTTTGTGCAGGTGCACATACTTCCTTTCTCACACATGAATTAATTTGTGGCGGCCCGCCAAAATATCAGGATTTGCTGCCACATAGTTATTTTTTTTTTAATTTTTGGACTGTTCATTAGGAGCACTGTTGGAATATATGTACTGTTATTTAGAGCAACATACTTTGAGAAAGTGCACTCTGGGCACAGATGGAGCAGCAAAACACCAGGCACAGTAAAAGTAAAACTTAAAAACATATAGAAACAGGCTCTACATATTTTGTATGGAAATACTATTTGTTTCTTAGAGCAGTTGCAATGTTTTAGTGTGCCTAAATTGTTTGTTAATGCAGGTGCATATTCATGGTTTCCAACAAATTAATGTATTTGTGGTAGCCCACTACAATATGCTGTCACCTATTGATTTTTTTTTTTTTAATTTGACCTTTTATTAAGATAAGATAAGATTTAATGTCATTGTGACAGACAATGAAAGTCAATTTGGTGATGCTTCAGCAGTAGTATAAACAAAACACAGATTAAGACAGCTATGATACTAAAACACTAAAAACACAGTACGAAGTGGCCAGAGCATGTATGTGTGAATGTTATTGCTCTCTGCAGTCAGTCTTTTCAGTCATTTTGGGAAGGGAGGAAGGAGTGGGGGTTGCACTGATGTGACAGCTTTGGGACAGAGGCTTTTTTTTAGTCTGTTTGTTTTTCATTTAATTGCCCTGTATCTCCTACTGGTGGGGAGGGAGGAAAACCAGGCCGTGTCCAGGGTGGGTTGGATCTTTTACAATACAGCAGGCTTTCTTGCTCAGTCAGCCAGTGTAAATGTCAGGAGTGGTGGTGTGGTGTAGTGGGAGTGCTGATAGAATTTATAAAGTTTGGTTATTCAGAGCACCACACTCTCCAAGAGTAGGGTGCACTCTGGGCACAGACAGAGCAATTAAAGACATCCTTATCATAGATTTTTTATTTATTTTTTTCGGTTTATAAGGAGCACTGTTGTAACGTATATATTCTTTGTTTATTCAGAGCACCACACTCGGTAAGTGCAGAGTGCGCTCTAGGCACAGATGGAGCAGCACAACAGGAAACGCTGAAAGTGAAACCTAAATAAAATGCTCCGTGCTCTCATTTTACTGTTGTCCATAGTTTTTTCAACCTATGTCAGATGAAACCAGCAGCGTTCTGATTGAAATTGCACACCTGCGGTCCCCTGCAACTCAAACTCAACAAACTGTTGCTGAGGAAAAGCAAACCTCATGAAGAGGTCCACCTGCACTGCATTCACAGACCATCAGAAACCTCCAAATTTTGAGAGGGGACACAGAATGATCACAAAGGGACACACACACCCAAAAAACCCCAGAATGTTAGCTGATCCCTCCTGCCACAAATAGAGTCCAACTCTGTGGGTAACATTGACATGCATGTAAGGTGTGAAAGCTGCACCATCCAAATTGAGACTGCACCTTCATCATCTGGTGTGTCTCAGGCGGTATGGACTCGAGCAGAGGAGGAGAATTTAAAAAGCTCCAGACTCTGGCTCGCGTTGCTCCGGGCTATTCCTGTACCAACAGTCTCTCCCATTATTTAAATATCAGGATGAATACCTCTGTTGTCCTGGAGGAACTGTCAGCACATTTACTGGTCTGCCATTGTATAGGCAGTGTATGCGACGTGCGTGTGAGCAGGTGCGCGTGTGCCTGCGACAGTAAAAGTGTGTGCGCTTCTCCCACGGGGCCGCTCATTTACAGCAATATCTTGTAAAGTTACAGAATACCTACTATCCCCGGCTCTCATTTGTAGCATCCAGACCTGCTGACGGACGAATTGATCATTAGCACAGAGTGTAGCAGGTGGCTCTTTATGTGTGAGTGTGGTGAAAGCTGGGCTGCCACTGGGTCAATACCAGTAAACACTACCACAGATTGGAAATGGAGCCCTTCCTCTGGGGGAGTATCCGTAGCGGGTGGACTAGCCGGGGGTATTAAAAGCGAGGCAGAATGTGCCAGCAAAGCAAACATCACACCCAAGAGCAGAAGTATGATTGCACACCCCACCCCGCACACCCGTCTCTTTCTTTCAAGCTGCACGCACACAAACACACACACACACACACACACACACACACACTCATGCTGCTGTTATATCTCATTTGCACGCCCGCTCACACTGGCTCGCTGTCTCTCCGTCGCTGCCACGTTCTGTCCATCTGTTAGGTTCCCTCTTTCCTCACGTCTATCCGCGGCTCCCTGCGTATTCCCACATGGCTTTGTTAACGCAGCTCTGTCACACACGCTCCGACGTGCTGCATGCCGCCTCGGAGTGACAGATGCTGCTCTTTATGGCGCGCGTCTCACGTTCCCACCTGCCAGACAACTTTTTCTTTCGGCTAATCACTCTGCTGTTGAAGGGAGGTTAGTGAAGACTCCTGATGTGCACTCACATGGGAACACACAAGAACATGCAGAGCATCTCCATGGTGACGGCATCGAGGTCACCATGACAAGAGGCCTTGCACACGTGCGGACATTGACACACACCCACACACACAGACACCCTACTCTTGTGCTACTCCTTGAAGGGATATGTTGGTGATTTTCAACCAGCTTTGTATCATGTATGTTCATAGTATGTGAATATAAACTGTGGTAACCTTCCCTCCATTTAACCAGTGCCAAGATATCACCCCCCCCCACAACCACAGCCAAACTCCACCGTATGACGTATTTTACCTCATTTGGCGGATTTTCGCAGGCTCTTGGGGCTGTTGCTCGAACTATAGCCAGGATACTCAACTTGCTTTGCTTGGGGGCCACTTTTGCAAAATGACAGGTCAGGGGCCAATCACAGCAGCCCCATACATGCTTCTAGGATTTTAGGACGTTTCTGGGATTTTAGAGGCATTACTCAGATTTTATGTCATTTCTAGGATTTATGGACATTTGTCAGATTTGAGGACATTTTTCTGATTTTAGGACATTTCTAGGATTTTCAGACGTTTCTAGGATGGGGGTGCTGGGGATCCTCTTGCACTTTTTTGAATAAAAAGCTCTATTTTGCTGCTGTTGTATGTACTCTGGCACCTTATGTATACTATAAATACAAAAACAATTCTTAGTGTGAATCACTTTTATTATGAATAAGAAATTTGTTTGGGGGGTTCATCCAACATCCTATCAGGGGCCAGATTTGGCCCGCGCGCCGTAAGTTGAGTATAACTGAACTACAAGCTGTACTTCTGCATTTTTGTATAGCCTGCTACTCATGCCACCACCGTGGACATTACGAGTATACACTTGATCCAAAGACACACCTGTCCCAGCATCTGTCTCTCAGACAAGGACCGAAATCCGGTCAAATGGTAAAACCAGGCAGTGCTGATCAAATACAAATCAAGATTATGTTACTGCACTGCATATTTCTTGCCTAAAATGTTTTCAGAAACATATTTTAATACTTCTTTAACTGCGCCTCTTTGCACACACCCACACCTTCTCACTTTGAGTTGCATTTGGGAACATGGTATGTAATTCTGACGCATCAGCACTGCTAGGATCACCGTTTTTTTTTTTTTTTATTTGAAAAACATCCAGCGACCAACACACACACACACACACACACACACACACGCTGCCTCCTCTGCAGCTGACTGCTTTTAACTCATGACGTGACTGACAACACAATGGAAATGCCAGTCAGCCAGTCAGTCAGCTCATTAGGTTTGATTGCTGACATGGTATTTCTCACTTTCTTTCTCGGCTCTTCTGTTCCGGTAGGAAACCAGAGCGTTTTTGTTACTATTTACGTTCGCAGAGGATTAGTGATTTTAATCATTTGTTTGGATTTCCATCTCCTTGCAAAAGGATTCCCAGTCTTGAGCTGTTATTTTAAGTAGGAGTCAGAAAATAGCATTTGGCGTGGGGAAGTCTGATACCTTCAGGTAAGATTATTAACATGCTGACAGGATCGCAGGAGCTGAAGAGCCTCATTAATTTGCTTTTGGGTACGACTGAAATGCTGTCATTAGGAAATTTGAAAAGGCTCTTTAAAAAGGTTCGCAGCAAAGGTTATCATGTCTCCTCTGAAAGGCCGCGGTTTTGTCCGCGGTTGACAGTGACTGCAGTGGATGTGAAAGCGAATGGGCAAATCTTTATTGACACTTCCTCCCCGGAGCAGCGCGGTGCCGAGCAAAGTGTCGTTGTAGATGTGATGAATGTAAGTGTTTATCTGGTCTGGCAGAGTCCACAGGTGTGTTGGGTGTTGGTTTCCACAGGCGCCCCTGAGAGCGAAGTTTCTTTTATCGCCTACCTCCCCTCGCAAACACACATCCTCGAGGTGATACACACACACACACACACACACTGACTTTAAAGGCACTGAAATGTCGTTGTGAAGAGAATTTAAGTGTCTATAATTAGTAGCTTAAATCCTTCTGTTCACCAAGGACCATAAATGTAGTGGGATTTGTCTCGGTGACACTCGTTCTGCAGGGATCAGTCGCCAGCCTCCGGTTACACAGCGCATACCGACATGCATAGTGCGAGGATGACAGGAACTAACTTAGAGGATTGTGTGCACATATCGAAATGTAGTGCCAAGATTTTGAAAATGCCAGCACTGAGACACTCCTCTTCAGAACCTTTTTACTCATGAATGAACACTTACTACATAAAAAGTTAATTATGACATCATCTCCTGATGTAATGATAATAGTAATCAAAAGCAATTACAGGAAATAACCTTAGCACAGGCACCTTTGGGGCGGCTATGGCTCAGAGCGGGTTGCCCAATAATTGGAAGACTGGCAGCTCAAACCCCGGGTCCTTCAGTCCACATGTCAAAGCATGTTTGGTCAAGATATTGAACCCCAAATTGCTCCTGATAATGTTTTTCAGGGCCGATACGATGCTGATTATTAATAGTAAATGAGACCGATAACTCATATTTGGCACCAATATGCATTTACAACAATGAAAATCATTCTGTCAGTATTTGGAATATAACAAACTCCAACACAAACCTTTGTTTAAATGCCTTTAGCAAAAAATCAAACCTGAAATGTTCAACATCACATACAGCAAGTTCCACCAGATTTTTTTCAGAATCAAGTGAAAATTGAAATAAAAAATGAATTAAAAAAAAAAACTTCCTGAGGGTTTTCCAAAGTAAAAGTTCCTCCCATGCAGATACTTTTTTTGTACTAAATTAATAAATAAATTAATTTTACCTGTAATCATTAAAATAAAACGCTAATACAAATATTCAGCAAAATGGCCAACATCTGCCCCGATAATCAACCAGGCCAATAATCTGTCGACCCCTTGTGTGAACCACCCTTAGCCGGTCTGACCCTTAACCATACCTCAGCTGTAGAGGTAGCAGAAAAGAAAATGCAGCCACCTATTTTGGCATTTATGTACAAGAACTTGACTTAGAAAACCTCCTGAGATGATACTTACATAACCAAGAAATTTCTTGTTGTCTCTCTCTGTTTTATCTGTGTTCTCCTTTATTGGAAATAGGAACAACACATTTAGGGGAGGAAGATGGAATAATAGTTTGGTGCAGGATTAAATCCCCAAACTTCTCATATTGATACCACTAAGCCACCACGATATTTAAAACATTCGAAGTGGAAACACACATGTACTTTACTTATTTTTCGCTTTTGTGGAGCTGTATACTTCAGCCTAACTGAAGGTTATCCCACAAAGCTCTCCTCTGTGATCTCTTTCAGACTCACTTTAATACCTTTTCTGCATAATCTAATGCGTCTTCAGTGCGCCCTTGTTCCTGAAGTTTACCAGAAGACGAAAACCCGTCAAGTTTCTGGTAAATCAAAGAAAAATGTCTAGACTCAGTGGATGCACAATGGCGTGTATCCACTCCACGTCTAAAAAGGATTGGTAAGAATAAAAACGCAAATGCACTCTGCCCCCAATTCTAACTATTGTGGAGATAATGTTCCTTTTTTTAATTTTATTTTTCGCTCCTCTTCCTGTTTTTATGTGGAGGAATTTTCTGCCTGCCCTCTTATTTCTCAGCCGAGGTGTGGAGCGCCAGCGATAAGAGAATATTACCTGGCACTAACTCTGCCATTGTTCCAGCCGACCAGCACCTTGTTACTCTCTCTGTCTCAAAACATTTTTTAGAGATAATACAAGCTTATTCTGGTGGAAAATGTGAGGCTGTTAAAAGGGGTTACTGCAGAGAGGGAGAAAAGATTATTGCAGAGAGAGCGAGGAAGAAAGCGCGAGAGTGTTGTCCCGCAGCTTTTAGCAGGTCCGTGTGGCTCTATCGCCGCGGATCAGCCTGCTGTATTTGGACGGAGCAGACTTTGTATGAAAGAGAAATAAATGAGAGAGAGGCAGCACAATGCATGATGGAGAAAGAATGAAACAAAGCACAACGGAGACAGACATAAAGGAGGAAGGAGTGAGTGTTTTAGCGGGTAAATGAATGGAGGGTCACAGCAGCTGAGGATACAGCGGGGCCAGTGCTCCCACCGCAGGCTGAGCCGTGTATCACTTTTATCAAAGATTTCTTTAAAAACTCAGATTTCCAACAGACACTCACATACTACGCTGGAGTTTTGAACATATGTGTTCTCATGACATCCAAAAAAACAGTAAAACAGTAAAAACGGTACAATCTCGACAGTCTGAAGGATCTACTCGCGGTTCCAACAGCGCAAGGAAAGTTGGATTTAACCCTCTGAAACCTGAGAAAATTGACGTGATTCCATTCAAGAACATAAGAAGAAGGCAATGAGAAATTTCACAAGAAATTACCCAAAATATTGCTCAGAAATTACCTGAAAATTGCCTGGAAATTTACAAAACAAAAGAAAAAAATAAGAAAAAACAAACAGGGAAATGACCTGACCCCTAAAGAAGCACTAAAATAGATTTTTTATCCTTTTATTTTTTATCCGTAACATAATTTATTTATCTATTATGTAATTTTAAATGCAGAATTATAATAAATAAATAAATAACAATTCATAACCATGTTCAGTATTTTTTTTCTTTTAAACTTTCTAATAATATTCTCTCTCTCTCTTTGTTACTTGCTTCTTCTTCTTTGTCACATTTTACTAATTTCTTGCAATTTGCAGGGACATTTCTTGACAAGTTGCTCATTGCCTTTTTGACAAGTTTTCAGAATAAATCAAACTAATCTGCTCTGGTTCATCATTTCTGGATCTCAGTAACATCCGGAGAATCTCAACCAGATTTTAGTGCTGATCGCAACACAGCGTAACGGGAGGTTCACGCTGAAGTTGAAAAATTTCAACTTGCTTGATGGATGCGAAGACATGAATTTCATTTTTTCGTGTCCTCTGCATCCACAACATTCGCGTCTATTCGCATCTTTGCATTGACCTGTGCACAAACACTAATACCGCGTTCGGGGCAAGTCTCAAGTCCTCAGATTTGCGACTCAAGACTGACTTGAGTCATGTGACTTGAGTCCTCCAAATCTGCCTCCGAGCATCCTGTCCAGAAATAACATTTGTTCCAGTATCCTGATCTGTGTGATGTCAATGTAAGAGGCATTCTGCAAATTGTTTTTAAAAAATAGTTCTTTGAGATTTTATAAAGCAACATCGGAAAAAAAAGGTTTCTAAAATCCCTCTTCCCAGGTTTAAGCATACAGTATTTTAGACTTTTGCAAGATTGATTTTAGACGTTTTAATACAGATAAAGGCTGTACTTTTAGGTTAATAAATTCAGTACCTTTTAAGACTTTTACGGATCTGCAGGAGCACTGTGTGCTGCCTCTGTACACACACACACACACACACACACACACAGAGATACACACAGAGAAGCTGGCAGTTCAAGACTCCTCTGTGAGGCAAAAAGCAGCGTGACAGACCCCAGCGTGAAGAATAAAGACCTATCATCCGCTGTCATTCTCTCCTTACAGACCAGGGGATTTTGCATGGGGCTTGCTGAACCTGGTTTGAGGTTGTTATTTATTTATTTCATCTGTTATCAAGGGCTCGGGAAGCATAACGCGCCTTTGGTGAGGCGGAGTACAATGCGCCGCAAACCCCCTCAGTGATGGATCTCACTTCTCAGATCCTGTGCTGCTTTGATTTATGATATAATACTGATGCGCTGCTCATGGTACACAACAGCGCCATGCCCCATACTGATGTAATTCCAGCTCACTGTCGCCTCTCAGCCTATCGCAGCCCGCTGTGCTTGAAAAGGGGAGAATCCTCAAATGCTCTTCAAGGGCAATCTGATTGAATTAACCAGCCATTAGATGTATGAGATGAGCTGTAATTGCGGGGGTATTTATCTATTCAGATGAATGAGTTTCGACCGCAAGGTCATGATAGTGCTGCGCCGTGCTCGGAGCGACTTGACTGAGCGTGCACCTGTTTGTGTCGCGCCTGGCCGTATTGCTTTAACCTCTCCTCGCCGAGCCTAGGTGCCTCCCTGCTAACAAATTTAGCTCCTCATGGCATTGGCACTGATGGTGTTTTTTATAGACCTGCTTAGCAGCGCTCATTTCTCTCCCTCTCGTCGCAGCGCTCGTTAATGACTGGGAGAATAGGAATTAGAGGCAACAAATGAGCCGCAGTGTGTTCGTGTCAGTCAGGTGCATTGGGAGCAGATGCTGTGAGCATTTACACCTCCGTGTCAACATGTTCTCTCAATTCACTCTGTGTCTCGCTCTTTCTTTGTCCCCCAGTCTGTGAAACCTTCACTTTGAAGCCTTTTTTTACTCAGAAATCAGACCACACGGCTGCTTCTTTATGCAATCTTTGCATTTTCACACAGAAACAAGCAAAGGCGCCATCATGTCGCTCCTGTGTGTTATTTTAAGACAGCATGCCGGCATCGTGAAACCAAAAGATGCATGACGTTTAACACGACAGGATCACCCAGCCCCCACCCCAACAAGCCCGCATGACTATAACTAAGTACATCTACATCCTTAAGTTAAAATTTACTCCACTACATTTCAGAGGGTACTATTGTACTTTTTGCTTCACTACATTTATCTGACATATTTTACAAGTTAATATTTGTGCATTAAAACATAAGAATGTGTTTGTTGTAATGTATGGTTATTAATTAAACTCCCGAAAAGTTTATACAAGTACAGCTGAGATGATAAGTATATTAATCAATTAGCTGAGAGCAAATTATTTGAAATTTTCTAATAATTTGGGGTTTGGAAGATTGGGGTTTTTGTTGTTTTGTTGTTTTGTTTTGGGGTTTTTACATTGTTGACTTTTTGTGTTTTTTGTTTTTTGTTCATAATTAAAATTGATAATTTATTTTTAATTAATTCAAAAGATTTTTCTACATTGCATACTTTTACTTTTAATACCTCAATTGCATTTTACTGATGGTACTAAGCACGACTTGTAGCACAGTATCTTCGCAGTGCGGTATTAGTACTTTTACTTAAGTAAAAGATCTGAGTACTTCCTCTACAACTGCATATAAATAAATAAAACAAAATGTCTGTCTCTCTTTCTGTTTCCTGCAGGCCTGCCCCCGTTGTTCCCTCTGAGAGGAAGAGGAAGTGATGTCACGCCACCACCACCGCTTTGAGAGGGACTACCGGGGACCCTGGGAGCGGAGAGACATCCGTCCTTCTGGCCTCCACAATGGAGGAGCCAATCATAGCTGTGCCTCTGCCGTCGTCAATGGCAACAACCGTCCGGGGCTCCTTCCCCTCCCGGTCATCCCCTCTCTCCTCCCGACCCCGGTTACAGTTGCCGTGACAACGTCGAGTGGCGACATAGCGGTCAAGCGAGGCATCACGGCGGCGGGATCAGTGGCTTCCGCTTCTGCCAAGGTAAGAGGCTCGATGCCTGCTTCCCTCCCGGAAAAAACAGTTTCCTGCTCCGTCAAGTTTCTTTCTAGTCTTCGTCTCTTTGTGTGTCGACTTTTTAATCTGTGAAGGCTCCCCAACTGGACATAATCTCCAACTTTCCTGTGTGTTTTGAGGCTTTCCAGCTTCCCTTCCTCTCTCTCTGTCTTCCAGTTTTCATCTCTCACTTTCTCCAAATGTTTCTGCGCTGTCCAACTCTCTGGCACGCCTGTCTTCATGGTTCAACTGTCTCAGCTCTTCAAGCCCCTCCGTCTCTCTCCCCCTCTCTCTCTGCTGCCTCCTGCACTCTCCACCCTTATCCCTCACTCCGGTCCTGCTGCTCTCTCTCTGCACTCTCTCCGTCCAGTGCCCCGTTCTTGCCAAACCATTTTCCTTCCATCTTCATTTTCTCTCTCTGCCAAATGGCAGGCTTGTCCTGCCTTTGCCTCCTTGGTAATTTTCTTCTTTCATTATGGAAATGACCTCTGACAGCGGCTCAAATGGGTGCTGCTGTCAGAAGTGATGGCTGGAGGTGGTGCTTTTCTTAACAAGCAAACAAACAAAAAAGGGACTGCATCATTATGTGAGCTGAGTAATATCATGGATTTTAAAAAAAGAAGCTTATTTCTCTAACAGCTGCTCATTTCCCATTTCAAACTCCTTCTTTCTTAAAGGGTATTTTCCAAACTGGACCCTATTTTCCATGTTTTTGTGTCTAAGTGACTAATTGGAACAACAATTTTTGGTGGTGGTCCAGTACTGAGCAAGACCGCCGCAGCCAGCAGCAGCAACATTCAGTATGAGTGCTTGTTTTTGCCACTGACAGGCTCAGAGTGTCATTTTAAGTGTCTGACAACATGATGGAAAGGATCCCTATAGACACAAAAAACATGTTTGTCTTTACCTTTCGCTTGATCTGGTGAGTGTCCAAGTGTCGCTCATAAAGTGAACATGCAGTTAACGTCCACTAAAAGTGCTTGCCACCGACAGGCTCGGATTGTTATCCTAAATGTCTGCCATTATTGAAAGGATCCCCACAGAGATAGGTAATTTCTTTAAAGAGTTTTATCCTCTTTGTATAACTAGAAACGGAAGGAAATTGCCGTCACCACACCTACCAGGCTCCATTTAATAATCTGTCATTTTAGCGTGTAAAGAGCATATTTTCACATCTGACTGTGGAAATTTAGTGTTTATTTCATCCTGACTGGAGTTGGTGATTTTGGTAACAGTGGGAAGACTGAGGTGCTCACGGTTTCAGTAAAATTAACTGAAATATTGAATTGTGGAGAATCTACCGAGCTAACATTGTGTGTAGTATGTCCATATTGACAAAAGTTTAAATGCATCTTGTATTGTAAGCCGCTGGATAAGGTTATCTCTAGCAGGTAGCCAACAACCAGGTTTTATACATCCAAAGAACTTCTATAAAAACAAACTGCATGGTAACCACACCGGGATACAAGTCGAGACGGCCTTTATTTGTCAAAACGTGTTGCCACACCGGTTAGTAAAAGGGTAAGGACATTTAATTAGGACCAGGCTTTTATTTGAAGTTTTATGGCATATTCCTAGTTTGCTATATATCATATTTGTGTACCTTACTCAGAAAGCTGCAGCTTGGAAATGTCTGAGCAGTGAAGCCGAGAGCCGAACAGTTTGTGTTCTCCACCCCCTCGTCCAGGGATTCGCTCGCTATCTGGCTGTCAGCAGCGTGTGAAGAGAGGGGCCTTTACCAAAAAAGAGTTAGACATTTCAGCCTCTCCCCAGCCTCTGCTTCCATGGATACCATTCATCTTCTCTCGGCACTCCTCCTCACTATCAGATCATTTGCTTTAATTTGAACTTCACAAGACACATCTGGGCTCTTTCTCGCCCTCCCTCCCCGGCACCTTCTGGAGGACTCTCGGTGGGGCCTTGCACTCTAAGAGTCGAGGTAAACAATGCTCTGGTAATTTAGCCCCTAAGTGCACATCATTAGATACCCTGCTGAATGCACTGACCACAGACACAGTAAATCTGCTCTGGCACCGCATCGGCCCCTCCTTTTGTGGGGCTGAATAATTACATACATCCTGACAAAGTCTCGCCAACTCCCACCGTGGCCATTGTCATCACTCAATGGCTGCCAGAGCAATTAGGTGCTTTGCCTTGCGCGCGAGTGCTCGTTTGTTTAAAGGTACAGTATATGTGGGAACGTGTGCGGCGACATAATGCAGATCCCTCCCTGGATGCCACTCTGTTAGCTTCATTCAGGGATTTACCTTTTTTCACTCTGTCTCGCCTTTGACAGTCCTTTGTAAGGCGGGCAACAGAGACCAGGAACGTTTAAAAAGGGAAATACCCAGAGTCCGGGCGCTGCTTTAATTACGGCCTAGAAAAGATACAGGGGCCTCAAGAGCTGGCCAACGCCATAGGAGCCTGTCTTTCTGTCCTCTTAGCTGTCTGCTGTCCTCACTTGCTCTCTCTCTTTCTCTGTCATCTTCGATCAAAGCTGCGGGGGTCACAAAGAGTCTGATGGACGGATGCAGCTCTCTCTCTCCGTGGTCCCTGTGTCTCTGCTCTGTCCATGGCTCCACTAAAAAGCTGACAGGCCGTTATTGATCTCCACTGTTTGGAGACTCTCTCTTTATAAACACTGAAGCCCAAGTGGGGACATGTTCCAATAGCAGTGGTGGACAGCAACAAAGTACATTTACTTGAGTATTGTACTTAAGGACAGTTTATGAGCATCTGTACTTTATTTGAGTGGATTTTTTTTTGTTTTTGAACGTATTTTTATGATCTCATGGTCTCATTAACTACTAATAAACAGTATCTGTCGACCCCTACCCTCATTACTCATTACATTTTCTTTTTTTCTTCTTTTCTAAAATGCAAAAGTCCATAAAGTTCTGTGTGTGGTTTGTTTGTCGAAGTGTACTTCTGTATGCACTGCTCAGATTTGGTAGGTCATGGGTAGAGACCAGGGATGTAACAGTACGTTTTAACAATGATACACTGCGTGTTACGATACATGATTGGCAATATGATACAAGAACGACATTGGCTTATTTATAGCGATTCAATGTCAAGAAATCGATATAGTAACTTTTTTGCCGAAAGGAGGTAAAACAATGTAAAAGCACAATACGCTGAACAACACAAACATTCAGTGCAAGGCCCTTTACTTTATGTGTGTTACATAAAAACCTGAATACTGGAAAGTAGAGGTCAGGATTCAGCATTTTTCTGCAAAAAGATCAGAAATAAATCAACAAAATAAGTTCACACAACATTGAAATGGCAAACTGTCATTGTATTTGATCTCGTATTTACATATTTTGCAGACATTTAGCATTTTATTTAGAACGACAAAAGCCAAAATATGTCCAAACCTTGGACCGTATATGCGTGATCCGCCGTTTTCTGAAGCAACAGCACTCAGCTGACACATATGTGACTGTGATGTTACAGTCATTTCCTGGTAGCAGTGACGGTGCAATGATGTTGAGATCGCAGATTTGGAAGACGCAGTGTCCAATCAGAGCAGACTGGGCTTTTTGGGATGATGTTTTAAAGAAACAGGTGCTTAATCGTAGTGTTTACAGAGTAAATACAGGTATATTCAAGCAAACGGTATGGGAAAAATAATAGCTTTTATGAACACTGACACCATGTAAACATGTTCCAGTGGAAACTTAGATAACAAGTATGAACATGAAATGAGTATAATCTGGGACCTTTGATATAAATTGGGACACAGAGCAGACGTATTGTTTTACTTTGGTGTTTTTTGTGGTCTGTCATAAATCATCCGTCTTCATGTGGTCTGCTTCAGCTTTAATGCTCAAGTTAAGAGATATAAGGTTGCCGTGATAGTGCTGTGTGTGCGTGCACGTGCGTAGGTGCGGTTGTGTGTAGGACAAATGCTGAGAGTTGAAAAGTACCATCTGTTCATATCGTCCATCCTGATGTAACGCTAACCACATGGAACAGTAGACTGTAGTTAATTTAGAGCTGCTCTTTGTTATCCCCTGCAGGTTCTTTAATTAATTTCGATGTATTTTTGCGCAGTTGTCATGGATGTATAGTCACTGCACACATGTTGTTAATGTAACACAACTGTGTCTGCGTCCTGCCTGTAAACAGGACTTTAATATGTCAGCGGAAAATCCAGTTTCATTTTTCATGCTATTATACTTTTTCTAAGAGATACTGTGATCTGTTTTCTCAGAGTATCAATTCTACTCAATTTAGGAGGTAATAATTAAATGGAGTTTTTCAAAAGAAGTAATTGCTACATTGCAGCTTATTGGATTCACAAAATTGAAAAGCACTTTTCTGTCCAGCTTTCTAGCCAGCATGGCAGCAGCTAAGAAAACTAATGACAGATCTACAGTGAATAAACCAAAATGTTGCTATGATGTGATTTATTTTCCCACTGGTTGGCCTATGGCTACTTATAATATGTTTGGGCCATAGAGTGTATAAAAATGATTGAAGTAGCCTGTATGATTTTGGGGGCTGTTTTGGGGGATTTTTGCAGCCTGAAATGCCTGATTTCACAGCAGCTTTTCTAAAAAAAAAAAAAAGTCATGCATGTTGCAGTGGTTATAAATGTTTTTTGTTGTTGTTTGTTTGTTTATTTTTTTTGCAATCAAATTTTGGGGGTGTAGTAAAAGTGTCAAAAATAGTTGTGATATTGTCATGGAACAAAACTTATAATTATGAGTTTAATGTTGTGTTTCCCATAACATCAGAATCTATATTTGAGGATTGTAGGCTTGGGGGCATCAACTGTTAGATGTTTGATGCGGCACTGAAGGACCGTCCCTGTGAAAGGGGAAACCAGGCTGTTAGGCAGCTGTGGCTCAGTAGGTAGAGTGGGTCGTCCACTAATCAGAAGGTTGGCTGTTCGACACGTAATACACATTTCAAAGTATCCTTGGGCAAGATACTGAGCTCCAGATTGCTCCTGAAGGCTTTTCCATCAGTGTATGAGTGCATATGAGTGCTAAAAAACTGAGTAGCAGGTGGCACCTTGTACGGGAGCCTCGGCCACTAGTGTGTGTGTGTGTGTGTGTGTGTGTGTGTGTGGGTGTATGTGAATGTTAGTGTAAATGCACTTTGAGTGGTCAAACAACTAGAAAGATGCTTTACAAGTGCAGGTCCACTTACCATTTATTAATATCACACCTACAGCAAAGCTACATGACTAAACAGCATAAATACATAACCACATAGTAACGTTAGCAGCGTGATGCTAACAGTTGACGCTGTTGTGTCTGTGACTCCTGACACAGAGCCCTGGTCCCGCAGCAGCAGCCTCCTGAGTGACAGACAGATAGAGAGGTTGAGCAGATCAATACGCTGCATGCAGCTCTACTAGAAATCAGTATTTTACTGATTTTAAACATAGACTGTATATAAAGATGAACTACGCGTCCCCACTTACCCCCGCAATGCTCAAGTGAAGCTAAAATATCCAGAATATGGCCTGTCACTCAAAGCAGCCACATCCTGAATCATGTGCAACTTTAAGCCTTAATAACATGTGAAGAAGTGAGTTATACAGAAATTCATCCCCGATACAGTTGTCATAAATGTTGAAATCAGCTATAGAAACCAAAACTGTTTTTGTACCAGACTGTAAACGTGTTGATTTCTGCTGTTAAGTTGGTCATTTTAACATGGGTGTCTATAGAGATTGACTCACTTTTGGAGCTAGCCTCAAGCGGCCATTAGAGGAACTGCAGTTTTTGGGCAGCTCCCCGTTGGCTTCATTTTACAGCCCAAAGGGTCACTGCTTCATATAAGTGTGCAGAAAAACATCTTTGACTATATAACCCATAAACCTACAGTATGTACAGTGATTTCACCCTGCTTATTAAAAAAACCCTACCGTTCAGACACCTTCGAAGCTGTGTTATTTTTTTAAATAGCACATAGTTAATCAGTGTCATCAATGTCAGTGTGCCACCAATATCACTGAAAACTTTTTTAAACTGTTAAAGACAGAGCTCTGTCTGCAGTTACCTGTCGTTCACAGCCAGAGATTCAAACAATGATACACAGCAGGCTCATTCACGTTCTGGTAAACATTTTGTAAAAAATCTTTGCTGGGTTAAATGTTTGTATAATAATGTTACAGCTTGTTATTTAGTGTTCGTCTCAGGGTTTAAACGTGGGTCAAAGCTGGAGTTTGTATCTGATAACAGATGATATTACTCAGACTGTATCCTCCATAGAAAGCCCTCTGAAATGTGCGTTTCCCTGCTTGGTCTAATCCTTTAATATTAAAGTCTTAATCCATCCTCCCCTGATGTTTAATAGCAGCAGAGCTGGAATTTGTGTTTCTTTACCAATCCTTAAAAAACACAAATCAAATTATAAACAGTTACATATTGATCTAAAGAACAGAACAAACTAATAACGTTGTTTGTGTGGGACTTTTTGCTTATAGGCTTATGTTGATCCAGTCATCTCATTAATTCCTCTGTTGAATTTTTCTGACCTACAGAGCCGAGTGAGCTTTTCCTCGAGCCTTTAGCCATCTCATTAATTTCATGTTGTTGGAAACAAAAAAGTAAGTTAGTTCTGTGTCTGTGGTATTCTGGTCAGGTAGCTGTAGTACTGTGGTGCAGTCAGGCTCTCCAGATTAAGTTTTTGTAGTGAGTGAGTTTTGTAGTATTTTGACAATATTACTTTTCTAAGTTTTTGTACAAATCACAGTAATATTTTTTTTTTCTTTGGCAACTTTCTTTGTTTCAAATCACCTTCTGCGGCTTGTTTATTTGGTGTGTGCAGAGCAGAACCTGAAGAAAGCATTTCTACCTCTAAAAAGTAATGGTCTTGAGTACTTAAGTCAGTCAGGAGCAGTAATGTTTGTTTTCTGGTGTATTTTTGGCTTCACATTAGGCTGGTTTTTATTTGACCACAAGCATTTAAGCTTACAGTAACTTTGCACGCAATAGTCCACCTTCCACCTTCTTTTCTTCTTCTTCCTACAGAGACTGTGCCCTTTGCATGTATTTAAAGATTTTCTACTTGTGTTTCTGTGTTCAATTTGTTCCCGGGCACAGTCAGATAAGGTCTGGACTTTAGTAACCAGGTATCAAACCATAAACAGCAAGCATCCAAGTGAAAGCTACAAAAATCATGAACCCGGCACTGAAAAAATGTGAATAAAGCAAAAAGGAGTAAATCTGCTTTAACTTTAACTTTTCTAGCAATAATGTTTACAAATAGTAATTGACAATTTCTGTATATTACCAGAAATTAAATGCTGAAAAAGGGAACTTTTCAACATTATCTTAAATTGCTTTTGACATGTTAACACCTGCTTATTGCAGTATGAGAGAGAGAGAGAGAGAGAGAGAGAGAGAGGCTGATAATCGGTCGATCCCTAATATTTACCTTTAGTTCAGTTTATGAAAACAAGTAGTGTTACTCCAGCTTCAGATACAATACCTACTGCTGTTTGATCTTTTATAATCTATATAACCTGCTGCTGGCAGTCTATTAAAGCAGTTTCCCTGCTGGCAAGGCCAAATAAAGTGTGCTGTTCCACTGAGCACGTCTCGACACGAACCGCATCCCATGACAGTTGTCACCACCTGGCAGAGATTCTTTTACAATAAGTGGATATTCCCAACGCATATGTTTAAAAGCCACTGTCGTCTGCATGTTGAATACATTGTAGATTCATGCTTTTTATATTTTTGAAACATGTTTTTGATTTTTCACAAGTCCTTTGAGGTCAGTTAAGCATCATCTGGAGAAAAACAAAAATCCTGAACTCCAGACTTTGACAGCACCAATCAATAGAGCCTCGTTTTGAGACAAAGTCACACATTGTGTGTTTTTGGTCATTGATTTGAGCCAGGTCAGCCCGCCAATGGATTGAAGCAGGCCTCATACTGTGGCCAACGCAACATGGCATCCAGAGAACAGCAGGTGTCACGGCCTCACTCTGACACAATCAAAAAAAGAAAGAAAACACACAAAAAGCATGTCTCCTCTGTGAGTGATTTCTTCTTTTTTTAATATTACTACATTCAGACTGAGGCATGTGTGTTATTTCACGAACGGTTACGAGGCAAACAAATTACGATGCAATACATTTTGTCAGCTATGAAACATTTTTAAAGCAGAAACAGTGTTGACAGACAGGGTGGTATGACTGTGCATCACTTCTGTAGTGCATTAACAGTGTTTTTTCTTCGGGGGCCTTTAAATCAGGAAAACTTCTGCAGCAGAGACAATCAACACGCTTTGCTTGGGGGCCACTTTTAGAAAAATGACGAGAGACCAGGGGCCAGTCGCAGCAGCCTCATACAGGTTTCTAAGATTTTAGCATGCTTATCGGATTTCCAGGTGTTTCTTTGATTTAAGGACGTTTTTAAAATTTGGGGAATTTTCAAGGATTGTAGGATGTTTTAAGGATTTTGGAATATTTCTGGGATTTTAGGACATTTCTGGGACTTTAGGATATTTTGGGATTTTAGGACTTTTCACAGATTTTAGGAGATCACTAGGATTTTAGGACATTTTTTGGATTTTAGGATGTTTTTCCCATTTTATGACATTTCCCTTTTTTGGACATTACTAGGATTTTAGGACATTTCTTGGATTTTAGGATTTTTTTTCCCATTTTAGGACATGTCTAGGATTTTAGTTCATTTTTCCGATTAAAGCACATCTCATGGATTCTCGGACTTTCAAGGATTTTAAAACTTTTCTCAGATTTAAGGACATTTTTTGGATTTTTGAGAATTAGAGGCTTAGCTAGGACCTCTGTTTTATGGATAAACAAGCTCTATTTTGGTGATATTTTATGCACCCTGGCACCTTATGTACAAAAAAAGTACAAAAACAGTTTTCTTTTTGAATTAGAAAAGTGTTGGGGGCCAGGTTTGACCCTCACACCGTAAGTTGGTATCAGTGCTCTATGTGAGCATCGCTGATGTGTCAGCGATCCCTGGAAGAATAGAATCTGAATCACTGATCATGGAGGCTGAGGCTAAAAAGGCAAAGGCGTCTCTTTGAAAACTGGCATAACCTTGTGACGAGCTGCTGTGAAATGTATCGAATATGAGATGATTAAAGTTTAAGAAGGCGCACGCTGGGGAAGCTGGATGAGGGAGACAGAACGGAGACGGGTGGGGGAGGCGAGTCGGCAGCGGAGAGCCGCTTTTGAATTAGCTTCTGATAAGAGAGGGAACTACAATTGTTCTATCAAATAGTGAAACTCTTATCATCTGGAAAAGATGAAACTTTACATTTCCAAAGCAGACACACTCAGCACGGGGTCTTATAGAAAACCCAGATACCTTACGAGGAAAGCCAAGAACACCAAACATAGCTGGAGGAAAAAATTATTGCTTAGCAGCTTGACGCTTACATTTTGTGACTTTATACTGATGGACATAAATTGACGCCGCATCCAATTAGATTATATCATTCAGAACGTTAATACTACAATGGAAATCTTAATGCAGATGTGTTACTGTCAAGGATGGAGGATATTGTGTTGTTCTTTTATTCCTGACATTTTCCCTTCAATTGAAATTCAAAATATATACACTCCAAAATTCCCCTTAAATACTAAGTAGCTCAGGCTTTCTGAGGTGCCTTTATCTCTCTCTGAGGAGCAGGAAGGTAAACAATCTTCACACTCTGCTGCCTGGATTTGATTTATTAGCTTCTACTGTATGTGTTGTCATCTTATCACAGACTCGCTGCGTGCCATTTGCATTCACGGTGAAAATGTCACAAAAATCTCAGCTCTCGGAAGACGAGAGTCCTCAGAAGTCGACCAAAAACTGATTGATGAGGAACACTTTTTTTCACCAGCACGGCTTTCATTTGTTATCCCGACGCCATCGTGTAAAACCTGAAGGCTTTTTCCTGGGTGACTAGATGTCTCTTTATCTGATTCTCAGTGTTTGAACAGTTATGCAATTTCAAATATGTGGAGCCAGGGGTCTGTTGCACATTTTGTTCTCTGTAAGTGGTTAAGTGGCGCGTGTGTCGGAGTGTGTTTTAGCGCTAAAAGTCAGCTCGTCTGACACTGAAGCCGAGACGAACCTGTCAGCTCTCTCCGCTTTGTCCGTCCAGGCTAAAATGTCAGTTTGGATAAAGACAGCCTTCAGTGGGTATGCAGAGCGCCGCCCTCAAGTATTAGACATGCCAGTATTAAAAATGTCACTTCCTCTTTTGCTTTGTCTGATTGGATTTTTCCTCGCTGAGAAAACCGGATTTGAATCCCTGGCACAGGACTGTAAAGTCTGCCGTCCGGAGGACACTCATAGCTTCTATGGTTAGATGCATGAATCGATTACTGAACGGGCCCAAAATGTCAGGTGTCCCCCAAACCTCACCTGCAAAATGTCACTCAAATTAACATATACCGACCAGCGAGTCTCAAAATGACTCAGAAAGCAGGCATCCAGTAGCTCAGCGGTAAAGCAGGCACCTCATATGCTGAGGCTGTCACCTCGCTGCAGCAGCTGCAGGTTCGACTCTAAACTTTGGCCCTCTGCTGCATGTCTTCCCCCAAATCTCCCCCTTTCACGCTTGAGCTGTCCTATCAAATAAATGCAAAATGCCAAAAGACATTTTTTTTTATTTTCTAAATGACAAAATACCCTTAAAGAGCCAAATTAAATGACTATAAAGACACCAAAACAGCAAAATTACAAAAAGCAGCTACAATTACACACAGAAAGACCACAAAGAGATGCAAAGAAACTGCATCAGAGACAAAAATTTCAGACAGAAAACAAATAAAAATAGACAGAAAATGACTACAGAACACACAAAATTACCTCAGACAAAAAAAAAGACACAAAACAACTACAGAGAAACACAAAATAATTAGAAAAACACACAAAAATACCTCAAAGAGACACTACATGACCACATAAAGACACAAAATGCCTTCAAAGATACACAAAATAACAATATAGAGACAGAGAATATCTACAAAGAGACACAAGAAACAACTACAGAGCGACAAAAATGCCCTCACACACACACAAAATAACTTCAAAGACACAAAATGCCCTGAAAGATTTCACAAGTAACCACATAGAGACACAAAATGCCTTCAAAGATACACGTAAGTGACCAGATGGAGACACAAAATTCTACAAAACAACCACAAAGTTAAAAAAAACAACAAAAAAATACCCACAGAGAGACATGAAATGGCTTAAAAGAGACAGAACAACAGAAAAATCACACAAATTAACTCAGAAAGACAAGTCATCTCTTGTTTAGAAGAGGTGGTGGGGCCTTCATCATTTCGGTGCCCAGGGGCCCCATTATCTCATAATCCGTCCATGGTTGGATGCGTACACCTGATTTTAATTGGCCTGTCGCTTTACAAACTACGCACCATAATTTTCCTACTGTGCTGTCTAACTTTCCATTAGTCATGCATTAATTCCTTATAATCATATTTTTTCCATAAACACAAACATCATGTTTGTGGACAAACAAATCCTCCGTCAAGCTTCTACAACAGTGTCATTAAGACACAGCGGACCTCGAGGGAGCAGAGCGCGGATTAAGCAGCGATTTTCCTTAAGATGATTTGTGGAAAGTTTTTAACGAGAAGCGGTGATTGTGTGTTTACCGGGAGCCGTTGCACCGGGGTCTGGATGTCTCGGCACCATGTGGGGAGAATTAAAGCTTTCCACTCTGAATCAGACCAGGCCGTGCCGCAGTGATTGCTAATCAAGGACAGAGAGACGGAGCCAGACAGACGGACGGACGGGGAGCCAAACAGACAGAGAGGCAGACAGACACCTCAGTCATGAGGACTGCACACTGTCAAACTGTCAGAGGAAAGGCTGGTGAAAGAGGGAACTGTCAGACTACATTTTCTTTTTTTTTTTTTGTTATCAGTGTTTGAAATCAGATGGATGGAAAATGGGAGTCGTGAATCTGATGACAGATTTATCGGGAATCTCACACTCTCATCGCACAGTCAGGACATCGTCATCTTTAATCGTCAGCGGAAAGAATTGACAGCCGTCTTCTTGATTTAAGAGAGAGAAAAAAATCCACACGGAAATAAAACCGTCTGCAGATGTGGGGCGATAACGGCGCGGCAGGTCAGAGGATAGGTGAAGACGAGCGTTGTCTGACATGTCAATCTCACTGTGACATGATGTTCCACAGGTTTCGTCCTCATCTGGGTCCCCCACTGTGTCTGTCTGTCCTCTACAAAGGAAGGATCCCAGCTGACCTTTTGGACCAACAATGCAGCGCCACATTTTTCCATCCGTCCTCAGAGCTTCTGTGCATCTGAAGTCAAACACCAGTGAAGGAAACTGGAGACGAAGACTACCAATATGGCACAAATGCCTGTAATTTACTCCGTTTACGGCTTTTCCGGTCGATCAGAGTGCGAAAAAAATAACGTCCACTTTCAGGTCTCATTGATTCTCCCTTTACATACGGAAATAATACGTCCGTTTTAAATGTTAGAACGTCACGGTCCTCATATTTCTGCGCGTCCTTTGTGTTAAAAACATCCACTAGATCACCAAAACTCAGCTTGCTTTGTTTGGGGGCCACTTTTGCAAAATGACAGGAGGCCGGGGGCCAGTCACAGCAGCCCTGTACATGTTTTTAGGATTTTAAGACATTTCAAGGATGTAAGGACATTTCTGGGATTTTAGGATGTTTCTTGGATTTTAAGACGTTTCTGGGATTTTAGGACATTTCTAGGATTTGGGACATTTCTGGGTTTTTCAGACATTTCTAGGATTTTTGGACATTTGTGAAATTTTAAGACATTTCTAGGATTTTTGGATGTTTCAAGGGCTTTCGTGCATTTCTAGAATTTTTTGAAGTTGTGGGATTTTTGTAGGACATTTTGTTATTTTGGCATGTTTCTAAGATTTTAGAACATTTTCAGGATTTCAGGACTTTTGTAGGATTTTCGGATGCTTTTAGAATTTTTGGACGTTTCTGGGATTTTATTTTGTATTTTTGGACATGGGTGGGGTTTTAGGATATTTTAGGATTAAGCACATTTGTGGGATCTTTTTTTTTAACATTTCTATCGCTTTAGGACGTTTGTGGGATGTTTGGAAGTTTCTAGGACTTTTCTAGGACCTTTGGAAGTTGTGGGTATTTCAGGATGTTTCCAGCATATCCGGACGTTTCTAGGATTTTCATGTTCCTCTATTGCCAAATCATGCAATATATGGATTTATCACTTCCTGTCCACCATCATATCAGTCACTTGTTTACAAACAGGCTATTCTCTCTGCCTCTGCTTTCAATGCATCTGCTTCATCAGATTTTAATCCTCTTTTCAATCCTTTTGGAGAAAATAAAACACAGGCAGAGACGGGTGATTGTTCTGAAAACCACGGATATCCTAAAAATAGGAGACCTTTCAGGGTCCTGGCTTTGTGGTGGGTTTGTTCTGGTGACAGTAGGCTTTACAAAAGACTGTATGCACAGCTCTGGCAGGAGAAAATAGGATGGTCCAGGAGGGGCTTGCTCTCCTCTTTTTCTGCTGGGTTTGTGTGTGTGTGTGTGTGTGTGTGTGTGTGTGTGTGTGTGTGTGTGTGGGCGGGAATGGAAATCAGCCTCCTAAACACACCGGCTGTCTTATGAGTCTGGCTCCAAACTGACGGCCTGATGGCTCGATCTAATAAGCAGTCATTGGATATCAGATTTGAATCTCTTTTCTGCTTTGCGAAAGATGAGATGCGAGCTCCTTCTCTATTTATGTCACAATGACTCTGCAGCGCGCGATATTGAAAGAGCCGAGGAGTGTGTTGTCATCCAATACTGTACATCTGCTCGCCCCGCAGTACATAGAGATCATTGTCTCGCCGGGTCTCTGGCTGAGCAGAAAGCGACGCGTCGGCCGTCGCTACACAAACAAAGGTGTGTTTACAAAGTGCAGATTGGTCTCGGAGGTTTGCTCTGTCCCTCTGTCTCTCTGTCTCTCTGTCTGTCTGAGCTTGTCTCTTGTGCTCGGAGACGGGCTGGGAAATTAGGAGCTAACTCTCTCCGCAGCAGCTCGATGAAGATGATGAAAGTTAAGCCATGGAAACCCCTTCCCCACGTTATCACCCTGACTTTTTATCACCCTCCATCACACTTTCATTACTGTTTCTAACCAATTCTTCAGCTCGCCCCCCCGCCAACCGTCGCCGCCACCCCTCCAGCCACTTCAAACAACTTCTTGTCTTTGTCGGAGCATAGATCCTCATTCCTGCGTCAGCGTTGCCTCCCTCTGAGCGCGCTTGTGTGAAATTGGATTGCTGATCCGTTGGCGCTGAGTGGCAGAGATGTAATATGGGATAGCGGCGGCCGCATGTTCCGATGCCGGAGACAGCTGTTACAGGACGCCGCCGGATCACAGATGATGCTTGACTCCTTGTCCTCATCCCCTCAAGACTGGAAACGCTCTCGGCAAATCTCATGACAACATAAAGGAGAAAACCGCTGAACAACAAACACGGCCGGCTGTGGTCAGGCGCGGTGCGCTCCGCGGCGTGCGGAGGTTTTGTCAGATGTGCTCCATTTGCTGAAGTGTCAAGAGGTCATTGTTGATCCCGCGGCTATTTGAAGCGGCTGTCGTCTTAGATTTACCATTATCGTTTGTCATCGCTGCTGCTGCCGAATCTCGCTCCAAAACTTCCTCATCGCCGGGTGAGAGATTTGTGTCAAAGGGGAAAGTGATTCTTCACACAAATTTACCCCGTGATTATCACACACTCACTCTCAGCCGGCCGAAGAGGCGGATGTTAAGAGGTGGTTGTTTGTTCTGGGCTGAGATCTGATTTTTGGTTTCCAATTGTGGCAAATTTCCAAAGCACAGGAGTTTATATTTTGGTGAAAAATATGGTAAAATCCTCTGCTCTGAAAGTTTCATATTCCTTAAATAGCTTTATATTGGCAAAACTGTGACAAATTTACTAAATTAACTGGCTGCTGTTCTGTCAGAAACTTTTAAAGCCACTTTTGAACTCAAAAGATTTATATTTTTATAAGTGTTTAATTCTCAGGAGATTTCTACGTAAAAGTTCTGGATGTAACTTTGTCCATGTGTCAATTTTTTATTTTTTTTTTTATTGTAAACAGGTGAACAGATTGTAATGCAACTTAAAAATTGTGACCTTCCTTTCAGACTTAAACTTAAGATATTACTTAAAATTAATGTAACTTTAAATCTTTTAAAAAACTGAAGTAAATCTTGCATTCACTTTTAAAAGTAGTTAACGTTAGCTAGCACCTACCACCACAGATTCACAGGTATTTTTCTGTGATATACAGTTTTGCAGCAGTGGCCCAGAGGATGGACCCTCACTTTCTGAAAGTTACATACAGAACCTTTAAAGAGATGTCGCCTAAAATTGGATTTGAACACATCACATCACATCACAATCTCCATAAACACCTTGGCACCCGTGACTCATAGCTTTACATGTGGAGGCTTTATTTATAGAGAAGTGTAATAATGATGCTAATGTCATTCAGCACCAGTGTTGACACTCTCCATGTTCAGGTTGGTCTATAAAAAGAATTTGCTGCATATTTTAGAGGGCTGCTTTTTTTTTAAAGCAGTCGACAGAAAATCAGTGAACCCAAAAAAAGAAAGGACTCTCTGCTCTCAAGTTCAAGGCTGCCATTCATCCATCTATGTAATTGAGCACATCATCAAATGAGCGGATCAGATCTGTAGCCCTTCAAAAACCCACACTTAGTACCCATATTCCCCTTCAAGTGTTAAATGAACTCCCCGCTGAGCCGAGCTGATTGTATGTCATTTGGCTTTCCTCTGCTGGGAAATAATTCCCCATCCTCCACTCTCACCCACCCCGCTCTCCGTCCCCCCCACCCCCACCCCCCCTTTGTCTGTCCTGTTTCACAATTGCAGAATAAAGAGTGGTGGCATTTAAAAAGGTCCACATGTGGAGGGGCTGACATTCAGAGTGCTGCCACCTTAAGGTTAACTCCAGACGAAAGGTGGTGGCGAGCGCAGGCTTTTAAAGCATCAGTCATGTCAGGAGGAATATCAGATTTCATCGAGGAGGCAGACGGAGTGGCGTTTAAGATGCACAAGTAAACAATACATCTCTCTCCTGCATGTCTGGCTTTCAGACACCTGCTGCATTTAGGTCTACAGCAGAGATGCTCGGCTCGCTTTGCCTGGGGGCCACTTTTACAGCGTGACAGGAGGCCAGGGGCCAATCAGCAGCCCCAGACATGTGTCTAGGATTTCATGTTGTTTGTGGGATTTTAGGACATTTCTAGTATTTTTGGACGTTTTTTGGTTTATAGGACACTTTTTTGGGGGGGATTTTAGTTAATTTCTCAGGTTTTGGGACATTTCTGGGATCTTAGGACATTTCAAGGATTTTAGGAAATTTTTAGGATTTTAAGACATTTCTTGGATTTTAGGACATTTCTAGTATTTTTGGACGTTTTTTGGATTATAGGAGACTTTGAGGATTTTGGGAGGGTTATTTTTTGGATTTTAGTCATTTCTCAGGTTTCAGGACATTTCTGGGATCTTAGGACATTTCTAGGATTGTAATATGTTTCTCTGATTGTAGCACATTTCTAGGAGTTTAGGACATTTCCAGGATTTAAGGACATTTCTCTGATTTCATGACATTTCCAGGATTTTGGGCTTTTTTAAGATTTTAGGCCATCTCTTGGATTTTAGGATGTTCCTAGGATTTAAGGACATTTCTAGGATTTTTGGACATGAGGGTTTTAGCTTGGACCTCTGTCGGGGGTGCGGGGGATCCTCCACTTGCAATTTATTTTAATCAATAAGCTCTATTTTGATGCTGTTTTATGCACTCTGGCACTTAATGTATACTAAAAAGTACCCAAACGATTCTCAGTGTGAATCTTTTTTTTTTTTTTTTTTTTTTTTTTGATGTGGTGGTCTATGGGTGATCTCAGAATTAGTTAAACACAGCAAAAGAGTTTTCTCTTTCATATTTGTCTGGTGGACTGCCCAGGCTGTATTTGTGCAAATGAATGTGGATACCGAAAGAAAAAAAGAGTTATGGATAATTACCTTCAGAATCTGCCCAAGGCTAAGTCTTTACTCCCAGTAAAACAAAGACGTTTACGCTTTCATTCTTATTTGAAGAAGGTGGACAAAAGTACTTGCACTTTCTTTGACTGTAAATAGACATTGACAGCCTTTGCTTTGAAATTTCTTTGCCTGACTTGGTAAGGTTTTCAGTTGGGTGCACGAAAGAGGCAATAAGTGAGGCTTAAGAGAGGCTTCTTGAAAATACTTGTTGAAAAAATCATTAGCCGATTGACTTTGTGCTCTTCTCCCCCACTGAGTTGAAATCTGTGACGGATCTTGACCATGTTTTGTTTAGCTTCAATGTCTCTAACTGAGGACACATTTTGAGGGACAGAGAGCGTGCTGAAAAGCAGAATGACCTCTCGACCGAGACTGAAATGTCCCAAAAACTATTGTGACAATGACCATAAAATTTAGTGCAGAAATTCATGCTGCACATCTGATGTAGTCTGATGACTTAAATTATCTAATACTTTGATGTATGACTTTTTGCCAATATCTGATATGCCAATATTTAAAAACGTATTCAGCCAAAAACAGATATTGGTATCACTCTTTTCTCCCAGCCAATTCTAGTGATCACATCTCTTCTGTAGTGGTATTAACGTCTTATTATGCATACTCTCATTATGACGGCCCACCAGCAGACGAAGACATGAAATACAATGCTTTTAAATGTATGTAACATTCAATCATTCATTCTGCAAAAGAAGTACAAGCACTTGGTGCGGCTGGAAATGAAGACGATCTCTCACTTAACAACAAATGCTTTTGGTGACACAGTGGCAGCGGGAAATGTAGCTGAAATCTCGCTAAAAAACAACTTGTTTATGTGGCACAATCGCTGCTATGAATGCTGCTAATGTCCGGCTTAAAAAAAACCAACACAAAAACTCCTTTAGTAGCACATTTGCCACTGAAATGCTGCCAATGTCTTGCTACAAAACAGCCTGTTTTTGTGGCACAATTTCTGCTGGAAATCCTGCTGATGTCTTACTATAAACGAGTTGCCGTGGTACCATCGCACCCAGAAATGCTGCTATGTCTTGCTAAATAAAAACTGGTTTCTGTTGCTGATGATTTCCCTAAAAATACCTGCTTTTGGTGGCACAGTAGCAGCGGAAAATTCAGGTGAAATCTCACTGATAAACAACTGTTTTCTGTGGTACAATAGCCCAGTCTCCGTTGGAAATGCTAATATGTCTTGCTAACAAAGACCGGCTTTTATTGTGGCTGAAATGCAGAGGGTCTCCCACGTAAAAACACCTGCTTTTGGTGGCACAGTGGCAGCAGGAAGTGCAGCTGAGATAACCACTTTTGATGGCCTTATCCTCTCTGGAAATGCTGTAATGTCTCGCTAAAAACCAGCCAGTTTTGTTGTTTGTTGGTCTTGAACGATGGTCTGCAGCTTGGCAGAAGCCAACCCCTCCACCTCCCGATGACAAACTCAGCTCATACACGTTATCAGATCAACGTCACCTTAGAAATATTGATGTAATATGTATGAAACGTCAAATGGAACCTATCTGTGGTTTTTGAATCATATAACTCAACATTTTCTTCTGGCATCTGGGCTGAAACCATACCGAGATTGAAGTTATTTGTCAGCGACAGCTTTGTTAGACTGTTAATTGCTCTTTTAACTGATAGTTTTATTGTTTAAATAATATTATGTTCATTTCTTTGCTCATTATTCATCATAATGTAAAAAAACAAATCTGGTCACAAAAAAATATTTAGAAGGTTGCATAATGCTTGAAGTGGTATTAATTATTAATATCCCACAAAGTCCTCATTATGACAGTCACTTTTCTTGGACTTCACACAACTTTTTCTTTTTTTTCTTTCTCTCATTATTCTTCAATGTCTCCCTGTCCATTATTTGACTGTCGGCCCCCTGCATTGTGGTCCAGTGGCTGTGGGCCTCTCCTGTGCGCTGTGCTCAGGGGATCCACAGCCAGCCACTTTAATAATACACACATAAATAATAGATATATTTTAAATGCAAATTCTAATAGGGACTTTGGGGGTGACTCAATCATGCAGCATTTGTGGTCTGACCTTAACTCAGGCTAACAAATTACTGGGAGCTCAGTGTTTCTCATTAGGAGCTCCACGCATCATCACACTGCCAAGTACTCCTCAGCCATAACCACAACCACTGTGCACACCATGTAAATGTTTTGCTTTCATCTTTACACAGTTTATGTGAGTTTTTACGTGTGCTTTTTTTTTTTTTTTAGCACTCTCACCACATAGTTTAAGTGTTGGCATGCGGATTTGAGAGTAACACTTTATATGAGATGGCAACACACTCATATTACGCTTCATGCGATCCAACATTTATCAGCAGGAGCAGCTTAATGTTGCTGATATCAGAGTAGAAAAGAGGGCTAATGACACCGCTGCTACTATTGTCTGCATGTTTCTTACTTTTTTCCCCATTGACCCCCTTTCTTTTGCTGCTTTCAGATGACTTTCACAAGTATTAAAACCTTTGAACTCTGAGTAAATTGGAAACAAAAAATTGCAAGAAATTGTTGGATTAAGAATATTATTTTGAAAAAGTAAGGGGAAAATGTCAAGAGGGAAAACAGACAAAGGCCAGGGAAAACTATTAGAAAAAAATATTAAACTATATAACTATATATATATGTGTGTGTGTGTGTGTGTGTGTGTGTGTCTTTCTTTCTTTTCTTTCCAAAATTTGGGTAATTTCCTCTTTCACTGCCAGTAGCCTTCTTTCCGTGTTTTTGAAAGAAATCATAACAAGATATTTGATATGACGATTTATGACAGCTCATTTGACAGTAACCAATACAGATATCGATATATCCACTTTATTTTCCCCACCCAATTTTAGTGATCACGTCTCTTTCATGTGGTATTATTATATTATGCATACTCTTATCATGATGGTCCACTAGCAGAAAATACAAACCTTTACAATGTATGTAATATTCATTCATTGCACAAATTATATTATATAATTATATATTTCTATATCTATATCTATCTATCTATCTATCTATCTATATATATATATATATATATATATTATATATATATATATATATGTTTCACTTCGTCAATTAAAGAAAAAAGTTTTATATATATATGTGTATGTATATATGTATATATATATATATATAGATATAGATATAGATATAGAAATATATATAGATATACATGGATATATTTTATTATGTCATAGCTGCAGAAATCAGCATGTTGGCCAAGTCTCGTATGTCATTTTAAAGCCAATATCTGCAGATAAGGATAACGTGGTGATCGTATCGTGCATCCCTGGTTAAATCACCCAGCGATTAATGGAATGATTAGTCATGAATAAATATGGGTGCTGAAGAATAAGCAGCTGTGGAAGAAGTACCTTTATATATTTAAAATATACTACAGCATCAATGGTCTGATCTCCGTCTTGTCTCCGTCATGTTGAAGTAACCTTGGACAAGATACTGAACCAGAATTTTCCCAAATAAGTGCATGTGAATGTTTTAAACTGAGTAGCAGCTGGAACCTTGTATGGCAGCCTTGGCCGCCAGCGTGTGAATGTGTGTGTGAATCTGTAAATGTGACATGTAGAGTTAAAGCCATAAAAGTGCAAATCTTTTAACCACTCTTACAAGATCAAATAAGAGTAGTCGTCTTGTAGAAAATAAAAAATGTTAAAAGAGAAAGGTAAGAAAAGTTATAGTACAAAGATATGGATTTTTTTTTTTTACTTTTCCCAAATAAATTATTTGAATTATACCTTAGGAGTTACTATTTGGTGACATCTGGCATGTGACAAGGGGAAGTAGGCTGCATTTTTGCACAGGGCCACAAGCCCAGGCTAGGAGTTTAATCTGTGACAATAATCAAGTGTATCAAATGCTTTTTCAAAATTTAAAATATTAATTGTTAAATAACTACAGCTGTAAAATAATTGCAGTAGAGTAAAAAGTACAACATTTTTGTCTTAAATGTATTATAATAGAAGTAAAGTAGCAAAACACTGGACACGGTAGTGCTGTGGGAGCGTTACGAAGCATTACGAGGCACGCTGATTTTCTATAAAGCTCTGCCCACTTAATTCTGGCGCGCTTGTTGAGTAATTGAGCTGCTTACATTGGAAGTGTTGCGGCCTCCAGCTCCGCGTCAGGTTCAAAATGTTCAAAAAAATGAAATTACATTTGTCCTTGATCGTGCTGCATCTTTGTAAATGAAGGATGAGTTGATTAAAAAAACAGCAGCTACAATGAAGATTCCATCCAGATATTAGATATTAGACATGATATAAACTATCGGATTATGATAAATTATAAAATATGTATCCAATGTTCCCACAGACTTCAGTTGTGTCTGAACACAGAGAAGCGACAGACGACAAGCAGACAGACAGGCACACAAGCAGACAGAGACACACAATCAGCAGTTCAGAGACACACATGCAGACAGAGCACACAAGCAGACAGAGACACACAAGCAAGCAGGCAGAGACACACAAGCAGGCAGAGACACACAAGCAGCAGACAGAGACACATGCATTCAGAGACACATGCATTCAGAGACAGAGCTCTACATGTGATTCAGACAGGAGAATCGTGGTCCTGGTGTGAACAGCCAGCCGACTGCTGACGAGTTGCTGCGTGACTGTTAACATATTGGAGCGGTTCTGCGTGGAGTGTGAAGGCAGCGTGAAATGGAAATACTCTTGAGTAAAAGTAGCCGATCACAGAATTAATTGAATGAATTGTAACTTGGAAGTTGAAGTGAGGAATTTGGTGCAAAATTAGCTCATTGCTTTGCTGGCAGATGATACATGACAATGTATAAACTATGTGATGAACTTAAAAACCTAAACAGAGATTTTTATGCTCAACAACAGCAGCAGCAAAAATCCAGTATCGTAACTTCCATCTAATTGTTTTGTCAACCTCTGTAGCTGCTTATCCTGTTGAACAGAAGAGGTTATCTCCAGGTCTGTCAAGTGAAGCCAATTCAGAAGTGCCTTACACCTTCCTGTGAGGCAGCGGCAATATCCATCGAGCCACTTTGCCACCATTCATGACCATAAAAACTGCAGTGTGTTTGGAAATGATTGAAACAATAAATCTGGACTGTGTATCACAGTGAGGACATTTTACTGCACCCTCCTCACAAATGTTAAGTTGTGCCTCCATAAAAGATGACAAAAACACACCACCAATCAAAGAGACAGATGCAAGAATGTCAAATATCATGCATTACCTGTGTAACGAAGACAGGTATCCTGTCATGAGCTCTGTAATCTTAGTATACATGATTTAAACTACTAATGCCAAGATTGTCAGAGTAAATATTAAAAACATGACTGAAAGTGACTGTAAAACCAGTTCTGTTAAAAACTTTCCACCAAATAATAGAAAGTATCAATAGTGGATCAATAAAGACTTGGATCGTTAAGGAGTCTTGATAATTATATCAATATCCATACAAATTAACGATCCCCATCCTTGTTCCAGAAAATGAGGAGTACAGTAATACAGGACTGTCAGTGCCCACAGCTCTGTTAGCCTGTCAGGGCCTTTTTTTGTGAAAAGACCAACAGCCAATGAGAAAACACCAATTCTATTGTCATCCGTCATTGTGACCAATCATGTAACTTCATCACCCACTCTCAAAAAAAAACAAAACGTGTGCCAGGAGCAGATGACCATGTAAAGAAACAGTACCTCTCTATTTGAGAGTTAGCCACATTTAATATGAGAATTCGACATTATAACATCATGACGTCTTTACGACAGAAAAAAAGAAGCTGTATTTCACAACAGTTTCTCTAGTCTTCACATTCTTTGCTGCTAAAATCAACAGCTGGCCATCAGAGTTCCCCACAACTTTAAGTCCCTCCTAATCCCGGACACATGTTTGAAAGTCCCTGCAGCCACAATAATGAGAATCATCATCAGAGCAACAAAAGGCCACACAGTTTGCATCCCTTTGTTATTCTGCTCTAATAACAGCACCGCCAACTATATTGCAACCATAATCAGATTAGATACTTCTGGGAAATAACAGTTGATAATGTTTTAAGAGGAGGATAATATCCCTGTTCAAATTAGTCTGCAAATTGGAATGGAATAAATTGTCTGTTCGACATAATATTTTACCGAGTCTAGAGGCAAAGCAATCCAAAAGTAATAGAAGGCAATACGATTATGATTACAAAATTTGATTAATATGGTGGATCACGCCACTGGTTGACAGTTTAAAGAAGGTGTATGATCGGTTATAAGCTACAGAATACATTTTTCGAGTAAACTTGTATTTTGGTAACACATTGTGGCACGGTTGACAGAATAGTGGATGTTCTGTATAAATAATATTGCTCAGTACAATATTAAGTTCTGTTCTCTGGAGTAACAGCTTAAAAATTAGCATTAATTTGCTTTTTCTTTCTGTGGCTCTGCTTAATTTTACTCTTGAACTCAACAGTGACATCCAAAGTTATTTCCAACAAACTAGAAGTTAACTAATTTAGCTATAATCAATTATTGTCAGTGTAACAGGTTGATTAAATCAAGTAGTTGCTTTATAATTGCTTGGTGCTGGAGTGGAGCTCTTCTTTACATACTGGGTGATTATGTCTTAAATTGCTGCACAGGTGTGCGGGCGACTTTGTGACTCATCATCGCAGCATTAGTCTAAGAGTACATGACAACTCTTGTGTTGTCTCTGATGTGTTTCCGATGTGCTGATCTCTGTTGGTGCAGCGCTGTTGTCTGGGTGCCAGTGGATTTGGCGGTCTCATTCGGTGACGCCAGCCACATCAGGAGGTGCTGTCACTGGGTTTCTCATTTATAGAGAGAGAGTGATTCTTGTTGTGATTTCACACAAATTCAAATATAGAGCATTGATTCTCAGCTCACGGCCCCATAGCCGCTTTCTAATTCATATAAAAAAAGTGATTCACAATTGTTTTTGTACTTTCGGTATACACAAGAAACCTAGAAACGTCCGACAATCCTAGAAATATCCTGAAAGCTGAGTAATGTCCTAAAATCCTAGAACTGTCCAAAAATCCTAGAAGCGTCCTAAAATCCAAGTTATGCCCTGACGTCCGAGAAAATACTAGAAATGTCTAAAAATCCTAGAAATGTCCTAGATTTAAAAAATGTACTTAAATCCTAAATTTGTCCTAAAACCTAAAAATGACCTAAAGTCTTAGAAACGTCCCAAAATCCCAGAAAAGTCCCAAAAGCCTTGAATCATTCTAAAAGCATAGAAGCGTCCTAGGTTCCCAGAAATCTCCTAAAATTGGCCCCTGGCCCCTGGCCTCCTGTCATTTTGTTAAAGTGGCCCCCGGTAAAGCGAGGTGAATATTCCTGGTCTCAGAGGACACCTCTTGTGTTTTCTCCGACTCATTAAAGACGCGCTGATCTCCGTCAGTGCGGCACGGTTGTCTGGGTGTCAGTCGACGTGGCGGTCTGATTCAGTGTTGCCAGCCATGCCAGAAGGTGATGTCATTGAGTTTGTCATTTAGAGAGAGAGACGGTGTGTGTGTGTGTGTGTGTGTGTGTGTGTGTGTGTGTGTGTGTGTGTGTGTGTGCGGGTGCGTGTGGTGATTTGACACAAATGAAAATGTAAGGTATGATTGCTCCCCTTCCCTCCATTATGACATCCCCTGTTCATTTGATCCATTATTGGTGCTATTACTGAGAGCTACGCTGCCCAAATGTCAGCCCAGTTTGAGTCATCTTTCCATTTTATTTAAAAAAAAAAGGAACATGTGTCTGTCCCCACAACACAGCCTTCCCTCTGTGTCGGGGTTGTTTTTGTTGTCGTTGGAAATCCTCCAGCTGCAATTAAGGAGCTGATTTCAAGGGAGCGTTCACGCGGTCCTGCCACATCTTGAGTGTCTCCCGATGAAGCGCTGCATGTCAGGACGACGCATAAAGAGAACGCTCTCAAGGTCAGAGTGAAATTGGAACCGTTTCATCATGAGGCATTATGGGAAGTGCCGTGCATCTGAGGGGGCAATAAATATTGTCGAGCCAAGCACGGGCGGTACGCTGCTCCTCCATGTGTTATTTTTAGGGCCAAGATTTACTGTTGTTTGAATGTTGCAGATGTGTGACCGGCCTTCCACTGATGTCATGATTTGAGCGTCTTCTCTTTTCTCCCCGAACAAACTTGGAAGTGAGGTTGAGAACTAAAACAAAAGGAGTACTGGAAAAAAAATCACGTTTCAGCACGGGATGTGCCAACAGTTGCAGTGCAAATAATGCATGTTGTTCAGACGAAGGACCTCACTGCTGGCAGGTGCCTTAAAGGAGCAGTGTGTGAGATTTAGGGGAAGCTGAATCTTCTCCCTGTTAGAATTCCTTCAGTGTTCATCGTTCGGTTGGTTTTTCAGGAGGTCTCTTCTTCTCAAAAACAAACAGACCAGGGGTTTGATGCATAAAACTGTAGACTCATTAATAAAATTGTGTGTACGCAAAAAGGCAGAAATATGCATACATGCTCGCTATATCAGATTTAGAAAGTCGTGCATACGCCTGATTCTTTTTTATATATCTGTCATTGTGCTGATGGGCCCATGTGCATGAGCCTCTTGCCCACACCCACAATACACCAAACATAGAAGTAGAGATGCTTTGAACAACTGTTTGCATTTTGATTCGTGTGTCCCTCCACTTTTCATTTCACTCATCCAAAGGCAGGTTTCCATTAACCCTCAAATTGTGCAAATTGAAATTGGGAATATGAAATTTGCCTGATGGAAACATGTTACTGTTGAACACTTTTATATCGCAAGAAAGTTTTTATGCTCGCATGAGGTGGTATTTCAGGTGATTTTAAATAGCCATATTTTGCAAAACTGCAATGGAAATGCTTTTTTTGGCTTTTCTAGGTCACATGATGCTATGGCAATGTGCTTGTCAGTGGGAACTGGCTCCCTCATGATGCAGCTACAAGAGCTGTTACTGCATCATATTTCTCTGAGAAAGAGCTGATCATCTGGAAGTTTTTGAATCCACAATTCCTCTGTGACATTGTGGACTATCAGCTCCCAGAAATCCCTCATACGTGGCCGCTCCCACCTATAAGGGGCTCGCCTTTCCATTTTGGCTCCATAACACGCCTACGTGGCCTTCGACTGGAAATAATGACGACTAGTGCTGCAATAGAAATAAAGCTGCTGATGTTTTGAACATCCATCGCCATAGTTACTGAGATGTTAAGTCACAGAACATCTTTCAGGGGAAACAGTCATCTTGCAATTATGTTTTATCAGCATTATAAAAATACTGCTTAAGTTTTGTTCAAATCTGTAATGGAAACCCGTCCACTGAGAAATTTGATAAAGAAAATGCAATTTCACCATCTGTGTTGCATCTGTGACATTCTGCAGCGCTGCCAGGATCAGTGATTCAGTCACAGCGCTCATGTGGAAACTAACTTTTCAAAATGTTCCACATATAAAATTAAATGTTTACACACAGGAAGATGAATGCTAATGAACGTGATGAAATGTATCACTCATAAAATGTTTAAATTAATTATATTATAGTGATACAATTTATATTCTAATTTCTTTGCACATTTTTTCTGCCATGTCTTGATGAGTTCTCCTCGTGTTTTTGAAAGAAATCAAACCAATTTGCTCAGGTTTCAAAGGCTTAATCTGATACTGCTGAAAAAACTCACTACCAGCCTTAAATGACTCTAAAATGACAGCACCAGCGACGGGGAAGTGGAGAGAATATGAAGTGCATTCTGTATTTGACAAGATCACGTCCTTCATTAACACAGAAAAATCCTCAAATAATTAGACGGAGCGAGACACGATTCAGTTTGGCTCACAGATTTGACAAGAAACGGATGTTAATATCTCAGCTCGAAAGGGCATTCTGAGTTTGACATAATCAAGGACTCACATTGTTCACTCGTTGGACAAAATCTTAATTATATTTCAACAAGCAAAGCAATGTCAGATAGCACGCCAACAGAACACGGGCTGACTTTTAGCAAGGGCGCCAAGAGCTCAGCACACATCTGCTTTGTAGTGACTGTTTGTTGACATGCAGTCAGCCATTAAAAGTCATCGCAAGTATCTCCTTTTTTTTTTTAAATTTAAATCTAGAAGGGCAGTGCAGGCTGCTCCACATTAAATCACAGAAAGCCCAGAACAATCCAGTTGAAAATCGACTGAATTATTATCTCGGGCTTTGTGAACCCACAATAGAGATTATTGAAAATGAGCGTGATTGTCTTGTTACTGCAAAATGTGTCAGCCATTGTGGAAATGAAAGATTTTATGCAGAGTATTGTGGGTGTGTGTGTGTGTCTTTTTTTCCTCTCGGGAGAATAAAAGCAGAGTGAAGACCATGTGGGTGTGTCTTGTGTTCCCCGACAGAATGATTACCTTGACGAGGTTAAAAATGAATAAGTGCAGCTGAATAAACCATCTGCAATTCATTGAACGACAGCTGCAGGTTTGAACCGCGGTGCCTACACAATATAAGCGCAAATAGAAAAGCAGAATGGCGAAGATCAGCAAGGTTGCGTCCACATTGTACATTTCTTTTCCCTCATGATTGCACCATTCTCTTACTGCTGTTTCAGAGAATCAAGTTTAGTACGGGAATAAAGCATAATTCTCAATCTGCATACACGCAACCGAACAAAATTAAACTTCTGCAGCCTGAATAGCAACTGTCTTGAACCATAACAGGTTTTTATTGCAGCTGATTTGCTCCCATAAATGGAAGTGCAAATCTATGAATCAACCTGCTCCAAGAGCAAATATTGAAACTGCTGACTTGCACAAAAAGCAAAAAATAAGAAGAAATCCAGAGAATTTTTAAGACGTAGAACAGCAGCAGTGTTTGGGGTTTGGCATCATTAGTGCATACAAGTTAACCAAACATTTATGCAAACAATACATTTTTTTACTACTTCATACGATTCCTATACATTTCAGAGAAATACTGTGATATTTACTCTACTACATTTATTCAACAGCTTTTTAAAGTTTGCAGATAGAGACTTAAGAGTAGATAGAGTATAAAATACAGTTAAGCTTCCATCTTTTCAAGCACTGTATTTCAGCTCTTTGCTTCTTAAGTTACAGCAATTCTGCAAGTTTTACATCGTAGCTTCCAGGTTTTTCAGCAGTGTGGTCAATGCATTTGAGCTTTTTGATTCATTTCAGCTGTCAACTGTCACACATAATTTCTGCAGAAAATGTGTTTTCTAGTTATAGTTTATCTTTGTGTCTTTGTCTATCATTGGCATCAGTAGACAGTGCTGTAAATTAATCCGCCAAATATAACAGGATAAGAAAAATTTGCTCTGCTGCTCTGCTGCGGCTGGGGGATAAAACGATCGCAATATAACTTTTCCTCAATTTAAATATGAGATGGAGTCGATAGAACACATTCCAGCCATGTCTGCTCCGCTCTCATTGTCCGACGGTGTCTCTGCCAGTGTCCGCTCCGCTCTCATTGTCCAGCGGTGTCTCCGTCGGTGTGTCTGATTGTCCGCTCTGCTTTGATTCTTTGCCGGTGTCCGCTCCGCCGGTGTCTGCTCCACTCTTGTTCTCCACTGGTGTCTCCGAATGTCTACTTGCTCTCATTCTCCGCCGGTGTCTCCATCGGTGTCTCCATCGGTGTCTCCATCTGTGTCTCCATCGGTGTCTCCTCTGGTGTGATGCGATTTGAAAAAAATAATCGTGATAAGACTTTTTCCAAATCGCCCAGCCCTGGCTGCAACTATCTACTACATTAACTTCTGCTTGCATTTTAATGCTTAAATAATAACACTAATACTGTTGTGATAAATAATACTGACAAAGTCCATTTTTGCTGCAAAGTGAATACTTGTACAGTTTTTCTCTCCTCACTCATACCCCAACCTGGATGTGTTGTAAACATTTTGTGGATAGAGAAATATGATTCAAAATAATACATCACTATATACAGTACAAATGTAATGTTTATTCCTTATCTCGCCGCTTGTTTTTGTCTTCTAGCGTACTTTCTGATATCAACTGAGTGTAAGATCACGTCAGTTGTTGCCTGAGTATGTTGTGTAATCAGAGACACGTCTCGATCAAAGGTAATTTTCTCCTGAAATATCTGTCTGAAAAAATGCCATTTCAGTGTCGGAGTGTTTAGAGGGGTCGGTTCTTGTGACAGATGGATCCAAAATTTACTTCAGTGACTGTGGGACTAAGGGAACGGTCTTAATCTGTACTTTTTGTCACTTGGTATGAATGAACTAGACTCCTAAAGGGGTGGCACATCGTGAAATGAATTGTGGTTTATCCACTGTCTCTGCTAAACAATTATCTGCTTTAACACTCTGTGAAGTCCAGAGGAGCTTTGGATTCAGGTGGTAATGCTCTGCAGGTTCATCACTGCAACAACCCTACTCTGTTTCGTTAAGAAATATCCATTACAGCTGCTTTAAGTTAAAGTATAATGGGTTTCCGAGCGATATCAGGTGGTGTTTAGTCCTCATAAATCAACCTTGACGTATTTGTTAGTTAGCTGTAGAAATAAGTCTTTGGGGGTAAGATTGTCTCTTATCCCCTTGACATTTTAATATTTTAATTTATGCTTATCCATGGTAATTGTCACAATTATACTTTTTGTCCTTGAACAAGATTGAAAGTCTAAAGGTCTGCTGAACTTAATCAGACGTAATTAACTGTCAGTATTGTAAGTTAATGTGAAAGAAAATTCCAAACCACCCTGAACACAAAAACCTTTCATTCTGAATAGCTGACATCTGCACGTCAGAGTTAAAGCGCTGAATATAAACACAGATACGACATGAATGCGTTTCAGGTAGTGTGGCTTTTTGCTCTTTGAGGGCAACTTTTTAAATGACTCGCTATCTTTAAAGTAGATTTACGTCAGCTTTTTCTCTCTTTAGCTTGTATATCAGGGATACAGGCCAGGGGCCAGTTGTAGACCCATACATGTTTCTCAGATTGTAGAACATTTCTAGCATTTTAGGACATTTTAAAGATTCAAGGAAGTTTCTAGAGTTTTCGGTCATTTTTATAATTTTAGGACATTTCTAAGATTTTCAGGTATTTCTAGGATTTTAGGACATTTTTAGGCTTTTAGGACATTTCAAGAATTGGAGGACGTTTTAGGGTTTTGAAATGTAGAGGATTTCAGGACATTTGTAGGACTTTAGGACATTTCAAGGATTGTGGGGCATCTCTTGGATTGTTAGGAGCTTGCATGGATTTCAGGACATTTTTAGAATTTTAGGACATTTCAAGGATGTAAAGACTTTTTAAGGATTTTAGGAAATTTTAGGCTTTTAAGATATATCCAGGATTTTAGGACACTGGGGGCTTAACCAGGACCTCCGTCAGGGGGTGCAGGGAATTCTTTACTGGCACTTTTTTAATAAACAAGCTCTATTTTGATGCAGTTTTATGCACTCTGACACCTTATGTTTACTAAAAGTACAAAAATAATTCCCAGTGTGAATCACTGTATTTTTATTGTGAATTATAAAATGGTTTGGGGACCACCCAGCACCATATCAGGGGCCAGATTTGTCCCGCGGGCCTTAAGTTGGGTATCACTGCTGTAAGCTGACAGTTTGAAACAGCTTGCGTTAGGGATTCTGTCTCCTCTTGTTCATTTTTTGGCATAATGGTCCTTCTGCCGTGTCCAGCGTTCCTTATTTTATATTAAGGTGCCCCTCAAAGATCTAGGTTGAGCTATCATTACCAAGTAAAAAGTTTTTTTCCTCCTCCTCTTTCTGCTGAAGGCACCTACTTAAAATTTATTGTGGTCAAAGAAGAAGAAAACATTAATATTTATCAGGCGGAAATACAGGGAGAAGAAGAAATGTAATAGTTGTTCTAATTCAAATCCTTTAAATTTGTATTGAGCGAGGTGAGGATGTGACCAGAAATCTCTTGGTGTGTGACCTGCATATTTCCCTGGTAAATGAGACATGTTAAATGATGTGCCAGAGGGAAAATGGGTCTTTTCAAGCAGCACACACTGTTCCGATCATCACAGATAACCAAGCTAGAAGGCCAGGGACCTAATTTAAGGGCTATTTACCATGCGCCAGATTTTCAATGAAGCTGCACCCGGCTGCCGCGACGGGCAAAAAAACATTGAGAAAACCTGCGAGGGTAAAAAAGGCTTTCAACCTTGCATAGTCCCACAAACATGATCATTTTATATACAGTTTACAAAGACACCGGTAATTAATAATTCATCCATCTCATCTTGAGATCCTTTGAATGTTTTGTGAGCTCCTCCTCGGTCTTAGTAGTCTTCCCGGAAAATGCAGCAAAAAAAAAAAAAAAAGGACCAACTTCGATCAAAAACAAAGAGGTGGGATGTGATTAATTCCAGGGCACATCCTCTGGCTGTATCACCCATGACTGATTCATCAGACTTGAGCTACAAAAGGAACGCGGTTTTTTAATCAGAGTCATAATCCTAGATCAGCACTAAAGCGGGATTTGTCTCTAAACGAGTGATTGTTGTCGCCTCTCAACATGTTGAGGCACCTCGCTGTCGAGGTGTAACAATAAATGTTGAACAATGAGCTCCCCCTCCCTCCCTCGGCCTTCCTTTGTCATCTATTCCTCTTATTATCATGGCTTTACTCGTGTGTGTCTTATCTTTTTGTAGCTCCTTTCTTACACTCATCCCATTCATAATCTTCTTTCACCGTCCAAACTTTCAGCTTTCTATTATGAAACAGAGTGAAACTGAAAAGTGGTGAGAATGACATGTTTATGTTTAAGTGACATATCTCTGGTTGCTTTTGGAAATTTTATCCTTGTGGTATAAATCTGGAAATAGTAAGACATTGTACATACCTTAGATGGCTATATGGGTAAAAAAATACCTTAAAACTGAAGCACGGGAGGCTCGCTTCACCTTCTGTTTCCCACAGCAGCTGACCACTGGTTAGTTTTTATGATATACGGCAGTAGAGGGTTTGCACGTGACGTCACAGCATGCGGAGGTCACTGAGGTTACGCAAACACAAAACCACATCTAAAATGGGGGAGAGCTGTTTCGCGATTGACTTTACAAAGAGTAAAAAGTATTTGGAGCTTTTTATATCTATAGATAATCCCTTCTCCAAACACTATGAGGTTACCTGTGGTGTACCACAAGGATCAATTTTAGGGCCGTTAACTTTTAATTTATCTTTTTACAGACCACCAAAAGCCAAAAGAGAGAGAAGCAAATTTGCAGAAACAACTAGAATCCAAGCACCCAAACATGGATTTTCTGTTCCCATTTCATATTAACTGTACTTAAGTAACAAAAGCCGGGTTGACCGATGTTTTGCCACTCAGTCCCACTGAGCGAGGTGTGTTTTCGGGGGGTAAGTGATGTCAACGCATACCCTCTGTAACCAGATTATTATTCTAACAGCTAGTCCATACCCGGAGATATGTGCACCGCAGCTACAAGCAGACTTTAGGGGATGTGCACGCCACAACCTTGTGTAAACTGCAGACCTAAATGTTGGTGCCAAAAATGCAAACAAGCTTTAAAAATCTATTTTTTGACAACACAGGTTATTAACTGCTGTGAAAGAATAAAAAAACAGCAATTTATTTCCACTTCCACAGAGTATTGTGTTTGTAACGAGCTTTTTGTATTGTGACATTTCCCATTTTGGGAACCCCCTGCTGTTAATTCTGGCATCATGTTTTTGAAGGAAATCAAGCCAATTTTGCACGAGTTTTAAAGGGTTAAAGTTGTGGCTGATCTTTGCGTGTTCCTTTGGTACATCTCTTTGGGATATCTGCAGTTGTCTTGCGGCAGCAGTAAGTTTTCGGAATGAGTTTTTATCTAAAGGTCCGTCCTCTTGACCAGGAGTGTGCAGAGCCCCTTTACTGCATCCGAATGAAGTAATGATGCCACAGGAGGCGGACTTTAAAGACACCTCTGTTGTCAGCAGCAGCAGCAGCTGTGCCGTATACAGATTCCCATTTCCCCGACACGAGCCTGCACACTGGTTCCCTGTGCACTTGTTGACAGGAGCTTGTAATCTGAAATAGTCTGCAGGGTTGAGCTGTTAAGTCCCTTGTAGGAGCGGGATATAGTTATGGTGGGAAGAGGGAGGACGAGGAGGAATGAGAGGGAACATCTTCCCTCCAAAGCTTATTGAGCTGTCAGATTTCAGTCCCTATCAGAGCGTATTGATTTCCTGTCACACATCCCACTGTATGTGCTTTTACATCCGCCTTTGACAACAGCGCTTCGCATAATGGGCCCGCTTTGGTGGTTATGACCACATCAGGAAGTCCATCCGCATATCGATCTGTGTTGACGCCAAGCAAAGTCCCTTATTTAAATTGATCCATAACAGAGTGGCCGAGCACTGGTTTCACACTCTGGTCTTTAATGGAAACTATCACAGTGTACATTGAGCGAGTTCGCAGCGGAGGCGTCACAAGCTTTGACACGGAGGCCAACGCAGAGACAGCAAGATTTAATGTTTCCCTTTTCTGTGATGTGTTCTCAGTGAATTTTGAAGAGCTGCCTTGAAATTATATTTTGGCATTAGCATTTCAGTGACCTTTCCTGCATTCAATTCAGATGTCAAAAATTACACTGCTGTGAAGCAATGAGCCAAAAAGAGCATATACACTCAAAACATCCATTGAAATGGATATATTCAGCTTTCTTTTTTTTTTTTTTTTTTGGCATTTACCTAAAACAACATTTAACACTCAGACACAGAGCAGCTAAATTATGCTTCACAATGTCCCAGAAATTTCAACCTGTAAACCAACGATACTCAACTTGCTCTGCTTGAGGGCCACTTTTATAAAATGGCAAAAGGCCAGGGGCCAGTCGCAGCAGCCCCATACATGTGTCTAAGATTTAAGGACATTTCTAGGATGTTGGGACAATTTGGGAATTTCAGGACATTTTTAGGATCTTTGGACATTTCTTGGATTTTATGACATTTCTGAGACCTTTAGACATTTCAAGGATTTTAGGACATTTCTAGAATATTCAGATGTTGCCATGATTATAGGAAATTAAATAAATTGAACATCACCGCTGTAAGCTATATAACAGAGAAGCTGTGGCATTGTATTAATATTAATCTTAAACAAAGAGAGAAGCCAATAAATAGGTTGTGTTGTCCATGGAGACCAGGCCTCATAATGGAGATATACAATGTGCGCACAGAGGACATTGCTTGCGAGAACAGTCTCAGTCTCTTGGCCATGCCCGGACATTAGTGAGAGTCATTAGGCTCATTTAAACGAGGTCGTTAAGCCGATGAAATGAGGCTGTATATTTGAGTGCAGAAACAAAAGAAAGAGCACGCCATTTCCTCATTGGTGCGCAATCTCTTCTGAGTCGAGTGTGCCATAACTCCGGCTGTAGGGAAGGGCCGGGGCGAGGTCTTTTTCGGGGGCCAAATGTCACAAGCTCACAACAGTTCATAACATCCTCCATCACTGTCAGATAAACTTTAATACGAGCAATAACTCTAACAGCATCGTGGACGTGCAGTTAGTGTTGTATACGGACCCTGATAATGCAGCCATTAGAGAACTTTAATTAGACTGTTTTATTTGTGTCACTATTGCTGATATTATTCAGGCGGGGGTGACTCACATTTTCTCTCACCTTTAGCTCTCTGGCAAACACACACACACACACACACACACACACACACACACACACACACACACTGTACTGTACATACAGTAAGTGATTCCAAGCAACGCAATCAAGACTTCTTAATTTTGCACAATCTTATACATTTTATAAGAAATTCGCAATATTTAAAAACAGATGAAGTGAAATCATTAACCCTTAGGGTCTGTTTGCGCATTCTACGCACTTTTTATTCTTCATTTAAAAAAAAATAAAATTCTGTGTTCATGCATATGGCATACATTTCTGGCACGATTTTGTATTTTTGTTTAATCTTTACTTGACTTGAAGTGTGAATTGCGATGACATCAGTCGACGGGTTTCAGTTAACCCTCAAATTATGGAAGTTGAAACTGTGAATAAAAAATGTGCCTAATGGAAACATGTCAATTTGGAAAAAAACTCCCATTTATTGCAAAATGTTTTTAATGTCGCATGTGGTGGTATTTCAGTTGATTCAGAAAATCCATGTTTCTCAAAACTGCAATGGAGACACTTTTTAGTCTTTTCTAGGTCACATGATGCTGTGGCTATGTGCTTGTCAGTAGGAACTGGCTCCCTCATGATGCAGCAGGAGCTACAAGAGCTGTTATTGCATCACATAACTCTGAGAAAGGTGAGCAGATCAAGTTTTGAATCCACAATTCCTCTGTGAAATCGTGGACTATCAGCTCTCAGAAATCCCTCATACGTGGCCGCTCCCACGTATAAGGGGCTCGCCTTTCCATTATGGCTCCACAACACGCCTACGTGGCCTTAGATTGGAAATAATGAAGGCTAATGCGGTGGCTGCAACAGAAATAAAGCTGCTGATGTTTTGAACATCCATTGCCATGGTTACTGGAACGTTATCACCAGAGGAGAAGTCGCTTAACATCACTCAGTTGAAACACAATCATCTTGCAACTGTGCTTTATCAACGTTTCAGTTTTGCACAAATCTGTAATGGAAACGTGCCTACCGTCCACCCTCCGCTGACTGAAGCTCAAATTATTCGGTGTTGATTAATGCTGAAGCTCTGGCGGCTAAAAAATGGTACTCCGGGCATTTCTTGGACCTCTCTTGAGCAGGTTTTGAGTGTCGTCGCCTTGAGAGGATGTTCTTCGTTTGCAACAATGTTTAGGTGTGTTGTGCGTGTCAGGAAACATAAAGAACGTTGCAGTGTGACGGCATGATTAATGTTTTTCACTTCAGCTGTCGGTGGTTTTAATGCTGTGGCTGATGGGTGTATGAACTACTAATGGTGTCTGTCTTTGCATTTTATCGATTGGTGGGTGTGTGATGTGTCTCCTTACATAAGTGACTCAGAGACACATCAGGTATTAAGCCCGATTTTTATGCACATCGGTACTCTAGTTTTATATTTGGCTGCAGGAACCGTTTTTAGTAACATGACTCATCCATGTAAGTGATTAATCATCTAACTCATGAATATTAATATGTCTGTGTCCGTGAAGCAGAAACACTTTTTCATCTCTCACAGTATCACATAACAAACAGGTAAATCCAAAAACAAAATCAAACCGTTTTTTATTTATGCCAGAGGGACTAAATATTGGCCTCAAAACTGCATTTCAAGAATGTTTTTTCTTTTCTTTTGTTTTTTGAAGTCCTAGTTTTCACAAATCTGATGTGCACATGTAGCTGCTACAAAGATCCAAAGCGAGTGTTTGTACGTCTGCCCATTTCACAGGCACTACTGCGACTGATAGCACAGTTACTGAACCCATATCCTCACAAGTTTGGAGGTAAAACGGAGAGGAACAGACGGATGCCAACTAACTAGAGGAATTTCTTCTTGACACATTTGCTGTTTGTTTGATTCTCTACAATAGTGTGGAATGTAACTGCAGTGTACAAGGCTGCTGAGGAGAGCTGGACACGTTTAAAGCAGAGGAAACAAAGGAAATAGAGAATATGTGTGAGCTGCAACATTGACAGGCTCACTGCATCGATTTTAGCTCTTGAAATATGTACTTACAGAGCATTTCCAGTCTTTAAAAAGAGAGGGAAACGCATTTAAAAACATTGACATTCAGAGCACAGACAGGAGGCAGTGTTTTATAGCTGGTATAAATTGATTTTATTCTTACAAGAGTGATAATAGCCCACAATCCATGATTATTATATTTTCTTTGAATGGAAGACGTGTAGTTTCCTCAACGATATTTATGCAGACTTTACTTTTGTAACAAGGCAGTTTTTTTTGTTTTTTTTTCCCACCAAACTGTGTGCCATTAAGAAACAAAACAAGCATGGAGACATCAACCAATCTTCAGAAAGATCCTAATTTTACTTGTCAATTGTAGCTTTCGACACAGGATGTGGACCTTGAAATTACTTTTGCCATCTGTATAGAGGAGCATTAGCATTTGAAAACCCCCCCCAAAAAAAGGAAAAAAAGTTTCGAAATCCAAATCAAGAGAAGCTCATTCACAGGCAGTTGAAAGGCGGCTCCAAACACACAGAAAAGCCTTTTTCTCGTAATAAATCCTCCCATGATTCAAGCGAAGGCCTGTTTATCCACCTGCCGCAGTGTAGTTCATGGCTATTTCTCAATTTCTTTAGGAGTCTCGGGTCTCTAATGATCCCAGCGTGTCTCTCCAGTGTATATCTTACCCCAAGCGGTGTGCAGTGTGGACTCCCCCCTGTGCTTGCAGGAGCACAGAGCCGCAGTGACCACTTCATCTTGTGGGATAAACCGCGTCTTTCAGTCTCCTCTCAAAACCCTGAGGGAGCAGAGCCGGAGCTCCAAGACTGGAACCTCAAAGGTTGGATCGCTGCCACGGGTTACACATGTGGCTGCCTGTGCGCCGCTTTAATGTGGAGGCTTGTCTCTTTGGCTGATGAAGTCTCGAGGCCGCGCGACCAGATCTTTTAAGTCATGGCTTAAAATAGATTTAAAATTTGACACGTTTTTTTGTTTTCTTGTGAGGATCAAAAGTCGACTTGTCAAGGATTAGTTCAGATTTTTCTTTCAGTGGGGTTATATGGGGTACTTGTCTGTAGTAATTTATAATAGTAATAATAATAATGTTTTATTTATAGAGTGTTTTTCAAGGAACTCAAAGACACATTACAAAAGGTTCATAAAATAGGATGGATACACTAAAATAAGTAATAAAATACGCATAACATTAAAGTTTCATCATGTATTATAACCCCTTTTCCACATAAATTAGCGCATGTTCAAGTTTTTCATTGGTGGAATGTAACCAAGTACATTTACTCAAGCACTGTACTTGCACTGTAAGTACACATTTGAGGTACTTGTACTTTGCTTTTCTTTTCATGCCACTCTCTACTTTTACTCCACTACATTTATCTGACAGCTGTGGTTACTTTACAAATTAAGATGTTGTGTTTTTTTTCATAAAAATGTAAGAAGAGAAATGAAATATGAAGTTTTGTTACAGATTAAACTAAACAATAGATTAGACGTGTACAGCTGCAATGGCCAATCAAAAAATCAATTAGCGCATGGGCAGAAAATCAGCTGGCAACTATTTAGTCATTTTCTTTCTCTCTCTCTCTCTCTTTTTGAATAGATTTGAGGTTTTTGTGTTTTTTAATTTTTCTGAATTGGGTACTTTGGCAACTATTTTAATAAAGCCTTTTAGTCATGTTCCTTATTTTGCTGCTATTTTTTTTAGATAGTTTTGAGTTTTGGGGTGTTTTTTATTCTCCTGAACTGGGTACTGTGGCCAGTCTTTTTTTTTTAATAGTTAAGAATTTTTAAATTTTTCTTTCTAATTTTTTACTTTTAAAAGATTGTTCTGAATCGCATTCTTTTACATTTCACACTTTCAGTACAGCGTTGGAAAAAACATAATGGTTTGGCTCTACACTCATACAGACATACAGAACAAGCAATATAAAAGACCAAATGAAGTTACTACAAGGAAGGACTAAAAATATGTTAACATTTGTCACCAGTGAACCATAAAACAAGGAAAATTAAAAGACCATCTAAGATACGAACCAACGAGTGCAGCTTCAAGTCTTTCAGCAGAAGACCGCATATCTACGGAGCCTCATACATAAAGCCAAACATCGTACTAACCCTCGGTATAGACACTAAGAAAAGGTTCATTCACAGTTTTTTTCCTTGATGTACACACATAAATATGCTTGATGGAGGGCAAGAACAGCGTTGTAAATAATTCTGCAGTGGCATCTGTTTCTTCCGCTGAAATCACTGAGAAATTTGGGAATGAGAACGGGCTGAAATAACTGACTGAGGCAGCAGTAGACCAGCCGCTGCTGTTCAGTGACGTTAAATCACCATTTTTCTCAGTGGAGTCTGGCTCTGAAGACACAGATATAATGGCTTTATTTCCCCTTGGAAATTACTGTCTGAGGTGAAGCAGTGAAAAAACTCTCAATATAACGTATATTTAGAGTGATATTAATTTTTTGGAGGTGGGAGTCACAGCTGTAGATAACTTAGTTTACATGTCAGACCAGTTCTCCAAACTGGGGGCGTGTGGACGAACATCTGCTGTTTGTAATATACTTTATATGGATAAGTACCCCATACAACCCTACTTCAAAAAATCTGAACTACCCCTTTAATCCTTGTTCCTGTTACCAGAAATGCTCTAAAGTGAATAAAAAGGGCTGCAAAAATAACATAGTGAGAGGCTTGTAGGCGCACTGGTAATTATATACCTCAGTGGAGTCATGAGGGGTTGCGAATTGACAGCGCTGTAATGCAGATTCTGCTGTACCTCACTTAATCTGCTATTTTTAGGACCCCCCGAATGAAAGGTGATAGGCACTCTGTAGCCAACTGGCGTATTCATTTCAGTGTCCAGAGTTCATCCGAGTGGAGCTGATAAATTTGGTCTCATAATGTTGCAGCACTGCGTCATTAATTAGGCACATTTGCAGCAAATCCCGGCCATTGGCAGCGCCTCCGTTCTCAGTTTAATTACTCACACTTGCAGTCTTGATTCGAGACTTTGCCTCCCAGGTGCTGAGGTGATGTAACACTGTAAAACGCTTCAGTGTGCGCACTTCAGCAGGATGAAAATCCTATGGATGTGGATGGGAGCTTGAAATAAAACGGCCTTGTTTATTTTATTACCATCTGGTTTGAAATATGCACTCTCAGAGCTCATATTTGGGCGTTTTGTCAGAGCAGGGTGGATGCTGGCCAGAAACCTGACTGTTCTACACTTGTGGTCCCTGTTGACCAAAGGCTGCTTTTTTTTCTGCCAGATCTCAGTTCCCAGCAAAGTCAATAGGAGGCTCCATGGGATAGTAGCATCCATCTATCTGCTTCATCAGCTTTATAATCTGTTATCTGTGTAGCTCATGAAACATGCGTCAGACCTGCAGGAGTCCGTAGATTCTATCGATAGATGATTTTTCCAGCTTGTTAATCTCTCTTCATGTACATTAAGTCGACTTAAAGACTAAAAGAGATTTGCACAAGCTTTAAGTTGTACAGAACAAAGCTGAACGTCCATCTCTTCACTGCTGATCCAGGGCGAGTGTTGAGGGCTGGCATGATGCTCTCTTGTAGCTTAAGATTGAAGACAGAATTTTAAAGTGATAGTTCACCCAAAAATGAAAATTCAGTCATAATCTACTCACACTCATGCAGATGTTACGTTGGGTTAAATTTTTTATAGTCCACAAAACACTGCTATGGGTAAAAGGCACTCGTCTCCCAAACAGTTGAAGCAAACAGTGACCGGGATTCAGACGTTAAAAAAATACAAAATAAAACCACAAAATGTCTCCAAAATGCTTGTCCAAAGTAATTCAAGTGTCCTGAAGCCCAGACATGCCAAGTTGTTTTGAAAAACGTCACTGATAGCATGTTTTTAGTCTTCCGGTAGCCTGTAGCTCCAAGTGTGGGAGCCGCATTCACGTATGTACGCTTGTGCCACACCAGCGAGAGCTCGCACTATTCGCATGGCAGTGTTTACATGCTGCCCTGATGCCTCCTACACACACACACACACACACACACACACACACACGCACACACATACTGTATACACACAGACTTGTAGAGGTAGCAGCAAGCAACAAAAAATCCCTTTGTCAGATTTAAAACTCCTGTGTGTTGAATTACCATTGGACCCCTTGTGTTATGTTTGTTCTGCTCTTTGTCGTCTGTATTCGTAAGCTTTCAAGAGACGTGCACACGTGGGTGAAATGATCAGACAAAAGACTCTATCGGTATCCATGAATGAATCTAACATCGAGAATAAATGAGCCCTAATGCTGCGTTCCATTTTAAGTCGTAAGTTTGAATTTCCCAGCTGAAATTTCCGACTTCTGACCTCCAAACATTCGAGGATGCACAACACCAAACATAAAGAAAAAAACATGGACTGGTGTCTCTGTGGTTAGTCCACGGACAGTTGCACCTTTAGCTGGGCCGCCTCTTTGCACACATGAGCAAAAGAGTGGAAAAACCACGCATAAGGTAACAGACGCCGGCGATACATTTACATGCAGAACAGGTTTTACTTTATAAAAGTAGATATCTTATTTTAATTAAATACATGCAAATACACTTTACTTTGCCTTTTAGTTGATTTCTTATCATTTACAATGTGGCCTCCATGGATGCTGCCTTTGTTGTTTGATGTCAGATCTGAAGTCGGGGTACGTGGATTTGCCCCGATTTCAAGTAGGAACCTTTGATGGCGTTCCATTGTACAATTTTAGTCGGAGGTCAGGATATCTCGACGTCCGAGTCGTCTGGAACGTAGCGTAACAACGTTGGTGGCCAGCTGGGATTGTATGGTGTTGTTTTTATTTGTGTGGATTTTGGGGATAATACCCTGGTGGCAAATAATGGGGATCATCAAGTCTAGCAGAAGTCGTTTAAGGACGACCCTTAAAGTTGATCTGCAAACTTGCAGCTCTTATTGTACACGTTGGTAACTGAAATCTACAAAACTTTTTTAATATCTTCTGTATGAGCAGAAATAAGCACAGAAAGGGTGATATAAAAAAAGTGTGGAGGTGAGATGGTAAAGTTGTTGTGCCAAAAGGACGAAATGTAAAGCAGCATTAACTGAGGCGTGTACATTCTTCTCCCTAAAGGTAAATGTTTTCATGAAATTTGTCCTTGACGGTAAGAAGAAAAAAGAATGAGCGTTTCATTGTAAACTGTTTAACTGCCACAATAGCGACCTGACGTTGGGCCCTTTTACACATACAGCACAATCTGTAATGTGAACAGAACAATATGGTGAAGACTGCAGCATCAACAAAACAAGCTGAAGCTCTGCGTCACTGGGGTCAAAGAAAGAAAGAAATGTGTACGAACACGCCGGTGATTGAATTCTTTTGCACAGACAGTAGGCCAGTTTGGAACTCAAATCAGTGTAAAGCCGTGTTTTTGCCAAGCACGTCATCCGGTACAATTTTTTTGCATTTTGATACTGAATAGTTGTGGATGGTAGCAATAGAACCGTCCGTTAACGTCCCCATTTTTCGGCACTAAACCATGGAGCTAGAAACACTGCAGATTGGTCAGTAAGGAATCATCAGTCCAAAAGCCCAAATAAAACTCACAAAAAATTACAAAAAACATGCTAAAAATTAGAATTATTTAAGAAAATTAAATTTAAAAAAGCCCTCAAAATAATATGAAAAAATACCCCAAAAATTTATTTTCATTTTCAATTTATTTTCTGTCAGTCAATTGATTGATCAATCAACTAATCATTGCAACTGTACTTATATAAACTGTTTGGTAATTTTGTTTATACCAAAAAAAGACATTTCATAAAAAATGAAATCGCAATCTGTAACTAAAGCTTAAAGATAAATGTAGTGGAAAAAGTACAGTATTTCCCTCTGAAATGTAGTGGAGTTAAAGTATAAAGTGACATGAAAAGAAAATACTGAAGTAAACTACAAGTACCTCAGATTTGTATATAAATACAGAACTTGAGTACATGTATTTAGCTACATGTCAACAGTCCCCGCCCACATTAAAGAGCACAGTGTGCGATGGAAACGTAAACAGCTCTAGGTACCTGTTTGAAGGTGTTAGTCTTGGTTCCAAAGGTACGATACAGAAAGCTTTTGACGAAAACGCGTCAAGTGTGGACATGTGCAGCCAGCATCCACCGCATTACCCCACCTAATTTCCAGTCTTGCCATTTGGCCATCTGGTTTTCGGCCTTTCTGCCAAAACCTCACCGCGCTTGGCTTGCAGGTTGCATGCATTTTGAAAAGCGTTTTAAAATCTCCCCACACTGCACTCTTGGCAAAGTAGATATTGTTTCCCCTCATATTGCAACATCAATATAAATTCAATTTATTCTTTAGCGCTAAATGGCTGTTTGCCCGGTTAACGCTCATTTAGCACAGCTCTCTCTCACACACACACACACACACACACACACACACACACACACACACACAGGGGCCACACATAGAAGTCATTTTGCTTCAACCACACACAACAGCTACACAGTCATCTCCGGGTCTCCGAGGCGGCCGCTGTGACAGGCAGTGGATATTTTGTTCCCCAAACACTCACCACATATCAGGCAGGGTCATGGCCTGCTGGAGACCTGTGTCTCTCACTGTCCCGGCCAGTGCCAACGGAGGGCAATAGGGTTTCCTGACACGCTCCTCTGGGAGGTGTTACCATGACATGAGGACGTCTCCACAGCTCACATGTCCGAGCACGACTCTAAGAAGCCTCCCCGCCGCCGCTTAGTCCCACAGATAAAACATGTTCACCGAGCCACTTACACTGTCTGCAGGAGAAAAGAAAACACGAGGAAAAGGAGGGGGGCTGAGGTCGGGGTGTGGAGGGTGAGCGCTTGCAACCTCGGAGCACTCATGGGATATTAGGCGGGGTTTCCAGCCCCGCTTTACCACTGAAGCTTGTCGGCCTCGCCCCTCCGATCACGCTTCTCTTTTCTGGAGCGTCGAGCCAGGAGCCTGCCGAGCTGTCGGAGTGTCTTAGCTGGAATTTCAGTGGAAGTGAAAGTCCGTTCCCCTTCAGTCGTTTGGCCCCGGGCTTTGAATTATACAGTCTGTATCCGTAGCCTTTTCTGTGGTGCATCAATAGCATATATATATACCCGCCAGGCGCTTGTGTTGTGTGTTTTCATTATGTTTGTCTGTCGTGCTGCCGGGGGTCAGTGTTAAGTGTTGGCACGTGGAAGGATCCGCTTTGTTTGTGTTTTCAGTATTTTTAGTGCACAAACTGCCACTCATGAACAGTCAACCCCCAGTAATGGGTGACATTTTTCTTGGATTAAGTGAAATTGCCTGTATGCAGATGGTGTCTGCCGATATGACATGTTTTTAAACTGCCGTATTTCTTTAAGAACCAGGCAGGTGTTGTAAATGATGGCAAGCATCGTTCCTCAGTCTCATAAAAACTAAAGTGAATCAATACTGAGCTACCTTTTCTGACTTCTCTCAGGTATATAGACTTTGAGTTTTATAACAGTTGTTTTGGCTTTTAAGAAGCATTTAGATGCCAATTTCCTTTCAGCTTAATTCTGAGCTTTCTTTATTTTGACTGAGTTCTTTGTGCACTTTTTTTGTGGATAGATAATAGTGAGAAAACGCAAGGTTATGGACTAATTATCACCCAAACAAAAATGTCTTAAAAACCTTTGAAATCTTAAACTAATGGTACATAATGATAATATCAGTGTTATTATGTTCAGTTTTGTTTTAATTCTTTATCTCTTGTAAAAAACAAAAAAAAGAAGCTCATTGTGCACTCATAAAAATATTGAGAAAACACAAGGTTATAGACCGATTATCACCCACTGGGACAAATCATGTCCTGCCAAAAACAAAAAAAACCCCAAAACAAAACAAAAAAACTTATAACTAACTTATCAACATGCTTATTCTGTTTCTGGGTAGGGACATTTTTCAAAGAATTTATTCATCTGAAATATAGAAGATAAATAGCATTTTAAATGATTTTGATCGCTTTTTAAACTTTTAAACTAAACAAAATGAGAGTAGAAAGCCATGGGCAACTTAACAAACCATGGTCCAAACACTGTCATGAACACCCCCCAACCCAAAAGAAGAGAGAAATTGACTAAAAGTAAGCAAAAAAGAAAAAAGTAAAAAACAAAAACAAACATAAAAACGACCCCCAAAAAATCCTTAAAAATGGTTAAAAAAAAATAGAAGAAAATGGAAGTTATAAATATAGAAGGTATACATTTTTTCTGTTACAAAATTTTAAATATATAGTAATAATAATTATACATGTAGTTTTCTGGACTTTTTGTCTGTAGATTTTTTAAATTTTCCTCTTTTTTTTAAAACTAATTTTCAGGTCATTTTTTGTCACCTTTTACTGAAATCAAGCCAATTTACACAGATTTCAAGGGTTAAATAGCCTGTGAAAGGCATCTAAACACAGCACAGGAAAACTGATGTCGATCCAGGTTTCAAGGGGTTAATAATCAAAACTTTAATCTTTCATACTATATTGTCCCAGCCTAATCAAAGAGTAAAAACTTAAAACCTCAAAATTAAAGTGTTTTCCTGATTTTCAAGAATCAATGTTATGTAAAACAAGGAATGGTCCGAAATAATTTGTTGCTTTTGCGATCAGAACCACGTATGGAAGTCGATTTTTCAGTTAAGGTACCGACTTGTTTCAGCACAACGCGATTTGAGGTGTCGCAGATTTTTATGTTAAGTCATTTTCTGATTCAAAAAGTGTCGTATGAGCTCCTCCGATTCACCAAAAGGTCTTTAAACGCCACACAGGGTTTGCTTTCTAATGCTCAAGAAATGTTTTCCGCCGTCCTGTCTAATTACAGTCCACATTTTTATTCGCAGTAGGACAGATTCTTTGGAGTAAAAAAAGAAATACTACCTCTCTTCCTCTCCGTCTCTTCAGTATGCAGGCTTCATGCTGAATACGCACCTTCTCCGTCTATGGCACCACGCTGCTCGGCATATTGGGAGCACCACTCCATTTTAAGATGGCTGCCAAAAATGGCGCAGTCGCCTCTTTTGTTTACTCGTGAGATGCTCTGCTATGTTCCAGTCTAATAGATTGGACACAGCCGCCCCGTGGTTCGGCTCCAGCATTCAGCACCATTATGACGGAAGCCCAGAACAAATCCACTTCACATTTAGGTGTCAGCGCGTTGTCATGGAAAAGAGATACCTCTATACAGTAAGTGAATAATGTCCGAAAAGAAAATGAGTTGTGCGCTTTTGTACGCTCCTCAGAGCTGCTGGTCAGTTTCGGACCACACTTGGTTGGAGCTTTCGGACGGAGCAGGAGGAGGAATGAGGGTTTTTTTTTTTTTTTCTCCATTTTTAGAAAAACTGAGAACGATCTGTCAAAGGCAATGATACGAGGCTATGTGATGGATGGGTTTGTCTTACTCTGCCTCTCAATCTTTCACTCCTTCGCTGCCATTTTTTCTCTGCGTCTTTTCTCTGAGGAAAGCCATTATTTCCATCACCCTCCACATTTCAGCCAAATTCGCTGTATCTGTCCATGCTTGGCCAAAGGGAAGAAAAAGCCATTCTGTCGGAGTTGAATTTCATTTCCTTCGCCCGCACATACTGTTTTTTATGATTTGTTCATGCTGTGGGATTACAATGTGATATCATGTCACGGCTGCACGCGCTATAGCAAGACACGGCGCTGACTGCTGTTATTGAAATTGTGATTATAATTAAATTTGTGTACATGCATCTATCTCCCCAGAGATAACCGGGCTGACTGTGGAGGTATATTTCTTTCTGTTGAATTTAAATTAAGCCATAATGGCAGCCCCGCACTGGACCACCAGAAATCCAGCGAACGTTCCCGGTCCATCCATTTGGAATAGATTACCTGATATCAAGAGAACAACTGCACATTAACAGGCCTTATTACCATGCCAGCTGAGTGATATCACACAACAGTGAGCCTCCTCCTCGCCTGCGGTCTGTTATTTTCCTCTTGTGCGTAAAGAGCTTTGCCACCAGAGGAACACTGAACCTCAAAAAGGTAGAACATAATCACCCGCTGTAGCTCCGGCCGGCATCCTGCGCGTTGCTATCACATTGTGTCTGGCAGTTGTGCTAATGACATTTCGCGAGATTAGCTTTTCAATGTAGTATTGTTGCTGGCCTGCTCTGTGTGTGTGTTTAGATGAGCCCCTTTCTCCATCTAAGGCCCAGGCCCTCCCTCATCCCGCCTCCCTTTTTTCTTCTCCTTCTCCTGCTTTGCTCTCACTACACCTCTTTTTTTACCAACCCAGACCTGTTATTAAATCTCAGAGCAGTTAGTTGATTTGATCAGTGTGTGCTGAAACGTTGTTTACCCCAATGGGACCTTGGTGTTATAGACATACTCATCTCTCTCTCTCTTGCTCACTCGCTCTCTCTTTCGCCATTTCTCCCCGAGTCGAGCAATAAAGTAATTTCTCTGGGGAATCTAAAGCCATCTCTTAACTGGAGGGGAGCCCTGCATGTTCAAGCAAAGGTATACTGGCCCAAAGTATCGAGCACAATAGTCCAAAGAGCCGGAGCTGGTCATATTTTGTTACGATAATGACAGCAGCAGCCTTTTGTGTTGTATCTTGATGCAGATAACAGTAAGAAGGAGTCAGAGAATTGATTTTTGCACGAAAACGACTTGATTATGGTCAGGGAAAGATTTTCGTTGATGTAGGTTATGTGAGTCAACTCACATCAGGGGCTGGCGTTTTCAGCAACAGACCTAAGTGGTTAAAGTTGGGAAAACATTGGGGCTTCGGTGGCACAAAAACACCTGCAAAAGCAGCAGTGTGTTGATATAAAACACCTGACTCTGGTGGCACGAATGCAGCTAGAAATGCAGCTTTGTGTTGATATCAAATACCCAGCTTTGGTGGCACAATGAGGCTGGACATGCTGCGATGATTTCCTAAAAACATGGCTGAAAGGTCAACGATGTGTAAATTTAAAAACATTTTGGTGGCACAGATGCAGCTAGAAAGGCAACAATGTGTTGATAAAAAACACTGTGCTTTTGGGGCACAATTGGGGCTAGAAAGCAGCGGGTTTCGGAAAAAAACACCTAGCTTTGGTTGCAAAAATGTGGCTGGAAAAACAGTAATCTGTCAATAAAAAACACCCAGCTTTGGTGGCATAAATGCAGCAGTTTGTCAATAAAAAACACTGAGCTTTGGTGTTAAAAGTGGCAGGAAATGCAGGGACTGTTGATGGCACAGTCAGGGCTAGAAAGGCAAAAGGTGTCAGTTAAAAACACCCGGCTTTGGTTGCATTAACATTTGAAAAGGTTGCAGTGTGTCGATGAAAAACACACAGCTCCGAGCAGCACAAATGCAGCTGGAAAAGCAGCGTTGTGTTGATATGAAGCACCCTAATAACTGGCTTCTGTTGAAGTTTGTGGAAATCCCGCAGTGTCTCACACAGAAGCTAAAGGGTTTCCCGTCACATCTTTATGGCGACGATTCGACACTGCTCAGGCGGCACATTTTGGCACCCTGGTAGTGAGACCAGGCTGCATGCTGAATATCCACGGTGGTAGTTTTGTGTGGGAGTCTGGTTTCCTACCTCGTGTTATTAAAGGATTGAACTGGTGCAATAACTCACACAGACAAGGGCTGGCTGGAGCAAAAATGCAAAGGCAAACACAAAGCCTCGAGCAAACGTTGGCTGTTTATTCGGATGTGGATGTTGTGGATGAGTCAAAGCAATCAAAGCCCCGGATCGAGGCCCCCTCCTATATGTACCCACAGCAGATGGTGGCCAGTGGCAGGCGGTTCTTGTAGGCACATTAATGCTGCCTACTCTGCAGGATGGCAGAGCATATATAATGACAGATTGACAGTGTTTGTCATGTCTGAGAAAAAAAGCCACTACGGCAGCCAGGATCAGACTTCTGTCTCCGCTGCCTGGACAGAAACAAACACGTATATATATTTAAGCCTGATGCCTCTTGATTTGATCTCCCTCTCAGCAGTACACTGATTCTGACATGTCTGCAGCAGTCAGAGGTTTGAGACGGGGAAAAGATCCTGCTAGTTTTGCTGTGTGTGCATGTGTGTGTTCTCATGTGTATCTGCATGTGCGATGAAGCAGCAGATGGATAGCCGCTTCGAATTCTGGAAAAGGCTCTACAGGGCAACAGGGATAAAAATGGAAGGCCGTACTTTTATTTATTGATTTCCATATTCAGAGTGTCTATTTACATCTGTGTGAGAAAAATCACAATGCAGCTATCCGGTTATTTACACCCATCTTTTGATTTATTCTTTTATTCTGTCATCGTCGTGTCTAATTCTATAATTTGTGCTGTTATTTCCGTGTTTACTGCTTATATTCTTTGAATTGTATTTACTCGTATTGGTATGGGTTGTTATAGTTATTTTTGTTTTGTAAGTGTGTCTCTTTTGTCTGGCCTCAATTCGGCATCGTTGTTTGGCTCTTATGGTTATGTTGCTCCTGCAGGAAACCCCTCCCACTTCTGCTTTGCCTTTAAAGGCAACATATAAATATAGTTATTATTATCCTTACAACACATTATTAACAAGCCCACTGTGTGCTGTGATTGGCTCCTCAGTTGACGCTTCAAGGTTGGAAGTGGATAGGACAGAGGCAAAGAGGTCAACTTTAGGGCTCGTACTAGCTAATCTTGGATGTTCGAATCCGAAATTAGTCACTAAGACATTGCTAGGACACCCAGGAATACACACACTGGTGTAAGTGGCCACATTTGTTATTTTACCTTTGGTGTAAAAAGCATTATTGGCTATGATCACCTTGGTGCGAACAGCAATCGCCTTATTTATTTGGATTCGTACAGAATTGAAAAAAATCCCCACCATTTCCAGGCAAATTTCCGGGGAGGGGGGGTATTTTAAATGAAGATAAGAACAATACAAAACATAACATCAATAACAACAATATTTAAACAATATATTGTTAAATTAACACTGCTGATTAATGTTACAGACGGGCAGGACTGATAACGTTGGCTGCCGAGCTCACATGAGTCATTTCATTACTAGCCATTAGCCGCTAGCTTAACAATAGCATAACAACTTAAAAGTAAAGTTTTTGTACTTTTAGTGTACACAAGGTGGCAGTGTGCATGAAACAGCATCAATATAGAGCTTGTTTATTAAAAAATGCCAGTGGAGGATCCCCCATACCCCCGACAGACGTTCAAGTCAAGCCCCTAATGCCCTAATATCCCAGGAGTCCTACATCTTGAGAAATGTCCTAAAATCTGAGAAACGTGCTAAAGTCTGAGACACAATCTAAACTATGAGAAATGCCCCAAAATACGAAAACCATCTTAAAATACAAGAAATGTCATAAAATCCTACAATCGTCCTAAAATCCAAGAAACGTCCAAAAATCCTTAAATTGTCCTGAAATCCTAGAAACATATGGGGCTGCTGTGACTGGCCCCTGGCCTTCTGTCACTCTGCAAAAGTGGCCCTCAAGTGAAACAGTTGCACACAGAACCCGTGTGCACATACGATTTTCAGTCAGTTTCAGCTGGTGCAGAGGAGCGTCTCCCGTGTGTGCGGGCAGTCAAACATACAGATTCATGTGTGCAGCTCCGTGTGCTGACACGTGATTGCACCTTTGAGTGTGTCTGTGTTCGTGCCACATTCCACACTTACAGTATGCGGTCCATATGCGCGGATGCTGCGTACGATACAAAAAAAAAAAAAAAACCTTTCCCCAGCCAGCTTGACAACAAACACAGAATGGCTTGGCACGACTCAAAAATTATTTATCTGGCTCCCCTCCTCCTCTCCAGCATGGTTTTTGTCGAGTCAGAGGAAACCATCTGCTGCCCGGTGATAATGGGCGGCCAGGGAGGAGGGGACTGGAAACAGGGAGAGCAAATAAAACTGAGAGAAAATGACAGGCGCTGTCCCAGAACCTACAGTACCTTCCTGCCTACCTGCAGCAAGTCTGCCATCTTAATAAACATCCCGTCTGATTCTCCTACATGTGTGTGCGTGTGTGTGTGTGTGTGTGTGTGAGCGCCTGCTGTGTGTGTGTGCACGCTTCCAGTGTGTATGTGTCTCTGTGTGTGTGTTTCCCATCTAACCTTGATCATTTTCGAGTCAGGATTGTTCCCGAGCCTGGCTGATACGCTGTCAATGTGATGGCGCTGACTAAGAACCCTTTTTTTTCTCCTGGTGCACTAAAACTGTGACAGCAGGAGAGATTTCTCCTTTTTTTCTTTTTTCCTCTGTTTTTGGGTAAGTGGGTGGGATTATTAACGAGAGAATATTACGAGGCAGGTGCGGGGCTACAGGAAAGCAGAAGTCAATGCTGCGAGTTAATGAGTTGCCTATATATAGTGGAAGATAAAGCGTGGCTGGAGAGGACTGAAGTAAAGCACACAGAGCGAAAAGAGGAGGAAAAACGCTCATTAAAACAAATAGTCGGCTGCAGAAAGCAACTCCTCACCTCGGTCCGAATTTTCCCTCCCCGAGTCTCCAGGGCGCTCAGATAGGATTGAGCGCTCAGGGCATTCTCTGAGTAAACCATTTCAGTTTTCTCTTGTCTGAAGTCGACAGGTTGAGCCGGACAAAAAGACCTGACAGCCTGTCTCCCCCCTAAAACCCAGCCTCGCTCTCTCCCTCCATCACTCTGTTTTCTGCTTTGCCTTGAGATGTTTCCCTTCGCTGTGTTTTTTTTTCCTTCCTTTTGCCCCCCAGCACTTACAAACTGTCAGATAACTTTCAGTATGAATTTATCAAGTGAGTGACACTCATTGAACTTGTCTGCTATTGTGAAGTTGTTTATTACAGAGCAGATGTTGTGCTGCATCAATAGCATGTCATGTCTTTAAGTGTTAAAGCGCCTCGAAAGCTCTGATAAATCCGTCTTAAAGCAGGGAGGGAGAATTTTTCCTGAAATGGGGTCGGTGTCACATGTAAAGCTACACATTAAGAGTGTCAACAAAAATATTTTTAACCGGTTACGCAAGTCAGTCTGCAGGTTGTTTCTCTAGTTAGCTGCACACCAACCAGGTGCACTGTAAAATCCGACAAGTTGCCTTGAAAAATCGTTAGTATGTGAGGAGTCAAAGATTAAAAAAAAAAGCTCTGATACCATAAACCTGATATACTAATAAGAAAAAAGTATCTTATAAGAGGGGTTGTGTTGGACTGGGTCAAACAATTATAAAAGATTATGTTAAAAAAAACAGGCAGCAATTTGTGCAAATGGGTGATTACACATCAACATGCCTGACATAACAGTTGGGGTCCCACAAGGGTCGGAATTAGGTCCAAAAGTATTTTCTACATAAAAAATATGTGCTTGGTATCCAAGATATTGAAATTAGTTTTATTTGCAGATGATACCAATGTTAAAAATCTGCAGCAGCTTTTGGAGGAGGTCACGGCAGAAATGAGAAAATTACAACATTGGTTTGTCATAAACAAGTCATCATCGAATTTGAACAAAACTAAACTGACGTTTGGAAACTGCAATACAGACAAACAAGTTCAGATGATGATTGATAATGTTGATATAGAGAGACTATATGAAAACAGGTTTCCTGGTGTGATTTTAGATCACAAAATCAGCTGGAAACCTCAGATCAACTGTACGGATGAAACTGGTAAAGAGCGTCGCCATTCAGGGAAAAACAAGACCGAAACTGAGCCATAAATCACTGCACATTCTGTATTCCTCACCTGATCTGAATTACTGTGAAGAAGTTTGCGGTAACATTTACAAAAGCAACTTACAACCAATATGCGTACTTCACAAGAGAGCGATCAAAAAAGTACATAATGTGAGATAAAGGGAGCGCAGGAACACGCTGTTTTTAAAGTCACATACACTGACTTTATAGATCTGCTCAGATTTAAAACTGCAATAATCACATTTAGAGCGAGACATAATTCACTCGTGGGCAATATTCAAAAGATGTTTTGTGACAGGGAGGGGGGTTATAATTTAAGAGTTTAATTTTAAAAAACATGTTTGTAAGAATAAAAAAAGCGTGTGTGTATTTCAGTGTGTGAAACAAAGCATGAATATAAATCAAATAAAAAAACGGTATATGGATGAGGAAAGGTTGTGTTAGGGGTGTTTGTATTGTATTTTGTAACATTTGGGGATATTTGTATTGTAAATATTTGGACTGTAAATAAAGCTGGGATAGTTATTTACCTATTCAGTTTGGTGGTAAACTAGGGATGGTTTTGTGTGTGTGTGTGTGTGTGTGTGTGTGTGTGTGTGTGTGTGTACACTAGTTGACAAAATATATGTGTTAAAAGAAAAAGTTAGAAAGGGGTAGGGATGTACAGGTTTGACTTCTACTTACCCCTTTTTGGACACTTTTGTTCTTTTGTTTTGTTTGTTTGTTTGTTTATAATATGTTTTAATTCTTTTTTTTTGGGTTCGAAATAAAGTCATTCATTCATTCATTCATATACGTATATCTATATCTATATCTATATCCATCTCTCTACAGCTACAGCATATCTATATCTATCTATATATTTACACAACACACACACACATATATACACACACAAATATATCACATACATATCTATGTATATATATATATATATGTATAATATACACACACACACAAATATGTATATATATGTGTATATACATAGGTGTGTGTGTGTGTGTGTGTGTGTGTGTGTGTGTGTATGTATATATGTATGTATGTATGTGTATATATATTTGTATATTTACACACACATATACATATATGTATGTATCAACCAGATTAAAACATATATTAGAAAAATAGCCAAGTTGTAATGAAATGTGTTGAGTCACAGTGCTTTGACGAAGTCTTTTAAATTGTTCCATTAATCGGTGCATTTTTAACAGGCCAACGAACAACCTCTAAACTTTTTTATTTTAAAAATAACCTTTCTAACACTTTTGGTGGCCATGTTTCCACGTTAACACGGCTGAGGATTTTTACATCAGAAAACACTGAAAATTCACCAGCTTTAAATGGACGGGGCTTAGAGTCGATAGATCGCTGGCGTAAAAGGAAATGTCTCTTTTATTTCAGCACATTTTGTTCCGTTTTTCTTAAAAAATTAACCAGTTAGTTATCGATTAATGGATGTGTGGCTATCAACAGCAGAATGAACCAAACTGGAGATCCTCACTGCACGTTGATTCTTTGTGAACCCAGTTGTTTGGATTTCAGTGGTTGTGGCGCTCCGTCTGGCTTTGTCGACACGGCTGTTGGAATTCATGATGGCGTGCTTGATAAAGTGGACGCCGGGTCAGGGAGGATAATGGAATTGAGGGATGGAGGGAGGGATGGCGGGATCAGCCAGGACACAGGAGGGGCCTGGTGACCAGGTCTTTTCTATTAACTCTGGAGGCTGGCGGGGGCGAGCGGGGGAATCAGGCTCGCCGCTGCCCTCTCTCTGCCTGGTCGTTAGGGCGAGCGTCCAAGCTGCAGACAGGGAGAGGCCAATATTGCTCAGGGGTCCAGTGGTGATTGACCCGGTGTTTTCATCAGCCTGGGCTTGCCTGATAACATTTCTTACTCCCTTACCAGCGCAGAATATTAGAGATGTGGGTGCAAAGAAAGGCTTAGGGAAATCTTAGTTTGGTTTGGTGAAGTTGCATTGGATTTACTCCCATACACACATCGTCACCCAGCTTTTCATTTTCTTCTTTGAAATTACTTTTTATTCTCCGCTCTCATCCCCCCTCAAAAGGGTTTCTTTCTATTTACTCTATTTGTCATATTTGTGTTCAGAATTCTATTATCTCACTTGACTGAACACAATGTTTAATTCATTGCAAAATTAAGATATACAAAGTCTCGGGGGGAAGGATCTGAATTTGAATGTAGGCCACACTAGAAAGTTAATTGTGGGATGAAGATGGTGTCTGGCAGGTGCTGTTACACCACCTCCCCAGAAAGAACAGACTCGGAAACCGCTAGATCTCCATCAAAAGCAAAGTCGGAATCAATATTGTCATCGTCTGTGGTTGTAAAACAGAAAAATGCTGTTTTTATTTGCAAAAACTCCTGTGCTTGTGAACAGGACGCCCCCCCCCCCCCCTCGCCCATTATACAAAGGCTGTAATCAGCACTCACCGCTAATCATAAGCCAGGATCCATCATCACTTCAAAACCTTAAAAAAACTGTTTGAAGGCTGTGATTTGTTGCATTTTTCATTCAGAATATAAAACTAAATATTGTGTTTAATTAGAAATATAGATCAGGGACACTCAACGTGCTTTGCTTGGGCGCCACTTTTGCAAAATGACGGGAGGCCAGCGGGCAGTGGCAGCAGCCCAATACATGTTTCTAGGGTTTTGGGACATTTCCAGGATTTTAGGACATTTCTAGCATTGCGGGGCATCTCTATGATGATAGGACATTTCTCAAATTTCAGGACATTTCTTGGATTTGAGGACGTTTCTAGGATTTTTAGGACATTTCTTGGATTTTAGGCCATCTCTAGGATTATAGGACGTTTCTCGAAATTCAGGACATTTCTCAGATTTCAAGACGTTTCCAGGATTTTTTGACATTTCTAATATTTCAAGACATTTTGACCTTTGCTAGGACCTTTGTTGGGGTTGCGGGGGATTCTTCACTTGCATTTTTTCAATAAAAACCCCTATTTTGATGTTGTTCCCAGTGTGAATCACTTTGTTATTATTGTGAATTTGAAAGTGGTTGGGGGGGGCCACCCGACACCCTATCGGGGGTCAGATTTGGCCCGTGGGCCATAATTTGAGTATCACGGCCGTAGCTGTTGATTAAATAGATTTTATGTTATTTTATGAGCAAGCTGCTCTGTATGGATCAGGCAGCAGAGCGTGGTTCGGTTTTAATTCTCACACGTGTTTGAGTGTTTGTTTTTTCCTCATATGAAGCTCTAATCACTGATTTTTCATTGCAGGTCTCCGGTCTGTCTCCAGGAGACAACCAGACCCCAGGACTGCTGCTGGCTCCGGGGGTGAGGTGGGGACAGACGCCCATCAACCAGCTCACACCCTGGGATACAGATGAGCCCCCTGCGAAGCAACATCGAGACAGCGAGCCCACGGGTAATGAATCACACACACACACAGCATCACCTACACACACACGCATATGTACTGACAGACACATCCAGCACTTCCACCTGCGGTAGGTTTCTCATCATGGGTTGGCCTGCACACAGCAGATGTATGCATGTACATGGACCACACACACACACACACACACACACACACACACACACACACACACACACACACACACACATGCACACACGCGTGTGCTGCACCCCAGACGGCTCTGACCAGCTACACCAGCATCAGATGCTAATGAGACATCTTGGCTGCTTTGCCCTACATAAAATACATGCTTTGCCTCCACAACATGCATACTTTACATTTACAATCATGCATAATTAACATCCGCAAACATCATTTTTACATAAATCAGCACAATAATGCATAAAATTATAGAAACGTCAGCCTGATATCAAGAAGTTTCACAACAAAGAGAGAGAGAGCTAAATTTCACCCTCCAGCCCCCTCGCTTTTTATTGTCCTTGTTCATGTTATTGTGTCACTGACTGAAGCCGATTTAGTCTAAATTAAAGCTACGTGGCAAAGTCCTCCAAATGATCTCCACTAGGTCTAATTTAGACGCCGACCTTATTCTACTCACGCCCTTTAACAGCGTGTGCAGAGCAACAGCGGCGCAGCAGACCAGACGTGAAGGAGTTAAACCGGTGTTGAAGTTTTTTACCGTTATTGTAATGAACTCGCCCAGAATGGCTCTGCCCTCCAGCAGTTAATTTCCTTCCATTGCTCTGCTGGCCTCTGCCTCCTGCTCATCACAAATGTGTCTCATTTAAGAATAATACTGGCACAGAGATTGTTCCAGTGGAAATTCTCGCTCAACAAATCCAGATTGTAGACAGCTGCTACTCTGTGGCAGCAAAAGCATCAAAACATGTTAGAGCCGCTGCTGCTGCCTGCACGACTCGCATTTCTTACACACAGATTGCTTCTCGGGTTTATTATTAATCCGTTTGATCAGCTACATGCGAGGGTTGTTTCTGTAGCAGAAAGCATTGGAGGCACTCGTACGATGGAAGGATGCGGTTGTGATACGAGCGCACGGAGTTGGACGCGTGTTATGGGTACTCATAGGATCCATGTTCATTTCGGGCTGTGCAATACGATATCAAGTATCATTATTTATTTAATCAAATACCTCAGTTTTGATGTTGCAGACATGTTGTAGAGTGGACTACTATTGCTTTGACAAAATATTTACAAAATGAGACATTTATGCCTCCACTCCGGACACAAAGATATTATGTTTTCATCTGTTTGTCCCGTTTTTGTTAACACAATAAGTCACAAATACCTCGAGGGAATTTCCTCAAATTTGGCACAAACGTCCACTTTGACGCAAGAATGAACTGATTAGATTTTGGTGGTCAAAGGTCACGGTGACCTCATCTGTCTCATTCTCATGAACGCAGTATCTCAAGAATACCTTGAGGGGATTTTGTCCGATTTGTCACAATCGTCCACTTGGACTCGAATTAAAGTAATTAGTATTTGGTGGCTGACGGTTGACTATTACACAAAAATAAACGGGCTAATTATGATAAAATGTTACGCAAATCCCAAATGGGAAATCATAATGAAGTTCAAATATCTAAGAGGTCAAAGGTCATCTTCACTGTGACATCATAATGTTCTGCAAAAACACCTTTCAAGCCGTTACTCAACGTCAAAACTCACAAACAGAGAAGGAAAGATTTGGTCAGATGCTAAATTGGTGACTCTAATCTTTGACATTTCTCAGATTTTAAGATGTTTTTAGGATTTTAGGACCTTAGGGGCTTATTTAGGACCTCTGTTTGGAGGTTTTAAGGATCCTTCACTGTCACTTTTTCAATAAACAAGCTCTATTTTGGTGTTGTTTTATGCACTCTGGCACTTAATGTATACTAAAGGTACAAAAACAATTCTTATTTTATTTTTTATTGTGAATTAGAAAATGGTTTGGGGGCCACCTGGCACCCCAGGACGTAGGATTTTGGGGATTTTAGAATGTGTCTCAGATTTCAGGACCTTTCTTGGATTTTTTGAGATATACAGGACATTTCTGAGATTTTAAGATGTTTTAAGGATATTGGGACATTTGTAGGATTTTAGGATGTTTCTCAGATTTTAGGATGTTTCTAGGATTTAATGACATTTCTAGGATTTTAGGACTTTCTAGGATTTTGGGACATGTCTTGGTTTTTGGGACATTAGGGACTTATCTAGGACCTCTGTCTGGGGTTCGGGGGATCGTCCACTGGTTTTGATAAACAAGCTGTATTTTGATGCTGTTTTATGCCCTCAGACACTTTATGTATACTAAAAGTACAAAAACAATTCCCCGTGTGAATCACTGTATTGTTTCTGTGAATTATAATATGGCTGGGGGCCAGATTTGGCCCGCCAGCTGTAACTTTAGTATCACTTTCTTAGGTCTTATGGTTTCCTCACTGATGTGTCTGATGGAAGAACAGTCCGGCACAGAGCTTGTTCCGGTGGAAATTCCCGCTCACCGAATCCAGATTGTAGACAGCTGCTACTCTGACGTATCAAAGCCTGAAAACATGTTTGAGCCGCTGCGGCTGCCTGTACAACTCACGCTTTCTAATTATAATTCACATTTCTGACATATAGATGCTTGATGGATTATTTATGAGATTACCCGAGAGGGATGTATCTGTGGAGAAACCGCTGAAGGTGCTCTTATGTTGGAAGGATGCAGTTGTGATGGGAGAGTATGGAGCTCCCCCGCTGTGCGGCCCCCCGCTGTGTGACCACAGCCTCCTGCTGTGCAGCGAGGGTTTGGCTGAATTGGCCATGAACTTCTGGAGGTCTTGTTATTGTGCAAGTGAACGATGCTTCGCCCCTCTTCCCTTCCTCCCAGCACCACAGCTCCCACACCCACACCACAGCTTGGAGCAGAGCGTGAGGAGAGTGAGATGTCACAGACCCAGCACACTGCCGCATATGACACTCAAATCCGAGCATAGTGTTGCATATTGATTTGCGCGTGTGCGCTATTTCAAACTGTGACTGGCGTTTGCAACGAAGCCAGCTCCTCTCCACACTTCACTGAACTGTGTTGCCAGAGAGTTCTCTGCCAACTGTGCCAGAATTAATCAACGGTTTCTTTCAACAGAAACTTCACTGTTGTGTCTGTTAAAGAAAGTTTGTCTTTGAAAAAGAAGTTTTGTTTCAACTTTAGTTTCTTTGTACGAAAATAGTTCTTTTTTTTTTTTTGATGCCGTGATTTAGGGCTCAAGCAAACTGTGAAAAACTGGAAAAGATAAATAAATAATAAGCGGGTCCTTTAAAAGGGAACGCAGCACTTTTGAAAATCATAATTCTGAAATATGTGACAGCATTCACGAACATATGGTTACACATCACATCTAAAATACAGACCTCTTCCATTTCGTCCCTCTTTATCATCGACCATTTTTATCTTTTTGGGGGGACAGAGATCTTGAGAGGGAGATAGCAGGTCAGCAGTAGATCCTCTGTAGAAATGGCACATCATTTGAAAGCTGGGAACTGGAAGATTAATTCGTCTCTCAGCACTGTGTGTCGAGGTGTAATTTCGTTTTTGGCGCTTTTTTAAACTTTTAAACTTTAGACTTTAAAGGGGTTCACAACATTAGAATAGAAGTGAATGATCGCCATTTCGATGCTCAATTGTGTCTCATAAGTGTTGCAGCATTTCTTGAGTTGACACCATTTGTTACACAGATTTGGTGCTAATTTTGTCTTTTTTTTTTTTACCACTTGAGAATAAATCAAAATCCCTGTCAAAATCCCTCCAAAATATCACAATATGACGCCAAGACCTTGAGGGACACCATACAAAAATCCATGTTGTAATTTTGAATCAAAAATGTTTGACATTGTGAGATTTCTGTAAAAAATGTTATGAATGAAAATGTATAAAAATTGTAGGAAATTTTATAATACCTATCATTAAGGTCATTTTCTCAAAATGATTTTTTTTTTATCATACTCCTTAGCCAGTACTTACTTACTTTTTTACCTTTTTAAATTATATCATTCATCATCCTGTGTTGGGATTTCTCTTATGGAAATGTATGCAAAAAGCATTCATTTAATTAGATAATGCATCATTCGAATATGTAAACATATTTTTAAAAACTTGAAATTCAAAAAAAATATTTTCTTAATGGAAGTAATAAACTGGGGATGTTTTGTTGTAGAATGTATTTGTTAATTTTTTTACTCTACTCACTTGGGGTCTTATTTTTGCTCTAAAAACTTATGAAATCTTACTACACATATCTTTAAAAGACATTTTGTCAAAATGAGTTTTTTTTCTCATACTCTGAGCCAAAAACCTCCTCCTCATTTTAGTTATAAAAGACATTGATGTTTATGACTGATGACAACATTTTCTGATCTTTGGAGTGATGAAAAGAGACATCAGGTATTTGACTCTGTATGTCAACAAAATAAAACAAGAATTGTGAGTTTGGCCTTATCAAATATTTTCATAATTTTGCTCTGGAAAGTAATGCAAACTGGTGCAAATTAGAATCAGTGACTTCTTTTAAATCACTTCTTAAAACCCATTTTTATAGACTTGCTTATATGTGATGTCATCTTTTTATTTTGTCTGTTTATTTCTTTTTTTTCTTTTTGTTTTTTTAATTTATGTTTTATCTCTGTTTCTTTGTATTATTTTAAAATCAATTATTTGTCCTCCACTTTTAATTTCATCCTAACTCTAACTCTAGTTCCTTCTCGCTCGTGTTCAATAGGACGGTTTGGCTTTGCGGTGTTGTATCACCGTCTTTGTGCACAAGTTATAATTCAATTAGACAATATTGCATTGGCGTTTTTAAACACACAATTCCACACAATGTACTTGATACATGATTCAAATGAAAAAAATGTCTTCAGGCAAGTATTCAGCTGGAGAAGCTCTGTGGGGATATTTATTAGTTAAAAATGTGTCTCCCTTTGAGGACAGGAACATAGAACTGGAGGACAGAAATAACGTATGTACATATAACTTTATCAATTTCAATGCTGCATTAACCCCATAAAACTTTATTAGATGTGGAATTATCATAATAACACATTTGATTAGAAGCCTTTTTTATCAAGATGAGTTACAAAAGAAGGGAAATGAAATACTGGTGGTGCGCTATGAACTGAACTGAACTCCTCTGTTCTCCTCCTCCTCTCCGTCTTTATCTCTTCCTCCCTCTCCATCCTCCTCAGCCTGAACTATTATATCAGCGGGGCCAGTATCATGAATAATGTGGGCCTTTTTTGTAGCTTTTTGCATGCTGTGATTTAGCCTTTGGCCCCTTGGCAGAGTGGTGGGCTATTTTTGGAGCTTGGATCGCGGCAGGCGGAGCTACAGAGACGAGGGAGTGAGAGCGAATGAGCGAGCGAGGGAGTCAGCGATCAGGGCCAATATGGCGGCGTCTTCCCAGCACACCCTCAGCATCTAACGCCTCGGGGTAGAGAAATGATTGGCTCCGAGTGTCTGGGTAAACACAGACTCCTACACAGATAATGTGTCGACTGCACCGAGCATGTATGCTCTCACATTCAGAAAAGCATTTGCTCATCTTGTAGCGGAGTAAATCTCTTAATCTTATTATGATGTTGATCTTGGGCGCAGATCTGTACATCGCTGGGGATATTTTTTTTGTTTGATATTAAGTCTTGAGTCAAAAACAAACTTGGACGGGAGCGGAGCAGCGAGCTGACAGTTGTGGCGTGGAGAGGAACAGACTCAAGCTGGAAGCTGTCTTCTCATGCTGTTTTCTGTCTCTATTTGATCATCAAATGCCAGACTTCAAATTACTCTGCCCCGGTTTTTGGCTCTTTCTACAACTTACACGACCAAAATCAATCTACTCTACATGAGCACATTTACTCTAAGATTTCACGGTGTTTTATGGTTTAAATTCTGGATAGACAATTGATTATCTCTCTGTTTTTTTATATATTTATTTTTAATGTTTCCGTGCCAACGATGGCCGGGACACAGAGGCATTATGTTTTTAGGCTGTATTTGTCTCATTGTTGTGAATGTCTCATGAACACCTTCAGGGATTTTCTTTCTTTTTTTCAGATTTGGCACAAATGTCCAATTTAGGGGCTGACAAATTATAGGCTGACCGATTATTGGGGCCGATATTTGGCATTTTGACGATTATCTGTATCTGTATTTTATTCTAATGATAGCCGCTAAAATTAATATTAAAAAAAGTGCAAAGAAAGTGTCAGCATGGGAGGATCTTTTACTTTGGAAAACCTCAGAGAGCTATTTTCATACATTCCAAATTCCTAATTTTTACAGAGATTTTCATTTTTATTGTAAATGCATATCAGTTTCAAATATTGGTTTTCGCTCTCATTAAATACTAATAATTGGTATCGACCCTGAAGAACCAGTATCAGTTGACCCCTAGTCCACTTGGATTCAGCGCTGAAGTGATTAAATTTTGGTGATCATGGGTCAAAGTCACTGTGATCTCATCCGGCTCATTTCTTATTTTCAAATTTGGCACAAACGTCCACTCTGAGTCAAGGATGAACTGAGTAGATTTTGTTGGTCAAAGGTTAAAGTCTAATTCTTGTGAATGCGATATTGCAACAACACCTTGAGGGAATTTCTTTCAATTTGGCACAAACGTCCACTTGGACTCAAAAATGAACCGATGGCTTAGGTTGTTGAAGGTCAAAGGTGACTTTAACCTCACAAAACTTGTTTTTGGCCCTAACTCAAGAATTTATAGGCTAATTATGACAAAATTTCACACAAATATCTGATAGGATATAATGCTAAAGTGATGACATTTTATGTCCAAAAGGTCAAAGGTCAGCTTCACTGTAACATCATAATGTTATTCTTATTATAAAACACTATTCTGGCTGTTATTCAGCGTCATAACTCAGGAACAGAAGGGGAGACATTTGGTCAAATACTGAATTAGTCACACTAATATTGAAACTGTGCTGATTATATTCGTAGATCTTTTGCGCTGTCGGGGGAAGATGCGTCTGAAGCGTCCACATTTTTGCAAACATGAATGTAAACTGTAACTCTAAATCCAGCTTCTCTCTTCTTTCTGTGTGTTTGACCACAGGTCCGACCTGGGCTGCACCAGTCGCAGCGGTGAGCCAGCCCAGCCTCCTGCCCCACACCTACGCCCTCCCCCAGCCGCCCTCCTTCAGCCACAGTGTGACCGCGCAGTCACCCATCATCGGAGTAACCCCTTCCATACAGGCGCCGGTCCCCCCGCAGCACCCTCTCATGACAGCTCACTTCCAGCTGACGCCACAGTCCACCCAGCAGCCGCCCTCCATGGTCCTGAGCATGCCCAGCCAGCCTCCGTACCCCTCTGCTCAAACCACCTCCGCCCTCGCCGCCCAAGCCAACCAGGTGGTCCATCCAAACCCTCACAGCGTGATGGGCAACGGCCACTTAACCTCTCATCCGGGCCTCATCCAGCCCCCCGCTCTGCCTCTGACCAACGGACAGGCGGCCGCAGCAGCGGCGGCGCAGGCTCAGCCCACAGCCGCAGACAATCAGGACGGACCGAACGGACTTCAAATGCTGCGGACAGTCGGGATGGGAAAGTACGAGTTCAGTGACCCGGGACATCCTAAAGGTAAGCACAGACCGCTTCAGCTGCTGCTCTGCACAGGCGGATTTTCTGAGTTTTTCAGAATCACTCTCTTCCAGATATGAACCTGTCACGGCTATCTTTGAAAGGCTAAATCAAAGCAGATCTGTTCAGCGGGCAACCTCAGCTCAGAAGTGAATCCAAGCCGGGGAGGTGTTAGGTATTAAATCAATGTACTCTTAGCTCTCTGTTCCTTGTGACCTCTCCTTATGTGAGGCCGCGCTGGAATGAATCTCGCAGGCCTCTGCCCTCCTCCTGTGTACCCGAGCAGTTTGGGATGCCAGCGGTCATAAACAAGGCAGCAAACACTCGAGCGAGGCGTTGTTAAAATCCAACTTGCAAACAGAGCCAATTCGCTTCAAAGCTGCTCCAAGGTCGCCGAGAATGGAGGTGCACCAAAAGCAGCAGCAGCAGTGAAATGACTGCTTCTAAAAACCTATAACGCTGCCTATAGTGGGCTCTTTGGAGAGAACATGTTGTGCTGATCTCAAACTACCAAACAACAGAAGCATCAGTACTGGTGTGAACTGAAATTGGTTAAAAGTGTGTCAGGTTTATCCTTCCACCGCTGTCGGAGTTGCAGCACTCACCGGGCCTACTAAACACAAGACAGGAAGAGCTTTCAGCCCCCTGCCCTCGCATCTCTCCCCGAAAATCGTTTGAAGCCTTGTTGACTTGTGTTTGTGAAGGTGCTCCTCAGCTCCCGACTCATGCCTGAGTCTGCACGCCGTAAATTGGTGTTTGGTTTAACCTTGGAGTTTATGACGCAGGGCGCTAGAAACAGATGTTGGCAATTCCCCCGACCAATTTTCACATTTAATGAAGCTTTTAATTTAGGTTTAGATTGTTTTCTTTTTCCTGACTCAGTTTGATCAATAAAATGTGTGCAAATGAACTTGTAGATTGCAAAAGAAAAAAAAAGAAGCAATTATTTTGGGGGCCCGCGATACGTTGAAATGAGACTGCAGGTAGAATTGGAAATGGATAATTAGACGTCGGCTCGGTCCGGCCGCGGTCGAATGAGAGCTTTTTAGCTCCTTTGTCGGATGGACCGTCGCGATCCATTAACCGCGTGCGCGTCAAAATTTATTGACCTTGTTCTAACAGGCCAAAGAAGCAAGAGTTTAATTGGGATTACAGTATTTATACAGAGCGGTTTTACAAGGCTGCAGGATTGTTAAAATTCAGGCAACACTGTTGCTGTGATTCATTTTATGAGAATATATTCAGCTTGTGTTTTTACAGTTTGTCAGCTGCTGTATTTCAAAGGCAGGAGGGGAAGCATCCCTGTGTCAATTTCTAGACACAATATACACTTGAAAATCTTGTGTATGAAGGTCAAACTGCAAATAGAGGCACTTGAAAATCACATCTCTTCAACCATTGTGGCACTTTTTTTTTTGTTCATTCCTGCCTGGCACTGAATAGACATTAGTGAGGGTAATGTCACACGAACAGTGGGACCGAGAAGAGCACCAGTAAATTAGCAGCAGTGACATCTCTTCAACGGGCTCCTGAGTGGCGAGCCCCCCCCCCCCCCCCCCAGGAACACTTAACATAGCAGCTGTAATCACAACAACGCCGCCTCGATCGCCCTGCCCCTCAAGACACTGTCCACTGCGGTCCTTCTGTGTCCGTCTTTCTGATTATCTGTCCTGTCGCCTTTCTTGCCATCCCCCTGCTCGCTCACAAATCCCAAGCTCCCGCCGCTCTTGCGCACTCTTAAATCAATTAACGTTGCATATAAGTGCGGCGAGTACTGTCCTGCTGTATCGGCATGGTGAGGAAACATGGAGGGTGTGCTCCTGCGACCTGCGTTCCGCCTCGTTTCTGTTGCAATTAATTTTAACCTGCTGTTGGCTCTTTTTTCTGCTTCTCTGGAGAAGTTTGTGAAAAGAAAGGAAAACAGCGAAAGGTGAGAGGTCATTGTTTCTGCAGCTCTCTAATGGCTGAGGTAACGATGAAAGTGTAGGCGAATCTGATCCCAGGGCAGAGTGTGAGTCACACATCGGGAATAGAGCTAGGCGGAAAATGATGTCCCAGCATCCACACAGATGGACAAATAGGCTTTATTTCTTCTTTTTTCTTCCTTATTTTGCTTTATTTATGCTTTCATTTGTCCTCAAGAAATGTCTGTCTTTAAAGGGATGGTTCACTAAAAAAAGAAAATTCAATCATCATCTACTCGCCCTCATGTGGATGGAAAGTCAGGTGCAGTTTTGTAGTCCACAAAACGCTGCCGGAGTTTCACAGTGAAAAGGCGTCGCACTCATCACCCAAACAATTGAAGCAAATGGTGGCCAGGATTCAAAGCGTTACAGAAATATATAATAAAACCACAAAATGTCTCCATACTGCTTATCCAAAGTAATCCAAGTGTCCTGAGGGCCCGACGTGCCGAGTTGTTTTGAAAAACGTCTCTGAAGTATTTGTACTTCATCCAGCACTGCATGTGGGAGACTTTGTTTAAATAGCTGATGAAATATCATCCAGAACGAGGTCTTAAAAAAGAACGCATCCCAAACAAATGTAGACAAAACCTGGACCTTATTGTCCATGTTTTTGTCTAAGTGACTAATGGAGACAGAATTTTTTAAAACTGGTCCAGTACTGAAAGAGGACACTGAAACTGGCAGCAATGTAACCACTCTGAGCCATATGCACTGTCAGTGTATGTTCAGTAAAAGTGTTTTTGCCACTGACAGGCTCAGATTCTTATTTTACATTATCAAAATGATCCCGACAGAGACAAACCTTTATGTTAAAGAGTAAGATCCTTTTTTTAAAACTGAAACAGCCCCGAAATGGCTATTGCCAAACCCACCACACTCTGTTTAAATAAAAATGTAAAATATGCTGGCTCTACCTACACTAAAATGACTGATTATTTAAATGGAGTCAGGTGGAACGATCTTTTTAAAAAGGGGTTGTCTCTGTAGGAATCCTTTCCATAATGTTGTAAGACACTTTATTTGGCAACTTAATGTGTCATTTTTGATTGATTTTATATTTTATACAGAATCTGAATCTCACTATGAGTTACTGTTGTTTACAAACTAAAGAACAGAGAGTTTCGTTCCATTTTTACTGTTGTTGCAATTGTATTTTTTTGTAGTTAATCATAAAATATTCTCAGTATTTTTGCAATATTGTTGAGAGAGAGAGAGAGAGAGAGAGAGAGAGTAAAAATACCCTGAAATGTCGTGATATTTCACATCCATATCCCCCTTAAACAAATGGAGGTGTAACAATCCATTGATTTGAGTCTATACATTACTCATTGAAATTATGCAATTTAAACGGTGAAAAGTGAAAACATTGATCCATATCATCATCTTAAGGACATGCCTTTATTTTGAAATTCTATGTCATATGCTGCATTCATGTGATGTCAGGAGGTTTAAAAGTTTAGTAGTTCATGTGCTTTGAGATTAAGTGGAAGCTCTTAAGAAGAAGGATTTCATTTTAATGCTGAAAGCATTTTTAAAAAGAGGTTGATAGCTGTTTCCAGTTTATTTATTTTTATATATTATTTTATTTTTATACATATATTTTCTATAATATATTGAATTTTCTATATATTTTTGTATTTATATGTACAGCAGTTAACATTAATATCATATGACACTTTACATGTGATCAAAAGTTGATATTTTATTAATGAATTATAAAAATGCTTCTTACTATCAACCAAGTATTGACTTTTACATGTTTATTTTTAATTTATAACGTCAAGTTGACAACTCTTAATAAAATAATGTTATCAGTGTCAGTTTACTCGCCTGCTTTAATGTTAAAAGTTCGCCTGCCTGCTACAGCTAATAAATGCAAATGCCAAAATGTGCAACTACTAAAACTAGCTACTAAACAAAATATGTATGTATGTATATATATATATATATTATGTTTTTTTAATCTTTCAGTTGTTGACAATGCATGCTTTCCGCCATTTCTGTTGCCCTTAAACGTCACACAAACGTCACACAAACGTCACAATTCGGCAATTCGGGTATGCGCTCCTAACTGGTAAATACGGTAAATACGATATTTCTGAGGAGCATGTGAAGGCAGCGACAGTCAAACCGGAAAATGATGAAAGACAATGGCGATATATACTGTGGGATAAACCAGGAGCGGGGAAATATATTTGTATTTCGGAGAGGATGAGGATAAACCAGGGATGTATTATAGGAATATACAGACGGAGGACGTGTCAACGTAAACAATGACGTCATTCGAGTAACGACGACGCACCTTTCTGGATGGTCGCTAAGCTAGCGTCTTGCAGCAACATTAGCAGCTCTGTTTTTGGCTGAAAAATGTGCGTGCCCCCGAAATACAACCGCGCTGTTCTGTCGGGAGATGCGGCGACTTTAACCAACGGACTGTGAGTACGAAAAAGTGAAAATAATACATGTAAATTGACAAGCTAAACTCCGCTAGCCGCTATGCTAATGAATGTTGTGTACAAGCGCTTATGCTAATAATGTGTGAAGAGCAAAACACACCTGTGTACCTGGACGGTAATTATTTAGCCGAATTAATACTCAAATTTCAAGAAATTAGTAAAAGGTGACACTGGAATGACGTCAAAATTAATTGGGAAAAAAATGGAGGGGGTTAGAAAAATATATATTAGAAAAACCTCTGGAAAATGTTCAGAAAAAAATGAAAATAATTCTCTTATGAAAATTGTGTTTTTTAAAAAAGGATACATATTTTAAAAATAAATATTTTTAGGTGCGTTTTGAGGGTCATTTTCTTGTTTATTTTTGTTTTTTACTTTGATTTTTTAAAGCTTATTTTTTACCTATTTTTTAGGTAATATTCTTGTATTTTTTTACTATTTCTTGCTCATCTTTTCAGCCATGCCTTGTTAACATGTTGTTTTCTAAATTATAATGTCTTATAATGTCTTATAATATTGCCTTTATAGTCAAATCCTGGCTTCTCAAACGTGATTATTGGACAAACAGTTTAGATACCAAAGCCACTGCTTAAGTGATTGTGCTGCTGCATTAAAAAAGAAAGAAGAAAAGCTTGAGCCTCTGGACACAATGCTGGTAAGCGCTGATGTGCAGAGGAGGTTTGTGGCTTTTTGATGGCAAAGGCCTGGATCTTGGAGGAGCTGACAGAGCTCTTCCTCCTTAATCCAGCCGCACAACAGGCCGCAGTGCGTGCCCACGCGTGCGTGCCTTCAAGTGTGTGTGGCTGCTCGCACGCACAACTTCTTGGGTGTGACTGCATGGATGTTTTGTCAGATGTCAGCCTCATAGCCTTAAAGCCAAACACCGCAGTGACAGAAATCACACTCCGTGTTTGATTTGGCTTTGCCTTCAAAGGGAGCAATTTGTCTTCGCTCTGCATCAGTGGGCACATCAACAACTGTGTGCTCTCGTCTCTCCGTGGGTGTATGTGTGTCTGTATAGGTATCTATCTGTATTTCTGTTTACTGTATATATAGTATGTGTGTTTGTGTCTGTTTGAGCAAATGCCATATGTTTGTGTGCCTGAGTTTGTGTGAAGATTCACACGGAGCAGCTTGAGGCAGCTTTAACCTCATCACCTACTGAGATATGCCAGTCACCAGGCTGTGATCTGCCTACCTGGTTTCCCCACAGCGGGGCTTTTCATAATACCTGCCTGTCATAGTGTACAAATCAAACAACACACCGTCTTGTCGATTGTTAATTTCCTTCACACCACCCACTCCTCGCTTATTTTTTTATTGTCTTCTCAGACAGAGAAGCTTTTCGAGCACCTAAATAATCCATCTGTAGCCGGAGCCAATCACAACTGTCGGCACATTGTGTGAAATGCGGGGATGACAGAGAAAGACTGACATTGTTGTTAGAAAGGACAATAAAAAAACGACAGAATGGGAGGCGATAGAAGAGGAGATAGCAACAGAGAGAGGGTGAACATGAGAGAGCGAGAGATGCTGAGAGTGGAGTCGGTGTGTGTCTATTGACCAAGTCATTAAAATCGATGGTTGTCTTGATGAATATCAGCCGAGGGAAGCTAGTGCAGAGCTCAGCAGGGACAGACTCGCTCGCAGCAAACGTGACCAAGCATCGTTTAAAGGCAACTCACAAATGAAAAACACAATATCAAAAAGGAAGTTATTATTTCCACATTTCGAAGGCTGTTTTTAAGGTTACCGCTGTTACATATGCCAGCCACTCAAATCATGTTTTTGATATCGTTTTCCAGCTAAGTGTGAACCAGTGGCGTCATTATGCCTGGGCATTTAAGGCCTCTGTTTTGAATGTTTTATAAAATGCCCTGGATCTAAATATACAGGCTATATGGATAGTTTCAAAAATAAGAGTAGTCCTCAGGGACTGTTTTTTATCTATAAGAGGAGGGGCTTGATTTTTACCCTCCCAAAGCTACAAATATATTTCCTTGGGCCTCCCTGAGTGACTCTGGGAAAATGTGTGAATTATTCATCCCTCATGATGTGCACAAGAACCATCGTAAAAATCTAATTCCATTGATAATTTCTGTCGTTACACTTTGTTGCTATAATAAATAGTGTAATTCTGCAGATTTTTATTGGGGCATGTTTTGTAAGTCATGTTTTATTAAAAAAAAAAAAATTTAAAGGAAAAGAATTGCAGAAGTGTTATAAAATCTCAAAAAAAAATATTGCGAGAATACGGGGAGAAAAAAAATCCTTCAAAATTCTAAGAGAAATTTTTTTTAAAAAGTTAATAATAATAATCAAATAGAAAATTAAGGAAGAAAATTGCCCAAAAAATGTATAGAAAAATGTTTAAAGAAAACAAAAGTTTTTAAAAATCACCAATAATTTTGATTTAAAAATAATAATAAAAAAAGCTCAAAATTCTTGCCTTCCAAATCTACAGGCCTGAAGGTTTGGGAGGCATGGTTTGATGAAAAAAAAAAAGCAAATTAATTTTTCTGTGAAAAGTTTTGGCAACATTTTTTTTACAAAAATTGTAGCAATGTTTTTTCGTACACAGGTCTTGGCTAAGCCCCCAGTGTCCTTAGCAGTAAAAAAAGTCCTGTCTTGAACTGTTGGTAGCTGTGTTGCAAATCCTGAGTGTCGCAAACTGTGACGCTGAGGGAAAAACAGTTTTTGTGGTTAAATGCCTGAAAATAAGAAACACGTGAAGCATGGTTGCTGGAAGCTTTAGTTTGAAGTTCGGGGTCGGAGACAGATCTGCTGGGCCACCTGCTGCCTTGCTGAGCATTAGCCGCCTCTTTTTCTCATGTCAAACATCATTTTAATGCTTCCTTCCACCTCACTGACCTTTACCGCTCCCGTATTCCTCTCTCTCTCTCACACACACACACACACCCACACATCGGCAGAGACGCACATATGCGCACAGACGATCACATGCATAAATGCACACAGGGGTGAAACACACACACTACTATAAGAGAGGGACACACTAGTCTTCACACAGCACCCAGCCTCCACTCTGCCCAGGAAGTTCATCTTCCAGTCAGCTCACATCAGCCGTCATCTGGGGACCAAGCGGCTCTGGAGCTGCTAGTGAATGCAATTAAGATGCCTTGCTGAGTTAAGATCAGTGTTTCACTTTGCTACGGCGAGCCCCGGCGCAGCCTCACAGCCAGCGTGGGCTCACCTCTCCTCTGCCGTGACCGTTTCATCTGCCTTATCTGCCTTATTCAAACCTGGCTCTCAGTAAGATTCTAATTATGTGTTCATTTTTGTTTACTTTGGGGCAAAGCATATTGGCGCTGCCGCATTACTGTCCACTCACATGTTGGTTCTTTGCGCATTATGGCTGCGATATTACCAGTAAGTGAGGAAATTATAGATCCCTAAATTAGTGAGATAGCGACTGTTTACAAAGGAGAGCTGTGTGTGCTGGTGCTGTTTATTTTAGGGGGTCTCAAGGCTTTTTTCCTGACACTTATCGTACCTCATCAAAGGTTATATTGGAATCGAGGTGCTATTTAATTGTTGCATCGTTTCACCTTGTTACTGGTTTATGATGCCTTTGGATTTGATAATAATGTTTTATTTCTGGAGGTGTTGTGCTTCAGAGATACTTGTCTACAGATCAAAGTAATTACAGTTATTAACAGTCCAGTATTTAGGATTAATGGGGATTTAGTGGCAGCTAGTGGTGAGGATTGCAGATTGTGACCAGCTGATACTTCTCCCAGTGAGATTTCCTTCAGTGTTCATTGTTAAGGAGGTTTTACGGGAGACAAATTATCCGTAGAGCTCTTTTCCTCTCTAAAACAAACAGACCTGGTGATTTAAACCGGTGAAAACACAAAGTAAAGCAGTGTCACACAGTAAATCAGTGTTCCTCTCACCCTGTTTGGCTCTTCACAGACTGACCATGAGCCCAACACCTGTTAATTTGCGCAAACCTTTTTTCTTTTTTTTTTTTCAGAATTTAAAATCCAGATGTTGAGGTGGTTTTTACCAGGTGCAGAATTTCACACAGAGGTCTCCTCTTCTCCAAAACAAATGAACTGGGAGATTTAAATCGATACTGATACTATTTATTAGTAGTTAATGAGACCAATAACCAACATTTGGAACCGATATGCATTTACAATACAACCGAAAATATTTGTCAAAACTTAGAATTTGGAGTTTCACAAAATCCAACACAAAACTTTGTTTAAATGCCTTTAGCAAATGCTAAATCAAAACTTAAACGTTAAACGTCATATATAGCAAGTTCCCACAACTTTTTAATTAAAAATTAATAAATCAAAAGTTTTTAAAAAGTTCCTGACATGTTGACACTTCCTCGTTTTTAATTAATACATTTTATCAATGATCATTAAAATGAAACGCAGATACAGTTAATCAGCAAAATAATCTGCCAGGCTGATAATCTGTTGACCCCTAATTTAAACAGGTAAAAACACTGAATAAGGTAGTTCTATATTAAGGAATATCAACAATTAATCATTAATTTGGTTAAACACCATCACATCCTGATCCAACAGTGCTGCTTTGGAAACATTGTGCCCACACTCCAGTCTCCATAGGTCCCCCCAGTGAGTAAGGGGCTCACTTAGAGCCAAAAAATGTCCTTTAAAAACATACATAACTGATTAATTACTGATTAATGGGTGTCTGCCTTCCAAAAGCCAAATCAGCCAAAACTGACTTCCCTATTTACGATTTAAATCAGTGTTTCTTTATGCTTCTGGCACATCACAGCTCCGAGCACATGCTAATGTAGGTTCATCTATCTGATAACTTAATGTGTGCTCACCTTATTTCTGTTTTCATACATTTACAAGGTTTTTACATGGAGCTGAATCATCCACAGAGGACTCTTCCTCTCCAAAACAAATGGATCCGGTGATTTAAACAGCACAATATAAAGCAGTTTCACATTAAAAAACCTTGTTTTTCCAATGCTGTTTGGCTCATCACAGCCAGGCTGTGAGCCTAGCACCTGCTAGTGACATTTTTTTCATTATAACTTGACATCCAGATAGTCAGAGGTTTTAACCGTGAGCTGAATTATCAGGAGAGGTCTCTTTTGTCTCCAAAACAAACAGATCTGGAGATTTAAACTGCTAAAAACACTAAGTAAAGCAGTTTTACAATAAAATTCAGTGTTTTTCCAGTGCTGTTCGGCTTGTCGGTGGCCAACATAAAAACACAAGTGGCTCTAATTAGAGTCAGTATTTGGTTTGTCCGTTTGTGGCTACTATAGACTAACATGGTGTACTCTGTAGACGAGGGCCCGCTCACTATGCAGATATAAACAGATCATTTTAAGGTTACAAAAACACAACAATTCTTTTTTTCAGGTGTTTATACACTGCAGAAATCATACTTGACATAATATATTCCATTTGAAAACATCCTCCTAAACCCTCCACACTGGTCCTTTAAGTAGACATAAAGCATACAGTATCATCAGTGTTATTAGTGATGCGTAAATATTCATTTTGATTCAACCACAGGAATAAACTGCTAGCATGACAGCCCGTTCAAACCAGTTATTAAAAACACAGCCAGTTTGTGATAGCCACACTGAGACCATTAATCACAGCAAGCACATTAATTAAACCCTCCCCTTTCCTTTCTTTCTCCGTCTCTCTTTCACTCGATGGAGTGCATCTCTGCTACACCCTCACTGCCAGTTACACCAAAGTACGCCTTTCACTTAGACAAATATAATACTGATGTGGTGTAAGAGTTTTTTTTATTTTTATTTTAATTTCCAATATGCTGACTGGGATGAGTGTCTGCAGCGTAAGCAGTGGTAAATTAATTAAAGTCAGTGCGGTGTTGTGCTGGGCGATTATCTTAAAGCTATCCACATCAGGATTAGCTAAAGCAGAACTAGAGTTTTATTATCCAAAACAAGCTTAACTTGGAATATGAAATGCATGGATTTTTAAGTGTTTTTTCATATGCATGTCATAGCATTCCTTAATCCTAGGTGGCTCAAGTGGAAAAGGGATTCACAAGAGCTGGGAATGCTAGAAATTATTAATGAGGCTGAAATTTATTCCAATCAGCCCGGACCTGGTATGTGCAGGTAATTCTCTTAAATGAGAACATGCAGCACTGAGGAGATATGCTTATGAGTAACCTTGGCACATGAGTCCATATGGGGCCCACATATTAATGATCCTGAGTCAAACATCTCATTTTAGAGCGCCAGGCTACGCTCTTAAAAATAAAGGTGCTGACCTGAACTGCACAGAGTTCTTTGGCTTGTTCCCGTAGTGCAGGGATATTCAGCTTACTTTGTTTGGGGGCCACTTTTGCAAAGTAACAGGAGGCCAGGGGCCAGTCGCAGCAGCTCCGTACACGATTCTAGGATTTTAGGACTTTTCTACGACTTTAGGATGTTTGTAGGATTTTAGGGCGTTTCTAGGACTTTTGGTCATTTCAGGGATTTTAGGACATTTCTGCGATTTTAGGGCATTGTGGGTTTAGCTAGGACCTCTTTGGGAGGGTGTGGCACTTTTTTTTAAATAAAAAAAATACTCTTTTTTATGCAGTTTTTATTCACTCCGGCTCCTTACATTTACTGACAGTACAAAAATGATTCCTGGTGTGAATCACTTTATTTTTATTGTGAGTTAGAAAATGGTTTTGGGGGGCCACCCGGCATCCTATCAGGGGCCAGATTTGGCCCCCAGGCAGTAAGTTGAGTATCACTGCTGTAGGACCTGTCCATCTTCTAAGGGTGCCAACACCCACCCAGGATGTTCTGCTAAGAGCCTTTTTATATTCGAAGAGTGTCATCGAGAACCCATCTAGGAGGTTCTTGTGAGAACCCATTTATATTCCAAAGGTGTCATCTCAAACACACCCAATGAATATAACCGAGAACCCATTTATGTTTCAAGGGTTTCATGTAGAACCCACTCTGGGCGTTCTGTTGAGAACCCTTATTTATTCCAGGGGTTTTATTCAGACCCCGCCCAGGGGATTCGACTTAGAACCCATTAATAAATTCCAAGGGTGTAATCCAGAACCCACCCAGTAGGGGCTCAAACAACGCTAAGTGACTACGTCACCCATACATCTCTCCTCCTCTAACCAATGGTTTCAGTTCTTGATGGATCTCTTTGTCTTACAAAGAACCCTTGAAGAACCCTTTATACAAAATAAGGTTATGTGTAAGCAAATGGTTCTGCATAGAACCTCAGCCCTTCAGGACGGACCTTTATTTGTCAGAGTGTACCTGACGCTGTCTCTTTAACTTGGCTAAGGATGGCTTTCTTCGAGATGTATAACAGTTTCTCGTTCAGCTCCGGTTCTCCGGAGGGAGCCAAAGGAAGAGGGAGGAGGAGGAGGTGGAAGAAACGTGAGGTGAGCAGCGGCAGCGTGTCATAAGCGGAGGAAGGAAAGCTGCTCGCCCTCGTTCTTTCTCTCCCTCGTTATCGTATTTTAAAGGAGAGGAGCCCTGCCAGGAGCCCCATACATTATATCCCCCCACAGTTAATATAGGGACGGCGGATAGCTCATTAAGATTGATCATTCCTCGTCCACCTCGTCCATGCAGAACGCGGCTCCGGCTTCATTAATCACCGGGATTTCAAGATAAAGCTCAGTGGCGGCGCAGTCGCAGGACCCGGAGCCTGACAGCCCCGGCTCCTACATGCATAATCACAGACGCAGTGCAGCCGCCCGGCTCCCCTGCCACGCTAGAGGGGGCACCGCATCCACGCCTCCCTCCCTCCTCCATCCTCTCCTCAACCTATACTCTCCTCCTCCCCTCCTCCCACCTGTCCTCTTCACTGCAATTGTCTGTCTGTTTCTTTCACTCGGCTCTACTCCCACTCACGCCATCACCCCTCCCATGCTGTTGTCTCTCAGCGTCGCCTCCAGCCCCCCCGCCATCCTAACATCCACCTGCTTCCCACTTATAGCCTCTCTTTTCTCTTTATTTACTCCCATCTCTTCTGTCTCATCTCCTTCCTTCTTCATCGTACCTGCCACCTGTTCCACGCTTCTCTAACTTTTTTCTCCGCCTCCTTGCTTTCTTCCCTCCATTGATGCCGCTGTTGTCAGCCGTTTCTCTAATAGCCTGTTTTTTTTTTTGTTTTTAGCGGGTAATGCCGCGGTTAGCAAAGTGGCAGTGTGAAACTTTAGAGAAGAGGGGATTAAAGAGGGTAAAAAAACCCACTGCTGTCATCCCAGATTTGTCTCTGACAGCTGGACCGAGTGTCAGATGGCTGTTTTTATCCAAAACGCCCAATCAGACCGTCTCGTTTGCTTTATTACCTTCACAAAAAGTCTGCACTTTTTGTCCAAAGCCTCAGCTAGCCGTATGAGAATTATGTTTTCTTGGAAATCTCGATGACTTTTCTTTAAAACCAGGGCGAATTGGTTCAATGTCTTTCAAAAACATGGGAAGAAAAGTAATGGGCAATTTAAGAATAACTGATAAAAAAATAATAAGAAATTATCATCTTTAATATATATATGTATGGAAAGTAAAACGATGTATAATAATTCTGTAAAATAGTTTTAAATATATGTTTTATGGTAATTATAAATATAGTTTGCTGGATAGAAAAATTCTAAATCTACTATGGTAAAAACAGCTGAAAGCAATGTCAATAGATTAATGGCTGTAATCATTAGTTAAAAGTAACATTAATGGATAAATTGTTAGAATAGTAAACTAATAGTGATGTGCCTCTCTAAATAGTAGCCCAGTAATTACATTGACAGTTTGACAGTATGAAAAAATCTTGTAAAAATATCGATTAATAGTATTAAATAGCAGCTAGTTAAATTAAAATAACTGCATGTAGAACATGATGGGTTGTTCTGATGAAGTGGTACTTAAGATAATGTGACAGGGCTGTGATGATAAGTCACAAAAAAGAGGTTAAAAAACACTGTTTTATGTGGTTAATGTGGATTTATATCCTCTTTATAGTCTATTATGTAACAATGATTAATGTTTTATAAGCTGTACAGTATCAGAGCAATGCATTTAATTATGTTCCAACACTGGTTTTAAGATTATTTTTTTTTAAGGAAAATTCAGAGACCCATTTTAATCTTCTCGTGTTTTTGGGTCCCATCCCAGATTTAAGAATACACACACACACACACAGTGTTAATGTGTAGCATTTGTGATAAAGTGCACACTCAGAGCTGCAGGATCATGCATTGAGTATTCGGGAGAGGTCTTGGACTGGAACAGTGCCATTTCCCGACATGAAACGTCCACTGCCCTCAGTTATGTGGGAGCAAATTGATTTATGTGTAAAGTAGTGTCAGAGTGAATGGAGGTTACACCTCAAATGGGTCTGAATCTCAAACGCCTCGTGTCAGAGGCTATTTTGTGTGACAGGATTAATTGCCACCAGTCAAATGTCGGTGTGTTATTCCGCACATCAGCCATGAAAAAGGCAGTAATGCATTATCAATGAGGCCGAGTGTAAACACAGCAGATGTTACCAGGAAGTTAGTCGATAGCGGATGTTTCTCTCTAATGAGAAGGCGTAATAGCAACAGGGAGAGGACTCGGTATCCAAAACAGCAGCAGATGTGCCACAAAAAAAAACAACATCCAGAAGAAGTTCAGCAGTATTAGCTCGCTAATGTTCACGGTGTGTTCACTTATTTGAGTGGATTGTCAAACTTTTTCCTCAGCCAGAAACTTTTAAATGGGTTTGATAATGCTTGCAGGGCATCTAATAAATACTAATGACAGGACCAGACATTAGCAAGAAAGGCGCCCTTCTACAACTCATTATTCCACCGAGTTAGCAACAGGCTTAGCATGTGAAGATATATAATTTGTCTGTGACTTAGACAAATGATAATGGCCTGAATTGCAATCAGGAGATCTTTGCAGGCGAGTGGTGCACTCTGTAAGTTTGAGACACTTAAAGGGACAGTTCCAGATTTCTGAAGTGGGGTTGCGTGATGGGTACTTATCCACAGACAGTTTATTACGTACAGTAGATTCAGTTTGTTAAAGAAGCAGCTGGAGTCTGACATGGAAGCTAAGCAATGCACTGTTACAGTGAGGTCAGCAACAAAACACGTTTTAACCACCTAAATAATAAACCCACCTAAAATAATCAATATCACATTAGGTGTGTGCTATGTTTAGAGTATTTTCACTGCTTTACCTCGTGAGTTACTCTAATGACGATGATGCTGTAGAGCAGTGGAAGTACCACAGCACTGTTAAGACAAATCATGGTTGTTTTGGAGCACCATGATGATAATTGTGGGGGTTATATTGATTTTTATTTATAAGTCACAGTCTGCTCAATAACTACAACTCAGTAATGAGATGTCTTTGATTTTATGTCCTTGTAGAAGACCTTTGTTTTAGTTTGACTGATTAGAGTCCTGTGTGGTGCTGTATTGTATTGTGGTTGTTGATGTTGTTGTGGTGATAGGATGTTGTTGTTTTTTTTGTGACAATGTAATGTCATGTTGTGTTTCGTGTTGAGACAAGGAGGAATATTGTAGCTTTGGTTACAGGGTTAGTTTGCATTCAAAAAAGTGACACGATAACACAAACTAACTGATTGAAGCAGCAGTAGACCAGCAGCTTCTGTGTGCAGCAAGCTAAAATTACTGTTTTTCTCAGGGAGTCTTGTTGCTTTGACAAGAACACAAAGTGTCTTTACATGGACACAAAGTACCTGTTTATAATTGAGTTTTTGGAGTATCCTGTTTTTGTGTTTGAGGTGTAAACACCATATTCCGTTTATGAAAAAAACAAATATGCCATCTGCAAAGACTAGATTTTTTTCATCTAGATCACTCTGCATTGACAGCAGTTAAAATTAATATTATATTACACTTTACATGTGATCAAAAATTAATATTTTACAAGTGAATCAGTTAAAAAGAGTCTTACCACTGACCAAACGTTGACTTTTGCCCACCATGTTTATGAATTTATGAAGTCAAGTCGGCCACTCGTGTCATAAAATAACGTTTCAGTGCTAGTATACTCACTCGGCATGCTTTATAGTTAAAAGTTTGCATGCTTGCCAAATCTAATAGATGCATACACTAAAATGTGCAACTAATTAAAAGTACATGACAGCTGCTTAGAGTTTTCTGCTTTCTGCCATTTCTGCTGCCCTGAAGCCTCATGCATTTCCCACGCGTAATTACGAATTTAGAGGGCCGTTCATGTGCTTGTTATTCTTAAATATGTTATATACGATATTTCCAAGGAGCATATGAAGGCAGTATTTTTTTAAGGTGACTAAAATACACATTGCTTAGCTTTAGCCTGCTTCTACAATCTGGGGTGTGCTGACAAACATCTACTGTATGTGATAGACTGACTATGCATAAGTACTCCCATACAACCCAACTTAAAAACAAATCTGATCTATCTCTTTAAAGTCATCCTTAGCAGTTAGATAGTACAAGACGAGATGCCTTGGCAGCAATATGCCATTGTCCTATTAAGTGAACAGAATGAGGTTTGTTGCTGGAGGCTGCAGCTATCATTATTCTGCTACAGTAGTCATTGTACCCATTGTTCCCTTCTCTCTCCGATACAGATATTGTTTTCTTATGTAATGCAGCTTGCTGGGGTGCAAAATAAAAAATAAAAAAAAGAGTATTATCTTAGAGAGTTACACTTGGATTACAACTTTGCAAGGACACACGAGCCATACATAGGCATTGGAGCATGCTGGGGACAATCAGAATTTGTGGGGCAGTCCAGTCGTCTAATAGATTGTTTTCTATCCCTGGAGAGAGATGGAGAAAGAGAGATGGAAAGTAGGAGAGGAGAGGAGGAATGAAAGAGAGGAGAAAAAAAAACCTGATGAAATGCAAAGATTACTCGCCTGACTCCACTGCAGGAGCTCATCTCAGGTGTGCAGTCTGCTGAGAAGACTCCCACATACAAGCTAACCCCAGCACCAACCTTTCTGCTTGGGCTGCTGTGACTTTCACAAAACTACCCAGTAAACACACATTGTCTTCAGGGGGAGATGTGACATTTATCTTAAGCTGCACTGCTGACATGGGGTTTATTTATTTATTTTTATTTTTTTTCTGTGTGTGGCTGCGTCGCCTCGCTGTTGAGGGTCAACTCGGAGGAAGCGTAGCCCACAGAGGCGAGTATCACCCGCGGGCAAAGCTCGTGAGGAATGCACACAAACCAAACTCATAAACACAGTCGAGGTGTAAGACAAGCAGGGGGGTGCAAATCTACATTCTCTCACACATACGCTGGCATCTGTGCTCGACCACCAGTACGTGCCTGGGTCCCTAAATGTTAAGAGTGCCTGGCACAGCTGAGGCTGTTGGTTCCAGGCGGCAGTCGGAGGCAGCGGAGGAGAAAGTAACTCTAAACTTTTAATTAGTACTTAAGTGGAGTTTGCACTTTGTTTTATGTTTGGTATATTTGCACTTTAAATACGCAGAAAACAACTTCACAGCTATGCTTAAAGGGGCTTGCACATGATTTCCATAGAGTATTTTTTAACATTTAAAGGGCAGCAGTGCTTTGTTTTTCCCTAATGTCGCCTCTGCTAGTTGCCTTTTAAGGAGTAGTTTAAACTTTTGTTGTATTTATGATCTCATTGTCATGTCACCTGGGGAAAAAAAGGTGTTTCTATGCCAGTGTGACTCCAATAATACAGCAACAGCAGTGATTGTCGTCTGAGTATTTTTCTCATTTACAAACCTTTAATCACCCAAAGCGCTCTTTGTCAGCTCGCACTTCTGAGTTGAAAAGCTGTAAACATAATTAATTTTATTTTCAAATACTCTTCTTTTTATGCCATTGTAAGTTTTTACAGCAACTGTCTTGGAGACATTGAGGTACAGAGCTACTTTGTGCTGTGTTGATAGATGTAAATTCATGTTAATAATTGGAATTTCAGGATTGGGGTGCTGAGGAAGTGCAGAAATTGAATTATTAAATACCTTAAAGCATGGGTCCTTAGCCGGAGCAGGGAACACCAGCTGCATATGTTGTATAAAATGAAGTCTCACTTGGTTATTTAAATATATTTGGTCTTTTCTTGTTATCGGTTGCCTTAAAGCTGTGAAGTCACTTGTTGGTTGTATCAGCCTCACCCTCTGCACTTTCACCTGTGGTTTTTGAGGTGAACAGTATGTTAGAGCCCCCTCCCGAAAAGTTACAAAACATCTCTTATGGCTCATGATAATGGCCGTACAGTGGACATACGTGCATAATACAACTAAGCAGCCAGTGTGTGAAAACAGGTGCTGCACAGAGATATAATGTCCTCTAGCCCCAATGAATGCACAAGGATTCATGGGTAACAGTTAGCATTTCATTAATGTTCTGTACTGTAAACTCCTTAGGTTTGATAAAAAGGCCAATTTATCTTCAATGAAGATATGTTGGATTCATGTTAATGTGTATTTTTTAGACACGTTACTTTTCAAAGAAAAAAATTAAAAGAGAAAACTTTAAATTCTGAAGAGGTAATTTGGCGTCCCCCCCTGCAGTAACTCTGAAGACCCCCTTGGGGTCACTTTGAAGACCCATACCTTAAAGGAAAACTTTGCCACAAATTGAGCATTTGTTTATGAATTAGTCATGCCGTTTTAACACCGTGTTAACTTCAATTCATGAAGAAAACCTTGTTTTTCTCGCATGCCTCAACAAACATTGATTTTTGATTGGCTAGAGAAGCATAACGATGCTAACCTGTGCCAACCTAAGCTCCACTGATAGTTTGAAAATATTATTTATTTATTTATTTATTTATTTATTTTGAATGAGTTTTCCTCCCTACTGTTTTTTTAATCTTATTTTCATTTGTGACATTTACCGGACAATTTAACAGACCTACTCATATACGTTTGTCCATCTCAAACTCTGTCAACAAACTTTAAAAATATTTTTAAATAATTTACATCAAACAGAGATAAATATTAGACTTTTGGCATACTTAATACTTTAGTTGAAGCACTATAGGCGTCACAGACCTGTTACAGCCGCCGTCCATTATGGATGTTGTCGTCTAACTCATTGCATTGTGGGATATTTATTGGGGATGCACGATAATATCGGCATGCCATCAGTATCTGCAGATATTGCCTTTTATATTGCCATTTTTGCCAATATCACAAAACTACATGTATATGGATAGATGGATAGATATAGATTCACTGACAATGTAAATAATCGTTGCAGCCCTAAATGGCAGTGACTTGCTCTGCTCCTGTCACCGTGGCATGTCGGTGAATCTCCCCTCATCTCCGGCTCAGCATCAACATACATTGAGTTTTCTTGTGGAGAGTTTTTAAAGACAACATGGAGTGTTTCCTCCCACTGCCTGGGGTTATGAAAGTTCCAGTCAAGTGAAAACTCAGACTTTGGATGATGAAATACCAGAACGGACAGGCTACCTGACTGAGTGCCCGGAGACAAGTTTGATATTTGTTGCAGTCGTGCTGTCGTGGTTTAAGGTCAGATCTCATTCACGGTGAGCGCTCGGAACAGAAGCGATCCAGTAAAAAGCTGCTTTTTAGAGCAGCTCTCGTGTGAGTAAGTGTGACACACTCTCAGTTGGTCGCACGCACAAGTGGACGCGACCATCCAAAAGAACTTGGATGCTCAGTCAACCCTCTCAAGGTGAAGTACGAAATGAAACATAGTTTGCGCAGATGTTCTCTGAAAGGTTGCATTCATCCAGACCTGTGTCCAGATGAATCACTCCACTCAATTAGTGCTGTTTTTCCACCGGCGGTTATAATGTGGGTTTGACAGAACTCTGGACCTCGCAGTCATTTGTATAAAATAGTAACATAGCAATTTAATTACAAGGGAAGACGGAGAAAGTGTTGCACACCCACTCAGTTCTAATCAAATCCCCCTGCAAGCATACAGTATGTTATCTACACCAGCCAGCAACATTGTTATTAGGATTATTCTCTTATGACATTGTCTTGCCTGAAGTCGAGTGTGTGTATTTGTGTGTAGGTAGGTTTACATGTGTGCTTTGGTTCTGCGTGTGCACGGCTGCACGTGCGAATCTTTGCAACAGCGCTGGTGTGTTTTTGCACATCTCCCCTCGTTGTGTTCGGGGTTCGAATGAATTACTCAACCCCGGGCCGAGTTTGACAATGACGTCCTCCAAAAGCAGAAATGTTTCGCTAATCTGTGATGCGGCCCAGTCCACTTTTACAATTTCATGTGGCATAAAAAAACAAACTAAAATCCATATTGGCATGTTGCCTCTTTGGCACTATGACAATAAGCCAATCCACGAATTCAAAGCTTAAGCTTGGCTCGAGTAATAAAAAAAGTGAGCTTTTTTCCTTAAGCATGCAGCCCTGTTTTCCTAAAGCATTTTATCTCAGCTCCCAAAAGGAGTTCTTATTTTAAGTAAAAAAGTTCTTGGATTTTCTTTTCAGAAAGCTTCTCAGACAAACTTATAATGCAGAATTCCTGGATAGAAGAATAATATTACAGTAAAAACAAATTGGAATCTCAATATTAAGGCATTTAAAAGCAATTGTGATTCATTCATAGATGATTAATCAGTGTGGTTATCAACCCATTTATCTAAATCTATTGTCAGTTTTGGATGAATTCCTTGTGATTTGTGCAGCCATATTGTTTTATTTCAACAAGCAATTTGCACAATGTTGAGAGTGATAGAGGAAACATAAATTATCCAGTCAGAGGCTGTTGCCATGGAACAATTTGGCTACTGCCTATGATAAATGTGAATGTGTTTGTTGGCCACAGAAACAATTTTTGGTGTATTGGTGCATAATATAATACAGGAAGAAAAAATCTAAATAAAAGAGAGTACTGCAAAAATCAAGACACATAAATATAGAAAAAAATTGTACTACTAGTTTATTAGAAGTTTCTTTACTAGTTTGTGCAGAAGAGTCGGTGTCAGTGGGGTTCCTGGGCCTGGTTGATGAGGCCAGCTGCAGTCGGGGAGAAACTGATCCTGTGGTGTGAGATTTTGGTCCCGATGGCACGCAGCATCCTGCTGGAGAGGAGCGTTTCAAAGTGTTTACCTGCTTTTCTGCTGCTTGTCAAGGCAAAAATATTGGACGTTGTGCTGCCTCGCTGTTCTGTATTAAAGATACAGTTGAGGGTCATACAGGGTGATGGGGCCCCTGAGGTTGAGTTCTTCCTAAAATCCACAAACTTCTCCTGTGTCTTCATATCATTGAGCTCCAGGTTGTACAGAAGCGACATCCAGACACTGAGAACGGTTCTTTACATTTAAATAATCCAGTCATATGCCAATACATTCTTTTTGTGGTATATTTACAGCATTTGTCTGTTGTGTAATCGCCTGTCATGGGTCAGCGTTGCATTTTCGCTATCTATCGTCCAATCAGAGCCATCATCCCCGCTGCACACCTCCGTCTGCTTCCAGTGGCAGAAAACCAGAAAAGCGACTGCCACTTATCATCGGAGCAGTTAATTGAAGTAATTAGTATATAATTATTAGTTAATTCAGTCTTCATCACATCTCATTAGTTCGTCTTTCTGCACCACTCACTTTATTTTGTGAACTCTGTCGTAAATGCCACTTTACCTTTCTCTATACGTGCGAAGCCGACGCCAACAGACTGAACTGTGAATACATTTGTGACCACATCAGCCTCAAATATTAACATGAAGCTGCCTTCAAGGTGCTGTCGCAAACATCAGAATGTTTACTTGAGATTGCATGAATCATATGGCGAGCGGGTAAATGTGTCAGAGGGATTTTAGATCTTTGGTGATGGCCAGGTTACTGTGATGTGACATCTCAGCATGAAAACTTTGTCACTGGCTGTTTTTAAAGTCATGTTTTTCATTTTAAACATTCTCAGAAACAGGTGCAATTTATGTAAGTATCTGTGTGTCATTTCGCGCTGCTTCCTACTTCTTTCTCTTTGACTGGGACCTTTTTGGTGACAGGTGAGCTGGATTTTTTTTCAGCTCATTTTGTTTTGCTGTGATTAAGGACTTTGATTCATAATCCAAGGTTAAATCAGCACAAAGTCAAGCACATCAAGCTTGTGCCACTCTAAAATAAAGACTGAGCAGGTTTCCGTGCTGTGAATTCTCATAATAGTAGGCTGACACCACAGACTGTGTGAAAATAACGGACGTAGCCTCCGTGAAGTCACCTATTGGTCTGTGGACTCTTATTTTGAAGCCTTGGAGCCCAGTTGACATTTGCATGTTATCATGTAGCAGATAAAGTTTCAACAATGCTGTGGTTAATGTGTGTTTAGGCTTAGGAAATGTTTATGGTTAGGAAAATAGCAGGATTTGGCTTGAAATACTTTTGGGTGTAAATGCAGTGATGTGTTGGTGAAGAAACAGCTACTTTTTGTGACACTATCCCTCCAGGAAAACCCGCCAAAGGTTGCTTAAACACACCAATGTTTGTAAGCTAAAAGGGTGCTGGAAACACAGTGATGACTTACTCACAGGCAACCTTTTTTGTTGTTTTTGGGTCTCAGTCAGTGGTCTGCAGCTTGGCAGGCTTTGACGCTTTGGTTAATGTGAGGTTAGGTTTAGGCACAATCACTACTTGCTTATGGTTTGGAAAACGATCCTGCTTTGGCTGAGCCCCTTGAAACCAGAATCAACATCACTTTTCTTGTGCTGGATTCAGACACCTCTCACAAGTATTTAAACCTGTAGTATTTTTTAAAAAAATGTTTTTGAAAACATGGGAAAAAATGACAACTTGGCAAGAGATGTCCTGCAAATTGCAAGAAATTGGTTCATGTAGAAAGTAATTTTTTTAAAGCTAGACAAAAAAAAAACCAAGGCGATTAAGGGGATTTCTTTGCCGGAAGTGGCCAATAGAGGAACTGCAGTTTTTGGCGTTGGCTTTGTTTTTCAGCCTCGCAGGTTGCCACTTGGTTGGCATCATATTGATTTTTACATTTTAAGCAGGTTTGAAAAAGCCTCAGAAAAAAGCACTAGTAATGACACACCAGGAAGCTATAAATGGCCCCCACACACACACACACACACACACACACACACAAAAAGTAAGATAAAAAGGGTTTCCAGGAATATAGATCCTTACGCACCATTGATGTGTCTTTGCCTGAAGTCCGTGTGATCATACCTATTTCTTTAACGCTCTTGTGGTCCCTTTAAGTCTTCGTCTTATCATGTGACCTGACTGGGTAACAAACATCGGCACAAATGCTGTTACCTCCTGTTACCTCTGCACCGGCTCATTTAGACCTGATTTCATTTAAACATGCTTTCTTGCCATTTTATAATACTAAATTTGTTTAAAGACTTTGGAGTGTCTCTGAATCTCCTGGAACATTTTAATTGGAGGTGAAAACGATGACTTGATTTATGTGTTTTATTTTTTTAGTTTAAAGTGTTTCAGCTGGAACAAACTCCACATTTCTCCTTTGAATTATTTTGGAACAGAAGTCATGTCCCAGTTCTTGCAGTGGGAGAGTTGTTCCTGTTCTCGCTCTGTATTGATTGCAAAAAAAAGAGATAGATGTGTGCGCTTTACTCTTTTGTTTTTGCCATTTAGCAAGGTGAAGATGTGGAAAAATATCAAGTGAAGCTATCATTTCAAAAACAAATTAAGTAATTGACATATCTAATTAAAAATTAAGCTTCAGCTCAGATACGTTGGCAACCTTTTTTTAGTTATTTTGTAAATTTTAAAAATGCATGCACTTATTTAAACCTTCAAAATAACAGCATTTCTAAACATTTTGACACCAGCAATTTTAAAAGATGGGATCGTGTGCAAAATCCAAAATTTTCCCACACAACCCACTACTAGAACTAATAAAAATTATGTCCTGTGCTGGGCTCACGGACCTGCAAAAATCTCCAAATTTAGAGAGGGGACTCAGAATAGTGACTCACAAACTGCAGCTGAGGAACTCCTTAAGAGCTCCATCTGTGCTGCGCTCAGGGACCCAAAACCCTTTGAATTTAGAGAGGGGACACAGAATGATATAAAAGGACACACACATTTAAAATTAAGATTTAACAAAAAAAACTCATGAAGAATTTCACCTGTGTCACCCCTTAATTTAGAGAGGGGACACAGAATCGCAAAAGGGGACAAATTTAAAATAAAATTTTAAAAAAGTAAAAAGATTGCTACCTTGTGACTCATAAACTGCTGCTGAGGATCTTATAAACAGCTCAACTTGTGATGCGTCAACTGCTCTGCAAAAAAACTCAAAATTTAGAGAGGGGACACAGAATGAAACAAAGGGACACACATGCATTTAAAAGAAAAGTAATAAATAAAAATAAAGTTAGCTGTCCTACTGCCATGAACACACAAACTCAGTTTCTGTGGGAAACACTAAAATTCTGAACACACACATGATCACATCAGAATCAGCTGCAATAGATATCATCCTGCATCTCGTTCATAATATCATGATTTACTAATCCTCTTTATACTGCTGTTATACATTTTAATAGACCACAGCAGTAAAAGTACCCTAACCCTGCAGACCCAAAGCATTTTTTCCCTGGATTTATGTATGTGAGCATCATTTTAATTTTTCAAAAAGCATAAGCACACTTAAATCTAAGTAGCACAGACCAGCTGAGGCTCACTGCAGAGTTTCTTAGGCAACCATTTTCCAAAAGCAACCTCCCTCCCCTCTCTTAAATTTAGTTAGTTTTCGGAGCAGTAACTCTGCTACAGTAAATCTTTTTTTTTCCTTCTTCTCGGTTTAAAATAGCTGCATCAGCCAGGCAGGAGATGCTTTGAGCTGTAATGTCGTAACTGCAGCACTGAATGTAAATTCTAACCTCCTGTGAACTGTAACCTACAGGATATGCGTACAGTACATATTTCTACTTTGTGTCCACAGAAGACAGTCACAAGCAACTCTTAAAGAGTCTGCAGGATTTTTTTTTTTTCCCCAAACTTTGACCACCACCTGAAGGAAGAGACATGACGGCGCCCGTGTTTGCTCGCCACTATCCTCTTGTTAAAACCTGTTTGAGCGAGTGTGACCGCTTGTCACCTACTGTCCCTCCTGCCTGGCTAATGAGGAAGTCACTGCGGCAGCCGGGGGACCAGAGACTTTCTCCTCTCCGTGCTACACACAAACACAAAGAGAACATTGCATGACATCCTGTCACACTGTTACAGCAGGCCAACGGATGCTCCCGGGGCTCTCTTTGTTTATGTTCTCCCTCCTCTGAGCCTGTACTTGCATTTGCCTCGACTTTGTTCTACCAGTGCCAATTGTTTGCTTGCATGTGTGTGTGTGTGTGTGTGTGCATACACGTCTGACCCGAGGACCAGAGGGTGTACGTGGAGGTGTGAGCGAGCAGTGTGCAGGACAACTGTGCTTTTAGGTCTTGCATGTCTATTGGATGAGGCAACAAAGGCCCAGACGGGGTGTTTGAGGGGCACAGGCTCCTCACTCTCCCGTATGCCTTTTAGATGTCATAGTCCCCCCCACCTCCCTCGGCTCAGTCCAGACTGGTCGACAGCAGTGTCGGGGCTCAACCAGCTCAGCTCAGCACATTCGAGCAGGGGAGAAATAAAGCGTCCTCATCATGGACTATTCTCTCTGGCTGTGTGGTGCCAGCGCTCCTGTACAGAGTGAAGTCAGGACAGCAAGAGACTCGAGGGGTCTCGAGGATTTCTGATGCCTTGCATGAGCTGATTTACTGGGAGTGGTCCCAAACGGTTTAGACGGACGGTCTCCATGAATGAATGAGACGGTGATTGTTGGAGGTACGTTTTAGAGACTGTTCGGAGTAATTAGACCGGGTGGGATCTGTAGGTTTTTATCTACATAAAGCATCATTAGTTCAGAAGATGGCATCTAGATGAGCGGCCTGATAGTGTCCGTGACATTTTGGTCGTGTTTAAGCGTGACATTTAGCCGCCACGGCTTTTTGAAATGATCTGACCCGAGCTGGAGATGGTGGAGTTGGAAATAATGGCTGATGAAACGTTTCTTTGGAAAAGTGGTTTCCTCCTCACTTTCCTTTGTAGGAGCAAATAGGGCATGATTCTTATCAGTGAGATCTTACAGTGTGCTGTGGCCCTTTGTGATTTTGTGTGAAAACCAAAAGTTTGAAAGTCTGAAAAAAAGACATTTTAAAATGGAAGAAACAAATTATGTTTCAAATATTGTATATTTTAGTAAATCAGTCGACAATCTAATGTAAAACTCCATTCATTCATATCAATAAAAAATTAAAAATAAGAAAGTCTGTAAAAAAAAAATAACAAAAATAAACAAAGAACTAATAACACAAAAGCATTATCCAGGTGTTAATGAACAATATAGTCTTTATTTGTAAACACTGCATTTTTTTTAACTTGTTTTTAATATTGTATATTTAGACAAACATTTGTCATTCAGGCACCAGGGATCTAGTTAATAATATTCCCAAATTGCCTAAAATGTACAGTAATTTAACATTTAAAATAATTATTACAAATAGAAAATAAAATATGAAATACCAAAGGGTTTACGTTCCAATTTTTTATTTAATCTTAAAAAAAAGTAATTAAAAAATGTCCTCTCTTTAAACAGCAGTCGTAGTCATCTTAAGTTAGTTACAATAACAGAGTGAACCTTTTTTTCATTTTTTTAAAATGTTGTAATAGGACCCAAACATAGAAAAAAATTTATTCATTTTAATAAATTAAGAATTAAAAAACTGAAGTGCTGAACAAAAAACAATAAACAGAAGAAAAGCATTTCAGGATTGTTGTATTTTTTCTCCAAATTTTATGTACAAATTAGTGACATTTGTGGACGTTTTATTTTATTTAATATATTTTAAGCAGTATTAATGTTTGATTTTAGTTCGCCCTGATGAGCACAAGAGGAGATATAATTAAATGAACCTGAACATTAATCTGGCAATTTGGGAATTTTCTTCTTTCAATAATTTATTGTTTGTTTATTTATTTGTTTTCATTTTATTTACATTTTCAATTATATCTTTGTTAACAATAAAAGAAAAGTAAATGTTTGAGGTTTCCATAAAGTGATAATAAAAAATAAAATATTAAGATATAAAATGCATACATTTTTTGTCATTATAGACATTTTAGCTACAGTAGATGAAGCAAAATTTCAACATTCAAATTATATTTAACAGAATTCAGATTTCAGATTTTTTTTCATTAAGTTGCCCTCTCTGTTGTTCTCTTCGATAATACAGACAACTTCGAATCTTCAAAAAATTATTACTAAAATAATTTTATCATTATGTAAAATGTCAAAGAGTTTTTATTTATTTTTTCATTTTCACAAATTTAGTTTCACCTGCACAATATGTGACTGTACACAACGGAAATACATATTTTTGCCTTTTGTTCCAGCCAAAAAATGTCCTAAAATTCAAATATACAAAAAGCCAAGACAAGTACATTTTTTGTTTGAACAGCAGCACCCTTGCACACAAAAATTCTCAAAAGCATCTTTTATTTCTTTTGGTCTGGGCATCTTCTGACCTGATTTTAAATGAGGTTTAACTTCACAAAGAAAAAGGATCTAAAATATCAGTCATTCAAGACATTCGTAAGAATTGTGTCTAAATGGCTCTTTGGCATCACAGCTGAGATTTAGTCTTTTTGGCTGCTGTGCTTTGGACCCGAGGTTGCAGAATAGAGAGATTACTTTATCCAACAACTTGTGCTGATAGTGAACTTTTGACCATCTCTCCGCCTGTGAATGTTGCATGTGGGTGTATTTAATGCGTGCAGGCAGAAACAGGGAAACCATTTAGAGTGTTTGCCTGATCAGAGTCAGCAGGGGAACGGCAGCTTTTTTTCCCTAATATCCATCTGTGTGCTGCTCAGATTTCAACTGTAATGTTTCGGATTCTGCGACAAAACCAAGTGAGGCCGTAATTAATATCAAAATTTATTCATACTAGTTCTGTTTCATTATGAGAGCACGCTTCACATGGGAATATCCCTCATAAATCCTACTGACATTATCATATAATGTTTTGCTGTGGGGTTTCAGGCCCTTTGTTCCCTGCAGGCGAGAAGATGTGTTTTGGGGAGCCCAGCGCTGTGAAAGCTTTCTGCTCGGAGAGAGATCTTTTGTGTGCATTCGCTATGAATCATGCCCTTGGCCTGCTCTTCTTATTCTTTTGCAAGTTCCTCTTTGACATGAAATTTCTCAAACGTCCTCACTTATCAAAAGGCTTTTGTACGAGGAGGAAGCCTATTTTGATCCTTTAGTCCAACCTGCTTCTCTCTGCTTTAAATATAGCTTAAAAAATCTGTTTTCATTCGATCTTGCAAAATCTAACCTAATTTAATTTAAATGTATTATAGAGATCATCGCGTAAATTGTTCATTTGCAAAGTTTAAGTAATTTTTGTGGAAATTGTAACGTATTTTAAAAAAGATAAATATTAAATGATTATTTGAATTTTAATGTAATTTTAAACTTCAGTGTCATTTATTCAATGTTTTAATTAATTTTGGTGTCATTACCATGAAATACAAACAAATTAATTGAAATTGTGAATATATTTAATAAGTATTTGTATTTGGTCTTTAATGGGATTTGGGTTATAAAAAATAATAAAAAATAATTATGAAATAAAAAATGTATTGGTTAAAAATAATTCAAAACACTGCATGCATTACTGAAAAATAAGCAGTAAAGGAAACCAAAATAAACCAAAATAAATAATCTAATTGAATTCATTTTTGTTAATCATCATTATCTTTTTAGGGATTTTTTTCAGAAACAGACACGCTCAGAAAATATTAGTATATGAACTGTTTTACAGCTTTATCATGTAGTCGCTGTGAAGTCATTTCATTTTCGTATGTGGTGTGGAAAATGATCACTGCTTCAGTCATACTGTGGTGTCCTCCAAGCTTAAGAAAGCCATTATGGCCGAGTTGTACATTGAATTATTGATCAGCTAGCATGGTTTGTTCTGGGTAATTAAGCCGCGAGTGTTGCTGGGAATTGATTGTCGAAAGTTTAAAAGAGAACAAAAAGGTCAGAGTGAACACATCAGCGTCCTTTCTGCTGCACAACACAAAATGTCATCCAACTGGATAGAGATATTTGGTCAATTTTGTGTTTACTTGTGCTGCAGAAAATCCAAGATTCAGCAGACGAGATAAGAAGGAAAACAAGAGTGATAAGGAAAGTAATCCTTAAATGGAGTAGAAAATTGACTTTTTGCTACATTAACTGTACATATAATACATGCTGCCTGTCTTCAGTAACAGACTTTAATCCTCTTATTGATTTATTTTTATTTACCCTCTTTGGCTCATTTATTATTTAATTTTTTAATTGCTGAAATTTTGATTCATCAAAAGCCAGGGTATTTTCAAGGAGGGGTTGGGCTGTCTTTTTAATACTCATCTGACATGTAATGTATTTTTTCATTTTTTAAAATTAATTTACCCCTCTTCTTGATCTGTAATTTTAAAAATCGCATCTCAATATGAAAAAATAATGCCTTAGAAATCAAAAAATTAAAGGGAGATGAATTATGATGGCATACATTTAAACACAAAATATCTGAAAATTCACTCCTTTTTGTTGCCAGAATTTTATATCAATGTTTGTGAATATAAATTTACATTTAAAGACTATTTTAGACATTTCCTCAGCAAGAGAAAATAAAAATTATATGTTGTATTGTCACAAAAGAGTAAGAGTCAAATACTGACTGTCACTCTTTGTACCACAAATGGACCCAAAATAAAATAATAAATTAATGGAATCAAAATTAATTAATTAAATAAATAAATAAAATTAAATAAAATGGGGATTCAAAATAGATAGAAAAGTAAACAAATATATATGTCCTGTAAACAAAGATATTGAATCCACACATACACGTAGAGACTATGGAGAGATTCTGGTTTCCCTTCAATGTCTTTCTAATACTTATTCACACGATATCAGGTCAAATATTTGAGACGTACACTAAACATTTTTCTAATAAAATTATTTTCTAGGGTCCCAGTTTAAAAGTCACTCACTCCAATACATAAATATTACAAGTATATAGACATTTATAATGTTTGCCGTTGACTTTTTCACATATTGCACACAACAGTTCAGGCAAGTTACTCCGAAAAATCCAGAAAATATTATCAGCTTATGAATCTCAATTTTCGTGTCAACACAAAATGGTGGGTGTACTGTACAGGGGTGCATGTAACATACATGTAGAACCCTAAAATGGCTCCAAATTGAGCAACCAATGGCGTGCTGTGTCGCCCTTTTACAGCAGCCTACCACAGCGACTTACTACACCTTACAGTACGGACGCATGGCGCTCTGATAGGTTACTGGAAATCGCACCCGGGGAGTCCCATTGGCCGCGGCGCTCAGAGATGTTTGACAGTAGAGTTACTAGGCTGAACAGCAGAGCTGGCACCGGTTTAACCCCCTGTGCGGCGTTTCGACCAATCATGCGGCGCCAGCGCAGGGTGTTAATGTAATTGTGAACAGCTTAAAGGCAAGAAACTACCCAAGCACATTTCATCACTATTTGCAGGTCATGCCAAACCCCCTGTGAGGATTTCTCTGCACTTCTCACAAAACGTACCACTATTCTATCCGTCCGTTGCAGAACTTGACGGTCCTCAAGAGATTTTTTTCCTTTAACAGTATTGAGACGTTTGGTGCCTCAGAGCTGCCGTGGTCCCATTGAACATGGCTGTGCCTCACCACGCTCCATGCCAAACCCGAGAATGGGGACGTCATGTGCGGTTTCATGGTCCCCGGTGGTGATGAGTTGTTCCCCGAACCACCCCCGAGAAACCATAATTAGCTTTTCCATCAGGCATTCAGGTGTGTCTGCACGGCTCTGAGGGAGGCGGCCATTGTTTGCTGACATGTGGAGTTCCTTGTCAGCCCCCCCCCCCCCCCTCCAAACCCCAACTCTCACTTTCCCTATTCTCGGGGCAAATGGATGGTATGCGGTGTGGCTGATTGGAGGTGAGAGCCATATCGGTCGCTGGAGATTCACTAATGCAAACTCAAAACTACTGTGTATTCACTATTCACAGTCCATGCCCACACAGTAATCAGATAGCTGGCCAGCTGACAAGCAGCAGTGGAGTGGAATGTGGAGAGAGATGGATGAAAGACGAGCAAACGGCGGCCTTTGTGTTTGTGCGGCGCCCGCGAACCATTGCAGCTGTGCATCCAGCGCACATATTGTCAAAAATTGCATCTATTATTATTTCTCTCCCCATTTCAGCATGTTTAATAACCAGGTCATTTTCTTGCTGGCCATTACTTCCTCCATGCGATAACTCTGAAGGATGTGCCGCTCGGCGAAAAAGGCTTTTACCAAAGAGCACTCCTGAATTGCACCTTATTTGTCATGTGTCTTTATACTGTATAATTTCGGCTGGCGAATTAATTCTGAGCTGAGCCCCCAGTGTCAGTCAGCAGAATGGAGGGAGCTAAATGAGTGGATATTCCAGCCAAATAGAGGGGCAAGTGTCATTCCAGGTTAATTAAATCCCTGCTTTGAGTGCGCCGTGAACACAGACCTCTTTCAGGATGATAAAGACAAACTCCTTTATTTCAGCTCCGGTGTCGGCAATACAATCACAAATCTGATCAGTTTCCAAAATTTAATGGCCAGACGGCTGTGTGAAGCATTCATCCAAACACACGTGCACACCTTGCTTCCTACACGTGACATTACAGGCGAGACATTTTGACGTGACATAGTACATAAAGCACATGTGTTACCAATAACACTAATGGTGGCTGTGTTTTATTCAGGTTTTTTATTGATAGAGAGCCAGTGTGCTTGAATTAAAGCAGCTAAATGGAATCATAAAAGAAGTATTTCACTGTTAGAAATATTGTCTTTTCACAAAACTAGGCTGCAAATACAAATACTTGTGAAATTGGTGCTTCATGATAAGAGAAAACCGAAAAAAGAGATGTGGCGTTCACTTTTGCTAAAACAGAGGTGGGACCAAGTCAAAGTGGTGCTGCGTTTGAATGGCGGTATATTTACCCTGTTCTTAACAAGAGTCCAAATAAACGTTGTGGTATGCATGACCTTGTAAGTGGAAATTTTCTGGGAGCTCAGAGTTCATGACATTGTGTTTGTGACTTAACATGTCGTAAAAACGAGTTCATAAGTTCAGTTTAAATGCAGCATCAGTCTTTGCACTCAAGTCCCAAGTCAGGACTGTCAAGTCAACACTAGTCATAACACTTGTTTTACCAAATGTAATGACATTTTACACCAAATTAACAATATAGTAGATTTACAGAAATCAGTCAGAAATCATGACTGCTTTTTGTAAAATTTGTATTTATTTGTTAAAACAAGTTTATGAGGAGTTTTTATGCAAGTAAAAATAAAAAACAAAAAACATAATTGTTTGTATATTTTTTTCCAACCTCTGCCAAGTAATGAAATGTTAATTCTTCGTGGTTGTTTCCAGCCACTTGATTTGATGCTGTCCAATTGGTTCAAACAAAGTGGATCTGGGAAATAAAGTATTAACTTGCTGGGAATGCGAAGCGTTAATGTTAGGTGAAAGGCATGTAGAGCAGCACACATTAATTTACACATAGACAACTGAAACATAGAAATAAATAGACAAAGGGAATAAGGCACAGATAAAACAGTGCATTGCTGTTGGCAAACCTTAATGCTTTAAGTTCTTAGGTGCAGATGATATTTTTTGTCATGTTTCTTTGTGCTGAAAATACAGGAAACAGTATGGTGCCCCCTCCCTGTTCACAAACTCTCATATTACAGTTAAACAGCGCAATTAAATATGTCTCTGAAAACATTTTACATAAGAAATAGGTAACACAGGCACAGAATAATGGCTCATATTTTATCAGTGCTGCCTAGTTTTACCGTTTGATCTTAGTTTTTACAGCTTTCGTTTTCACTCTGCAGGAAACAGTATGGCACCCACTTCCTGTCCACAAACTCTTGTATTACGGCTTAATTGTACACTAAAACATGTAAGGTGAGATATAGGCAATATGGTAACATCATCTTGGTTTATATTTTAACAGCGCTGCTTAGTTTCACTGTTTGATCTTAGTTTTTTCAGCCTCAGTTTAACAACACAAAAAACACAACAGCGCCTGTTACTGTTCACAAACTCTCATATTACAGCTAAACAGTGCACTAAAATATGTTTCTGGAAAAATTTTAGGTAAGAACTTGGCAACACAGGTACAGAATCTTGGTTTATATTTGACCAGCACTGCTTTGTTTTACCATAGTCTTTTATTTTAAGTCTTTTATTACAACCAAACAGTGCACTAAAATATGTTTCTGAAGACACCGTAGTTTAGAAATAGGTGTTAAAATAATTGAATGTGGGTCTGTATTTGATCAGCACTGCCAATTTTCATTCACTGCTGGTAAAAAACTGCCAATGCTGATCAAATGTAAAGTATCCATTTAATTTCATGATTTCTATCTTTCCTTCTCCTCCTGTTACAAGTCAAATTGTCTTCCTCGAGAAGTCTATCACCATGTTTGAGCAGGGATTGTGAAGGTAGCATGAGGACAAGTTTTAAGAAAAGTAACTGATCAAAGGAGGCTTTGCCTCCTTTCTTACCTAAACCGTTGTGTATCTCTCACTGTGGCTACAGTTTATCTCCCCCAGCATGAAACATGTGCCTTTATACAACGCTTTGTGCCAAATAGATGTTTACTGTGCCTCACAGCCTGCAGCCTCGATGAAATGCTCTGTTAATGCTAAGGCGACATTATGGAAGCCGGCTCCCTCTATAATCATAATGTACCACGCTATGATGTCTGTGTCTTATTATTTGGATCTCTCAGCGTTCCCTTTTTAGTGGAATTCTCGATAGGAGATTAACAAAGCTGCACTGTTGGTTATCCCTCCTAAGGCCGTAGAATAAGTTGTTAGTCTCCCGCTGGTTTTCACTCTCAGCATCCCCTCATGGTGCCTCATTAAGACTCTGAGAAACAGGCGCCCCCCGACCCAACGCTACAGTAAGGCCAGGCCCAACATGGTGCTACTACACCACATTATACAACTCGCTGTGCGGCGCGGCCTTCAACAGCACACTGCTTCGCTCCGAGCATGTTTTCTCCGATTGCGTTTTCGTCCCTGTTTTTCTTCTTTTCTTTGCAGCGTGGAATACAAGGCGTGTTGGTGGGGGTATTTTTCTTCCAGAGAGAGAGGCGGGTGTTGGGATTTGGGGATAAGCAGTTGTTTTCTCATTGAGCGACATTTGAAGGTCAACTCCTCGCCGAGTAGGGCACTTTGTGAGAAGCCAAAGAATTTTATTTCAGTATGAATAATGCATTGGCAGTCTCTGTTTTCAGCCCACATCTTTTTTAGACGCTTATTAATCTCATTCAGCTTCCCTTCATTGAAGTTCTGGCGCCGCAGTGTAAATTTACAGAAGTCAAACACAGCTAAACACGTGTCTTTTCTCATAATAGTCCTAGTTTTTGATCTCATTTATAGTTGCATTCAGTGCACGAGCATGCTGCAAATTCCTGGTTACAGTTAGAACAAAAGACAGGGATACTCAACTTGCTTTGCTTGGGGGCCACTTTTGCAAAATGACGGGAGGTCAGGGGCCATTGGCAGCAGATCCAATCATGTTTCTAGAATTTAAGGACATTTCTCAGAATTTTGGACTTTTCCAAAATTTTGGGACTTTTAAAGAAGTTGAGGACATTTCCAGGATTTAAGAATATTTGGGTAAATTTTAGGACGTTTCCAGGATTTTAGAATGTTGCCAGGGTTTTAGGACATTTTCAGAATTTATGACATTTCTGGGACATTTCTCATATTTGAGGATGTTTCTAGGATTTAACGACATTTTTAGGGTTGAAAGATGCTTCTAAAATTATAGGACATTTCTAGGATTTTAGGACACTTCTAAGATTTAAGGATGATCCTTTGATTTTAGGATGTTTCTCAAACTTCAGGAAATATTTAGGTTTTCAGAACATCAATACGGTTTAATATTGTCTGAAGGATTGTAGGACATTTGGGGCTTAGTTAGTTAAGTTAGTTAAGACATCTTTTTCGGGGGTGCGGGGATCCTCCACTGGCATTTTTTTTAAATAAACAAGCTCTATTTTGATGCTTTTTTAAAACTCTTTGGCACCTTATGTGTACCTATCAGGGGCCAGATTTGTCCCACGGGCCGTAAGTTGAGTATCACTGACATTAGAGCTAATTATTTCCTTTTTACATGCACCCTTTCTGCACATATCCACATTTCTATATACTGTATATATACATCTCATTATGCCTTTGCTGAAATGTTTGGTCAAATCTGTCACTTTCTCTCTATCATACAATGATTGTTTCTAGCAATATTGTTTTCTGCAATCTGCACTTTCCAACACTTTGTTCTGTTTCTTGTTGTCATGCTATTGTTGCTCATGTATGTTCGCAAAGCGAAGCAATTCTAAACCCACATGTGGCGTTGTCTGTTTCTTTTTCTTGTTCTACAGAGATGTTGAAGGAGTTGAACCAACAGCGCAGAGCGAAAGAGTTTACAGACCTGAAAATTATTGTTGAAGGCAAAGAGTTTGAAGTCCACCAAAATGTTCTAGCTTCCTGCAGCTTGTATTTCAAGGACCTGGTGAAAAGGTTTGCCTTCGCTTTCCCTCCCACCAGCTGTTGATCCAATCTGTTCTTTTCATAGGGCGCATTTGTGTCGCTATTTTTTTTTCCCTTCCCCTCTCTCTCTTGCAGGTGTGTGAAGACTTTGGTTCCTAACACAGGGCCAGCAGCCATTCCTTCCTCTTCCCGCTCAAATGAATGTATCTGAAACTGGAGAGAAAAAAAAAACAAAACACACAAAAGGTCAACCCTCGTCATTACCTTTCCTCCCCATGTAGGGCAATTTAACCACATTTCCATTTTAATGAGCAGTGAAAATGTTCCATGACTGGGGATGTTTTAAAAATTCACCAAAGGGGCCAAAACAAAAGAATCACACATGCTACACATTGGGTGGTAATTCGCCAAAGCCACGCTGTCTTCTGTGGGATTTTTGTCTCCCGAGCTACCATATTTTTCTGTTGCTAATTCTTGACTTTTTTTTTTTTAAGTGCAAAAAAACAGGCTATTCATATGCTAATAAATCTTGGTTAGTGTAATAAAAAAGACATTTCAGAGTCATAAACAAAGGACAAAACAAAAGCACATCTAAGACAGCTTACTGAACCACCACTTTCACAGGTTAACACCACCCTTCACTAATGTATTCATTTGATGTGGATCTAAGTATTCCCCGACGATTCTGCCCTTCATACTCCATATTTTTTTCTTTTTCTCGGGCTGTTTTGTTTCCGTGGGTGCCTGTCTGCATACTAGTGTGTGTGTGTGTTTGTGTGTGTGTGTGTGTGTGTGTGTGTGTGTGTGTGTGTGTGTGTGTGTCAGCTGCAGACCTTTTTAGTTTCTCTAGATATGTGTGTGCTTAAGTCTGATAGCGCAAGTATGTCTTTTTTTTTTTTTGATCTGCCTTGTTTCCCGGGAAGGGAATACCAAAAATTCCCTAATGTCCTCATCCTTACTTCAAATCCTTGCAGGTGTTTTCGGCTTGATTGAGAGTCCCCTGGACCCAAAGTTGTTTTTGCCGCCTTGGTGTTGTTTGTGTGTGTGTGTGTGTGTGTGTGTGTGTGTGTGTGTGTGTGTGTGTGTGTGTGTGTTTGTTCTCGCTTGCATGGCTAAGGATAAAGTGGCAAAGACAAAGACAGAAAGAAGCCTGAAAAAAATGCCCTTAGGGAAGTTTGCCACTTTGCCCCGCAGCCACGCCGCCGCCGCCGCCGAGAGCTCATCAGAGAGCCGAGAGCTGCTTATCAGCCGCCGCGGCCTCCTCACTCGCCACCGATACACTTGTTCCTCCTGAATGGGAGTGGAGTGAGGAAAGAGGTAGAAAAAGCCACACTGTGTCTGTTCCAGGGCCACTCATCTCCGTGACAGCTACACTCGTACACACCCCATGAATAAAAAAGAGAGACCGAGTCTTCCTTTAACCTTGACAATAGCAGAGAAGCTTCCTGAGAGACTGGAGCGACTTTGGAGCGAACTGAAGCCCCCATGCTGGTCAACCTGTCTGTCAGATTGTCTCGTCTGCGCCTCTTATCCGGGACGATCATTCAAAGACGAGGGCCCCTAAAAAGACAGCGGAGCTCCCAGAGGAGCGGGGCTGAATTTCATCTGCCGGCTGCCGCCTGATTTTTCTTGTTTAATTTGACAGTTTAATAGAGCAAATTCTCATTAATCGGTTAATTAATTGTAAAACCAGTTTGATATATTGTCATAAAGCTGTCGCTTTTTCACGAGAATACGTCTAAAAGAGAAATCTCCACACTAGAGAATATCTAATGAATTTGTTATACTAATTGTTAATTTCGTAAGACGTCTTTGGTGTGATGTAATGAAGTCAGCATTATGCTAACGCGACACCGGTGTTGATTCTACGAGGCGTGTGGCACCTTATGGAAATGAGAGCTGCGTGACAAGACGGCAGTGACAAGTTGAAAAGAGAAAGGAGCAAAAACAAAAGTTAGATCGCACAGAAAGTACAGCGGTGGCGTCATTAGACCTGTGCATCTGAGGCCTTACCCCAATGTTTTATTGATAGCCTAAATCTAAACACATATATAGTTTCAAAAATAAGAGAAGGGTTATCAGAGGGGGGCGGGTTCCCAAAAAACCAAATATTTTTCCTTGAGGCTCCCTGCGTGAAGCGTTCATCACACATGATTTGTTCAAGGACCGTCACAAATTTGAAAATCCAACAATAATTGCTATTTTTACCATTTCTGGCTATGATAAATGGTGTGATTTTGGTGATTTGAAAGTCCTTTTTTCTTAAAAAAAAAAAACCCAAAACACAGAACTTTTAAAAGAGAAAAACAAAATCACCAAAATTTGTTTTAAAAAAAAAACATTGAAAAATTACAAAAAATTATCAAAAATATTGCAGGGAAAAAAATAAATAAAAACAAATTTAAAAAGAAAAAATAATCACCAAAAATTTTAAAAGAAAAGAAAAAAATATCTGTGCATGTTTTCTTTAAAAATCGGCTAGAAAATAAATACAACATTGGATGCCCCTCCCTGAAGCCAAAATAACAACATTGGTCCCTCCCCATTGCTTAAAAAAATATTTGACATGCCTCCCCCTTTTTGCACCACCCCCTCCCCTCTCATAAAAAAAGGAACAGTCCCTAACAATGATTAAAAAAAGCTTTAGATCTTATAATCTGTCTAACCTTGTACTTGACCAAATGTACTTAGTTTTAAACAAAAATACAGACTATTTGAACTCATGTCAATAAATGTTTAATGAGAGCCGAAGTGTTTCTACTCTGCAGTGATAACTAACAACCACTAATATTTTTAACATCATAATTCATGATTGAAGTAAAAACAAAAAGTTAATCAAAAGTAGGATGACCCCCCTACAGAGGTCCGGCCCCCCGATGTCCTTAAATCCTAGAGACGCCCCTGTAGCGCAGTAAAAATCCTTTGTACTCGCTGCTTTGAGGCATTTGTAAGCTCGGTCAGAGAGGAGCAAAGAGTTTGTCATTGAGTTACGGCCTCCCGTGTGCAGCTCAGGTCACTCTCTCGCTGCAGCTGGAATTGTGCTGAGGCTTCACGTGGCCCGCTACTGTCCACGTCTTTTACGAGGTCAAATAAAAGAGAGCGAGAGACTTCATATGCGCTCCCGCCCACCATTTCCTCGCCCATCTCATTCAGGAGGCTCTCACTGCCATTCAGCACCCCCCCCCCCCCCACGTCAGCTCGCTATAAACCAACCACGCCGTGCATGTGCGTGCAGTATGTGCTCGAGAAAAATGTGTGCGAATGTACTCTGCGTTTTTTTACGGCGCGCGGTGTGTCCGTGCGCGTAGGATGCAAGGACATAATTCTCGTGTGTTATCCAGGCAGGCTGCCATTAGTCTGAGGGAAAGTAGAGATGTGATACAGGAGGGTGAGGGAGTGCACGTTGCAGTTATTTTTCCCAGCCCACACACACACACACACACACACACACACAGAGAGCCAATGATTCGTTCAAGAAATTAAAGGCCTAATTGGCAAATAGCCGGAATTTAGCAGCACAAAATAAGGAGGCAATTATCGAAAATTGCTTGAAAAAAATTGTAAATGTTCTTTTCGGAGGGTTCGCCTCAGTCTCCACACTCTTTCCAAATTTTGAAAGAAAATTTTAAAACTGTGTTTATAGCAAAATCTCCCTTTTTTTTCAATGTGCTGCTCCTCTTACCGCCCTCACCTCAAGTGTTCATTCAAACTGCCATCTCACACCACGACACCTGAAGGATGTAATGCGGCGCCGAAAATGTGCGCACACGTCTGCCCTCGCCCCCCGCGCCCAAAAACCTATTACCCTACCCTTTAAAGGGCCGATGCACAGAGCAGGGAGACAGATCATCTCCGGTAATTCCATTTTACCCCTCAGGATTTTCCAATAAGTGTGCTCTGCAGGCATTTAATTTATGGCCTCTGCATCTCCAGCGCCACAGTAATGTAAAAAGCCCTGAATCTATGAGCAGCCCTGACACATGCTTTCACGCCGTGTGTTTCTCTGCCTCCCTGTCCACCCGTGAGCTCTACATGCCTGTGAGTCAGAGGGGGTTATGGGTACAGAGCCGTGTTGAACGTCGCAGCTGAGCCCTGAGTGCACCTGTTCAGCCCTCTGCTGCTGCGTTCAGCCCGAGGGGAAAGCAGGACACTAGAGTACGCCCCGCAGATTTCAATCAGCAGCGTTGTTCTGAGATTTAAAGGGTCACTTCACCCAAATTATTCCCACTTACTTTTAGTGATATCTAGTCATGCAGATAGTTTTTTGTCAAAGTTTTGAGATAATTGTGTTTATTCTGCCCATAAAGTGGAAGTGAATGCACTTTTTTGAGCTGTGCTGCTCACAATGCTGAAAAACAACCCCAGTGTTTTTTTCCTAACTTTGGGCCTCATGCAAGAATATTTTTGTATTCTCACTAAAGATCTTTTTTTTCTTTTTCTTCATTTGATTGTTCCAAATCTGATTCACAAAACTTCTAAACTGCTGTAAATTACTGTTTTTCTGTTAATTGGATTTGATTATTTTTATAATCAACATTCCTAAATTGCCATATAAGCAGTGGTGTAGTGCGAGTGGTGAAGTGGGTAAACTCCCATATATGTTTTTCAGGAGCATTTTCAGTGATAGGTGGGTGTACCCTCCACCCCTTTTTAAACTTTCTTTCCTTTTGATTTTCTCATGATTTTGAGGCTCTAATCTCAGAAATTCCTGACTTTATTTCACAAATGAACGATTTTAAAGTCTCAAAGCATATTTGACTTATTCTTCATTAATTTGTCTTTTTTCCTCACAAATTTACCACTTAAACTTTAGAAAATATCCATGTTTTTTCCCTACTTTTTCTTGTTTGCTCATTTGATTGATCCAAATCTGATTCGCAAAACTTTCCAATCTGCACAAACTGCTGTAAATTGCTGTTTTTCTGTTTATGAGATTTGATTATTGGTATGATCAACATTCTTAAATTGCTATATAAGCAGTGGTGTAGTGCGCGTTGGTGAAGTAGGTATACTTCCCTTTATATTTCAGTGGCTTTTGGGTGATGGGTGGGTACACGCTCCACTACATTACTGCACAGAAGGCTGCTCGTTGCACATCATATGACGCTGTTTCATTCACAGCTTAGTTTTTTTCTCATCCAGGGGTAAAAATAAGCATCTCAGGCTGCAGAACTTCAGCTCCTGCTGTCAGAAATCAGCAGATAACAAAAGATTAACACATTAAGCATTGTCAGAAAATTTGGAATATTTCCACTGATTCCTACAGCGAGTCATCAGAAATCATTGTCAAACCTCTCATTAAATTGTCAAGCCATGTGCAAGATGATACAGTGAACAGAATACAGATTTTATGTGTCGATTTTGGTGAATTTAGACTCCAAATTCAATTGAGTTATGTTCTTATATTTCTCTCTACTTGTGAAGAAAGACATATCCCTTCATGACTTGTATGGCAAAAACATTTTAAGTGCCAGAAAATTAGTGAATATGATAAGTGCTCTTAATCAGCTTTTATGTGCATCTTTAGAGCAGTTTGTGAGAGTGTTTCTTCTATGAGGCTCAGTGTCGCGATTATTAAAAAAATATCCTCTCAACAGTTTTAATAGGAAGTATTTCTTTAACTGAAAGTACTTTTACAGAAAACCAGGACATCAGGGCCACTTTAGCTAAAAAAAAGAATTAATTTAAGAAATAGTAATAACAATAATTAAATGAAATTAAGGAGCTGAGGTAGAGGTGTAAAATACAGAGGGGAAAAAAAACTTCACAGTTTCCAAGATTACAGTCATCAAAATCAGACATTAAAATTTAATAACACTTTAACTTTAACACAAATTTAAAAACCTTTTTTCTTTCTTCTCTTTTTTTTTATTACATTTGGGGTTTTAATCTCAGAAATTCCTGACATCAAAGAATAATTTTACTTATTTCTTGTTAATTTGTGATTTGTTTTCTTAAAATTCACCACTTAAATTTGAGAGAATATAGATGTTTTTTTCTTGTAAATTTACTATATAATAATCCATTGTTTTTTCTCATACATTTGTGGTTTTTCTCTTGCATGTTTACCACTTTATCTTTGAATAATTTCATTTTTTCCCCTCCAAATACACAACAGTAATCTCTTGAATTTCGATTTTTTTGGGGGACTGTTAACCCCCTCTTTCCGGTTCAGTTTTTTTGTCTGCCTACAATGGCCCTTATGCATCATTGTAGGAAATAGATGTTGCTAAATGTGACGCTGTGAGCAGCTCAAATACAATCAGAGATGGATTTCCCAAACATTCACTTACTGCACAGATAGATATCACTAAAGGTGGGTTATAAAATGCATTTTTAGTCCATTAAAGTGACTCTCTAATTGTAAAGCAGTGAGATCCCAGAAGTATCAAAGCAGCACTTGCAGTTGCTTCTTTTCCCATTTTTCCGTCACCCGTCCTCCAAATAAACTTCTGTTTCCAAGTTAAGTTTTCGTATCAAGAGTTCTGCCACTCCAATGTCCACGCTCAGTTTTTCCTCCCTCACGCTGATGGCCCTGTGTTCACACTTGGACGGAGGTTCGGGCTTTTAAACTCTCCACCTGTCACCCTGTCCTTTTTTTGTCCTTCAGAGCGTCTGACACAAACTGGACTCGTTCCAGCCAGATAGCCTTGAAGCCTCCCCGTATCAAACCTGCAGCTGAACTGAACGCCGTGGCCTCGATACCAAAAAGCAAACACAAGCAGAACGCCATAAAGCCGGCACATTTAGTTTGTTTATTTTTATAATTTATTTCTGATTTATGTTGTGACGGGACTTGTAAATGGAGGCCATTTTTAGCCCCAGACAGCGCCGGCTTTGCATTTGAATAAGCGTCTATCTTAACACATCCTGCTCGTGTTCGTACTTCCACAGAATAGATGGTCTTGTAAGAACAAGCTAAATGTATTCCCTGTAAAATGGGTTTTTTTTAGGTTGAAGGATGTATTAGGAAGTGTGTGCGTGTGTGTGTGTGTGTGTGTGTGTGTGTGTGTGTGTGTGTGTGTGTGTGTGTGTGTGTGTGCGCGTGCAGCTCCCCTCCTCCCTCTCCGCCTCTGCTCACCACCATTTTGACAGTCTCTGCTGATTTTAAGACTTCCTCTTGAATAAGTGGTGCATTTTTCACAAACAAATTTCTTTGCCTGAGTGTGCCCATCCTTTTTTTTCCCCCTTCTTCTTCTTCTTCCTCCTCCTCGCCCTACAGTATCTCTCCTCCTCTGTCTCTCCTGTCCTCCCTCTCTTCCCACTATTTAAATTCAAGTCTGCAATCAGACGCAGCATAAATATCCACCTCTTTTAGACGCTCCGGAAAAAAGTCATTTCCATAACATAAGTGCTCAGACAAAACAAACTGCCACTCGAGGCCGGTTCCTATTGCACTAATTGAGCAGGTTGATGAGCATGCTCTTCTTTTATTTTTAGCTCTTTTTCCCCCCTTTCCTTTTCCCTCTTTTCTCCCCCTCCTCCATCACTTTAACCCTGAACGACACTTCCCCTCTTCCCTTCTTTTCTGTCTTTACTACCTGCCCCCCACTGCAGGGCTTTGTGCGGGGAAAAAGGGCAATAACACTATGTGGCTTTTTGCTTTGCAGGAGGAAAAAGAGTAACTGCCTTTCCAGCCAATGTCCATCCAGAGACAAATGTCTTTTTATTTTATTTTTTTTGGATGTCCTTCTCCCCCCCTCTCACCTCCTGAGTGCGCTTCAAATGACGACTAATGTCTCAGTTCATACACTACAGGCTACTGATGAGTATTGCAGCGGGGACAGAGGCTCTGTTTAGGTGTGATGGTGGATTTTTTTTTTTTTTTTTTCGGGTGGCGGTGGGCGGGGATATCTCTTGATTTAAAAGAACCAAGGCACAGTCATGGAACAACCCAACCCCTCCCTCCGAAGGATGGCTGCTGGCTCCCCTGTGGAAGAACCCGTCTCGCCCTGCCTCCCCCTTTTTTCCTTTTTGCTTCCTCCTCATCGCCTCACACGCTCTCCTCTCTCATCTCCAACTCTAACCATTTTTCGTCTACCTGTCTCATCTTGTTTGTTTTGCCGTCTTGTGTCTCACTGACTGTTTGTCATGATTTCTAGTCCGACAAACTGCAAGAGAAAAAAGGGGAAAGAGGCGCGCGCACTCAGAGAAACGGAGCGTTATCAATGCCATGAGTGACACACGCAAACAGCCTCCATCCATCTTAATGTAGGCTGCTTTTCATATAGCTGCAGAGACGTAGTAGCGTGGCCACGCGTCCTGCAGCACTTTGATTCCATTTATTTCGCCCTTGAGTGGATTATTGTTCCACATGGGACATTAAACATGGGTGGCGAGGTGTTATTTAACGCTCCCCGGGGGGATCCTGCATGTGGACTAATCTCTGCCATTTGATCCCGGTGACGTCTCCTCGCACATCTCAGGCTCGGAGTTACGGAGGGAGATCATATTCTGTTTAATTTGCTCACACAAGCACTCCTGACACTCCTGTCACCACGCCAGGAGTGGACACTCTGCACATTTTTACCCAGCATACCTCACATGTCCCCGTATGAACTGTCACTTTCTTTCTCTCTGTCTTCTGTCCTCATCCCATGTATGCATGTCCACCCCGAAAAACTATGCATACATGAAAACACACTGTACGCATGCCTGTTGAAACAAAGCAATAACTTTTGTTTGCCTAATCTTCGTTCAGAGAGGACGTTTTGTTTCAGATGCAGCCATTTAGTTGCAAATAGCCTCGTAGAAAAGTAGAAAGTTCCTGTCCCTTTTTTCACTTTACGTTGTTATTGTGTAATGATTATTTTCTCCCCACTCTCGTACTGGCCCAGGTGTGTTATGGGTGTTGTGTTGTAGCATATCTGTGTCCCTGTCCTCCTTTTTTCTTCTTTTTTTTTTTGTTAATATTTTTTCATTTTTTTATCCCCTAACTCGCTTCTCTCTGCCATGATTGGTTGATCAGGTCATCGGGGGAGACGAGGAGCAGCGAGACGCTGGAGCTGACCATGAGCAACATCAGTGCCGACGTGCTGGAGCAGCTGCTCGAGTTCGTGTACACGGGGTCGCTGGTCATCGACTCGGCCAACGCCAAGACGCTGCTGGAGGCCGCCAACAAATTCCAGTTCAACACATTCTGTAAAGTCTGTGTCTCCTTCCTAGGTAAGAAAACACGAGGGGTTCCTGTGTGTGTGTGTGTGTGAGTGTGTGTTTATTTGATTGTGTGTGTGTGTGTGTGTGTGTGTGTGTGTGTGTATGTGTGTGTACAACAAAAGCACTTTGCTATATTTTTGAGTTTTTTTGTTTTCCAAATTTGTGATTTTAATGTCAGAAATTCCTGATTTCGCATCCGATTTTATGACTTTTTATGTTTTTTGTGTCACACATTTGTGTAAATCAACAACTTCAACCTCAGAGAATATCCTTTTTTTTCTATTATATTTCTGATTTTTTTTTTGTCAGAAATTTCTGGCTTTTCCAAATGTATGAATATATAGAATGTTTTTTTTTAAATGTAAATTAGTCATTATTTTTCTTGTAATTTTACAACCTTTAAATCAGTAATATAGATTAGGTTTTTTTTCCATAAATATGTGACTTAATCTAAGAAATACTTTTCCTCCCAAATTTGGCACTTCATTGGAGAGTATATGTTTTTTGATGCAAATTTGTTGCTCTCTCTCTCACAAATTTACAGCTTTAACCAAACAATAGTTAAAACTGAAAAGTGTAAATACCGTCATGTGATTCCCATTCAAGACAATCTGGTAAGAACTGCTTCATCTTTTCAATATGGGCTTCAAAACTGTTTTGAAATGCAAAATGATGGAATTGTAGAAATAAAAAATGTGATTTATCAACATTACATGTTGAAGTCAGAAATGAATCACGATTTTTAAATTGAATCTTTGACAGACTGAGCTATATGCTCATATCAGCGAGTGTGCAAGTCTGTTACATCAGATACATACAAGCTTTCCTGCTGCAGCTTCTGCAGCCTCGTGTATTTTCATCCACTGTCATGCTTCATCACTATGCACAACCTCACTGAACGTCTCCTGTAAAGAAGCTAAATCCTCGCTGACTCGTTTTTGTCGTGTTTCCAAAGCCGGCAACCGTGCGAGAATTGCGCCTCAGTCGGGCACGCTGCCTCTGATGTCGTCCCAGTGGGCAAGACCAAGCACAGGGGCAGATTTATAAAAAGGTCAGGGAACAATTGTCACTTAAATGTCAAATCCTCTGGCCTGAACCATGAGAAAAATAGCAAAACAGATTGATACTTCGACAAGATATGGAAAGTGGAGCAAAGGAGAGGGAGGGGCTTCCAGGAGCTCGGGGGGGGGGGGGGTCACATGAAACGCAAAATGGCATGTTCCAGATTTTAGTGGGTAACCAACCAAAAAGCTGCAAATGTCAGTCTTTGCATTCCATTTAATAAATTGTTTTGGGTATCGGTAACACAAGGGAAGTGCATGTTAGCAAAAAGGTCAGCGGCAGGAAAGGAGTGAAAAGAAAGTAAAAAGAGAACCAGCAGCCCACGTTATTGATTTGTTTTTCTCGATTTGGAAAAAGAAAAAAAACAACAAACAGGGAAGCCATTTGTAGACTTCATTGCCAGAGAGACGTCAATCCATTCTCCCCCCGACAAGATTCATGACATTTCAGCACATTAGAGGGGGGAGAAATGCAGGCGCAAGCGTGTGTCCTTGAGCAAAGAGAAATTGATACTGTGTCAGATATTATTGAAGTTTGTAACAAATACGCCGAGGAGAAATAGCATCTCCTCGACCTACTTATACCACTCTGACTTTTGTTCACACAACTTCAGATTCCAGCAAATGAAAACTTACCTGCTCATCGTTCGCCAGCCGCTCCGCCAGAAATCAGAACCGTTGTGTCATCCGAAGATTCAAAGTGAATTAGTGACATGCAAAGTCTGCAGATGACTGAATACATGTCCTCAAATGGGATTTTTTAAACATTTTTCGAGAGATTACTCAAATTAAAACATATTCTAAATACTTTTGTGTCTTTTGTACTTCAAAATTGTTTTGCTGAGCCTCTTAAAATTCCAAACCAAACTAAACAGTGTCCTGGCTGCGTCTCCTCTGTCATTGTCGTGTTGCAGGTGCACTGCACACTTACAAAAATGTCTTTGTGGTAAATGATGTATGAATTTTACACCGTGTCCTAACAGCAAGTGAGCGTCACCCTCTGTGCACACTGAATTTGTCAGAAAGGCACCTCTGTTTCGTCATGTAAACCATCAATGTAAGCCCCTTTTACACAGCCTCTTCAAGGTGGGATTTTCATGCCATATGCTGCCTCGCTGTTCTGTATAAAAGGTACAAGAGCAAAATGGGGGAACAGAGTTGTCTCACCTTTAAGGCGGCAACTGAGGTAGAAACAGCACCTGAAACGTATGTATAAAGTGGACAGCAGGCAGGTCGGGATCATGGATAGGACAGGTGTGACATTTTGACCCACTGTGGGAGTTTAAAAGAGCAAATAACTCAAAGAAGAAAAGCAGCTGAAAAGTCCACAAATTGGGAAAACGGTAGGTGGGTTTCCATTACAGATATGTGCAGAACTAATGCAATACTTTTGAAATGTCGATAAAACTAATTAAACTAAATAATTGCGAAGATGGCTGCATTTCCACTGAGTGATGTCACGTGACTTCTCTTCTGGCGATAACATTATAAGAAGCTTGGTAATGGATGTTCAAAACATTAGCAGCCTTATTTCTGTTGCAGCCATCGCACTAACCGTCATTATTTCCAATCAAAGGCCACATAGGCGAGTTATGGAGCCATGATGGAAAGGTGAGCCCCTTATACATGGGAGCAGTCACGTATGAGGATTTCGGGGAGCTGATAGTCCACGATTTCACAGAGGAATTGTGGATTCAAAACTTCCTCATGATCCGCTCAACTTTCTCAGAGTTACGTGATGCAATAACAGCTCTTGTGGCTCCTGCTGCATCATGAGGGAGCCAGTTCCTACTGACAAGCACATAGCCATAGCATCATGTGACCTAGAAAGGCCAAAAAAGTGTTTTCATTGTTGTTTTGCAAAATATGGCTTTTTCAAGTCACCTAAAATACCACCTCATGCCAGCATAAAAAACTTTTTTTGTGATAAATGGAATTTCTTTTTTGAAAATTGATGTTTTCCATTAGGCGTATTTTAGATTTTATATTTGCAGTTTGACATGTTAAACCCCTTCTATTGTTTACAAAGTGCTGCCAACACATTTGTTTTATTACACACCGTCTGCACTTTGGCCCGGCGTCGACTTATTGCTGCAGAGGACTAACACGGTCATGCAGCTTTATATGTCCATAATGCAAACAAACTAGCTACGTATTAGCTGTACACTCGACTGCAGACTTAACCACCTGAAACATGGGCCAGTACGGTCTGTTGTTCTATCTTTGTACTTTTCAAACAGAAAACACACATTCAAACACACAATCATAATATTTACTGGAAATGACATACAAGATACACTGATCCGCCACAACATGAAAACCCCTGACAGGTGAAGTGAATAACATCGATCATCATTTTGTTGCAATTCGATTTTTCGCTGGGTAACCTTTGGTCCTGGCATCCATGTGAATGCCACTTGACACACACCTCCCACCCAAACAAGATTACAGACCAAGTAATCCCCCTCATGGCAGCGGAGCTCCTCGGTGACAGTGGTCCTCCCAGCAGGACATTGCACCCTGCTACACCGTTAAAAATGCTCAGGAACGGCCCGAGAAATGTGACAAAGAGCTCAAAGTGTCAACTTGACCTCCACATCCCTGAGATCCTAATCGATTCAGCATCTGTGGGACGTGGCTGTACCCCAGAGGTCCTGTGCCTTGCCAGGTTAGAGGCCCCACTGTGGATCACACTAACCTGTCGTGGCATGCGCAGGACCTCTGGATGATGTCCTGTGGTGTCTTGCACTCAGGCGTTACAGGCGGATCCTTTGAATCCTGTGGATTGTGAGGTGAGGTACTGGCACATCCCACAGATGCTCAGTCAGATTAGGATTTGGAGAATTTAGAGGCCAGGGTGACATCTTGAGCTCTTTGTCATGTTCCTGGCGTCATTCCTGAGCAGTTTTTACAGTGTTGCCTGGTGCATTGTGCTGATTGGTGTAGATAACAGTGAGGAGGTTATTAATGGAGATGATTTTTTACCAGCAGTTTTGAGCTCTGATAACCTCCTTCCAGCCAGCTGCCACCTTATTTAGGTTTTTGTAGTTAAATTAAAACTCCTCATTTCAAGATAGGTCCACGTCCATTGGTGAGCTTTCAAAGCAAGCATCAGGAATAATAAGTAACTGGGTGTCTGACAAAAGTTCAAAACGGCAACAATGCATCACTTGCAGACAGTTGAACTTACCAATAAAAGCAAAACAAACAAACTTGCATTGCATTCAGTAAGGACACTGTGTGTAACAAAAACAAATAACTTAATCCCTTCAACTAACTGGGGTTAGTATCGTTTGGGTTTTTTTTCTCGATACTGGTGATAACGTTATACTTTTAAAACAGTGCTGGTACCTAAATGGTGCCTGAACTTTTTTTTCCAGTTGAAAAGGCAAATTTAAACATGAAATTGATGCAATATTCTTAACAGTTTAGAGAATACTTGAATACAAAATTAGATAAACACAAATTCACCTTATAAATAAAACTGAACCCAACTACAATAATTTAACACTAAATACCATTAACAGTAATACTAACAGCAAAATAAATTTTAATTTGGGATCTTTAATTGTCTACCTTACTCAGGAAAGACTCAGCAGACAGACTGTAAGACTGTAACTACAATGCTGGTCCACCTTAACAGACCACCTTAAGGATCTGCGGAGGTTAACTTAGCTTAGTTTACTTCAGTGCTAACTCCTTTCACTGTTCACACGCTGCACTGCGACCAAACATCATACTCTCTGCGCTGCTCACCGCAGCCTCACTATCACCATCACAGACACACACTCACTCGTTCCATCTTCCTCACTCGTGCTCGCTCTCCATTTCGCCTCTCACAAAGCCTTGCACCAAAATGAAGCACAAAAATCTGGGTTACGATTCGGCCCAGTTGGTACTAGTTGTATAGGAACCGGTACCGTGTTGGCACCAGGTTTTAGTAACTAACCATATAAGTAATCTATTTTTAATGACACTAACTGTATTCAGAATGCCACCAATTTAAAATATACCTGAACACAGTTAAACGTAAAGTTTAATGTAGTTAAAATAAGTTGACACTTTTACTCTGTTAATCCCCAAACCCCGGTGCCATGCTCCAAATTTAGCCATATTTAGGAGGACTTAAACTGCAAACCTGGCTGTCCCGCTTTGAACAAACTAATGAAAGGTTTGTGCAGTGTAGTGCTCTGAATGTACGAGTGTGCACTGAAATAACGCTTCATCTGCTCAAATGGCACAGCAGAGCAACATTTTCAAACAGCCTTTTGTTTAGGCCCTAACCCCCACTTTGATGCAGCGTGAAGCCCACTTTTATTCGGTCTTTGGTTTGGCTTTTGTTTCGTTATGATTTAGCAGATGTGAGGTGACCTTTTTGGCTGATATTTGTTTAGGAAACACTCTCAGACTCTGTCTTCAGCGATAAAAGGCCTGGCACCGCTTCTCTTTGATGGCTATTGTTTAATCAGGCCTCTTTCAGTGGCCGCTGACCCAGTTCATCCACGCGATTGCCCGCTTGTGTGTGAACGCCACACCACCAACACTTTCCCCTCTCTTGTGATAAATGGCTGCGTGTGTTAAAAAACTAAAATTACAGACACACCACCGTAAATGCTTCACCCTTACAAGAGATCACAGGCGCGCAGTGTAAGCCTTCTCCCCGCTGGCCTGGCTATCAGCGTAGTTTCATATATTCTCGACTGTGTGTGTGTGTTAGACTCCGAGATCTGACAGGACTTCTTTAAAGTGGCCCAGCTAATCCCAAATCCCGCTCCCTGCCATCCACCACCTCCTGCCTGGGCTGTGAGCGATCGATTCCCCTCGTTGTTTGTCCCCGGAGCTGTTTTGAGTTATTATACTTGTTCTCCCTTAGTCTCAGGCAGATATACACCCGATAGGCTACAGGTCTGCGCTACCTGCAGCTGCCTTTTCTGTCTCTGATTTCTGTGATGTTTTTCTGGATGTCTGAATGATGTTTGGGTTTTTTTTCTCTGTATTAATCAACCTGCCTGTGTCTTTGTTTCTCTTGTTTTTGTTTTTCTGTCTCATCATCGCGCCGACCTCGTTTATCGACTCCAGAGAAACAATTGACTGCAGCGAACTGTCTGGGAGTGCTGGCGATGGCTGAAGCCATGACTTGCACGGAGCTCCATAACATGGCCAAAGCTTTCGCCCTGCAGAACTTCCCTGAGGTGGGTAGAGATTTGTCATTTGTGAATTTTTGTGAAAGCCATATGTTAGATCAGACAGAAAAAATGACAGACTTAGAGCCCATATGAAGGAAGCACCGGGGAAATACTGTGATTTAACCCCTGCAACATCCAAATCTGTCTTAATATAAGATGTAAACTGAAATGTTTCATGTGAACGTGATCCTCAACCTACAGTTTTGTATTTAATTGTCCTTGTTTGATGTTGCAAAAATTAAAAAAAGACATTATTAGGTGGAAAAGGGAAAAATAAAGGCAAATAAAACTATTATCAATGGTAATAAAATCTAATTGAAATTATGACAATAATTAAGTCAGAGGAATAGTTATGATCATCTGCATATGAATTACTCACCTTGTGTTGTTTTTGTGAAGAAAACTTTGTTTGTCTTGGTTGCCTCCACAGTGAACAAAGAATCCAAAAAAGAGTCACAGGGGTCCAACGATGGCAAAACCTCACCAAAACATCTGTTTAACAACTCTCACACAACTCATACAGTATAATCCAAGTCACATTTATCCTGTCGTATGCTCAGTAAACAAACATACAGCTCTTTCTGATGGGGAACTGAACTAAAAATGAATCTCTGTCTTTAAAGCCAGTTTATTGTTTTAAAGGCTTTATTCAGATTCACCAGAGTCACAAAATAACTCAAAAAGCTAACTGATCGAGGCAGCAGTAGACCAGCAGCTCCTGTGTCCAGCGAGGTAAAATTACTGTTTTTGTTTAGCGGGGGGGTCTTTAAAGAAGCATGGATAAGTTTCACCTTAAGTTCAGGTCCATGTCAGAAGAGGTTCCCTTTTTGGGAAGCTCTAAACATGCAACAACATAAATTAAGACTTGGATTTTACTGCAGGAGCTGTGTGAGATTGTAAATAGATGTGTTTACCTAGTTTTGCTGTTGTTAAATACTGACTCAGAATTATGTCAGTCGAATCAGATCACAATTAATCATTTAAAAAGTTTGAAGAGTTTCAGCAGAACGTCCAGTGTGACAGCATTCACATAATACAGGGAGAAAAGGTAAATATGCTGGCGAGAGATAGGAAATGTGCATTTTTTATGGCACTAGATATCAAACAAAGACCAGGGACTGTGTCGTATTAAGCTGGTGTGAATTGTAAATTAACCACTTCTAAATAAAAAGTAATGAGAAGGTCAAGAGCACTCCCTACGCTACAAAATCTGGGGACTAAAATATCTGCAGCAGTACATTGCACAGCACACTGACTAACAAAAAATGAAGAAAAAAAAAATTGCTCAACTTGAAACAGTCTCAGTCCACTGAGGGGTTTCCAACTGATGAGTCAAATCTTCAACTTTTAAGGGGCAGCCCCAGTTTTTGTATTCTTTATTCTCCTGAGGCATGTGGGAAAGTTTTCTTCATGAATTCAACATGAAATAGGCCGAGTAACTGACCTACAAATATTCTTTTGAGATCGAAATATTCCTTTACTACACATAACAATAAATAGATTAATGAATAAATTGGGTTCACCTGAGATTTAGCAAAATTGTTTCTACCTATAATAATACTGCAGGAGCCCTTAGATAACCCAATAAAAATGTGAAAAATTAAGTCTGACAGAAGCACCAGAGAAACGCAGAGATCTCTGCTTTCTGGAAGCATTAGAAGAGAGTGAATCACACACTGTCGGACAGAAAATTGCTTTGCCGCACTCTAGGGTTTGAGAGTATGATGGCGGTCTGACCCCACCATCATCTCGGATGCCACAGCAGGCGTTTTTCAATAGCCATCAAAGAAGAAAATACACAAATAGTCTTTCTAGTTAATCTTCAGCTGCATTACTGGATACATCTTTTCATCAAGAAGCACTGATGAAGTGTTAAAGGAATAGTTCAAGTATCTGGGAAGCAAGGTCAAAGTTACTATAGTACTATACTATAGTTGTCCGTTTCAGTATGAAGGTTGGCTTTGAGTACATAGATAGATACATAGATAGATATTTCTAATTTAATTCAGGATAAATGAAAACCAGAGATGTTTTCAGCTGTTCTTCAAAATGCATCACTTTGTGCCAAAACTCCAATTTATCCATAGAAATGAAATGTAGGGCTGAAACGAACAGATCCCTCGTCCATTACAACAGAACATGTTTTAGGATCTCTCGATCTATGGTTAGCTATATTTGACTCAACCCAAATGCACCGACTTAATTGATGGGATATCTATAAGCCAATCACGGTGCTGAAGTCCTCGTCTAAAGTGACTGCAGTAGGGCACTTTTTTGGCAAGCATGGCCGACCGAGAGGCAATAAGGAAGCACAAGGCACATTTCAGTCTATAAACCATATTATTAAAGTACATGATTCATTTGTGTTTATGTTATGAGTTACAAGAAAATTACCAAGCTGCACAAGAAGTTGTGCAGCTGGTAAATGTGGAGCTAATTTCAGTCCATTTATATATATTTTATAGATTACTTTACTGGGTAGCTTCCCCCCTGAGGTCCATTAAAGCCTTATTGATCTAATATTATAATGTATTATCTCCGCTGTAGGTGTAAGCCTGCAGGGGATCATGCGTTTGGTTGTGTGTGTGCCTGCATAAGCGTGTGAGTGTGTACGTCTGTCTGCAGCCAATCTTGAAAACTACTCGACCAATCAGCCTAATTTTTACCCTCAAATACGTTGTATCTATTTGTGTGCACAGTTATGACTGTATGTCTGAGGATCTGTCTCGATAACACTGACTCACAGTTGTTTAAAACCTGTTTTATTGACTGTTTTGTGTTATTGACAATATTTGCTCTGAGATGAAACGCAGTAGAGGTGTGAAGTTGCAGAAAATAGAAATAATAAACATGTGATATCATTTGAGTTTAAGTGTTTATTTCGTAACGCTTCAGGTGGCGGGACAAGAGGAGATTCTGAACGTGTCCAAGGAGGACCTGGTGGCCTACCTGTCCAACGACAGCCTCAACACCAAGGCTGAGGAGCTGGTCTACGAGACGGTCATCAAATGGATCAAACAAGACCCCGACTCCAGAGTGCAGGTAATAAAACAGAGACCTGATGGGTGTGTTATTGAAGTGTGTGTTTCTGCTCCACTTTGACACCACAGCGCACTTTACTAAAATGAGCACACATTTTATCAGGAGACAAAAGAAGCGAGGTGAAACCTCTCGTTACCGCTGACAGTACAGATACTGTATGTCTGCAGAGCTGCATTAGCGCCGCTGTTCTATCGACTTTCCCCCGTCTGCTCCGAGAGCTGCACAGCATGAAAAACCAGTAAAGTGACTCGTCGTTCTCTCTTGGTAGTGTTCATCAACTTTGAGCTTCAGATGCAGCCTAACACAGCAGTTGTTCGTAATCCCAGGAGTGCTTTGCCCTCAGTATGTGCTCTATTCTTAGTTACACTTCATTTGTTTGTGAGAGACTGTACCGCATGAGAAATCACAACAAAAACACAGGCAGTCCTTTTTTTTCTGTAAGACTAACAGGTGTGCAATTTATTCCTAGAGGCCGTTAATCATAATCAAAGGTTATGTCCCACGGAGAGGTATTGACAGTGAGGTACAGGGGGTCAAATTTTAACAAACGTGGAATCGATATGCCTCAAGGTCAGAGCGTCGGCTCACGTTCATGAAAAGGTAAATGGACTGCACTGAGGAGGGATATCCATCCGGCGGGTAAAAAACCTCAGGTCATGAGATTTTTATGGATTGAGTCATGAAAACCATGAATTTAAAGCTGATGATTTTTAAGTATTTTATAGCTGTTTAAAAATGGAGGTGAGATTATTATCAGATAAATTACACCGGTCCATCACCAGAGTCATTCATTCAGAGTAATGCCTTCTCATCAACTTGCACGAGGGAGAACTGCCTTATATCAGCCGGATCAGATCCGGCACAGACCTCGGCAATCAATGTAACTTTATCGGCATCCACTTTTATGAGGCACATTCGTCAATATTTGAATTTTTTTTTACCTTTCGGATTAAACATTTCGCATTTATCTTGTGATATGTGGCACTCTGTAATCCATCAGGCCTACTGGGTGTTTTGTAGTGGAGGATTTTACATTATGTGCAACACAAAGCATAAGGACAGGCCATTGAGAGCAGATGGAGACGCTCGTTAGTTGCTCACGTAGGTGCTGAGAGAAATAAAAAAAAAATAAACAGTTTGGGAGGAGTTTTTATGCCTCTGTGCACCTTCAAGGTATTTCTTCATATTTGGGGCAGAGGTCCACTTAGACTCAAATATGAAGTTATTAGATCTTGGTGTTCAAGGTCAACGGGATCTTGCATCACTCTTATTCTTCTGAACGCCATATGTCAAGGAGGCTTTGAAGGTGTTTCTTCAACTTTGGCACAAACGTCCACTTGAACTGTGCCAAAGACCTCATGAGTTTCATTCTTATGAGAGCACTATTTCAAGAATGCCAGGAGAAAAAAAAATCAAATTTGGCACAAATGTCGACTTGGACTCAATGATGAACTGGTCAGATTTTGGTGGTCAAAGGGTGATGTGACGTTGCACCTATCTCTTTTCTGTTTTCGCAATATCTCAAGAGGGCCTTGGGGGAGTTTTCTGAAATTTGGCAAAAATGTCCACTTGGACCTGATGCAATATGTCAAGAACACCCAGAGAGAATTTCTTCAAATTTGGCACAAACATCCACTTTGATCATTTTGTGGTCAAAGGTAAATGTAACCTTTTGTTCATCTCATTTTCATGAATGTCAACGCTGAGTGTGACCTCACAACACGTTTTTGGCCATAACTCAAGAATCCAATACGCTAAACATTACAAAATTTCACACAGATGTTCAACAGGACATAATGATGAAGTGATGACATTTTATATTCAAAAGGTCAAAGGTCAGCTTCAATGTGACATCATAATGTTTGCCAAGAACGCTTTTCTAGCCATCCGTGACGTCAGAACTCAGGAACAGGAGGGGAGATATTTGGTCAGATACTGAACTGATGACTATAATCTTAATAATCTCTGCTGATTGTCGAGGTCATCTGAAGTCGGGGAGAAGATGTGTGTGAAGCATTTTTCACAGATTCGGATGTAAACTGTAACTGGTGCGCGGACGTACCGCCACAAGGCGGTAATTCAAGTTTCATGACATGGTGACTGATAAATCCACTGAAATTGGAATTTCTGGGGTGACTGATAGGAAATTTGACTCAGTGCAGATTCACAAAGATCCACAACAAGGCTGACGCACAGTTTTCAGGAGAACACACGACCCCTGTCATCTGCATCGAAAAAACGTCCAGCCAGCTCAGTCCGGCCGACTCCTGCAATCTCACACTCTAATGGAGAGGTGCAGAGGTGAGTTACTCAGATGAAGTAGAAGAACGAAATAAAAAAGAAGAAATGGAACATTTTCCCGGTTGTCTGAACAACCCACCGCACTGGTTCCTGAGACGAGACACCCGGGTCACCCCGTCTCAGAAGAGAGAGAGGAGGAGGGGCGGATAGAGAGAAGTGGAGTGAGAGAAAGAAGCAGAGCGAGACAGAAAGACATAAACGGGCGAGGAGTGATTGAGAAAGTGAGAAAGAGAGGCCCCTGTGTTCAATCTGATATCCAACAGTTTGTGCCTCTGCGCACAGCCATGACATCCAGGCAGGGGAGCTGTGATTGAGCTCTCGGTCAAGCTCAAATCTCCTGCCCATGTGTGACCGAAAAACAACGGAGCCAGCCCGAGGCCCGCGGAGAGGACAGAGGGGGAGGAGGAGAGACGAGGCTGTTCCCATCATGCCACAGGAGAAGGCTGTGTGGCCCCGAGGGCTGAGTTTACACACACACACACACACACACGGTCCAGCTCATCGTCGTCACCCTCGCTCGCCTCCGTCACTGCTGCCTGTTTGGGGCCAGAGAGCTGCGGAAATCAGAACCTGTGACACTTTTTAATGACATGTCATGACAAAATGTCACAAACTCAGGCGAGGGGGAGGGAGGAAAAGCTTTAAGCCGTGAGCTAAGTTTGCATTCATCAGAGCGTGTGTGTGTTTTTGTGCGTTTGTGTGTCTGTGCATGTGCTGTGGGTTGTAAGCTGCAGGCCATAGAGTGGAAAAGTGGCATATTGAAGGCGCTGGGTAAATAATATGCAATTTTCTCTCCCCGCTATGCTGTCACTAACATCCGACGGCACCAGGAAACGGGGCCCGGACATCGCTTAGAGACAGAGGGAGCGCATTTGAGCGTTAATAACGGTTTGCTTTGAGACACAGAGCCACTGAACGAAGGAAGAGAGCTGTGTCACTTTTCTTTGATTGAGTATCATTGCAGGTGTGCCGCCCTGCAAGTGTCCATATGTGTCTGTTTTAAAGTCTTTTAACTAAATATCAAATTTCAGCAGAAAAGAGACGCTTTCGCTACAGAGGAGCGTAGAATTTAGTGCTGAATCGAGAAGTTACTTCACAACAAATTGGATGAAAATTAACAATCTTGTGCTTACTTGCCGACTGTCATGTGAGAGGATTGATACAACTGTCTGTTAAAGTCCCCCTCCACTCAAAAATGAGTTTTTATGCCTCTGCACCAGCGTTAGCCGTAGCCTGAGGCATTGTGTGTTTGAGTTGTCCCCCTGTCCATTTGTTCAGTTGTCCCAGTCTCATGAACGCGATATCTCAAGATTGCTTTTAGACAATATTCTTCAAATTTAGCACAAACTTCCATTTGGACTCAATGATAAACTGTGTAAACTGTTGATGGTCAAAGGTCAAGGTCACTGCGACCTTGCCTGTCTTATTGTGAAGGCGATATTTCAAGATATATTTGGATTTGTTGTTTTGTGTGATTGTAAACTGGATGTGCTTTTTTTTTGCAAACCAGTTAATCAGTTATGCAAACCCTAACAGTCCAATGTTTGACATTTGTCCAGAATTTTAATTGAAAACTTTAAAAAAAGGAGCTACCATTACTGAATGTGAAGGAGTTACAGTCTTGACTTGATGTCACAGACATCTTTGTATTGTGTTACAGAAATGTCTTTTATGTTATAAGACGGTTATACTAAAGCACTCCTTTGTGCACCAGTTAACCCTGAACCTAAATATGCAGCTTAATTATAGCTCAAATGCACTTTGAGAGGTCATGAATGGTGTTAAATGTACGTATCATGTTTCTTGTCTTTGATGTTGTAAATGGAGCTGCTGGGAGGCAAAAAAAATCTAGAGGGTGTGATAGTAAAATATTATAATCATCATATTTAAACCACACTGCAAATAGACAAAGACTAGTAAACTAAGAAAACATCTTAGTTTTTCCAGTGTTTCCAGTGTTTACAGAGGACACTCAATAGTGATGCACACAGATGATTTACGTTCGTTTTTTAGTCTATGGTTACTGGAGTCAGTGTTGTTACAAAATGAGCTTAAATGTGAGTTTTACTGCAGTAAAGCCAGCATCCACTCTGCAAAAGAAGGCAATGAGGAACTAAAAAGAAATTGAAAAAAAAAGAAATGATCAAGAAATTACAAGAAAAATTTCTTAAAATAAGCAAATGAAAATGAAGAAAAAATCAAAAATCAAAGAAGAAAATGTGTAAAAATAAAAAACAAAAAAAGCAGCAGCATATTTGCAGCATATTCTCCAAATAGACAAAGATGTTTTTTTAATTTGCTTGTGTTTTGTCCATTTGCAGCACGGTTGCAACTGTCGGCCGCCGTCGAAAAGCTTAGAGACTCACAGAGCAAAGACAGTGAAACTCATGATACAAACTGAACCTGATAACATTCCAAAATGGCGTTGATTCGTGGTTTTGATGCGGCTATTTTCTTTTTTTCCCTGGAAAGTATCCCTGCTGTTAGTTTGTTTGTAGTTGGCGTGGAGGTGAAATACTGCTCCCTATTAGACGGGAGCATGTGGCCAGGTATGACACGCTGCACCTTTAATGTAGTCTAAACAAAGAGACTCACCCTTTAATGACCGTAAAACAGAACATCTGAGAGCTGAACCCGCCTCCACATTCAGTCACCGCTTCCATAAGCAAGAGGTGTCCCGCGTCGTGTTTTCTCTGTGAAGGTGCTGACAGAGAGAGAGACCTGTCCTTCCTTTCACCCGGCACGCTTTTGTGGGACGACCACAGACACATGGCTCCAATTATAACAGGCCAGTCGCTGCCAAATCCCTGAATAGGACCTCCATTACGCCTCACTTGAACATATTTCATAAAGGATCCTATCTTGCCAGGTGACTCAACCTGACAAAAGAGGCTGATTAATTGGCTCTTTGGAAAGTGGCCAACTAATGTAACAGCTAAAAAGGACAGTTAATGGTGTGTTTTCATGATTTCAAAAAAAAAAAAAAGGGGGCAGTTGTGCCATTAGCAAAGACCTGCCGTCCACTCATCAGAAATAACAATGGCCTGCCCTGACATTTGCAGCTCCGAAGCCAAATTAATATAGTTAAAGATGTTGCTTTATATCCTTTAACTCTTTAAAACCTAGCAAATTGGCTTGGACTCTTTTAAAAACATGAGAAGAAGAGAAAGAAGGAAGAAAAAAAAAGAAAGAAATGGTTAGAAAAATAGCAGGAAAATAGTAAAATTACCTAAAACATCAACTGGCCCAAGAGTTAGCAAAAAATTAGTACAAGAAAGTGAATTACCTGAAAATAAGCACAATGAATTGTAAGTATATAAAAAACAAAAACAAAAAATAACTTTTATTTTATAAATTTTATTTTATTTTTTTTCTACATAAAATAATATAAAATATAACAATTATTATAATCATGAATATAGTTTCCAGGATATTTTTTTACTTATTATCTAATAATCCTCACCACTTTTTTTTAAAACTAAAATTAAGGTGAGTTACTCGTCACAGTTAAACTAATTTCTTGCTTTTTGTGGTACATTTCTTGCCAAGTTAGCCATTGCCTTTTTTCCCATAACGCTTTCGAAAGAAATGAAACCAGTTTGCTCAGGTTTTGTAGTACCAAATAGCTTGTGAAAGGCATCTGAATGCAGCACAAGAAAAGTGATACTGGTCCAGGTTTGAAAGGGATTTAAAGGGTTGAGATAGTGCTAAATTAGAAAAAAAAAAACATTTAAAGAATCTGTTTTCTGAGATGATATATAATATAATTTTAATATTTGTTTAAAATATATTTTAATATAATTTTTTCGATGACTGTATATATATATACATATGTATATATATTTATTTATTTCCTTTTTTTTTAATTCCAATTGTGTTGACAATTGCATTGCTTATTGCTTGTAAAAGGTATCAGAACGCAGCACAAGAAAACCAATGTCAGTCCAGGTGTTAAAGAGTTAAAGTCACTCTGTATTATTTTGGGGATTTTATACAATTGACTCTGTTAATGTTGCGAGGTGATTCTTTTTTTTTTTTTGCCTCCAGCACTCATTAGGAAAAAAAAAAATCATTTTCCCAGAACAAATGATGCTATCATTATGTAGTCGGAGTACAAAATTATCAAAGGACAAAAATGCTTTGAGGCTGTGTTGGGATATAAACGTTTCCCTCACTGTTTTACGATTCATTTACCTTCAAAACTACAAATGACCCTTTCACCACAAGCATCACTTTTAATTTAGCGATTCTCCTTTTGAGCTCCGAGTTCAAAACGGGAACTTTTCATCACCGCGGACCCCTTAAGAAAAGGTTAATTGTGTTTTTGGAGATGAGAAGCTTTGTGTCACAACAATCATCCCTGAAGAGGAAACTGAGGCGGTTATAGAGCGGGGCGAAATGTTCGGGCAGGCCGACACCCGTGCAACCTGTGACAAATATGGGCTCTTGAGGAGACGCAGCCAGGAAATGGAGATTGATGCAGTGTGCAGTCCTTCTCCTCCTGCCTCTCTGCCTCTCCAACTCACACGAATACGTCCCTGCATGCACACACATATAGGGATTTGCACAGAACGCACAGGATGTCACTGTTCATATCCCAAACGTTCACACAAGACTGGAAATCGCTCGTGTATCGGCCCCGAGCACGACTCGCGTATTAGAGAGCGGGATGGGATCTGATCCAAGCCACTGAACTCCGGACCTCCGTTCTCATCTGTGTCCTTTGTCGTCCCAGAGCGCGCTCGGTCCTGATGTGTGCAGCCAGTTGAACCGCGGTCACTCAAGCACGGCGGCTGCATATCCACAGCGAGTCAAAGGCGCCTCATTTCCACCGCGCGCTCTTAGAAACACACGAGGGTTGCACGAGCTGTACAACACACAGAGAACAAACAAATCATCAGTTCAACGGAAGCAATCCTTTGTTTTCCCGAGATTCATGAAGGATGGTAAAAGTGGGCCGCGCTACATCATCATGTCTCGCCTCGAACTAGCTCAAAACGCAGCTCAGCTTCTTATTGGTTTTAACAAACATCACATCACCTTTACTCTGCCCTCTTTCCACTGGCTCCCTGTTTGATTTAGAATTGATTTTAAGATTTTATTGATCACTTTTAAAGCTCGTCTGGGTTGTCTGGGAAATGTTGACCCCTTTCAGCCAAATGTTGACCCCTTTGAGACCCCTTAGATCCTCCGGTAGGGTAACCTTCTGGCTGTTTCGTAGTCAAGGATTGAATCTAAAGGTGATCATGTTTTTGCCATAACATGTCATTCTATAACTGATCAATGAAGGGACAAATACCCCCAAAAATAATCTTAAAACCCCATCTAAATAGATTTCTGTTTATGTGATGTCAGTGTTTTTTTCTTTAGTATTTTGTCATTTTAGTACTTTTATTGCTTTAATTTATTTTTTAATGTTTTATTTGAATTTACTCATGCTGACGTTGTGTCTTGGATTTTGCATTTTTATGCCTCCGCACTGCCGATGACCAGGCAGGAGGCCTTATGTTTTTGGGTTGTCTCATTCTTGTGAACACCATATCTCAGGAGTGCATTGAGGTAATTTCTTAAAATTTGGCACAAATGCCCTCTTGTATGCAGTGATGAACAGATTAGAATTTGGTGGTCAAAGGTTAAAGGCCATGGTCAATGTGACCTTTTTTTTGTGAATTTGGTGGTCAAAGGTCACTGTGACCTTATGAAATATGCTTTTGGCTATAACTCACAAATTTATATAGTGCATATATCATGAGAGGTGGTGGTCAAAGGTCAAAGTCAGTGTGACCTAGCCTTCGACACGTGGTCAGATACTGAATTTGTGACACTAACTTTGATTTAGTTTTTTCTTGCTTATGTTTTGGTTGGACTTTATAGCTCTCTGTTGCTATGTTGTCTTTTGAGCGTCCTGTCTGTGCTTTTGCAGAAACAGGATACTTTTGAAGGTGCTTTATATATGAAGTTATAGTTATTATAATCATGAGAGCTCGGAGCACAGAAGTTACGAGTGAATGTCAAAGAGCAGAAGGTTGAGAAACAAGCCAGAAAGTTTTCTGTTACTCTGCAGCAAGCAGACATTCATATGATTATTTTTTGTGTTAAATGAGCAGAAGAAAGTTTTTTTTAATGAAGTCATGCTGAAAAAAGCCTCAAAGGAGAACACATTGCACCTGTCAGTTGTTGCTCAGGGCAGCAGTCAGCGTCTGTCGTCCGCTCCATCTCTCTCCACCCCGCCACTCGTCTGTCCTTCTGATTGATTCGTACACATCGTCATGCAGTCGCAAACGAAAACAAAACACAACCCCGTTCAGCAAAGCATCTCTTGAACCCAAATGAAGTGCCATTTGCAAGAGCATATTTTACTCATCCATTACCAGAGGAAAAAGCACACGCATGTGTTTTCACACACAAACCTCAAAAAGGACACCGAGCTGTGGTCATTTCAGCTGAGTGGGTTTGTTAGCGCTGTGAGGCTAAACATGGGCACGCGCTCTATTGAACACTCGTGAGTCAGTGAGTGTGTTTTATTTATTTTTATTTTTCATACAGAGCTGCGTTTTAAGCATCGGGTTGTCCATTTTTCACACTAAAGCAGACGCGTGCTCCTATCAGAGCAAAGCAAATAGATATGACCGTTCATGTGTCATTTATTTGATGTCGTTGTGGCACTGAATCATTTCACACACACACGTACAGTGAGAGGCGTTAGTCCTCGCTGACAGTAGTGGAATGGAAAATGCTCAGTGGACATTTGTCATCTGTGTTAGCGGATGGCAGCTTCACGGCTGCTTCTCCGCTGCCTCTGACAGATCTGAGAGGCTCCTGTTAGACACATTATCCCTGCCTTTCACCAGGATCATCCTATTCACATCCTCTGTCCACCTTTCCTCAGTGTATGTATATGTGTGTGTAGAGGACAGAAAAAAGTGAGTTTTGTGCTGGGCTGTGCAGCAGCATTTTCTGCAGGTTCAAGAGAGGTGAAGTCACATGGTGTTATTGGTGCTGCATATCAGAATACAAGTGGATAAACATATGGAGTCCTCATAAATGACCCTTGGAAAATAGAAGAGGGGGAAAAAGTGTGTGTGGGCGGACAAGCTAAAAGTAGCGCCTCCATATGTCCAGACTTCTGTGAATACTTTCCATATGGTCCACCTGTTGAAAAAAAAACACAGAACTTTTTATTATGAACTTGAAAAGTTGCTGCCATGTTTTCTTTAAAGAGACTGTTCACCGCCTAGTTTAAAGAATGTGTATTTTTTTTCTCATTCCTGCAGTGCTATTTACCAGTCGAGATTGTTTTGGTTCGTTGTTGACTGTTGGAGATATCAGCTGTAGATGTCTGCCTTCTCTCTAATATAATGGAACTAGATGGCACCCTGCTGGTGGCGCTCAAAGCGCCAAACAAATCTATTTGAAAACTCAACAGCAATGTCTCTTTCCAGAAATCATGACTCAGTTCTATCCTCATACAACAGTTTGTATGATATCTAATGAATTAACTCCCCATACATGCGTTTGTCACATGAAGTACTTAATGTAAGGGGGGGGTTAGTTGATATAAGGGTCTGAGGTCAGAGGGATGTCGTATGCCGTAAAGCCCTCTGAGACAAATTGGGATTTGTGACGATGGGCTTTATAGGTAAAACTGACTTGACTTAAAGTTGCGCAGGCTGAGGCTGGTTAAGGTGAGTAAAGTTACATAGGCTGGAATAAAGAAAGTAAAGATGTGTAGGTATAGTTTAGGTAAGTAAAGTTATGTTGGTAAGGGTTTAGGAAAAGAAACATGGTGACATCATACCCTGAAATAACACAAATACTGGTCTCCCGGGGTAAAGTCCTGTGTTTGTTTGACCCATTCACAAACCCAACCTGCCTCCTTGCGCAGACTTTGGCTCAGTGTACTACTTCTGTTTAACTCAAGTCACAGTATTGGTGACATGATTCAGCCTGCCTGAATACATGGGGTATAAAAGAATTACTGGCTCATTATTACTCGGGTTACATACAAATTATGGTGCATACTTTTAGTAAGAATATATACAGTGCATGGGAACAGCATGACAGGTTACTTAAGATAATCCACAGACCTTGTTGTGAGCAGTTTCATGTATAAACTTTTTTCTTCCTACTGAATTACACCTGGCATCTGTATCATTGCCCAGAAAGAAGCGTGCATCTAAGCACCATTGTCTCATCCATGAGTAGATGCACTCTTCCTTCTGCACTGTGATGCAGTTGGCGGGTGTAGTTTGGTAGAGAGAAAATATTTCTTAAATGAAAATGCTCACAGCAAGGTCTGTGGGTTATCTTCTGTAACAGGGTCATGCTTTTTGGAAAGAGACATTGTTATTGAGTTTTTCAAATATATTTTTTGGTGCTTTGAGCACCACAAGCCGAGTACCATCCAGTTCAATTATATTAGAGAGAAGGCAGACATCACTGCAGCCGATATCTCCAACACTCCACAACTTACACCAAAACAATCTAGACTGATAAATAGCACTACAGCTAAGAGGAAAAATATATATTTTTCATTTTAGGGTGAACAAAGACACAGTCTGTATCTTTCAGTTGGCACAGTAGCTTTAATGATTTGCATCCATTAGATGCCGTCTCTGGTTAAAAGCACACACGGGTTGCTTGCATGAGTAGGCGAGGAGTTGAAAATGACAGGTCACATGCTCCATCTGAAGGGACGGAGCTCACATTCACTCTGCGTGTTTGTGCAAGAGAGAGCGATTGCTCAAGAGGTTGTTAGAGAGAAATGGAGTCAGATGCACGATGCCTGCTCTCATCCGCTGAGTGCAATCACGTCACTCATTGGTGTCAGTGTCGTGAGTACTCTCATTTACCTGATTCAGATTGCACACATGCAAACACAATGACAAATCTAACCCTTTTAGCACATGGCATGTGTCCAGCGCACGCAGTCATCATTCGCCGTGCCTTTAGGGAGGACGATAAAAGCCTTCATCAATATTTACCAGAGTTCACCAGATGAAGGTCCCACTTAGTTTAAATGTCAAATCGTCTTCTTAGCTGTTGGATTATCTTGCGAAAAATCAGACTTCAGCTCATTTTCAGACGTGAATAAAAATCATGACCTATTCAGGTAAACACACATACGGGTCTGCCTCGGCCCTGTCACAGCCCCGCCGGCAATTTCAGACGGCTACAAGAACACGGTAATTTAATTTCCCACACTGAAGACTTGAGCCTCAGTTCACGGGGAGGGCACACGTCGTCAATATTAGTGTAATCCCGAGAGTATATCTGCCTCAAAAAGAGCAAAACCAGAAAAGATTTCATCCACAATCACAATGGATGAAAAGAATTGTGTCATTTCAGGGTTTTGAAGCTTCAGACAGGTGGAGAAGATGGAGGAATGAAGGGGCTTAAGAGCTGCTTGTATTTTTTAACATAATATCTCAACAAAGGGATTGGAGTACAGGATTATCATGCTGCCGCCGTGTTGTCAGGAAGGATAGGCCTCTTTAGATGAAAGTTCAACTCCAAAATCATCAATTACTTATCATTTCACTCCGTGTTTTCACTTTCAGACTGCAAGAGTCGACTTATAAATCCATAAAGTGATTTGTAGAACAGAGAAAGAGGTACAGCGTGGCGTTTAAGAGCTCCACAAAACAAATGCAGAATTAATTCTCCCCAAAATGAATGATTAAACTCTATTTACTAAGTGGGCAGAGATTGAAAAGATGGCAGCGTAGTAATTGACAACATAATGAATGAATACATTGAAGCAAGATTTGCATAAAAGTATGTCATTAGACAAGGTGCCACCATAATCAAACATATACTCTGTTTATCTGTAGTGCGTGGTCTACGGGCGTGTCCAAAATGTTGCATAATTTAGGCGCAAAGTAAGGGGCAAGGGGGTTGCACTCGGCCCCTCATTAATCATAGGTGTGTTTTGGGCGTAACATAAATTCAACCAATCACAGTGTCATCTCCTGTTTCCTTCAAAAGCCAGGTGTTCCTGCACCTGGCACACTGCTATTTATTTGTTTATATGGCGAACTGGAGAACCTGAGCGTGCTGCAGCAAGAGCAGTGAGTCACCAGTGATTAAATGTATCTAATTACGTTTACTCAAGTATTTTATTTAAGTATAAATTAAAGTATTTGTAATTGACTAGAGTATTTACATTTTATTTAGCTTTATGCGTCTCCTCCACTACATCTTGGAGACAAAAAGATAAACTGAAGGGTGAAGTGTTCCTTCATGTGCTGAGATAATTCTCCTACTTCTTAAGCTAAATAATGTCTTTAAAACTCTCGAGTTTTGATTATTCTCCAGCACCAGGAGGACCCTCATGACATCTCACTGCCTTTCACTCTCAGCTGAACATTTGTCATCATACATTTTCATAATGCACTGTAATTTGATCACAGGGTGACCATAGAAACATACGTAGCAGAAAACACAGTCGTGGAATTGATGTTTTTTTTTTCTTCTTTCCCTCTCTCCTCTCGTTTGTAGGGAGCGATTAGAGGTGGCAGATAATGTTCCTCTTTTTAATCCACCCCAATAACGTGTTTCTCTCCTTACCTAATAAAAGTTTAAAAAACAAAAATTGCCAAAAGAAGTGCTATTCTGATATTGGTCAATATTGGTCAATGACTCGAAAGCTTTCTGCCACCTCCAAAATGCAATGCACCAAAGTGTGTCCCTTTTTTTTTTTTTTTTATCATTTTCCATCCCCTCAAAAGTTAGTCAGTATTGCAGGTCTGTGAAGTCAGCACAGGTGAAACTCATCAGGAGTTCTCTTTTTTCTCTGCTGCTGTTTGTGAAGTTTAAGTTTGGGGGTTGATAATTTATCTGACGATCTGTCAAAACTGATCAGATTGATGGAAGAGAGGAGCAGCTGCTGCAGAAGGGCGTGAAAGCAAACGTTTAGACCCAGCGCAGTGAACAAAAGTTTCACTTTATCTCCACCTAAAGTTCTGCTGCTCCATCTGTGCCCAGAGTACGTGCTGCTCTCTAAGAGTGTGGTGTAATGAATAAATGAACACTTTATAGATTTTCTAACAGCACTCCTAGTAAACAGCCCAGCTCCAAAAATATAAAATCAGTACATGGTGGCAGATGTTTAAATCGTGGTAGGCTGCTTCAAATAAAGTGGATGTTTGAAAAACACTGACTTAAACGCCCATGGAAGCAAGTACATTTACTACTTACACAACTACTGCTTTGCTATGCACGGTTTTACACCAGGTGTTAGACAGGGCCCATATATGTTTTATAGTGTATATCAGACAGACACTAACATCAGTAAGTGAATCAGTGACCACAAGGTACAAGTCTGCAAAAAAAAAAAAAGCAACAAAGTATTAAGTAAAAATTGCTCACCCAAAATGCAGAAAAAGTCAAGGAAAGACACGACTCCACACTTGTATTAAGGCGATAATAAACTAGTCCTTTTTCGTTTCTTTAGAAACACTATTTCAGATGATAAACAAGAACCTTGAGTTAACAATATTCGCAATAATTCCTTGCTTGAGTTGCTTTCACGGCTGGCACGAAGCAGGACTCCTTTTTTTTCTTTTCATTTTCGTGAGGCCTGACACTTTGGATTTGAATTTTAGCAGCAAGTGTGCAACTCTTCCTCATTTCCATGCCGATATATGCGTGTGTGGGAGGAAGAGCGAGGAGCGGGAATAGAGTTAGAGAGAGAAGAAGAAGAAGAAGAAGACGAAGTGGGAGAGATAGTGAGTTAGTCAGAATTAGAGATGAAGAGTTAATTCTTCTTTCCCCCTTCACAGAAATAGAGGAGGAAAACAGGCATTACCCCAAACACACTCCACCAAATACACCCATCCAAACACACGCACATACTCTGAGGATCCCGCTCTATTTACCATTGAATCTCTGGTTGTTTATTTAATCAGAGGTCAGCCCCAGTGACTTTGCATTGCTTTAATCTCATCAACAGTCAAATCAGCCTTCGGACTGAACCAGATCAACAACTGTGACCACAAATAGCAAATGATTATAGTACAGTACAATCATCCTGCAGGCCTGAAGTGAATCCATCTGTCTCTTTCTATGTGAAAATCCCTCTCTGTGTGTGCTGTATGTGTGTGTGTGACTGCATCTTTGGGTGGATATTTATGTGGTAGCCGTCCTTGCCTTTTCTGCAGAGACCAGATGCTCTTTGAGGTAGTTTTACTGCTATTTTAAAGATGTTTGGCAAGTGAAGAGAAGCTACAGCAGATGTGGGTTTGTGTGTAGCTAAGACTTGCAGATGGTACAGTAGGATGCTTGTTTTCTTTACTTTATCTCGCACAGGTAAAGCAAAGTTAACTTGGTGTGTGTATATGTGTGTGTGAGTATTGATGCTGGTGTGCCACGTTGGTACTGCTAATGAGAACCCATGTGCACTGAGCTCAAACGTGGCTTAGTCTGTCCATCACGCCTTGAACTCTCGACCTGCCGACTGGTTTGTGCTCCGAATTCATCCGCTCCTCGAGTTCTGAAAGCAGTTTGCCTTCTGAGCTCCTACATGACCGATTTTCTGTACTCGCTTATTCTTACTCGCTTATTCTTATTCAAGGTCGTCTATCCCTGCACGCATTGCACAAGAGTCAGGAGAAACCACCTGGAGCAGGTCGTGACCGTATCGCCCGGTGCAGAGATACTGAACTTACTTTGCTTTGGGGGTATGACAAGAGGCCAGTTGCACGATCCCATACATTTTTCTAGTATTTCAGGACAATTTTAGGATTGTAGGACATTCCAAGGATTGTAGGGCATTTCTAGGACTTCAGATATTTGTAAGATTTTAGGAAATTTCTGGGATTTTCTGAAGTTTCTAGGATTTTAGGACATTTCTGGGATTTAACACATTTTTAGGATTGTAGGACATTTCTAGGATGTTAGGACATTTCTAAAATTTTAGTACATTTCTAGGATTATAGGACATTGCTACGATTATTAGACAATCTGGGTTGAGCTAGGACCTTTTTAAAGGTCACCAGAATATTTAGATAAAACCCACGCAACATGCAAACTACACCTGATTAGACCAAACACAAATTTCTAGCCGGTCCACCTTCTGTTCCAAATAGGAGCAAGATTTCACACATGCGCCTCACAAACATTTCTGCACATGTATTTCTGCAGTGCCACTAAGGGCACCACCTGGCTGGAACTGCCCCATATACAGCTTTAATTTAGCTCTGAGGGTCAGAGCGGTCAGTTGTGAGGACCTATTTCTGACGACCTGCAGATGCTCACATATGATCTCATGAGCCAGAACTGACTTTAAATACAACACCAGCGTGTGCATTCCTACTTAGATAGTATTGATTTAGAAGCTATTACTCTGCTGGAAGGATGGTCATGGTCAGCTTATTTTATCTTTAGATTAATCACAAAAGATATAAAAGATAAAATGCATGTAAAAACAAGAGGGGTACTCAGCTCACCGTATTCAGACATTTAGGACTGTTGGGGGGTTTGTACTTTAAAAGTTGAGAGCAGGAGTGTGTTGCTCAATCTGCTTCTTTACTCTTTGTGTCCTAATGCAGAAGTACAGTCTGGGGATGGACGATAATAAAATCAGCATGTCATAATAGCATTTCGCAAGACTGTGTGGGCGCAGCAGATCACGTTTTGATTGACACTTCCTTGGATACCACATTTGTCAAACTGTCTCTCATCTTCAGCACCCTCTGAACTTTCAAAATCAGAAAATTCTCAAAATTATACATTTCACTCTGTCACTGAATGGTGAGTTTGTTTTTTTTAAAGCTACGTTAGTTAAAGACAGAATGACATCGCCACGTCTGATAACATTATATCTACAGTATTGAATTGAAGTGTCTTGAGGGATTGCGGTGAAATTAGTGTCAACTGATAGCTGACTTTGAAATTTTGATCAGGATTGGGGATAACCACATCCAAATCAACCCAGCTTCAGAAAACTGAAAAAACTAAAATAACAATATTTTAAATTTGGACTGAGGCTAATGTCTGATCATTTTTGACGCCTTTTATTATGCAAGTACGATCCTAAATTACATACTAAGAAAGTTTTTTGGTGATTCAGGTTCCCAGAAGCTTTAAAAATGATGCACCGTCAAAAAGGTGTTTTGGAAATGTATCCACATCCGCTGGCATTAATGATTCAATGTCATGAGACCAAAGTAGGTGAGATTGTTGCAGAACTGGAGAAAAGTAGCTGGTAATAGAAAAGCAGAGCCTGAAGCTTAAGTCTCCTCCGTTTGAGTGTGACATGACTCAGTAACTATTGGGGCAAATCTCCCACTATGGGGGCACTTTAATTGGAAGTAGTATCTTCTCCTGAGCCGGTGATTCTTCCCTGAAGAATATCTCAGGATGCTAAGTAGCTCGCTTTGGCTTTACCTTCCCACTGCATTTGAGGCTGCAGCGCTGGGAGCGACCGCGGGTGTTTATGTGGATATTGAGCTGTTTGTTTGATAAACTGTTGGGTAAGCTGTGTGCGTTCGTGGAGGAGGGAAGTAGACGGTCCCATCTGCAGGACGGTGTTTGGCTCGGAGCGTGCTCGCAGAGAGGAAGTGTCATCAGCAGATTTCCCTGACTGCCGTCGCGTCCTTTCTGCCGGCATCTCGTTTTGTCTTACTTTATCTTGTCTTTTCTTCCTCCCCCTCGTCTCTCACTTGTCTCTTCTCACGCCACTCTCTCCTCTCTTCTACTTTGTTCCTCTCTCCGCTGTCTTATTTCCTCTTTTCTGGTCAGCTGCGCCCCGGACATGGCCGGAAAACAAATGGGACACATGCCAGAGAAAGCAGGCCTCAGGTGGGAGAGAGAGATGCTTAGGCAGAGTGTCAGCTTATTATTTGTTCTCCCCTGAATGATGTTTCTCTGAGTCTGTTGTTTTGTCACTCTCTCCCTCTGCGCGGCTCGGTCACGTCGGTCTGAACCGAAGGGGTCAGCGGGGTCAACCTCCACCCAGCTCTTTGTCGCACCGTCCGAGCTTGTTTACAGCTTTTACTGTTGGCATAGATGAGACTCCCATGGGGGTACAGACGGGCACACATACAGTTATACACACACTGAAAAGACAAAAAAGAAGCAGGAGCCAGAGCTATAGACATGGTTTCCATGGCAACAGCCTGTCCTACCTCTGTGGTTGAACACCTATACAGTATAAGCACACATTAAATGTATGCACATCCAGCGACGGAACAAATACGCACACAAAAACAAATATTTGTGTTGCCACAGTTGAGGATTTTCATAATTTTCGGTTCACTCCACAACATTAAATCTCTTAAAAGCCTAATCACCGTGCTCAAATCCTCACCTCAAAAGACGCGTCAAAGGAAAAGGTGCCAATTATATGCCGTAATTGTGTAAAATCAGTCTTTATTTTTTTGTTGGATCCCTAAAAAACCCAATGGTGCTGTGGCATCTTTGCATCGTCTCCCGGCTTGAATGGAGTTGTGATTAACCAGAACTGGGTCTTAATTTAGCTGCAGAAGAACATTAGCTGTCTGAAAGATTTAATTTGGAGCCGGGAAAAATCAGAAGCAGAAGGTGGAAGAAGCGGTAGGATGCTCCCCCGCTGCCTTGTTTAGGCTCTCGCAGCGCAACCAAATGTACATACGTGAAGTGAGATCGTGAGCGGATGTTGCTGAAAACTTTGTAAAATGTTTATTGGTGGCTTCTTGTTTGGTGATGAATAACTTCTAATGACTGAATCAGATGTCTGTGGAGTTGTTTTAAGTTATATTTGCAAAGAGTGAATGCTCCTATAATGGTGCGTGCATAAACTAGAATTACTGCCTTGTGGTTGAATGCCTTCACGTAGTCAAGCTGCTCTTATAGTTTGCATGCAAAAATACATGGATGTTTAACACACATCTTCCCCCAGCAGCACACATGATCTATACACTCAGCACAGTTTCAAGATTGGTGTCACCAATTCAGTGTCTGACCAAATATCTCTCCTGTCTCTGAGCTATGATGTTGAGTTTTGGATACAAAAGTGTTTTTGCAGAACATTATGATGCCACGTTGAAGTTGACATTTGATCTTTTGGATATAAAGTGTCCAAATTTCAAAATTGTCCCTTTTGTGTAAAATGTGTCTTTATTACCATATGAATTCTTGAGTTAGGGACACAAAGGGTTAGGGTTTTGTTGAGTCCAAGTGGATGTTTGTGACAAATTTGAGAAATTTCCCTCAAGGTGTTCTTGAGATATTGTGGTCATAAGGAAGAGGTCACAGTGACTTTGACCTTTGGCCAATGACCACCAAAATCTAATCAGTTCATGGTTAAGTCCAGGTGGATGTTTGTGCCAAATTTGAGAAAATATTCTTCAAGGTGTTCTCGATAAATCATGATATATCAAATTCACAAGGATGGTAAAGTGAGTGATGTTTGTGCCAAATTTGAGGAAACTCCCTCAAGGCCTCCTTGACATATTGTGTTTCCTGAGAATGAGACGGGTGCAAGCTCATAGTAACCTTAACCTCCGGATGACCGAAGTCTAATCATTATATCGCTGAGTACAAGTGGACATTTGTGCCATATTTGAAGAAATGTTTTCAAGGTGTTCTTGACATTATTGCATTCACAAGAATAGGGTAGACGTCCAAACCAAAAACATAATGCCTCCAGCCATAGCTATTCCCGGTGTGGAGGCACAAAAACTGCGATTTAGAGATGCTCTCCTGCCTTTTCATCCCAGTGTGGGCATTTTGTCCTGCACAAGAACAGAAATAGAAATCTGACACATTCAGCGTGTTGAGTTTTGAGGGCCTGACTCTGACGGATCTAATGTTCTCGCCGCTTTCCTCACTGGAACAGCTCAGGCGTTTATCGTCACTTTTCTGTTTTTAATATTATTAAGAAAAACCTTCATAATGAGGTTTAGAGTTAATCCAAATGTTCTTTGTAAAATATGTGAGAGTCTGTGTTTACCGACTGTGATCCATTATCTGCTATTTATTTAATGGTGTTCATATAAAACCTTTGATCATCCCTGGCAGTTTCACTCAGTCTAAATTAATTTAAACGTCTGCAAACACTGTTTTATTTGTGTTTTTATTTTTTGCCTCTGTTGTGTTATATAGGCGTAAACTGATTGCCTTCAACGTCGAATCATTGTTTTTCTTTTCCTTCCTCCTCATCTTCATCTCAGACTCTGTCAGATCTGCTGGCGGTGGTTCGTCTTCCCTTCATCCACCCGTCCTACCTTCTGAACGTGGTGGACAACGAGGAGCTCATCAAGTCGTCGGAGGCGTGTCGCGATCTGGTCAACGAAGCCAAGCGCTACCACATGCTGCCCCACGCACGGCAAGAGATGCAGACACCCAGGACTCGGCCGAGGCTCTCTGCTGGTAAACACAAACTCACACACATAAACGGAAATGTGTAGCATCTTTGGCTTGCATGACCCAGTAACAAGGTGGCGGCTCATGTCGCCGCCACCCACCAGTGCAATTGACCCAGAACACATCGCCAGGATCCATGCACCCACACACTTATATATCCACTATTCACATTTTGCTGCTTCGAGGTGACAAAGAGGTCAGGGCTCCACGAGAAGACCCTGACTTGTGCATCGTATTGATTTCAGCCCACCACTGGAAAGCAGTGCTTTAGAGCTCCATAATGTTTTCCACACAACTTCTGTAAATACTTAGACGTGGGCAACAGGTCATGTTTCCAAATGTCAGTGCAGGTTTTTCTCTCCACAATCAAACAAATGAATACTGGAGCCGAGCCTGATTGAGCGCACCGTGAAAAAGTTGAAAACAGAACGGCATACTTGCAGGCTTCTGAACCCAGCCTCCTTTTTTTTCCAAAATAAAAAAGCAAATAAAAATCTCCTAACAACTTTTTAACACCAGCTAGGCACAGCCGAGTCCATCCTGCCAACCAGTTGCTGTCCGACCGCCGCCGATGTCCAAGCCATTGAAGAGCGTGTTTGTTTACATCGTTAAATTCAAGGAATCATTCATGGAAATTGGAAGGCGCCTGCAAATTGCTTTTGGCCGTTAGATTTTTCCCCCAGGTCGGCCAGGAACCCGTTCGTTCCCCCTGTAAAGAGCCGCCTAATTATAGCGTCTGCATGCTATTATGAGCTCCGCACCGGCACACCTTACTATTGCGCTCAAGTTATTTTCTGCTTGGTAGAATAAAGATAATTGCCTAACAAATGGCACTTTATGGAGAGGTCGTTTTATTAGCCAACACTGTTGTCCAGCCAGTGTGTTTATTTGCCAGTAAACAAACAGTTGGGGAATTGGATCTACTCTTCATCAGTAGTACTGGAGATGGAATAGCCAGATTTTGTACTCTGATATTAAAGCTGTAGATGGTAACTTTTATAACTTTTTGTCATGATTAGTGAAATTGTCACTATATTCACATAAGACAGATAATCTATGAAAAAAATGGCAAGACTGCATGTGAGTATAAACAACCAATCAGAGCTGAGGAGTGAATTATGTTGGTCGCTGCTCGTGAACTGCGGTCAAACTGTCAAACTAAGCAGTGCCGATCAAAGACAAAATCAATATTCTGTGACTTCACTGCCTAATTCTCACCTCAGATGTATTCAGAAACATATTTTTAGTGTTAACGTTTGTGACCTGGCCGCCGTTTTGGAAACAGTCGAGCCAAAACAAACAAGGCACTGTAAGAAAACGCTCTAATTTTACAGCTAAACAGTACAGTAAAATATGTTTCTTAAAACATTTGAGGTAAGAAACAGGTAATGCAGTAGCAAATAAATTTGATATTTGACCAGCGCTGCCTAGTTTGACAGTTTGACTGTAGTTTACATGCAATAACAAAATTTGGGGTTAAAAGTTATTTTTTATAAACTTTACCAAGTTTTTCTGTCATTGTATTTCATTTTCTTATGGAAATTTAATCTCTCAATCTTTATATAATTTTGAATAGTTGACTCAGAGTTGCTTTTGCCTATTATTGTTGACCTTTTGTGTTGCATTTGTATGGAGAAATGAGAACCTGTTGGGTTCTCTGCTAATCAGAAGCTGATTATTTAAAGGCACATCTGATGGCAATCAGGCACAGAGTAATTCTAATAAAACAACATGCAAAGTGTAGTTCAATCTTTTTTGTTTTTAATTTAATCTGTTTTAAAATGTGGTGTCAGGTCTAGTAACCTGCTGTGCGCTGGATTTTTATGCCTCCGTACAGGTCACAGCCGTAGTTGAAGGCATTATGTTTTTGGGTTGTCCATCTGTCTGTCTCGTTCTCGTGAACCCTATATCTCAAGAACACTTTGAGGGTATTTACTTAAATTTGGCACAAATGTCCTCTTCAACTTAACAATGACTTGATTAGAGTTTGGTGGTCAAAGGTCACAGTGCCCTTTTGTCTGTCTCTTTCTCCTGAGCCCAGTATTTCATAGCAACCTTGAGGGTATTTTCTCAAATTTGGCACAAACGGTCACCTGAACTCAACAATGAACCGAGCAAAATTTGGTGGTCAAAGGTCACTCTGACCTTGCAATCTGTCTAGTTCTTGTGATATGATATGACATGATATCTTGAGAACGCCTTGTGGAAATTTCTTCAAATTTAGCACAAATGTCCACCTGAACTCAACAATGAACTAATTAAAATGTGATGGTCAAAGGTCGCTGTGACTTCAAAAACCATGTTTTTGACTATAACTCAAGAATTCATACGCTCATTATGACAAAATTTCTTCAAATTGTCTACCAGGATATAATGATGAAGTGATGACATTTATATCCAAAAGGTCAAAGTTTAGCTTTACATCAGTGTTCAGCAAATTCCCATTTTTGGCTGTTATTCAACACCATACCTCAGGAACAGAAGGTCAGACATTGGTGACACTAACCTTGAAACTGTGCTGGTTGTATTGATCTTTCGTGCTGCCTAGTTGAAGATGTGTGTGAAACATCTGCGTTTTAGAATTTTTAGCCTCTTTGCAGAAACATCCACAGTTAGAGCATTGTTTTTTATCACTGCGTGGCAGGTGTGGATGTAACTGTATCTTGACTGGTTAGTGAATGTATACAACTGCGAGGCGGTTATTCTAGTTTTGGTTTACTGGGGTTTACCCTCTACCCGCTGGCACCCAGGAGAGAAGCGCTGCTGTGCGGGTATTGTCACTTTATTGGGGGAATTGCGTTAATATTTTTGCATCTTTAATTACCTGTAACACAGTCACACAAAGCTTTATAAAGCATCATTTGCCTCCTGAGAAAAGACATTTGTGGCATCATCCCATTACTCATCGTCGATCCGGTAGTTTCTCCTTGTTCTCAGCAGTTTCTTGAAGCAATCCTCTGTCAAGGCCCATTTTAGTGTTTGGATTGTGCATATCTTATGCGTGCTACAGCCCCATTATGCAGGCTGAAGTGTGTATTGATTCACAGCAGCTCATGGCTCTGTACAACAGAATTATATAAATGCACAAATGCTGCCGGTATGAATACATTCATGATGCATTATACCCCGATGGCTCCATGAATGAGAAATAAATGTAAGTTTTCTCGATCAAGTTTTGAACTCCTCTGAAGCTGCAGCTCTGTTGTTTTGAGGACATTGGGGGCTCAGCCCAGACCTTTAGGGGGATCCTCATTTTTGATGGCAAACCCTATTTTGAAGCTTTGTAAGCATTCTGGCAACTTATTTACCCTTAAAAACCACAGAGCTTTTGCCTTTAATTATGAATTGTGATGTTAAAGATATAAGTAGTCATTTGTAATTAGTCCTGATTAGAAAGAGAATGCTTTGAAACTGCTCTCATTAAAAATGTATTGACTAGAGTTGGAAAAATAGTCTGTAGTATGGCTAGAATGATAGATTATTAGTTTCAGGGCTTTTTATCATTATTAGGGACTGTTTATTATTTATGGAGGGGCATGTCAAATAATTTTTGGGGGGAAGAACTGGGGAAGGAACTTTTTATTTTTATATTTATTTTTTTATTTACTTTTTTAACTTTTTGAAGATTTTTCTTTAAATTTTTTTGGTGAACATTTTGTTTTGAATTTATTTGGTGATTTAAAAAAAGTCAACAATTTTTTAATTATTTTTTTCTAAAAAAAAAAAGTTTTTATTTATTGATTAATTTTTAACAAAACATATTTTCCAAACCTGCTGACCTGCCAAAATATAAATCTGCAAATTTACATAATTTATTACAGCCAGAAACTGTCAAAACAAAAATTGTCATTGGATTTAAAAATTTCGGGTGGTCACTGAACACATCATGTGAGAAACGCTTCATGCATTGTCATTCAGGCAGGCTCAAGGGAAAAAAAATAAAAATAATATATATATATATATATATATATATATATATATAATATAAATAATATATATATAAGTGTTTAGATATATATATCCACGGCTATATATTATATAAAAATTAAATATATATGTTTCATCATCAGTGTTTATAAACATTGTGTGTGTGTGTGTGTGTGTGTGTGTGTGTGTGTGTGTGTGTGTGTGTGTGTGTGTGTGTGTGTAAAACTGTGTTTTGATGCACTGTACTTGGTGTGCAGATAAATACCAATGTGCTTTGACATTTTGCGTAGTTGTGCGTCTTCTTGCTGGCCTGTTCTTTCCGCCCGAGTGTGTGTCAGTGGTTGTGATTGTCTGTGTGCATGCATGTGTTGCTCCGCCATCTGCTGCGTTGGACAGGGTGGGCTCTGCACAGCAGGGGGCACGGTCACTGGGATTGTGGGGTTGCGACGAGCACGTGAACACACAGGACAGCCAGTTAGATAAAGAAAAGCCTGGAAGGAGAATTCGAGGTTGTCGGGGAGTGCGGTTGGCGCTGAGAGGACAAGAAAGAAAAGAGATGTTGGAGAACAGGAGGAGAGGTCGGGATGTGGTCAGAGAGGGGGAGGGGGTGAAGGAGCCAGGGGGATCAGAAATGAAATTTGAAGGGCAGACATTTGATTGAGTTTATTCCTTGAGCATGTGTCTACTTGTGTAAGCAGTAAGTGAGTGTGCGAGTGTGCGTATGTGTGTGTATTTTAAATGTGCGCAAGCAGATGGGGCACCACCTGAGCTCGGTTGATAAGTCTGTCAAGCGGAAAAAGAAAGGAAAACTGCCATCCGTGAAGCACTTCTTGCTGAGCGCAGTCAATCTGTGAACTTGTGAGTCGCGTGCATATGTGCGTGTATTATAGTGGGGGTGTTTGTGCTCATTCAGTGTGTGTGTGTGTGTTGTGTGTGTGTGTGTGGGTGCTTGGACAAGCATCTGAGCGCCTCACACATTCAGCCTTTTCACTGGTGATAAATGTGAGTTGAATTAAATTTTTTTCAGCCCGGAAATTTAATTTACTTTTTGTGAGAAAGATTTTTAATTAACATCCTTTCACATCCAGACTTAAATCAGTGAATCCACTGATAGAGGTTAGACTCACAGTGCAGGTGCTCCCGCATCATTCATTAGAAAAGGACCATTAATACTGCATTGTTGAGGTCTATCGAAAGTAAAAAAGCAAAGATGAAGATAAATAAGGAAGAAAAATATAATGATGTTTAGGTAATAACATAGAAACAATATAAGCAAGCTTTATTATATTAATGTTAATATTATTATTATTATTGTGAAGATGTTTATTTGTTTCAAGCACAAACAGATTAGCTTATCCCTTCTTTTTTTTTTCCAGTTTTTCTGCTAAGCTAACTGGCAGCTGGCTCTGCAGTGGCCAAACAGTTACATCCATGATGCCACAAGGCCCAGACTTTCTTTTTCCATAGATTTATATTGCAAAAAAGCCATCTGTAAATCAGTGAATACATTGAATACAGCCTAGAAAGATTCAATCATTTTATACCCATTCAAGTTAGCGAATGGTTAAACTGTAAGCAGCCGGCTCTGCCAGTGGAAGTCGCTAGTTGCGCCTGCTCTATGGGCCGCACTGTTCACAAGCAGTGTCGAACATCTGGGTAATTTTACAAGCAGCAGTTGAATGTTTTTGGCTTCATGCGCCACTGAGCAACTTTAATTGGAATAAATGTGGCCCTGCTTCCGACCATGTATCCTGGTCTCTTTATACATCCATGCTCATCCAGGCCTCTTATTTAATCGACAGATTTGTATAAATCTTTTTATGTATATCTCGACCCTAGAAAGTGAATAATTGTATTTCCCAAAAAGTTTAGCTTTTTCCCATAAAGGAATAAGGAGTAAAAAAGTAAACTTGTCAGAGGGCAGACTTTAGACATTATAGTGACGGTTTCCTAAATGACCTTAAATATTGTTGATATTTCTGCACTGTGTTGTTTGTAGGGTATGATAGGACAGGACGGGAGAGATGGATATCATCCAACATAAACAACAATATGCAATATATCTGCTCTGAGCAAAGCTAGGCGGTGCCACAAACTGTTTACACAACACTGACGCATTAGGCTCGTTTAAGATGAACGGCTCTTCGGGCGGACGCTGATGAGATCCTGCTGCATCAGCATGTTGGTAAAATATAACACTGCGGTCAAGTCAGACAGTTTCTAGCAGCCGTCAAACAACATCAGGAATTTACACCAATATTTACATCCTGTTAGATTCAACTGTAATATTATTGTTGTTATTATTAATCTAACAATAACTATTATTGTTTTTATTATTACTATTATTATTATTTTTGCTATTATTATCATTATTATTATTATTATTAATGGATTTTATTCATTCATTTATTTATTTCATCAACCACACCAGATATGTTCAACAGATTAAACCTACGATGCACAATATGAGACTAACTGCCTAAAATTTAGCTTTAAAATTAGGATTTTTATTGACAAACCCAGGTGTTTGTGGTCAAAACCAAGAGCCAATCAGCTCAGAGATCAGGCAACAGTCAAGCATTTTCCCATCATGCCCTGAGTTGCAGTCGGTGGGCTGCATCTGCGCCGCCTGGCTCCAAAAACTGTGTTCGCCTCAATCTCAAGCTTATTGTAACCCACATGATGTCAGAGCAAGTCGGACACAAATCTAGCTGGCGTGCGTTGTGCGGCGACTGGCGTTGATCAGGTCTGTGCAGATCTGACTCATCTCGAATGAGCCTGATATCATTTTAAGTTGTTTTAACACAACTGATAAAAAGAGCAAAGTTAGCAATAATTTGAGTCGTGATTCAGCTGACTAATGTATGATTCACCGTTTTAGCGAGCAGTAAACATGAATCTAGCAGGAAAGTTACAGAAAACTAAACCAAAAAGAAGCTCGGAGGGAAACTGCAGAGTGTGTGTGAGTTCCTCACCACAGAAGAGACCTTTCACATTACAAGTAGCTCTTTTATCCATTGTTAATATAGATAACAGCAGCTTTAATATCATATTATGGTTGTAAAAAATATGGTTGATATTAAGCTCATTTGTCATGTCAAGAAAAAGAAAACCATTAATATGAATATTAATGGCCTATGAAGACGCACTCTGCAGTGTGTTCCTAAGATGGAATAGCATGAACTTTTTTAAATGTAGCAAAAAGGCCGACGTCTTAATGAGCACTTGCTCCATTAGCTCTAAAAAAGTTATTTCTATTGCGGCTAAACAGAAGCAGCCAGATGGTTTTTCCACACTCCCTTTAATTGTCTTGTTTTCTCAGGTTTTTTTCTTTATAAAGAGTCCTGCTGTGCCGCATTGTTGTAATTTATTTCTTTACTTAATAGCCCCAGGATTTTTATTGATGGTTGAATATTGTGTCAGTCACTCCTGACGAGTCCTGGCCGATCACCACATTGTCTCCTTCTCCCCTGGGTGTTAATGGAAGCGTTTAAAAAATAAAAAATACATGTATTACAAAGCCGGGAAGCATTTAGACATTTTCTCTCACAATTACGACGAGGAAAGAGTCGTAAAATCCGGATAACCACCGTGACATAAAGTTTATTTTTGAGTTGCCTTGCTGACTGAAAATGAGACAGTCCTCTGTGTCACTTTGCATTCTGGAGCGTTTTATTGAGTGGATGCTCTGCCCGTCGGCTCTATTAGATGCTAATTAAGGAGCCAAAAAAAGATATTCAGAATAGAAATTGGCTGTCTGTGATTTTCAGATATAATTTTAAACATAAAGAGAAGCTCTGTATGCTTCTGTGTGTGAACAGATGGCGTTTTTGAATCTTTTTTTTTGATTTTTGCACCTTTTGATTTTTGCACTGATTTTAAGGCATCTTATTTTTCCCTCATGCAGAGTTTGTACGGTCATGGAAAAACTTCATCATGGGATTTCCAAATACCAGTATACTCTGAACAGTTTTAAAGAAGTCATTGAATTTTATTTTACAAACCTCTTTACTGACGCATGATGTGACTAAGGAGCATCAGAAATTTAATTTTGGCATTTTATTTTAACAGGCCCATGGGTTTGGAAGGCATGTTTTCTTTAAAGATCACCAAAAATTAAAAAAAAGCCAAAAACTTTTAAGAAAGAAAACTTGCCATCAAAAAAGAAAAAAAAAATAGTAAAGAATTGTGTTTTCTTTTTAAAATCACCAAATCTTGTAAAAGCAAAAAATTACAAAAAAAGTTAAAACAATAAAATTATGGCTTCTTTTTTTTTTACTCTTAAATTTGCAATTAAATAAATACAAAATACAGCCATTTAAAGTTGTATGCCCCTGCTCTAAAGCCAGAATAAAAAAAGTGCTTGAAAAATTATTTGACACTCCTCCCCCTTTTTGCACCACTCCCTCCCCTCTCATCAAAATATGAACAGTCCCTTCGTTATATTTAAATATTCCCTTCTAATCCTGAATTAATATTTAAAAAAAATATATATATATTTAAATATATATTTATATTTTAAAGTAATAAGAAAGTATTGATAAAGAATATCAATGGTAATTTCAGAGAATGCATGGTCTTTAAATATGGCCTCAAAGTCCTGGAAAAGTCCTGGAAATGTATTGGTTGAAAACATGCATGAACCCTGCTCATATCTGTTCTTCGGCGCCTCATTTCCCTGCTGCAGCGGTGAACTTTTCAGGAAAGCAGGGGGGCAGGTTGTTAGCAGCATCCCGTCGTCCTCATTTGGCCAGAAAAGAGTCTTGGGTAAAGTGAAAACTATGAGTGTCTCCTAATGAATCCACAGTGTTTTGCGTACTGTATGTGTATCCATTAGCTGCTAATTGGTTAATTAGAGTGTGGATGTGCATCTGATTAGCTGTCATTAGACTTTCCAGGGGGTCGGGGGGGATTAAACAGCCGCTGGTGCTCTGAGTTTACTCACAAACCTTTTTTTTTTGTTTTGCATTTTGATTTGTTCCATCCATATGTGCCATTAAGGAGCAAGAAAAGTTTCCACTGTGCACGCGGCAAACCTCGTACGCCGTGCTCCCGTCTCCTTCTCTCCACGTGTCGCCCTGTTCGGCTCGGAGGAGGGTGGAGAGCGCCAGGGCAAACTGTTAACTCAACCCAGCCAAGTGGAATAGCACTCAGACAAATGAGCTGTAATGACTAGGAGACGCAGGGGTCCAGCTCGGCTCACACTGTTTCTCCGTCTCACTCACACACACACACATTGTTATACCTTTAAATACATGCGCTGTTTAAGGGAATCCTTAAATTGTAGCTCCATTCTTTCTCAGCCTGTCCTCCTCCATGACCACTTCATCATCTGTAATCAAGCGTAGACGTTTCTAAAGACGGTGAAGTCGTAAATTACAGTAACGTGCACAGCAGCAGGAGGGGCAACTGAGATAAGCGTTTGCAGGTTGAGTATTTCTGTCCATGTGCTTTATCTGTGTGATCTTTTTTTTTTTTTACTTGATTACTCAGTTTAAAGCTGCCCAGGAAAAGATTTTTTTTTCACAGCCGTGGCGTATGCTACAACAAGAGATACCCCCAGATTTTTTTTCTCATAAATCTTTGTGTGACACATAAAAAAAAAGTTATAACTGAATTTAACAAACTCAATTATGCTTCTCAAGTGTACAGGCAAGTTGAACAATATGTCTACTTGGAGAGTAAGATTTGCATTCTGATATATTTTGGGTTCTTATTTTACAGTTAATCTCACCTGATGTGCAAAGACTAATGCTGGTACAGGTTAACACTTTGACCTTTGCCACAATCCTGTTTTAATGTGTAATGTCTGGAGAATTTGTCGTTTTGTAAATAGGCTTGGTGTCCTTTTCTTTAAAAGACTGGTCAAGGAGGATCCTTTGCACCACCTGACAGAGGTCCTTGCTAAACCCCTAAAGTCCTAAAATCCTAGAAACGTACTAAAATCCCAAAAATGTCCCAAAACCTTATAAACATCTTAAAATCCTATAAACATCCTTAAATACGAAGAGCGTCCTTAAGACACATCCTAAAATCCTAGATATGTCCTAAAATCGTACTAACGTTGTAAAATCCTACAAATGTCCTAAAATCCTACGAACTTCCTAAAATCTTCTGAACATCCTAAAATCCATCAAACTTCCTAAAATCTGAGCAAGGTCCTAAAATCCTAGAAATGTCCTAAAATCCACGAACGTCCTAAAATTCATCAAACATCCTCAAATCCTAGAAACATGTATGCTGCTGCTGGCCCCTAGCCTGTTGTCATTTTGCAAAAGTGGCCCCAAGCAAAGCATGTTGGGTATCTCTGCACTAGGTTGTCTACTTTCACAAGATACTGCTTTCATGCAAGTTGAATAGATGAGCACACCACAGCCCCTTAGAGACAGTTATATGTTGAGGGGGGACGAGCAATTGTATTGCAGCTCCGTGGCCCCCTGTGGTCCCCCCATGGGGGCGCCACTGATCTAAAGGCATAGAAGTCAAGAATCACAGTAACACGCAGAGAAGCAGCAGCAACTGAGAGTTTGCAGCAGTCTTTTTTTACACATTTTATCTGTAATCACTCCTTTTACTACATTACTCAGTTTAAAGCTCCCAGAACAAGATTTTTTCAGAACCGCAGCATGTTCTGCAGCAGGATTTCAGCTGGAAATGTTGATATTAAACATTATTGACCATTTAACATTCCTGCAGCATAAGGCACGCCAAATAAAACACTCCGTGCTGGTTGTGCTGCGGTCTGAAAATGGCTGGATTTCATTAGATCAGCACGGCACAATGGCTTGGCTCGCATCCATGCTGGAGACAATAAACCCGGGACGTTCTGTGAGGTCCGCGGCCCGTAGGTGTGACATTCATGTACTCATTCACACCTCCGCCAGCCAGCAGCTCTTCTGCAGCGCCGCCACCACCGCAAAGAGAGGAGATTCACACCTTGAGAGGAGAAAGACCATCAGATGTCTTTGCTCCGAAAGTCTGCCACCTACAGCTTCCGGCTCCGGCCTGATTAATACTCGCCGATCCCCTGCATGTTTCCTCAAATGTTCGCCGTCAACGCTGACACTCGCTCTTCTTCATGAAATAATTGAATTTATTCGTCATCTTTCTCTCTGGCTTCACCGCTTCAACGCTAACCATTAAGCAAGGCCAACGCGACGGGGAAGCTGTCAGCAGTTTGGAAAGACAATTATAAGCTTTGCGTCTCTTTTTTCTTTTTTTATGTCAGGACTCTGTTGATTATTGTCCTGCTCTGTGTAATTATTCAGCCTGGTTTGTCTTTTAGAGCCAATGCAGCGTGAGATTACTCTGTTTCACCTCTCAAACTGGAAAAGCAGGATGCAGGGGAATGTGCCAGAAACGTCTTAATCGCTCTATGTGAAGAGTGCCCTTCAGCGGATCCTCTTCCGATTTTATTTCTGGAGTCTGAGATGGTATTTGAGGGAGGGAGAGCGAGGGAGGGGGCGAGCAGGAGAGAGAGAGAGAGAAAGTTGGATGCAGCTATTCACGGGAGAATTGGAGTGTGAGTTTTTGATATTCCTTCGGCTTATCAGTGAAATCTCAAGCAAACATTTCTATCTGGGCTCATAAATGTAACATGGAGGCAGTAAATCCAGATTAGATAACCTCTGGTCTGGATGTCTGGAGGGGCTGCAGCCAAAATTAAGGTTCTGTTCTCTTGACCTTTTGGCGAGCGTCGACTGTCAGCCCGAGCTACCGAGGAGGAAGGAAAGGGCGAGAGGGGTGGGGGGGGGTCTGGTGAAGGATTGTGTTGCCACCTGAAAATTTGACTCATTTTATTCCTCGAGCCGCAGATCGTGCTCAGACCCAAAGCGAGAAGCATTTTCAGGAACATGGATCGGCCTCAGCATCGCTCATGCCACATCTGACCCGCTGCGAGGCTGCAAGGCGGCTTCATCCAATATTCAACAGACCAAAATAAAACTGTATCAAAAACTTATCATTGCATTTGCTGATAGTGCAGATTTGTTACAGATGCACCCGCATCCATCAAACCCGGGTGTTTAAAGGGATAGTTCGGATTTTGCATGATTTGCTTATCCATAGTCAGCTTTTTAGTATGAACACAGAAGCTAAGCAATGTGCTGCAATGAATGAGGTCCAGCTGCAAAACGGATTTTAGTCCCCTAAAAACACTCCTACAAAAACATTGAAATGTGTGCTATATTTAGAATATTTCATTGCTTTACCTTGACATCAGACAGCCCATGTTATTGAGAAAGGGGATCTCGTCAGATCCACCAGGCTCCATTGAAAAAATGGAGATCTTTCTGAACACAGCAGCTGCTGGTTTTACTGCTGCCTCGATCAATTAGTTTGTTTGCATTATTTTGTGACTTTGTAGAATCTTAACTAACATTTTTTAACGCCAAAGTCGCACAATAACACAAACTAACTAACTGATCGAAGCAGCTCCTGCGTTCAAGGAGACTAAATGGATGTTTTTGTTAATGGTGTTTGGTGACTGTGACGACAGTATAGTTGGGGAGCTGAAGCTGTTAAAAACGTCTGTTGGCTCAGGCTGTCAGAGAGGAAGGTAAAGTGGTGATGATACTGGTAAACCATATTTTGCACCTGAACAGATATTGTTTTTTTTTTTTTTTGGGGGTTAAAATATGATTTGTCCCCCGTCCACAGCAGCACATTGGACAACTGAATTTCTCCAAAGGTTTATCGTAACTGTGTCACTGCTCTTGCCTGCTTCTCCAAACTGTAGCTTATACAACCCCACTTCAAAAAACTATCCCTTTAAGATCTGAATACAGAAACATTTGTCAAGTCATTGCAAATTACAAGAAAACATGTCACTTTTATATTGTTTTATTTGTCCAAGTTTTGAGGTCACCATCATTTTATTGTGTTTTGTGTTGCTGCTCCAAAGCAATCCATGGAAGTAAAATCTAATTTCATGTGCCCTGCTCGCAGCATTGAAACATTACATTTAAAAAATTCAACAAGAACATCTGTCTCCAGTGACCATGTCCCAGTTATTCAGGAAAATTCACAGAACAAACCCTGAACTGGGACTATTTCTTCGGTGAAAGGAGTTCCACCAAAAACTGTATTTGGGTATCGGGGACACTGTTTCATGAAAGACACAATGCCGCTGAGTTTTTTTAATGTAATCACAATCCTGCAAGCACCACAATCTATTTAATTTCACTGTTTTAGGGTGGAAGTGGGATTTTTAGGTAACGATATCTCAAAATATGGGCAAATAAAACGATCTGCATGACTCGATACCACTGTAATAAGTCAGTAATTTGAGTGAACCAACCCTTTAAACATAGTTTGAGGATATTTGAGGACATGAGAATTGTTTGTACACCAGCCCATCACTGGAGTGCAGAGTTGTGCACAACACAAATTGAAAAATACACACACACTCAAATCCTGCACATGCATACATCTTGCACCTCCTTGGACACTGACATTATTTGGGAGCCTTTGGCCCCCTGATCCTCACCATAGCAAATTAACACCCTGGGAGAGAAATCATCGGATTAGGAAGGAAAAAAAGCAAAGGAGAGAGATTAGAGAGAAGCGGCTGAGATAAGAGGAAATGGTTATGGACCAGCAGTGAGATATGAATGGCTCTGAGCCCTCAGAGGCGGACTGGCACTGCCTGTGATACCCAGTGAGGAAAAGTCTGCACCACTTTTCACACAGCATGTGAATATATTCACACATATATATTTATACATGTGACATGTTTATTAACTCGCAGACACTTTTTTTCTCATGAGACTCGACCAGATGTTCGTTTCTCATTGTCAGCAGGGTATTTCTATAATTTATGTGTTTAATGGCTGATTGCAAAACAGCCAAATTTCCTTTAGAATAATGATAAAGTCAGAGACCAAGAAAAATATCTGAATTATTTGAGCCAGGGCATCCTTCATAAAGCGCACTGTTGAGTTTAAGCCCTTGTAGATTTCTCAGTTTATATGAGTCATAGTCATAAAAATGGAGATGTAAAGTGCAATAAAAAAGCAGAGAAATTGTAGGAGGACTTTTCTTCCCTGAGATGCAAATTTTGTTCTACATGCAATCTGGGAATGTAACCCGTTTTGGAAATAAGTTTTGGATCACATAGGGAAGTGGTTAGGTGCAATGGTACCTAAATCTTCAAGGCTATGTCTGATGGGGGACCTAACAGAAGTGCCAAATGTATCAAAATATGACCTTGTTGTGATAAAGTAGGGGTCGCCACAGCAGCTCGAGTGATCCTCAGATTTTGGAAGAATACATCCCCTCCAGATTTTGAAAAATGGAGCAATCTGTGTTAGAAATTGTGTCATAGGAACACATGCTAGAAAGGGTCAGTGATGAAGTTGAAGGCTTTAAGAGGTCACAAGCAGGTTTTTTTGTTTGTAATTTGTCTGCTGAACTTTAATGATTTGGTGTTTATTTGTACTGCTGTGGTTGCTGAATTACTATTTTGGGTCTAAGAATGTGTAGCGACCAGGGTCCTGTATATTTTGAGTTCCAGTAACAATACTGTCACTTTCCTAATTTCTGACTGAATAAATGAATAAATATTTGATTATAAAAAGGATGCAAATTTTGCACAAAAAAAAACAAAACAAAAAAACACACCACTTACATTTTCAAATGCCGTTCTGCTGCACATTAGAAAATCCCCTCAGGAATTCTTGGGCTGTTTTTGCAGTCGTTGCGCCCCTGATTTTAAGGCAGCTTTTCTTAAAAAAAATTAAATCTGGAACAAACATTCATTTGGACTTCAGGATGAACTGACTGGATTTTGATGGTCAAACATCAAGGTCACAGTGACCCCGTCTGTCTCATTCTTGTGAACGCAATATCTCAAGAGGGTCTTCAGGAAGTTTTCTCAAATTTGGCACAAACGTGGACTCAACGATGGACTGATTGGACTGTCAAAGGTCAAGGTCATTGAGGCCTTACAAAACATGTTTTTGGTCTTCAGTCTAACAGTTTATATCCAAGAGGTTAGGGCTGGCCGATAAAACAACAACGATATCAATCGCGAAATAACTTTTCCTCGATTGAAATATGAGATGTAGTCGATAGAGTGTTGATAGAACGTATTTCAGGCATGTTTGCTCCGCTCTCATTCTCCGCCGATGTCTCTGAATGTCCACTCTGTTCTCATTTTCTGCCGGTGTGTCCACTGGTGTCTCTGAATGTCCCCTCTCTCTCATTCTCCACTGGTGTCTCCGAATTTTTTCACTTTCCCATTTTTTTCACAGACATGGACGTAAATTTTAAAAGAAGCTTGGCTGCTGTGCGGAGGCATTCAACACCGGGGCGGTAATTCTAGTTTTGAGCTGATATTTGTTTTGGTAAGAAACCACTTACAGACGAGGAAATCTCAAGCCGGGAGGACAATTCTAGCACATGACATGCATTTTAGCAAGCCACTTTAACTCTCAGCTTCAGCCGTGCAGAGTAACTATCAGGTGTCAGTGTGTCTCTGCGACTTCACCCAACCCCGCAGTGTCCCTTTGACTGTACCCGCGGCAAAGTCCGACTGGTTAAAGGAAGGTCGCAGAGGGCTGAAAGAGGCCAAAGGGCACGGGGTGAAAGAACAGGATGCAGTGAAGGAAGATGAAATGGAGAGAATATTGGAAAAAGAGCAACGACTCCCAGGGGGGTTTGAGTGGGAACGACTTGAGAGAGGGAGCAAAGTCTCCCGTAGGTTTAGAGAGAGATGGAGAAGGAAGGAGGTGTTAGCCGCAGGGTAAAAAAAAAAAAAGAAAAAACAGGATGAATAGTGAAAGCATGGTCGCAGCATGGTGCAGAGAGCAAGGAGACACATAACAAGGTGAGATAAGAGCCGCTGTGGCAGCAGGGAAGAGCAGGAAACACGATCTTTCCGGTCTGTCTTCATCTCTCCATCAACCTCTCCGGAGCGACTGTACGTCCCACGTGTGTGTGACGGGGGTAAAGCATGGGCGGTGCGCTCCTGTCACAGATAGGTTTCATTTGGTTGAAGTTGAGTTGAAGCAATATGCAGAAACTGTCAGGGGGTGTACTTTTGTGTGTGTGTGTGTGTGTGTGTGTGTGTGTGTGTGTGTGTGTGTGTGTGTGTGTGTGTGTCACGCTCCGTGGGTGGGCATCAACTTCAATTTGAGATTCAGCTCTTACACAAGCTCGTCCGTCCCTCAGAATTCAGACTTTTTTGTCACACAATTCACAGCCCGCGATGACTGAAACCTCCTCCTGAGAGATTTGATGCCGGGCTCGGTCCAGATGTTGCCATTGTTGTCTGTGTTTACGCTCGATGCACGCTGCCATACTGCTTCACCAGGCTGCTGTCGCGCTTGTTTGTTGCAGTTTTAATGGACCATTTCAGGCGTTTCTTAAAGTGCCGGTAGTCAATATTTTTCTATTAATATGTTAATGGATGAAATTACTACATGTGTGTAAAAAGAGTCGAAACCTGCAGAGAATAATCACCAAACTCTGCAGCTCAGCTCAGCTCTGAGAAGGTTTTAGCTCAGATTCTCAACTTTCTTTGCTTGAAGGCAACTTTTGTAAAAAAGACAGGAGGCCAGAGGCCAGTGACAGCAGCTCCACACGTGATTCTAGGATTTTAGGACATTTCTAGGATTTTAGGACATTTCTAGGATTTTAGGACATTTCTAGGTTCTTAGGATTTTTACAGGGTTGAAGGACATTTCTCAGATTTGAGGACATTTCTAGGATATTTGGACAGTTCTAGGTTTCTAAGTTTTTAGGATGTTTTTGGAATTTTTAGGTTGTTTTTAGGATTTTAGGACCTTTTTTTCCAGATATAATTACATTTCTAGGATTTTAGGCATTTCTTGGGTTTCAGAACATTTCTAGGATTGAAGACATCTCAAGGATATAAGGACATTTCTAGGATTGAAGATATTTCGAGTATTTAAGGTCATTTCTAGGATTATAGGATGTTTTTAGGATTTTAGGACATTAGGGGCTTAATTAAGACCCCTGTTGGGGGATGATTTTTCATTCACTCTGCCACCTTATGTTTACCAAAAGTACAAAAACAACTCCCGGTGTGAATCACTGTATTTTTATTGCAAATTGGAAGATCAGGGGCCAGATTTGGCCCGCAGGCCGTATGTTGAGTTTCACTGTGTCAGCTGCTGCTTGACTCTTCTGATTTTATGGTGTGTAACTGGTAACACCACCAGCGTTTCTAAATGCAGCCGGCAGATTTTCAGTGAAAAAGCTGGAACTCGACACTCCCTGCACAGCACCAAATGGCAGATGGACCAACCCAGTCCCACTCAAAACCTATTAAATATCAACGCTTGGCCAGTGACCCTTGTTGTCAGGCACCCTTTAGCGGTGGTATAAAATGCACCATTGAGCAACAGCTTGTTTTGGTGCTTCAGGTTTCTACTGTTTCTACTGTAAAGAGCAAGACAGTCTGTAAAGGACAGGCGGGAGGGGAGGTGGGGAGGTCAAACAAACGCTGGACTTTCATCAGGAGTTCATCCAGTGTAAATGTTGTGGTCTCAGCAGTAGACGGCGTACAGACAAACATAAAGAGGCACATGGAGCAACGGTCATATAAGCGGAATCAAACTTCCATTTGCAACAGAATTTCTAAACTCCAAACTGTCATTGGATGTCAGGAAAAAGGAGTTTTGCTTTCTTGAGTGCGTGTTTTTGTTTTGGTGGCAAAGACGTTACCAGAAGAATCACTGTTGACCCATTTTTGCTGCGGTCCAAAACAGAAGACTCTTTTCTTCCTTTTTGGCAGTTTTGGCAGCTCCTCTCTTGGTGCTGATTTCAATAAAGAGGTGGTTCTGCAATTGCAGGTCCAAATGACAGAAATTCACCAATGCTTGTTAGAAAATACTGTTGACACCTGTCAGAGCTTTGTTGAGAGCTGGAGGTGGGATGAAATTTGACAGAGGTGGCCGAGACTTCATTCTTTCTTCTTTTTTTTTAGATTATTATTTTGGGTTTTTGCCTTTGTTGCAGAAAGGACAGCTTGAGCGTTAAAGAAGGATGACATGCAGCAGGCTGGAGTCAAACCTGCTGATAAAGATAATACATGTCCTGTAGAGCTGCACAGTTGCCCAGAGTAGAGGACCATGGTTTCACAATGTAGCATCAACCTACAATTTTATGTATATATTTCCTCCAAGAAGGGTGCTGCTCAAAAGTAGATTTTTCCTGAATATAGACAGGTTAAAAATATAGCAGAAAATAACAAAAGGTCAGTAACAATCAAGAGAAGCAGACTTTTCCTTCCCAAACTGCCATGGGTATAAACTCCATCAGGGAAAAAAAACAAGAGCTGTCAAGACTCGGTTATCCCTTCATCCCCAACCGCTCGTCTCCATCCTTCGATCCTCCATCCCTTCATCCCCCTACCCCACTCCCATCAAACCTCCGACTGACTGACAGCCGTCCCTGCGAGGCTTCGTTTTCGGAGGAAAAACTCACACACATGCACACACCCACGCAACCATCTGATCCGACGCCGTGACTCCCCGTCAGCGGCGCCGCTCTCCTGTGTTGTTGCGTTCTGACAGGCCGGTTGTTGGGTTGCGTTCGCTTGTGAGTCTGTTTGGGGCTTCAGGGGTCAGAGGCGCGCTGCAGCCTCGGCGCCCAGATGTGGACTCTCCCTGACGTGTGTGACCAAGCGGAAAGAGCCAGAAACAACCCGGCACATGTTCGTGAGGTGATAATAAAGACCTGCGTGTGCACAGACGTACGATGCAGCACGTCTGAGCTGCATGTGAAATTTGCTTAAGCTGGTTTAATTAGACGCTGTGGGAGTTTGAGAAAGAAATTCCAGGCAGAAAAACACAAATTACTCTTATTTGTTTTTAAGTTTACATCTTCAGACTAAACCTGCGGCAACTTGAATTTTGTATTTGTACATTGTCCACTACATTTTAAAAGACAATTCAATATTTCCTCCTGAACAAAACAAATCTTTACAGATATTAAACCAAACAGTAGGACATTGATTGACGTGCACACAGCCAAAAAGAAAACTCAAATTGGCTGAGACACAGACACTGAAACTTTGCCAAGTTAATTGAGGCAGTCAATATCAACAAACTGAAACAGCTAATAGGATGAAAGGAGGAGAGATGAAAAGAGATGAAAATGTAATCCTATAAAGGCAGAGAAAACTTTTAAAATCCAGTGAAAAATTGCGTGTGATAAAGAGAAACGGAGTACAAACACGTACAGCAACAGCAGCAAACTAATCACCAGGAAGAACAATAGCAGAGCAAAGTCAATATAATTAATGTGTGTGTGGAGGTACGGTTGGAGACTCATGAGAGAGGAAGACAAAGAGCCTTTTCTTAACTTTTTCTTTTTTCAAAGAACAGCCGCTGGAGCTGCGACTGTCCTATAAAACTACACTCCCATTTATTAATTATTAACTGAATATTCGAAGGTGCTGGAGGTCTCGATGTTGGGATTGACTACAGGGCCAACCATTGACATCAGCCCCGACTATTATGGATGGATGGATGGATGGATGGATGGATGGATGGATAGATAGATAGATAGATAGATAGATAGATAGATAGATAGATAGATAGATAGGTAGGTAGGTAGGCCCAAGGGACTGTTCTTTATTTATCAGGGGAGGGATGGTTGGTTGCTGTAAATATCTTTCCTCGAGCCTCCCTGACTGAATTGACGAAAACGTTTGTCCCACATGATGTGTTAAAGGACCTTTGTAAATTTGAAAAGCCAACAATAATTTCTGTTTTTACTGTTTCTGGCTGTGATAAATGCTGCAGTGTTGGTGATTTTTATTTTGATGAGGCTGCGGGTTTGGAAAGCATGTTTTCCTTTTTGTTAAAAGAAAAAAGAAACCAAAAAGGCTTTGTTTTTTTTAAATGGTACAAGAAAACAAAGCAAATTTAGAAAAAAATCACAAAAAAATTAAGGAAAAATTAAAGGAAAAAAGTTTTAAAGAAAAAAAACTCACATTTTTTTGAAAAATCACCAAAACATTTTAAAAGAATAAAAAAAAACCTGCGGGCCTGCATAATTTGAAAGCATGTTTTCTTTAGAAGATCATTACTAAACTTCCTCCTTAGTGCTTTAAGAATTATTTGACGTGCTTCCCCCTTTTTTGCACCATCCCTCCCCTCTCATACATAACAAACAGTCCCTAATAATGATAAAAGCTCTAGATCTAATCAGTCCTAACTTAAACTTGACTAAATGTATTTAGTTCGATTACGCCACTTTAAACAAAAATACAGACTATTTTTCCAACTCTAGTCAATCATTTTTTAGTGACAGCAGTTGCAAAGTATTCTGTTTCTACTCAGTACTATTTACTAACAACTTCTAATTTTATTAATATCATAGATTATGATTAAAGTTAATCTTAGTATTTCAGGGTAAATAAAGTGCCAGAATGCATTAAAAAAGCATCAAAATAGAGCATGTTTATCAAAAGGAGGTTCCCCTGAACCCCCTTATGGAGGCCTGTTCTGAGCCTCAAACTCAGACTCCCCAGGGGCCAACGATGGGGACAAATTCAAATCTTTTTAGTAAGTTACCAGAGAGGGCGATGACGCGCTCGACTCCTACGCCCTTCCACATATCGCCTTGATTGTCCTTTTTCTTAGCTACCTTCATCCTCGCTGTCACATTTTCTCCTTGAGCCATCACTTTTTTTTTCAGTCCCACGCACTAAAATCTCACCGCAGAAAAGAGCCAGTCAGCTTTAAGCTGTCCACTAAGTCTAAGCTGTATGTCCACGATACGTCTGAGGCAGTGCTTACCGCTCTGTCTGTTTGCTCAGCCTCACTAAAGCCCATTGTAGTTTTTGTATCTTTCCCTCTTCCTAGAGAAATACTCTCTGTGTTTTACCAGCTTTGAAAGAAAAAGAGAAGCTTAAGAGGGGAAAAAAAAAGAAAACAGAGGGGGAAGACAGCCGCCTATGGATGTGCCTGTCAGGCGTGTGTGTGGAAAAAGTATCGATCCGAGCAGATGAGCCAGTGGTTAGCCTTGGTTTGGAGTGTATGAAGATTAGCTTCCCCTCCCTCTCTTTCTTCTCTCTCTCTCCTCACACTCGCTCCCTCCCTGGCTCGCCTCCCCTCCGCCCGCCCGCCCGCCTGCCCGCTGCTTACAAACACACAGCTCATTTCTGTCTGGCGGCTCGTCGTCTTGCCTGCTCGCTGGAGCCTGCTGCTGAAGACTGAGAGGACCTGAGACACGCATGTGGCAGCCTGCCAACCTGTTTGTGTGTTTTGGATCACTGGTGTCTTTATCCAGCTGCTGCCTATGTGTGTGTGTGTGTGTGAGTGTGTGAGTGAGATTGGCTGAGGACTAACAGGGACGAAACGTGTCTCAAGTATCTTCTTAATCACACTCGGCGCATACATGTGTGTATGAGCCCGCGCCGCGTACATATGTACACACATTGATTCTCACCTATTGATTGTGGGTTCCCGGACACAGTGTATGTTTCAGTGTGCGGACGAGTGAATGTGTGAGATAGTGTTTGCATCGCGCGGAGAGAGAGAGAGAGAGCGAGAGAGCTGCACGGCAACTGAACGAATGGCAGCCCCATCAGTCTCTGTAATTGAGTTATACTTTCCCCATTTAAGTCAGTCGCTTCCTGTGACCAAGAGGAAACTTTTTCTATTTTGCATTTTGTTTTGCATTTCCCGACAAGCTTATTGACTCTGGGACAGCCAAGGCCTGCTGAATTCAAAACAGCAGCCTTGTAATGTATTGCTGCTTGTGTTTGCAAACCATCAAGGTTCTTCGAAAAAAGATTTTCTTTTAATGCTGCCATTATAACTGCAGATGTATAAAAATGCTCACCTTGCCCTTGGGAAACATGCATGTATAAATATTTAGGCCATATATTATAGCACAAAACTGCCGCCTGTTAGTGCAGCACTGAGGCGTCTTTAACCCTTTGACACCTGAGCAAAATGGTATGATTTCTATCAAAAACCATAGAGAGCAGGAAATAAGCAACTGAACAAGACATGGCCAAAAATGGCAAGAAAATAGAGAAAAAATCCCTGAAAAAAATAAAAGTGTAGGAAATTAAAAAATAAAATAAAAATTGTGAATATAAAATTTTTAAGATTATAAATATAGTTTTTCTGGACAGTTAGTTTTTCCTAATTTCCTAATATTTCTCACCTTCCCCCTCGGGCTGTGGAAAAAACAAAATCAGAGCAAAATGGTTTGATTTTCACCAAAAACGTGGAGCAGCAGTGTTAACAAGTCATGGCCATAAATAGCAAAATATTTAAGCAAAAATAAATAAATAAACAAGAAAATTACCCAATAATAGTGAATGAAATTATTTTTTTTTTCTATAACATAAATGTAAATATATAATTATAATGACTATAAATATTGTTTTCTGGAAATATTTCACTAGTTTTTGATCATTTCTGATAGTTGCATGACTGTAGAAAAAAAGGGTAAAAAGAGGCAATGATTGGCTCTTGGCTCTTATGTATTGGTGGAAACTTTCACCTGATGACCTGCCCTCTTCCATCTCTTCCCTTCTTTTGTCCACCCCAATCATCCTCCCCCTCCACCCTCCTCCTCCCCCCTTTTGTCCTCCAGGTGTAGCCGAGGTGATAGTTCTGGTGGGAGGGCGTCAGGCGATCGGGATGAACCAGCGCTCCCTGACAGCAGTCACCTGTTTCAACCCTCAGAACAGTAAGTGGTACCCGCTGGCCAGCCTGCCCTTCTACGACCGCGAGTTCTTCAGTGTCATCTCGGCGGGAGACAACATCTACCTGTCAGGTGAGCCAAATCGCTTCACTTCCAGCAGCGCAATTGTGGCTTTTCCCATCGCAGTCATTTTTTTGTGGCACAGGAGCAGGAGGACAGTCAATACTGTCAGTTTATCTCACTGCAGTAGTGAAAGGTTATCCCTGCAGCCAGGGACGCCTCATAGTCACTTTGGAAGTTAGAAAACACACTTTACAATTAATAAAGATGTGCAAGTACACCATTATCTGTATCCCTGTCTTTATATTGGAATGGATGGAGTTTAAAGGGATAGTTCTCCCAAAAATGAAAATTCAGTCATTGTTCCACTCACCCTCAAGCTGATGGAAAGTTTTATAGTCCACAAAACACTGCTGGAGGTTCACGAGGAAAAAGGCGTTGCACTCATCTCCCAAATAATCAAAGCAAATTGTGACCAGGATTAAAAAAGTTACAAATATTAATTATTAAACCACAAAATGTCTCCATACTGCTCATATGAAGTAATCCAAGTGTCCTGAAGCCCTGACGTGCCAAGTTGTTTTGAAAAATGCCCCTGGCGTCATGTTTTTAGTCTTGCTGTAGCCTGTAGCTCCTAGTGTGGGAGCCACGTTCACCTTTGCACGAGACCTTTGAGATCTCACAGTATCTGCATGGCAGTGTTTACATGCTACCTGGAAGCTTCCCCAACACACAGTATTTTTACATCCGGCACAAGAACTTGTTGCTTGCTGCCAACACCAGAAGTCCCTCTCCTATATAAGCCTTTTTTAAAGCAGCTAAATCACGTTTTGATATCAACCCCTCTGTACAGGATGGTGATGCTGAGCTGTGAGGTGCGCAAACCAGGACCGCCAGCTCCTGTATGTAATACACTGACTTTACAAAAGTGTTTCACACAGCCCCACTTCAAAAATCCCAAACTATCTTACTGGCCCCCGTTATCCGAAATAAAATGGATTCTAATCTGTCATCTCTATGTGTTAAATGTCAGAAATGCCACAAGTTGGGTATCACTGCTGGAGACTCTTAGTCTGACAGTAGGCAGGTTCCCATCAAACCTCAAATTGTTCAAATTGAAATTGCGAATATAAAATATGCCCAATGGAAAAACCTCAATTTCGAAAAAAATTCGCATTTATTGCAAAAATAAAAGTTTGCATCAGGTGGCATTTGAAAGAGCCATATTTTACAAAACTACAATGAAACACTTTTTTGGCTTTTGTAGGTCACATGATGCTGTGGATATGTGCTGTCAGTAGGAACTGGCTCCCTCATGATGCAGCAGGAGCTACAAGAGCTGTTATTGCATCACATAACTCTTCAAAATTTGAGCAGATCATCCTTTCCATCATGGCTCCATAACACGCCTACGTGGCCTTAGATTGGAAATAATGACGACTAGTTTGGTGGCTGCAATAGAAATAAACCTGCTGATGTTTTGAACAGCCATCACCATGGTTACCGGACCGTTATCACCAGAGGAGAAATCGCAGAACATCACTCAGTCATCTCAAAGTTTTGTTTCATCGACATTTCCAAAATATTGCTAAAGTTTTGCACTAATCTATAATGGAAACCCACCTACCGATAATCAAACTCCCCAAAGTTTACAGAGTTGACGTAAAGAGGTGATGACCCTCTTTTGATTTAGTCACGGGGAAAAATTACTTCACTTTTTGAGGCTAAAACTGCATTACGGTTATAGATCAAGAGACGGTGGTTTTACTGTTCTGACCTCTTTTGATAAAGCCCCTTTCGTCACACTGAATGTTGACACAGGTCTCCACACTTGGATTCAGGGACTCTTATTGAAGACGTTTTCACTTCATGACAGGTATAATTTGACAAAGTGTAGCTGCCCAGCCTGCCGCCGACTTCTCGTGACCTTTGCGAAACCAATAAAGATTTTTAAAAAGGGTTGCTGCCCTTGACGCTTACTCATCTGTTGCTTTGAAAACTGCCCAATACTGCAGACATCTTTGATGTCTTTCTTTTCAGGAGACTCCTATTTACCTTGTGTGGAGAGTTTTTCTGAACTTGACTTTTTTTTTCTGTGTCTGGCTCTACAGTCGCTGCAGTGTTCTGCAGTTTATTTTGTTCCATAGCGGCACACTGTGCACTCTGTGACTCCGCTCTATGAGACACCTTTAAGTTGCTCCTCCAGAGGTAGACTGAATTTCTCCCTCCACGGTCCATTTGTGCGAGAATCCTGCACGGTACTCAGACCTTGACATTGCACCGTGGAAATGCAGCAGGATTTGTCCTGCGTGTACCTTTCCTCTCCCTCTTTTCATATAAATGTAAATTTGTGTTTGGGCATTGGAACAGGTATGCATGTGTCCGCTGGGAGTCAGACAGCCAGTGGGGAAATCAGAGGTGTTCTAGCCAGCCAATCAACAGGCTCGGGTCTGTAACCTTCCTCAGACTGCGAGCAGGGTCACTGAGTCACGGCTGGTGTTACATGTCGGCTACACAGCCAACAGGGCGGCTTTGAAGAGAGCTGAAACAAGCACAGTGTTGATGGTTGACTAGTCAGCACAGCAGCAAACAACTTTCAGTCAGCTGGCAAAGTGTGTCACTTTTTCTTTTAATCATCTGAAGAAAACACTATATTGAGGAGAGGAGATTTTAACCCTTTGAAACCTGGATTGACATCAGTTTTGTAGCATTCAGACGCCTTTCACAAGCATTTAAAACCCTTGAAACCCAAGAAATGTATTTTGATTTATTTGAAAACAATGAAAAACAAGCAATATGCAACTTAATAAGAAATGCCCCGCAAATTACAAGAAATCATCTAAAGGTGAAAATAAAAATGACCTTATAAGAAAGAAAAATTATTAACAACTCAGAGGAAATAAACTAGAAAATTGTATATATAAGTATAATAGTGGTGTATTTAAAATAAAAAAATCTAATAAAAAATATATATTATTTCCCCTTGTTCCTTTTCTCACATATATGTATATATACATATACATATATACAAGTTGTTAAAAAAATAAATTAAAAAAATTGGATTTTTTAATTTTATTTTATTTTCCTTGTTTGTTGTTGTTTTTTTTAAAACCTTTTTTGTGCTTATTTTCAGGTCATTTTTTGGGGAGTTTTTCAATAATGCCTTGCTAGTTTGGCCCTTTCAAGCCAATTTGTTGAGGTTTTAAAGGGTGACAGGCGAGATTATTCTGCGATTGTACCTTTTGTCCAGAACATTGAGGCTGCATGACGGCGTAATATCCGTGCATTGAGAGGCAGTGTAAATGGGACTTATATGTTTGATTGGATGTAGTAAATGAACAAAAAGGTGGAAAAGGAGACTAATACACTTTTCCACTACATGGTACCGGCTCTTCTCTACTCGCCTTTTTTTGGTTTCCCATTAGGAAAAAGTACCTGGTACCTGGTACTACCTTTTTAGTACCGGGCTCTTGGGGTTCCAAAAACAGCCGACTGGGTACTAAGAGGTACTACAAAAGTTACACAAAAGGTTCTTGATTCCCTTGAAAAGCTCTTAGTTATCATTTTTCCCATCTGAATGACTCTTACCTCATATATTTCAGGCGGCACAGAGTCTGGAGTGATGGTGGCTGACGTTTGGTGCTACATGTCCCTGCTGGACAACTGGAACCTGGTGTCCCGCATGACGGTGGCCCGCTGCAGACACAACAGCCTGGTATACGACGGCAAGCTCTACACCATCGGAGGACTGGGCGTTTCAGGGAACCTGGACCACGTAGAGAGGTAAGAGTCACGTAAAACCAGCAGCAGCTCGTCTCCGCACATCAAACACCTCCAGCGGCTCCCAGCTGGCGGCCGCAGAGTCCCACGCTGCTCTAACTTCGCTCCGACAGCCGTCTCAGAGAGAGAGAGAGAGCTCATGTGTGGACAATTCTGCAAAAGTAGGTGGATGCTGAGCAATCCGGTTTGAGCAAATAAATATTCACAGTGCGCAGCGAAACGTGGCAGATGGTGTGGCATGCAGTAGTGCGGCGCAGCATATTGCAAAAGTGGTTGGACAGGTTTGTTAGCATTTTTCTGTGAGAGCAAAAGGTGCCGAGGAATGAGCCTGAGCCCGGGCATATTAAATGGTCGCAGCTGCGAGTGTTGTTGTGGAGCGACGGAGCACCTCTTACTTGTTTTGGAGTGGCGCATGAGTGAGAGGATTTGCTTTCAGGGAGCAGAGTGGTGTACTGTGTCTGATTCCATCCACTTCAGCATCGGCACATCAGCGACACTTCAGTCGAAGGTCGTCCACTGTGGCCCATTCAGCTGCATCTTTTCGTCTTATTTTGCCTGTATTTCGTATTGAATCTCTTCAGCAGAAAAACAGACTGTCCTTGTGGAGTATCATGACTTCCTGGTGGCTTAAAAACATGAAAAGAGATTGTCAGGATTTAAAGAAGCAGTGTGCAGGATTTTACAGGGATATGATGGCAGAAAGGGAATAAATTATAACATAATATTTCCTTTAGTGTATAGTCACCTGAAAATAAGGTTTGTTATTTTCGTTACCTTGGAATCAGCTGTTTATATCTTCATAGGGAGCGGCCATGATGCACTGCCATGTTTTCTACAGTAGCCCGCAGCGGACAAACCAAACAGTGGCTCTAGAAAGATAAATTAACGTTTTTGCATTAGCCACCAAATTTAGAGGCCCCTCCGTGATGAGACGCATTGGAAAAAAGAGCATTGTTTTTGTTTTTGTTTTGTTTTTTTAAATCACCAAAGAGTTTTATTCAGTGTTTTTAATCACCTTCGTCCAGATGCATAAAAACGATACGTGACTGAAATTGTGTGTGTGTGCACAAAAGGCAGAAATATGGATTATTTTTGTCAGATTTATAAATTGCTTAAGTCTGATTCTGTTTTATAAATCTCGATCACTGTGGCCCTTCACCTTTATTAAATGTTTTTACCAGTTTAAATCACTGGGTGCAGATAATTTGGCTTTTCTGGATCAGAAATAAGGTGAGCGCACTTAGCAGGTTTTGGGCCAAATAGTGTACAAAAAATTACTAAATTTTAAGTTGAATTTCCTTTATTCTGTGTTTTTACCTGTTTTTATCACACGGTCCGTGTGTTTTGGAGAGGAGGAGACCTCTGTTGATGGTTCTCTTGCTAAAAACCTCCAGAATAATTAAATAAATGAACGCTGAAGGAATTCTAACTGGGAGAAGTTTCAGCTGATTGATATCTGCAGCTCTTCACCACTAGACGCCACTAAATCTCTCTAAATTTTACACACTGCTTCCTTAAATTTTGAGTATTATGGCTTGTTTTGTAGCATCGCTCTCCACCTCTCATTCCTCCCTGTAACCTGGGCTGAGCAGAGTTTGAGCAGAGAGAGAGGGGGCTACCTCCCCCTGCACGGCAGAGCGAGATTAACCAAAGCAATCAAACGAACATTACTGAGTATATTAGAGCGGGCCGCTGCCGCTCATTACCTAGCAGCTCAATTGATCTCCAAAGCTGTTCGCAATGCACAACAGTCCTCCAAATGAAACAGCCTAATTTGATATTTCCCCATAATGCTGCCATACAGTGTCGTTATGACGGGTAGATGGAATATTTGCCCCGTAATGGAAACGCATTTGATTCCTCTGTCTCTGAGCTGCTTAATTTGAGGGCTGCCGCTGCATCTGGGGCATTCACGGCTCCGAAGAAATCAGCGTTTCAGCGTGTGATGTGTTTATGTGTGTCTCTCTGCCGGTGCCCCCGTGTGCGTTTTTGTGCAATCATGAGGCTTCTCCGAGGCCCTCAGCAACTGGACTCAATTATCAGCTCTGTAAAACTTTAACCTACTTTGCCTCTCTCCAAGAACTGCCAGAGGCCTCTTCTGCTTGGCATTACTGTCCGAGCACTGCACTCGTGAAGGTTGCACCAGCTTGGGAGAAATAACCCACACACCGAGCAAAATAGTTGAACTCTTAATTGTGAGGAGGAAAATGCACGGTGCTGCGGCCGAAGCGGACCGTTTGTAGTGCGGGGTCAGGGTCACTTCCACCAGCCTTATCATGTTAAAGCAAACAGGTCTCTCAAGCTGTTTGGGCAAATCATCGGAGCAGCGGACGGGGCTTGTTTCTAAGCAACCCAGGCTTTTATTTTGTCTTTTTCAGAAACAGCTATCTGGAGCAAAAGTCAGAATTGACTCAGTTGGTCTAAAGACTCAAAATTCTCGGAATAGAATATATTAATACATTAAAATATGTGCTTTTAGAGAGGGCACAGACTTATAGAAGAATATATGTGAGGTATTCTTATAACTGGTCCGCCTGCTGATGGATTGCATTAAAATTCCTCAAGTTTTTGTGTTTATTTTTTATGCCTCGACAGCAGCAGCTTGAGGCATAATGTTTCGAGTTTTCTGTCTGTCCCTCTCAGAATGGCTTGATGCAATTTCTTCAATTTGGCACAAACGTCCAATTAGACTTGAGGATTAAGTGATTAGTCTTTGGTGGTCAAAGGTTACTTTTTTATTTATTTTTATTTATTTTACCTTTCTAATTTATGTTTTACTTATTTTATTTCCTTTAATTGTGGTTTTACTGCTGTTATTGCTTCTGTTGTTTTTGGTCTATTTCTTTTCTATTTCTACCCTATTTTTGTATCACTTGGGTTCAATAGGACTGTTATTGTATCGCTATTGTCTATGTATCCCATTTCTGCTCTGCTTTGGTTGTCAAAACACTTTGTAAACTAGGGCTGGGTGTAAAAAAAAAGCAATTCATTAATGCAATGCAATATGTTTTTTGCCAATTCAATATCGATTCATAAAATCCTGAAATTGATTATTTCCGTGTTAATGACGCCCCGCTCCTGTGGGGGCAGTGTGAGTGCGCCTGAGTGTGATTGACGTTGTTCAGAGGCCCCAGTTGACCCGCAAACAACGTCTTGTTTATTCATTAAAAAGGCAACAGTGGCACGAGGTAGCAGTTGTTAAAATCAGCACCGATAACAGTAAAAGCTGACGTTTGGATAGAGGAAGTCGATAGAAGTTACGCCTCGTGAGTCAGTGTTAAAACATTGCAACAATACGACCAACTTCCGTAACCTTTTGAGCCGACACCGCGCAGATGTTTTACAACCTGTTGCTAACGCTAAAGCTGTGGATCACACACTAATGCGGGTTGACATGCATAAATGTTTATTACTTTTAAGTTCGGCTCAGACAAAAATGTGCACTTCTCTGTTCTTTAAATTTATTTGAGTTTTAATTTTAATTTAATAAAGAAAAATGCAGTGGTAAGATAAGTTTTGGTGTCAGTTACTCTCGATCTTGTACAGATCCTCTGTGCTGCCGGGTAGAAGATGTGTGTGAAGCATCAGTTTTTCAGAATTTCTAGCTTCTTTGCAGTAACATCCATATTTGACTTACTGACTACTGTCATGGCAACAGCTTTTTTGTTTTGTCCTCTTCCTCTTGTCGTCCACCATTTGTTAGCTCAATGGTTTGATGTTATTGAGCTCGAGGTGATTGTTGTTGCACCATGTGATGACAATCTTTCGGTCCATGGCAAAAATAGTCTTAAAGTGAAAACAGCATGTTTCTCCTTAAAAAATATTTTCTGAAATCCTACACATCAATTTAACTTTAATTTGGCCTTAAAATCTACTTAAAAGTACATTTCATTAAATTCCTTTAAAGTATTCACCACTGATTTTATGAGTCTGGACAAACACGGATGTAAACTGCAACTTAACTGTTTGGTGAAGGCAAATAACAATGCAGAGGTAATTCTACTTTATGATAATGCTTACAGATGCATTATTCATTGATTCAGATTTACATTTTAAAACGTGTTATTTGGATAGTTTACACTTTTTCTGACAAAATGTGTTGACCTGCTATAAATTCCTCTACCACGAGTTTGGTGTAGATTCAACAAATAGCATAAATGTTGGTGATGTGAGCTTTATGGAGACCAGAATATTTTGCTTTATTTAATGTGCACAGGGTGACAGCTGTTAGAGGGGAATAACAAACGCACTGTAAAGATTGGAAGTATTTAGCATTCTGCATATTTGCATTTGTATGTGCAATATTCTCTTCAAAAAGACTTGGCCCTAAAGTTGATGTTGGGAGCAGGGAATTACTCCAGCACTGGTCGCATTTTCAATGGGAAACATGCTCGCATGCAGCTTAGACATTCAGATATCAGTCCGACAGCCTCTAGAGAGAAAGTACATCGTTTCTTTGTTGAGTCTGTGAAGCAAAACTAATGTGGAGGGTTATGCATAATTCACAATAAAAGTTTTGTCGAGAATTGACTACGAGGAACAGAGTTGTCGACTTCAAACATATTTTTTAAAACAAGGTATTCATTAGGGCCGAGTGACAATGTGGCCGACCGCTCCACATGCAGAAATGCCAATGCTCAATAATACACATTTACACCTTTGAGCGATATTCCTGCCACTTTAAGAAACCCTCCTTTAGAAAGAAAAGAGCTTTTCAAAAGTCCCACATCACTTCTGAAGTGTTATTTATCTCTGCAGGAATGTAAACAGTGAAGAAATTAGGTGACAACAAAGACAGCCTAATTGCTCGTCTTTGTCATGGATTCCAAAAAATACATCAATGAGTCTCACTGACAGCTGAATAATCCCACTTACCAACAACAATGTCACACAAATCCTCTACCCAACCTGAAGCAAGACCTCATCCGCGCTCAGACGAGCCGAGGATGAGGACAACGTTAAAAAGCAGCATCGCAACGTTAAAGACAGACTGTGTAGCCTAACTTTTAAAAGAAAAAATAATGTGTCGCCTATGATAATGAATAATAGAAAACACCATGACTCATTTAAATGCAAGTGCCGCCAATGTTGTTAGACGTTGACATTTGGTTTAATTTAAGTTGTGATGTCAAAGACCAAAATTCTATGTAAATTTGATGCAGAATACTGACGACAAATGACGTCAATGTTTAGTTGATTTCGAGTTATGTTGTTAATAGAGCTGTCAAAGAAATCATTTTTGAATAGTGATTAATCACTGAATTCTAATAATTGCCATTAATCAGCTTTTTTGATCACATGTTTTCAGGTTCATTATTTTGCATTGCAAAACAGTTACAAAGTCCGAATTGACAATGTAGGTCGATTCTTAGCGGATTGTCTAAAATGGGATCAAATGACAGAAAAAACTGCATGGAAAGAGCATAAAGTGGTCGCGTCTGTAAACAGGAGCCTCACAGGCACACGCAGGACCCATTTTCATTCAGATATCTTGAGGGCAGAGGCCAAGGGGCCGCTGTGAAATGACCACGCAATTTTCCATCGCCAGCATTATTTATTTGGAGCATAATTTAGCCCCCTTAATGAGAAGTTAGCACGACCAGTATCATCACTCTCGCTTTAAAACTCAGCCCGCCACAGCCTCTTTAGGATAAAAATGTTGGTGATTAATACGATCAAAAATAAAAAGCGCGTTACATGCAAACTTAATTGCATCGCAAATAACACTGACAGCCCTTGTTGTTAAATAACTAAAATTAAACATCTTTGAAACATCACATGCCAGCAACATCTTGGTGTAGAGTAACAATATTTATTCGTAAGGTACGGAGGACAAAACCCAAAGTCTGCAATATTTATAATGTTAACGTCCACACAACATGAAATTCCATCGTCATTAGACGTTTAAAATATCGTCAACCCCATTTTCATTCAAACTAAAATGTAACATCTCTCCAGTGTAAAAGTCCAACATCTTTGGACATCATATTGCTGTCTGGTGCCAACTGGGACCATTTGACTTATAGGGGTTTGCAGTTACTTGGTCTGGTGTGAATGGTGGCTGATGTTAGCAAACACCAGATATAACTGCTGTGACATTACTGAGTAAATGCGATAACTTTTTATTCTACTTTTGATACTGTTACACAGCTTTTTAGCATTTTCTGTTATCCTGTAGTTTCCATTTGTGGCTGCTCTTTAGCAAATTTACATAACTTTGATTTAAAGGTAAACTTCACCCCACACATAGACATTTGTACATCAGTTGCTTATCCTGTTAGACTGAACTTGTGAGAGTTTTCTTGCATGCCGGTGAACAAAAATGGTCTTATATTCTTGATTAAATGAAGTCATAGGGGGTCCATGTTCAACAACAGCAAAACTGTATGAAAACATTAGTTTAAAAACGTCCATACAACTTGTGTAGTGTAATCCAAGTCTCATTTATCGGGTCGTACGCTCAGTACTTCCCAAACAGACAACCTTTTCAACAGGGAACTGAATCCAAAGTGATATTTATTGATGCTCTCTTTACAGCCAGACTCCATTTACAAAAACAGTAATTTTACCTCACTGAACACAGGAGCTGCTGGTCTACTGCTGCCTCCATCAGTTTCTTTATTTTTGTTCATGTGTCATTTTGGAGTTTTAAAAGATTAGTTCAGATTCACTGAAGTCACACAAAAACACAAACTCACTGGTTGAGGCAGCAGCAGACCAACAGCTCCTGTGTTCAGTGAGGTAAAATTACTGTTTTTGTCTACGCAGTCTGGCTTTAAAGAGAGCAAAGATAAGTTTCACTTGAAATTTAGTTTGAACGTTTGTTTAGTTATAAAGTTTTGATGTAGTTTTGGTTACTCCAGCCTTCGATTCTTTGTTCACCGTAGAGGCATGTGAGCAAAACAAGGTTTTCCTCATGAATTCAACATAACACAGGGTGAGTAATAGAAAAACAAATGATCATTTGTAGAGAAGTTTTCCTTGAACTTACTCATCAGATTTTGAGTGGGTTTTTAGAAATTGGCGAGGCTTGAGAATCATTTGGAGACAAATTTTATGATATGAGCTGCTGAACTTTTGTCAAAACCGATGGATGGAGTTCTGACTCGTAATATATTCTAAGATGAAATATTAAAACAATGTGAAGGAGTCGGCACGGGGGAGCAAGTTTTGCACCTGAATATACATGATTGTGTTGCGGAGGAAGAACGAGCCATTTTACAACTCACAGAGGATTTTTTGACACAACTGGAGATTTGTCAACAACAGACAGCTGGTCTGTCAATTCAACTCTAAGACAGGTGCCATGAATCAGACGCAATCTCAGCGGCTTCGGGAAGAGCTTGGCAGATTAACAACAGCAGTTTATTTCATAAGACTCATAAAGTTTATTTTATTATCAAATGAGCTTTTTTGGAACAGGAATCAGCACAAAAGCACCATTATTTGTCTCCGAATTCAACCCATCTAGAGAACTATTTTCCCGGTAAAAACAGCCAAAGTGATATCTGGAGTTCTGAACGCTCATGAGGACCTACACGGGTCAAAACCTTTTGGACATTTTTTATATTTTATATCAACAGCAATGTTTCTAAATAGATTTATAATCTTGGCTTTGCTTCAGCTCCTACGCACAAGCACCTGAAGTTTGCTTCTGCATACATTAAAGGCATTTTTTGTTAACTAAAAATTTCATATACCCGTTTACCACCAAAATTAGCGCATACACGCTGGTTTTTCAAACACGAGTAAAACCCACTGAGTGTAGGTGATCACCTGCATTCACACTGCCAGTGAACTCACAGCTGGAGCTCAAGTCTGCTGCTCTATCAGCTGGCATGTTTGGTTTGTTTTGTTGGTGTGTTCGTGACGTCCAACGTTCCCGCAGATCCCTAAAAAATCTTAAAAAGCGCTGAATTTATTAATCTAAAAATAAAGCCCTAATTGGTATTAAAATGTCTTAAATCGGTCTTTCAAAAGTCTTAAAAATGCAAATACAATAGAAGTAGGATGTTATAATTTTATTTTTTTCTGATGTATTGTAAATCACAAAATAATTGGTAGCATTTATTTGTTTTTTAATAATTTACTGAATTCCTCCTCTTAAACTCTTCGTGGTGGGAGTCAAAGCAGTGAAATAATCCCACATTACAGAGTGAGGCACACACAATCAGTAATAAAAAATACTAAGAGATGCTAGGTATTTCCAAATTCTAACCAGAAATTACTTTTTCATTGGACCAAAAATGTAATATGTTATGTTACAATAAATGTCAGGGCAAAATGGTTTCTAATCTGTAAAAAAGGTTGGTTCATTTATTTTTTTTTTATTGTTAAAATTGGTCTCTGGAGTGGCATAAAAAGGTCTTAAAAAGTTTTCTTTTTTTTTTTTTAATCAATTTGTCTTGAGCTGCAGGAACCATGGCGACGTGATGATGATGCCTAACAGTCACTGAGTTACTGAGCCGACCTCGAACACATCACAGTGAAACCTATTGGAACCTCATTTGTTTAGCTAACTAGCTCTTATCCTGCTGATTTCAACTCTATTTTTATCTGACGGGACTTGCTGCAGAGTTTGGGTGTGTTTACCACTGCTGCTGTGAGAGGATGAGGGTGAGAGACTGTGCCGTCTGTGCAGCAGCTGACAGAGTTGTTTGTAGTTTTTCTTTTTAACCTGAAGACAGTCAAAGGTACTGCATTAGGTTTAATGTGATGCACATGTTGGTGTGCTTGGCTATGGAGGTTGTGTTCCCTCCCTTGCAAGAAATTATTTTGCAACATAAATTGCATTTTGCTTCCTCCTCGTCTTTTGCTTTGGTAAAATGTAGCTAAACTTTAAGCCTCGTTACATGTTCAGCCATCGCAAACAACTGACCACCAGATTTCTTCTTTGCTTGTTGGCTGGATATTCAGTAGCATTCATAAACTTTATCGGACAATCACTAAATGTGGACTTGTGATTGGATTTAAATGACGTGACTCAACTTGAGAGATAATGCCACATTATAGTAATCACAACACTTGACAGCTGTATCATTAAGCACAAATGTTACTGATTTTCAGAACTCAATAGAACTGGGTTTCAGTCCCCACCCCAAAGTGGGAATGAGGCTGCGTTTTAACCGAAGGAGGTCACGTATGAGTCATTATGTAAAAAATCACGGCTGAAAACAGTTGAAGATTATCACTTTCAGGCTACTTCTGAAGTCATTTGTTCAGATCTGCTTTGATAAATGAGCCTCATTAACTGCTGATCCTTTTATTTTGTAGCTAACCACCAGATTTGGCAGGTGTGGCTCTGCTGTGAGACACAGTTGGCTCCACTGCAGCTCTGGATTGCTCGGCCAAAACTCTAAAGATAGTCGAGACTCCAACAGGGAGGCAGCCAGTCCTCAGCAGGACCAAAACCCTGGCCAGCGGAGATAAGGGAGCTTTTTTTTTTTTCTGCACAAGGAAGAAGAACTGCACAGGTCTGAAGTGGAGTTGCTAATAACATTCAGAAATCATTAGTCAGTGTACGTGAATGGCTGCCTTGTTTGATATGCAGATGGCTGGTGGGGTTTGCATCTGCAGGCTGGGGGCAATGGCATGAAACGGTGCGACAGCCAGAGTTGATTTGCTGCGCTCGTGGAGTGATTGATGCGGAGATTGTTTACACACGCAGACAATCCTCTTCTCATTGCCTGTGCGTCGGCATTTCAGCGCAAACTTGTGTGTGCCCCCATTGTTCCTGGAGTATATGTACATATGAATGCCTTCTGTGCACACACTGGTGTTTGTTTGTGTGTCTGTCTGTCTGCATACATCAGCCGAGGTCTCTCACCTCTCAGCTCCGAGCTCCCGGCGCCCTGACTCCTCATTTGCAGTCCTTCCTGTTTCCCTCGCTCCCCATCTCTCCATCCATCTCAGTGAGGGTTTCACGCTCCTAACCGTGAAATTCACCCACATTCACAATTATGTCTTCAATCAGAGCCATCTCAAAGCTAGTAGGATGCAGCCTTTCTTCGGGAACGGCAGGAGGTCCAAATCAACACTCAAAGGACCGAGCGGGCTTATTCCTGTCTCCGCTCTCGACACTAATCACTGACAGATTTTTAGGGATGGGAGCAGTTCAGTTCGGGAGGCTTTTAACTTGCAATCAGGTTCCCCGGGCCCGCGTGCTCCTCAGCATGTTGATCCTTTGGCGAACCAATATGATTGCAGATATTGAATAATTCATGGGTGTCTAATGATGTGTCAATCACAGACGGTTTTGTTTTATTTATTGCGCACTATGCACAGGTTTGTGCGTCCTCTGAGCTTTATTGCGAGTTAATATTGCATGAAGACTGTTAGCAACATGACACTGAGTACCGCAACTAGCTTTTCTCATCAGGGATGTTGTGTTGTTTGGCTAACAAGTCTGGAGGAGAGAAGAGCAATTTACAGAGATCTTGTTTTCTGGAATTTTTTTACGGCTTCTCACACTAAAATGACCTTTTAATCTGCAGTATGTAAACATGTGCCTGTAAGCTCTCTGTCTGCTTGGCTAAGTTTGGGCTAAATTTAGGCTCTTATGTCTGTTGTGCAAGTTTTAGTGGTGCTTTTTGTGGTTGGATTTGGACAGTGGTGGCGTGTGCCTTATGCTGGGTATACCCTGTATCATTTTAGAAATGTTGTGAATTCCAACTCATACTGTACGAGCAAATTGTCTGCGATGTAAAGCTAATGTTCACGATTAATGTGCTCACACTGTACGGTCCGATCGTCAAGCAGCGACCTGAGAACTCTCACTGTAGGTGTAAAAACGGCCCATCGGACCCTGCCGACCATAATCAATAAAGATTAGTTTGAAAGCTCACAGGCGGGTATTAGCAACAAAGTTATCAAGGCAGAAGTGTGCTGCCTTGATAATCTGTGCAATCCTTTGTACTGACTCCTCCAAAAATGGACTCACAGATGGCTCGGGAGACGTGGACAGTTTGGCTTGTCCATTTTGCAGAGAGAACTGGAGGTTAGCAAGATGCTTCTACTGTTGATAACTTTATAGCTAAACTTAGCTCCGCTAACCATTCCCGTTGTGCAGTTGATACCAACCATAAACTGCACTTACTACGTTTTTACCACTTGTTGCTAACATTAGTTTTAATCGGGACGTCCAGCGTTTTGTTGCCATGGCGTTTTCAGATGCTCTGTTTGCCACTTCACATAAGCGCAGTGAGAAAAAAAGCACTGAGGTTGGGAAAGCTTTCATGTGTCTTGAAGAGGCGGTTGCTAACAAGTGCCTAAATGAGTTTAAAGAACATCACCATGCCAAGCTGCGCCGAACACGGCTTTACAGCCTCGCAGCCGTGTGATGTACTTTGTTTTTAACATTAGCTCTTTACTTGTGGCGATTGCATTTAGACCTCAAAAATTAGAAAAGTATTTGTGAAGATTATCTTACTAAACAAAATGTGTGAGTATTGTAAATGTTTGTTTGCCACAGAGCTTATTTTCTGCAGTAATCCGAAATCCAATGGATAAATCCCATAGGGTTTTTGACGGGGGACCCAGGGTGATGCAAACTTTCAGCTGACAGAAAAACATCATCCCTGGAGCACTCTGTACTCCCTCATCTGTTGCTCACTGTTCAAACTATGGCTTTTCGACTTCTCTCAATGTTGTTGAGCTTTTCTCTCTGACTTATCCGACGCCTTTATCTGACTCTTAACACAACTTGAGTTGAACTTTTTCCCCTGAGTGGCGTTTAATGGGATGTTTTAAGAATCTTAGCTTAGTCTGATGCAGGAGTTTTATCCTAATGCTGCGGGGACATTGCAGAGGACTGAATGTCTCCCGGGACATTCCATCGACTCCACAATGAGCGAGAACATATAGCGAGAAGGAGATTGCAGCGGGAGGTTTGAGGTCTTCTGTGGGCGTCTCCGTGAACTGACAAGTCCTTAAGTACTTGATGTCCGCCAGCGGCGTGCACGCTGGGTTGCCAGTCACCCAGAGAAAGGTCCCCCCTGTGGGACTCCAGGAGGTGGGAGACACCCCACGTCGCTCTCATTAAAGAGGAGGCTACATCTGCTCTTTGAGTTGTGGCGAAGCAGGGTTTGTCTACGTACGGGATCTGCTCCTTTTGTCGTCAAGCAAAAAGAAGCTGTCACTGGCCAAAAAGACGAGACCACAGCCGGTCCAGTCCATTCAGCTGCATTTTTAACACTCTCTCACATCCAACACAATGTCTCGGAGATGGACGTCCTCCTTTGTCCATTTCAGCTCCCTGCCCAACAGCACTCTCTTTTGGAGACAGTGGGGAAATAATCAGCGGGGCGATGACGCTAATAACAACAGAGCGTCCCGTCGCTCGGCAGCCCCGGGTGGTCGCGGGACCCCGCGGCGGAAGAGTCAAGAAAGAGGGAAGGAGAGAGGGGAGCAGCGAGCCAAGAAGAGTTTAGCAGTGCAGAGCCGACGGGAGGAAGATGAGAGGAGAGTGGAGATGCAGCAGCCCCCAGGAGGGCCTGCGAGCTCCACACAATCAGTCACACTGGAACCAATGGGCTCATGTGAAGACACCCTCACTCTGCTCTCCCCGCAGCCTCTCTGCAGCAATAATGAACTGATGAGCTGTTGTGCACGTCCTTTATATGTCTGCGTGTGTGTTACAGTGCGGATGTGTTTCCACGTACTAGGTCAGACGGTGCCTGGGGCTGCTTTCAGATGGGGGTAAGAGGTTGGGGAGGGGGCTGGCAGCCGGCCCCGGCAGCTCTGCAGCATGGCACTGTGGTCGGGGGACAACGGGCTCCCAGAGCCCCCCTGCCGCGGCGGTTCCCCCCTGCCGAGCTAATCCCCTGCTCCTCAGGATTAACCAACTTCACAGCGCTGGCCCCTACTGCGCTGTCAAGGCACCGGTTCACCCTCCAACCCTGCCCTAGCCACCACCCGCCTCCACCCACCGTCCCTCCCCCGCACTCACACTCACGTACACCCTCATTACCCCTCGATGGTACCCCTCTCCCTGCTGAAATGTCAGTGCTGATTTTCACTTCTCACATCTCTGTCTCTCTCTGACCTTTTCACTCTTTTCCTCTGCATGTTAGAATTTACTAAGAATCCTGTTTTCTTTACATAATAGCTAATTACTTTTTAAACCATACTGCTTTTAGCTGATAAGTTTTAGAAATGTTAATGTATCTTTACTACCAGGCATCCCTCAGTTTCCTTTCATTCCACTACAAATTGAAATCTATTAGCTAACTCCGAACTTGTTTTGAGCTGTGTGAACATCAGGGCCGCACTCATTTATGTCAGTTACATTACAGATATGAGATAATACAGTTCAAAGTTTTTAAGGGAATCTGCTCTTAATTACTAGCACGAGAGCTGACATGATCAGTTATTTAATTTTGTAAAACAACAGAATATTAATCAGCAATAACTTTGATAATCAATAATTAAAGTCAAGTTTCAAGCCCTGTAAAAACATGATTTCAACTCAAATTGAAGGATTAGTTGCATTTGTCATTTGAGGACTTTGGGAGAATTGTGATGGGATTTTTTATTTATTTATGTTTTTTTTTTAAAATTGCAAATGCTATAGCTGTAGCATCCTGGTGTTTGTAGACAACAATGCTATATTTAAACAGGGTGTAAATAGCCTCAATGGCTGTTTACACCATGAAAGTTATGACAAAGATTGTTTACAATAATGGTGAACAACAGTGGTCCTAGTATGGAGCCCTGCGGCATGCCTTTTGACACAGTATGTAAGGAAGAAGAAAAAAAACAGCAAAATTTTGTGTTTGTGTTTTATCTGACAAGTAATGTGAGAACCAAATTACAGAATGACCAGATTAACCATTTTAAAGTCCACCAGGGACAAATGGTAACTTTGTCAGCAAGTACGTGCACAAAATAGTCCAGTTTTTGCCCTTATTCGGAAAAAGACAATATTCCTATTAAGCTGTTCACATGGCTAATAAAAATGAATATTACACTAATATTCCCATTTACATGCAGCCGTGCATACTCTGATTAATGTGCCTGCAAGTGTTGTTTGTCATGTCAAAATATGGTGAAGGAGAACAGCTGGAGTCGGCTCTCATTTTGCTTCTTTGCATCAAAGTAGTTTTTTCAATTTCTTACTGGTGTTGGACCTGTTGTACCATTTGCGCTCATCCTCCCTCTTTCATTTCTTCAACCAACTTCTTGAAAAGGTGATGTGATGTGTGTCTTTTATCTTAAAACCTGCTCATATCTAAGTCTGTCATAATTTTTAACAACAGGAGTGTTTGTCCTTCTGACCAGAAATGTGGGATTTTTGCGTGCATCTCTACTCTATATATGTGTGTGTGTGTGTGTGTGTGTGTGTGTGTGTGTGTGTGTGCAAAAACTAGGGGAATATTGGTGTGTATGTAATCATATTCAGTATTGGGCATAGACAGAGACTCAGTGGGTTCATGTCAGGTTTTTTGGGCCCGATCATTTTTGTGCACTGTATGTGCACAGTCATTTATTTCCGCGCTCTGTGGAGGAGCTTCTGTGTCTCAGTGATTTTTGAGGCTGCAGGGCTGAAAGAGAGTGGGCCCAAATCAGGCACATCATCACATCTCTCTCTCTCTCTCTCTCTCTCATTTTTCTCTCTCTCCTCTCCTCCCTCCATCCTCCCCCCTGCTTTCCTCTTTTAACCACAATCTCCAGCCTCTCCAGTACCCTCTGTCCCACCGCTCTCCGTCTCTTCACTGCGCTGATTAGGTGGGCAGGAGATGATGGGTGTATTTGGGGCCTGTGAGGCCGGTGATGTCGAATCTGTCTGACATGCTCGAGCAAAGACACTGTCTCCTCTTTATTGTCCTCTAATGGGGCGCCGAGGTCTCCGAGACACGGAGGTAGATGATGCAGAGAGCGCGTGCGTGTGTGTGCGTGACAGTTATAGAGAAACATTGGCGAGCGGCGGCAGGTGTGCTCGAGGATGGTATTAGGGAGAGGCAGAGAGAGGCTGCAGGTAATGAGTAGCACGAGCTGTACGTGCTTCTGCCTCGTTGATAAACGATGGGCTGGCACTTCGGACAATTTCCAGCCTTTACCAACAGTGGAGTCATTTTTCTCTCACCTTCTTCCTGTGCCTTTTTCTATCCTCTTCTTTTGTTTTTCACCCTCCGTCTCGCTGTCAGAAACACACAGGTGCACACACATTAAAAAAGTTAGATTCTCACTCCTGCCTCGCTGCCACGCGGTCGCCGATGGAGTCCGTCAGTTTGCAGCAGAGTGTCGCTGGCTAATTATCAGCGGTTAGGATGTGACAGATGCCGCCGAGATGGTTGGCAGTCGGTTCGCCTTCCCCCCACAGGAGGAAGCAACAACTGACCTTTAGAAAGCATAGCCCTGGCAAACCATCGCAATATCCAGACACCGCACCTCGCCGGCACCCGGGGAGGGATCGACACTGGAGGTGGGAGGGTTAGTTGTTATATATAGATTTATCCTGTGTGTGTGTCTGTGTGTGTGTGTGTGTGTGTGTGTGTGTGTGTGTGTGTGTGTGTGTGTGTCTGTGTGTCTGTGTGTCTGTGTGTGAGTGGGCTCAAGGTGAAGGTGCTCGCATCAACACGAGAAAAGTGCAGACACAGTGCTATTTTCAACTTCAGCTTTACTGTGACTGTGTGGGTGAACGTCAAAGTATCTTTATTTATTTTAAATGGCAAAAGTGGGACTTTCTTGTGCTGCGTTCAGACACTTTTCACAAGCATTTACACCTCTGAAACCTGATAAAATTGGTCTGATTTCTTTTGACAACATGAGAAAAAACATAATCAGCAACTTGGCAAGAAATGTGCCATAAATTGCAAAAAAAACAAATCAGGAAAATATGACAAGGAAATTTTATTCTGATATTATCAAAAAACTAGGGGAAAATGTGTCTATATAACTCTTATAAAAAATGTGTTTAAAAAAAATCAAGCCAGTTGGCTTCATTCATGAGCAGCAACAGGAACTCATCATGCTGAAAAACCTTTCTTTCTTTCTTTCTTTCTTTCTTTCTATATTTTCTTAACTTGTTAATTTATTAATAAAAGCGTTTCTTGTCGGGGCGTCTGGTGGCTCAGCGGCTAGAGCAGGCGCTGCATGTACAGAGGTTGTGTCCTCGCCGCAGCGGCCGCAGGTTCGATTCCAGCCGATTCTCCCCCTTTCACGCTAAGTCTTTCCTATACATGAAAGGCATAAAATACCAAAAAAAAAATCCAAAAAGTGTTTGTTGTTGTAACCCAAAAATTCATGGACTTGATTTACGTTCAATCCTCCCCCAAATCAGCTTTCACTTGACAAGGTAAAGAACTGAAGAAAGTGCTTAAAAAGAATTATAATTTCGTACAATAACATCAAATACATTAAGTATATACGTGTGATTATAATTATAGTATAGTTAGTAGTATAGTATAGTTTTTTGGGACATTTTTGCCTTTAAAAAAAAAAATCCAAATCAACTGTAATTCCTGTAATGTCCTGTAATTTATGGGACATTTCTTGTAAAGTTGTTAATTGTTTTTTCTTCCCATGTAGCAAACCAATTCGCTCCAGGTTCAAAGGTTTAAATTTTGTAAAAGGCATCTGAACGCAGCACAAGAGGGGTCAGAGGGTTAATACTGAGGTCGAGCGATACAGATTATCAGTAGTTAATGAGGCTGATAACCGATATTTGCAGCTGATATGCATTTACAATAAAATTAAAATTTTCTGTCAAGATTTAGAATTTGGAATATAACAAACTCCAAAAAAAAACTGTAACACTCAACATCATATACAGCTCCCTGCAGCTTTTTTTATAAAGTCAAGTGAAAATTAAAATAAAAAATAAGCTCCCTGAGGTTTTACAAAGTAAAAGTTCCTCTCGTGCTGACACTTTCTTTGCACTTTTTAATTAATACATTTTTATCAGTGATCATCAAAACAAATACAGATAATCAACAAAATGCCAAATATCGGCCCCAACAATCATCCAGGCAGATACATTTGTTATTAACCCCTGATTAATACTGTTGTTATGGGCTACTTGTATTTATCTTTCACAGCAACACAAAATAGGGGGGTTATTGGGCCACTTAATCAAGTTCCTGAGCACGTCCCCGTCACAATGCATTAAAATATACTGAATCCTCGCTTCCATATAGTGATAGATATCATATCATCAGATTATTGTCAACACAACCCCTCTGACGGCAGTAACGTGACCCCGTTCGAAGCTTCCTAAAAACCCACGACTGCACAATCAAACCTCAAGCTCTGGCTGCAGACACTATCTCCTCAGCACTTTGGGTGTCAGTTTTAATTTTAACCCCCCCACCATCACCCTGCACCCCACAGTGCTGCCCTACATGGCTGCCATCAACACGGGGGCTTACTCTGTTAATGAAGTGGGGTCTCACTCTTCCATCTCCTGTCTCGTTTTGAAGAGCGGCGAGCAGTAATTGGTGTACGACCTACACCACCGGCAGCACTCATGTCCCCTGTCCTACGTGACATTCCCATCCAATTAAATCCGCATCTGCACACACACACACACACACACACACAAAGATACTAAAAGAGCACACTCACTATTATCATTGCTCCCTAAGTTCTCCTCCTAATAGTCTTTCAAGGTGCCTTTTTAAGTTGACACAAGTGTTGTGCAGCATATCAGTTTATCTACATGCGAAAAGTGTGTGTGTGTGTGTGTGTGAGAGAGAGAGAGAGAGAGATCATACTGTACATGCACACATTGTTTGCTCACACTTTGAGGGAGTGAGGAATGAGTTCATTCACAGGGATTATGGGTAAATCTGTGTGGCCAGTGGATGGATTGCTCTCTGTCTCGCAAGGATTAGCTGAAGGTGACACGGAGGTGACAGGTCCGCGTCCATCTGTGTTTGTACGGGTTGCCATAGTGTGCTGTGTTTGTGTGTGTGTGTGTGTGTGTGTGTGGCAGTGGGCATTTATGCATGGTGCGTACACGTATGTCTGTGTTATTAGCCTGAAATGTGCTGCAATCCATCAGAGTTAATGAGTTGTGTGTGTGTGTGTGGGTGTGTGTGTGTGTGTGTGTTCTCCTACAGTGATGGCAGTGGAGAGTGTGTGCGTGTGTGTGTGTTTTGGCTGACCTTGACTTCAGTCTGTCAGACAAACACACACTCCGAGGCCGTCCATACGGAGAGTAAGACTCCATCAGCTCCCCAGATGTCATCATACACAATCTGTCAGGTGTGTGTACGATGAGCAAATAACAAGCGTAACGGCTCAGCGAGGGGAAGGAGACAGATTTGGCAGGTCGTGAATGTTGAAGGGTGTCAGAGGTTAAATTAGTGGCGCCCCAAGCTGAGGGTCAAGACCTCTTAAAGGGTACATTTGATATTTTCCAATCTAGACTTTATTTTCTCATGTTTTTGTGTCTAAACAACTAACGGGGACAAAGAATTTTGAAACTGGTCCAGTACTGAGCGAGAGGGCTGCAGCCAGGATACAGGCTGCGATGTAACCACTCTGAGCATTTGTGCCGTCTATTTACAGCCACTAAAAATGCTTGTTGTTGCCATTGACAGGCTCAGTTGTTATTCTGACAACATTATGGAAATGATCCCAACAGAGATAGACAGAAACCAGAAAACAACCTAAATGACTCAATTTGAGAAAAACAATAATTTAAGCAAGCACAGAGCCAGCATATATTTAAATCTAACTCTGTGAATTAAGGGTTGATTTCAACCAAACCAGAGTTGGTTTAAAAAAAGACAAGCCAGCGTGGGTTTTGTAAGTTTTATTTTATTTCTGTCTGCTTCAAGTGAAGTGTTTTTATTTAAATGGAGTCTGGTGGGTTTGGTAATAGCAATTTTGGGGCTGTTTCTTGTTTAAAAAAAGGGATTTTACTCTTTCACTAAAAGGTCTGTTTCCTTTGCATAAGTTACCAGACACTTAAATAAACCATCTGAACCTGTCAGTGGCAAAAACAAGCACTTTTAGTTCTATTGATGGTACAAACATGCAGAAACGGGGTTCAGGTGGTAAAACACCTGTTACCTTTTATGGTGCTCACAGGTACATCTCACCGGTCTCAGGAGGAGAAGAGAATTAATAAAGAAAAACAAAATTCTATTTATTTCTCTGATTTTTGATTAATTGCAGTTGTGTTTGCAAAATATTTGGATACGTATACTCCTGACAGTCCTTTAAATACAGCAAACTAACTGTTCACAGGGAAAACCTGGAAAAGTCATAAAATTTGTACAAAAAATTTAAAAATTTGTAAAAGTCCTGAAATTTTGTTGTGTGTAATGACAATGTTACAGTAATCTTCTGTGGATAACCGTCCATGAGTGCAGATCTTATTTCTGCAGCTGTCATCGTAACGTAGCTCTAACGTGCATTAATGTGCAACAGTGTTTTTCGTTTACCATTGTGTACATCTTTTTCATTTTCTCCCCACATACTTTCTCTCCCTTCATACATGCCAGCCCCTTAAATTTATGTTTGAACAGACTTTGAGTCGTATATGTTTGAATTAATATTACTGGTGCTTGAAAAGTCTTGGAAAAGTTTTGAGATTTTATCCATGAAAATGTGTTGGAGCCTTGTGTTCACAGAGTTTGTCAGCTGGGAAGATTTTAAATTACATTTCACCAAAACAGTCTAAGTAGAACGTCAGCTAAAGTTTGTTAGAATAATCTGATATGTCCTACTTATTCTAAACTATTAACTCTGAAACATAATATGATACAAGGAGAGTACAGCGCTCGTCATTGACGCCATGTGTTAAAATGAATAACGGCTGCTGTTGTGCGCTCTCTACAATTCCCCTGACGAAGCTGCAGTATGTCAGCAAAACGCTGCGCTTCCTATAGGATGCAAATACCCAAACATTTACATTTCTGAGCAGCGCTGCAGAGCTCTTCCTCTGTGAGGTAGGACTCGGTAGACTTCACCGTCAGACATTGATTAGCAACCTGGGGAGAGAGAACACAGGTACAAACAGCTGTCACATGCAGAGAAAATCAACACGGGGAACAGAGGTGCATACAAACGAGTTCAAATTAGTTGTCACAAAGCTGCTGTTTTTGTTTTCATCTCTGACAATTTGCGTGCTGCTGTCGTTTGTGAAATGGAGCGTGACGAAAGGTGAATTTGCGCGCGTGTTGCTCCTGCCACATTTGACCACCAAAAAACATCAGTACAACAGTCAACAGTCAAATCACTGTTAACCTACAGTGAACCAGTTTCCTGTGATCTACTGTATATTTCCACCCTTTAAACACTGCAAGCACGGCCATGATTAGCAGCTTACCGTCTCTTAGCAACTACATATCATCACGCCGCATTACATCGTCTTACTGTCAGAAAATAAATACATAAAAGTGGACCTAAGCAGATCGCTTCAAAGACGTACAGTGAGAACAGAAAGTACAGAACATTAATGTTTGCTTACAATCCCTCAGAAATTCAGACATTCAATCAGAAAGGCAGAAATTTCTTGTATATGTTTGCTATAGACTGTATATCTTATATATATCATATATCAGTAAACCTTGTTTCCACCAGTTTTCAGTTCAGTTCAGTACATTACACATTGAAACAATGATTTTTTCGTTCGGTTGATAAAAGTGGATGGTATCAGTAGAACCGATCCATCCCATCCCATCATTTTTTAAACACATTCACATGCATCAGTTTTAGACATTCAGCGATGGTGTGTCAAATTAAGCTTGTTTGGATGTTCAAAACATCAGCAGGTTTATTTCTATTGCAGCCACTCAGTCATTACAGCCACGCAGGCTTAGCGAGCAATAATGGGATCTCATTACGTGGGAGCGTCCACATATGAGGGATTTGTGGGAGCTGATGGTCCACGATTTCACAGAGGAACTGTTGATTCGAAACTTCTGGATGATCCGTTTAACTTTAGTTGTTATGCGATGCAGTAACAGCTCTTGTAGCGCCTGCTGCATCATGAGGGAGCCAGTTCCTACGACACACTTTGTTGTACATCATGTGACCTATAAAAGCAAAAAAAGTGTTTCAACTGCAGTTTTGTGAAATAAAGCTTTTTTGAATCGCCTGAAATATCATCTCATGTGAACTTAAAAACTTTTTTGCAATAAACGGGAGTTGTTTTTTTTTTTAAATTGATGTGTTTTCATTATCATTATTTTATATTCGCAATTTCAATTTGTGCAATTTGAGGGTTAATGGAAACCCACCCAGTGACATTAAAGTCAAAGTCAGCTTAATTGTCAATTCTGCTGTGTGTGTTAGACGTACAGGAATCGGAAATACGTTTTCCTTCATGCCCACGGTGCAAAAAAGAAGTACAAAGAGAGAGAGAAAAAAATATATATATGTATGTGTGTATATACGTAGAATTAATAAGATATAAAAATAAAAAAAGACATCAGACATAATATATATACATACATACAAACATACACTATTTATATATTCACATATGTGCATTGTGGTGATTACATGGTCATTACCATCCAGTAGAAACCCCGCCTTCAGTTAACTTCACTGTCTGTGGAAACACAAAGCAGATCGAGGGTTTAGGTTCATGTCCGTTCAGGTTTTAAGGAAACTACGCTGAAGGTGCTGCTTTATATCCGTATTCAGCCACCATGAATGGGCAGCCGTTGTGTGCTCGTGTACGGTATGCGTGAGTCCCACTGTTTGCAAAAATGCAACCCAGCGTGTTTCTGAGTAAAAGAGTGACGCTGGTGGTTTGGAGGCACGTGTGTGTGCGAGAGGACGGCCCTGGCAGACTGCAGGGTGACGGTGGAGGTGTGGGCACGGGCCTCACAGTTTGTGTGATGTGCTCTGACACACAGATGGCAGCTGACACAACACAGATAGACTCGTACTCCGTCCTCTCACACCCACTCTCACTCCTCCTCCAAAATGGATGCTCCCGCTCCATTTATGTGCTCCTATCTGTTGCCTGACTTAATAGACATTCAAATTAATGCAGAAATATATTATCACCATTCTCCTTTCCTGTTTTTTCTTTCCTCTTCTGTCCCCCTCACATTTCCTGTCTTTGCTTCTCTCCTCCTGTCGTCCTCGTCCACAGTGATCTTGCCCAGGTGTGAGTGAAGCATTTTGGATGAGATACTAGCAAATATGCAAAGAAGCAGGGAGTCACAGTCGAATGATTTCAAATGAACATCCACCATCACTATCAGCAGCTCCCTTTGTCAAAACAGCCCACCTGCGCCGCGCGAATGTGCAGCCGAATTTGCTTTAAAATGAAACTTCAGCAGACTATTTCAGCTGCTTTTCTTTTTCTTTTTTTCATCTTCTTACCGGGACTCTTTGTAGTAGTTCACGTCATGCTGTGGAGATTTCCCCCCACCTCGCTGCTAATGAACGCTCCTGGCAAATGCGAAAAATGTTAATGTAAGCAAATGATGCCTATATTTGTGTGCAAATTGTTTTGAGTGCCCTCCAGGCAGGAGCTGATTCACACAGTAGCCCTGTTTTCCTCAAGCCAAATCACAACCTCTCAGTTCATTACTTCTGACAGGAAACAGAGGGCTGTGAGGGATTGATGCACTCACATATACGTGCACTCAACTCCTTCTCTTCCTCTGCCGCTTCCAATGGCTGTATGGAAACCAAATCAAACGACTGTAGCACACGGGCGTGCATGCAAATATCCTCTTACACTGAGATCTTTTGCTTTAATTACACTCGACACCAGATGGGAGAGCTTGGGTTAACTGTAAAATAAGGCAGTCGCTGTCTTTATAGTCCCTGATTGTTTACTTACTTAATGCACAAATCTCTTCACTTACTGAGTCAAAGCTGGTATGATTCATCTCTTATAATCAACACAGGAAAGAGAAACTGTGGTTTAAATTTAATAAGGTTTCCGCAGTCATGGAAAACCTGGAAAACAACCTGTTGGCCCGTGGGTTTGGAAGGCATATTTCTTCTTTTTAATTTTTTTGCAATTTTTATGGGAAAAAAAAACATCATTTTGTAGTTGTTTTTAAGACAACATGTTTGGATGGCATGTTTTTTTTTTCTTTTTTTCTTTTTTTAATTTTCAGCGATTTGTTTTTCTTTAAAAATTGTTTGCAGTCTTTGTAGAAAATGTAAAATCATGGGCGATTTTTATTTATTTATTTTTAATTCTGAAATGCATGTTTTCTTTAAAACTTGCCAAAATTACTTCATTTATAATAGACAGAAACTGCAAAAACAGAAATAATTGTTGGGTTTTCATATTTCTGACATTCTTTAAGTACATCAGATGGGATGCAGAAATTATATATGAATAGAGTTTGAATCTTATATGTTTTTAAAAATTCCCAGACAAGGGGGGGGGGGTCCTTGAAACGTCATGGAAAAGTTTTGAAAGGCACATGTAAGGAGACTAAAAGTCTACAGACATGCTAACATCAGAGAGCTAACATGGTCACAACGATGATGTTTAGCAGATATGTTTAACGTGTTCACCATCTTACTTTGATAAAATTGGGTGATATTTATTCGGGATAGTTTGGATTCTTTCCATTGGGTTTGTATGAAGTACTTACCCACAGTCAGTGTATAACATGCAGTAGAAGTTAGTTGGCTTTCCCCCTGTTGGGAGAAACAGGCAGGAGTACTACTACGGAGGCTAAGCAATGTCCTGCTGTGAATTGAGGTCGACATAAAATGGATTTTAGCCACCAAAAAAAGAAAAAAATGGAAATCAGTTTGAAGCAGTTTCATGTTAAAAGTCTGTTTCTCCAATGCTGTTTGCTGTTTGGCATGACATGACACCAATGTTTGATTAGCTGCTTTTCCTGGTAACTTAAGATCCAGACATCTGATGCCTAAAATCCTTCACCAGAGTAAAACATACGATTAAAAACGACCAAGATCTCAAAACATACAGTAAAATTGTGTCTTAAAACTGTAACAGAAAGTCATTTTAGGACAGGACCAAATGACACAGACTGTGTCCTTCTATAAAATAACACATTTCTGGGTTTACATATTGTTGGAATTTAGGATTATTTCAGTACACAACTCAACAAATATATACCATTGCTGTAGTCTTTTTTTAACATTTAATGCAGAAAAGTTACATATTATGTGTTTAAGTCTCTTTTAAAAAAGACATAATTTTAGATGTTCCCTCTTTAGGATGGTTCTTCTGCTGCAGCTCAGCAGAGAGCTGAAAGACGAGCTGCGCTAAAAATCCATCCCTGTCCTCAAAAAACTGGAACATGTGCCTGAACGTGGGCTTCACCAGCTAAGACTGTGTCACTCTGTGATGACATCATCACAGGCGAGCTGAGAAAAATGTGGAGCATAAGCAGATATTGCCCCTCGGGCTCTCACTTTGTAACATTAACTTAGAAACGTACATCTGAGTCAGAGCATAAAAATTAATGGATGCAGTAAAGCGCCGTTATGCAGCCTTCCATTGGATTTGCTCGGTGGCATTACACGTCTAAACGCCTTGTGTGTGTGCCATCTTTTTTTTCTCTCTCTGTTTATGGAGCAGCTGCGATGGAGCAGAATCAAGATGTTATAGAAGGAAGGAATAAATATAAAAAGCATGAATCAGTAAGTGTGATATAATGTGATTCTGGAAGACAAGATAGCAGGAAACAATACAGTTAAAACAATACAGTACACCAATATACCAATATATATCTCCCTATTATTCCAATTATGACAATATTCTGGTTTGATGTGGGTCATGTAAGCAGCCCGTTTGGATATTCAGCATTAGGTTGTTTTTCAAATTTAGTATTTTCTGATTAAGACCTGTGGGATATGTTGGTATTATTCGGGTTTCAACAGCATTATTTGGGCATGTAAAGGGCCAGTTTGGAATATGTATGTCAGTTGGGTTTTTTTGCTGCAGTTTGAAACAAACAACCTGTTGTCTGTTTTTATGGTTGGCTTCTTGTCCCAGCTATTAATGTTTTGATCTAAAACCGTACATCTAAAAAGCTACAATACAACCAATGCAATGTTGTAGTAATGTTTTCAGCAGTAAGTTTTCTTTAAGTTTCCAGAATGTCCTTCTTAACATTGTCCAAAACATAAAAAAATATGTTTTTTTGTTTCACACATCACATTACATTACATTTTCATTAAAAATGTTCTGTAATCTCAGTCCTCAATAACGTGCTCTGAATGTTGCTTTTTAAATGTTCTTCCTTTGCTCTGATGTAACATTTTGGGAACATTTTAGAAGAGAACATTCAATGATCTGTCACCTCTCAGCATCACCAAAAAAAACGTTAAAAAACGTTACGTCTTAGTCAACATTTAGCCGTATACGGACATTATTCTTTGCAATGGTAAACATCCTTAAAACGTCCTTTGAAAAAAATGATTTCTTTAAAACATTTTTGCAACTCGTAGGTAATATTAGCCAATGTTGTGGGAACGTTCCCTGCTAACTGGGGTGTTGTCATGGAAACAGTGTACACATACGAATTTGTCAGCAGTTTGAGAAAGGGTGGATCTGCATGCTCAAAAGAAAAGCCAATATTTCTGGTCGGTCCAACACGTCAGTAGTAAACTGAAAAAAATCCTGTTTTGATGCAATGAAGCAAATTGACAAGTGGCTCCAGCTTTTCTACTTTTTCCATATTTTGGCTAATTAGAGTATGGAAAGCTGCATATAACAAGAGTGTGTAACATTTCAGAATTTTAGCTCGAAAACTGAATTTTTGATAGCATTTTGAATTCTGCCCTCATGTAAACTATTGCAGTCTGTGGGAAAACGGCATCTTTAAACATCAGTTTTTCACGTATGGAGCAAATCAGTCTTTGTAAAAAGAAATTATCAACTTCTCTATGCTGTCTTGATAAGTATGCAAATTCTCAGAATTTTGTCTTGTTGAGTGAATTTTGACGGCAGTTTGAAATGTGCCTTTCCATGCACAGACAGCTGATGTTCTGCCCCCTGGTGGTTGGCTCAGTCATAGTGTGAGGCCATCGATGGTTTCCCATTTGTATCTTACTGGAATAGTTTCTTGCTGTTGGTGCCAAAGGTTGCGAGTTCAAGCCTCATGTGATGCAGATTGCACATTATAATGCATAGTTTTTCATTGTCTTCCACATCGTCTGCTACTTGCCTCTAAAAATCCCTGAATGTGACCCAATGCTGCACAGTAGCTATATTTTTCTATTTTTCTCTCATTATATTGTGCCTGCTCAGCACTTTGGTGAACTAGGGTTGTTTCAAATGTGCTCAACAAACAAACTTTGAATTTAATTGAATTTAAAAAGCACCGGGAGCGTTCTTTTATGAAGCGCTGGGACTAAAACGGACTATTTTGTGCATGTAAACATTCTTAATATCTGCAGTCTTAGCATTGGATGGCTTTAAGAGCCGTACTTACAAATTGTTGACCACTGCCTGCTTATTGAAGCTGACCACATACCCTCCATCTTTTCACCATGACCTACATAAACCAGCCGTCTGTATCTATGCAATCTAACCACGGAGAACACGCCTGAGGCAACACAGCCAGTTCACTAATATGGTTACCTGCAGGGGAGTGTTGATGATGAGCCACGCTTTTCTCCACACCTCTCCGTCTCTCTCTCTCACACACAAACACCCACATATGATAAACTATAATAGATGGGCTGCCAGTCTCTGAGATACTGACACATATCCATTTCCCCTGAGATACAAACTACAGCGTATATGGAGTGAGAAACCACAATGTGGAGAAAAGGAGGAGGAAAGAAAAGGAAAAAAACACCTAGCTCAGATAACAAAACCACTAAGTCTGTATACACCTCGACGCTGACAAAAAGATCCATTAAGTGGCAGAAGAGTGCAGCTAAAACCACACTGAAATGCCGTACAAACACTTAATAATAGCTACAGTATCTCCTCAATACTACCTATTAAAATCCGTGAGATTCAAGCAGCACGTAGTGAAGAAAACCCCCCAAAAAAACCCAGGAAAAACACAAACAAAACCTGCATTCATTCAAGCTGTTTTCTACACCACACGCAACAACAGCATTGTAACCTTTAAAAACAGAGCACGTGCATTGGAACGCAATGGAAGTCAGTTTAAAAAAAAATTGCATTAATCGCCTGCAGAGAGGAGCTGATGCTCCAGATTCTTTCAGAGCAGCAACTCATGCCCTTAAGTTACAAATTCGCATTAATCCCTGCAACACCCCGGCGATCTATCTCACTAGCATGAAAACTATCTCTGTGTCTCTCTTGCATTCTCTCACTGCTGCCCACACACACCCTCAGATGCACGTGCTCACTTCCAAATGATTCGCTAAAGCTGTTGTGTGGGTTAATTTGTCTTGTTTGCAAAAGAAAATATGCACAGTTTGATCACCATGGCTTAACTAGTTGAGATTTTCTCACAAATCTGTGCTGCACTGATTTTTACCCATGTCAGTGATGTTTCTGAAGAATGCCAGTGGCAGCTGGTCAGCTGGTCAGCTGGTCAGCTGGTCAGTCGGTCAGTCAGTTGGTCAGTCAGTCGGTCGGTCAGTCAGTCAGTTGGTCAGTCGGTCGGTCAGTCAGTCCACTTTAGTGGAATTTCTAATACTCTACTACTCTAATACTAATACTCATGAAGAAATATGTGCAAACTAATGACGTTCTTATCTGCCTCTGATTTTTAGAAGTGGGGTTGTGTGAGGTGAAAATTTGAGTCAGTGTATTTCTTACAGTACATGTAAGTCAGCACTAGGTTTTGGGTATGGTTTGGGTTTTTCCAGTACCAGTGCCAAAATGATACTTTTTTTTTTTTTTTTTTTTCAAAATAAAGCACAAATGACGGTCAATGGCATGAAACAATGGCTTTTTATTATTGTAATGGCCAATTTGAATTGAATATATATTAGTTCTTAAGTAATCAGCAGTTTAAATTAAACTAAATACTACAGCTATATATATTTATACATACACACATGTATATCTGTGTATGTATGTATATATTTATATATATGTGTGTGTGTGTCTATAGATAGATAGATAGATAGATATAGATATAGGTAAGGTGGTTGGTTGCTCTAGATATTTACATGGCAGTGGATTCAGATGTGGGTTAATTCACTCTCATGTCCTTTTTTAAACCCATGTTTAAAAACAAAATCACACCACACGCAGTTTTTTCAGGATGTCTGAAAGCAGCAGAGAAGTGGTGTCACAGTAGGTTTCAGCGGGATACGTTTCCTTCAAAGCATAGAAAAGTACAGATGAACCAAAGAAGATTTGCAAAAAATTGTGTCTTATGCACACACCTATATAATCTTGTAATGAGTCTTGTCAGGGCTCGCTATACCAGCCTCCAAATACCAGTAAAGCTGTGTTTTATGTGTGAATACGCCATTTAGATAAAGTGAAATCCACTCCCACCTTTACATTTAGCACCTGCTATTTATACTCCCTCCATACTGTGGGTTGCAGACTGGCATATTAAGGTTGTAATTCTCCGTGTGCACGATGCAGAGCATGCAAGCAGGTGCGGAGGGATTGCAAATCCGTCTGCTGTCAACGTAAACAAACACGGCAGGTGTGACTGTACATTTCCACGGCAGCCGTCCCACTTCACCTGTTATTCTCAAGCGTGATGCTTCTTATCCCGTCAGGTCAGCGGTGAACGAAAGGCCAGAGAAACTGGTACTCTCTTTCACCAACACAGTCGCACTGCGTGGGTCACTTTTACACCTGGCTCACATCGAATTATAGCTCTGATTGGCTGACGTGTCAGTCGCAGCACATCCTGCGAGAATTAGCATGTTTTTCTTTATCCAGATTACAGTACACGCTCAGAGGCAAACCAAGTTGAATGTCTGGCCTCTTTCTTTCATTCATAATCTCTGTCTACCCTTCGTATCTGTCGCTCTTTCCGCCTCTCTCCCCACATAAAAGAACACAATCCTGCATTGTTTGTTCTGTTGTAACCCCGCAGCCGCATTTTTTCGAGATGATTGTCCCTGCGTGATGAAACAAGCCCTGTCAGAAGCTACAGCCGATTACATGGCTTCATGCAGTGATCAGTCTTTGTGTATAAACACTTCAGAAAAAAAAGCAATCGATGCAGTGCAACATGTTGATGGATAAACTCCAGCAGTGTCTTAGTGACGGAGAAAAAAGCTCCGTCTGCCTTTTCTGTCTGACGGAGAACTTCAGAGTTTCGAGGAGAGATATCGCGTTTGTATTTTAAATGAGCACTGTGAGTTTTTTATGCCTCCGCGCCGGCAACAGCTGAGGCCAGAGGCTTTGTGTTTTTGGGTTGTCTAGACGTACATCCGGCCATTCTTGTGAACGTGATATCTCAAGAAGGCCATAAAGATTTTTTTTCAGATTTAGCACAATTGTTCAGTTTGACCCAAGGATAAATTAGTTGAATTTTGGTGGTCCGAGGTCAACGTCTGTCTCATTCTTGTTATCTTGAGAATTTTTTTTAAAAATTTGATACAAACATTCCCTTTGACTTGAGAGAGTCTCCTCAAATTTGGCATAAACATCCACTTGGACTCAAGCATGAAATGATTTGAATCTGGGGGTCAAAGGTCAAAGGTGAAGGTCATGGTGATCTCATAAAACATGTTTTTGGGCCAAAACTCAATAATTTGTACGCTTAGATTTCACACAAATGTCTAACTGATAATAATAATGATGTTCTGACATTTAACATCCCAGAAGTCAAAGATCCGTGAAATCATAATGTTCTGCAAAAACAGTTTGGAACAAAAAGGGAGATTTTTTGTCAGATACTAAATTGATGACACTAATCTTTAGGTGCCTACCAGGAAACTGATTGCATAGCTCTTATGTCAAAAAATATCTATCTAAATATCTATCTATCTCTCTCTCTATAAATATATATATTTATATTTCTATGTATATAAAGTATATAAATATCTGTTTAAAAAATGACCAATAAATTGACCGTGGACCTTGTGTGTGTGTGAAGCATCCATGTTTTGACCTGTGTGCGGAGGCATACTACCGCAGGGTGTTATTTCTAGTCCCTTCTCTCCTGCCTTTCCCTCCTCTGCTCTGGAGATATAATCACACACACACACACACACACACACACACACACACACTCTGGGAATCTTTTAGCGTCAGTCCTAATGTCACGCTTCATATTAAGGCTTGATGGTGAATCACACGTGTAATGAATTCAATCAGATTCGTGACCTCTGAGAACGTCTGAGTCAGTTTCTTTTGACCTGCACATGTTCTTCTTCGGTTGAACTCCCGACCCTTTTTTACGGCGTGACAGCTGTGTCATGTTTACATTAACTGCCCTTAAAACTTTATTTTCTTTATCTGCTTTTTACCAGAGGTGGTCTCAGCTGTATGAATGAATTAATCAGAATTTGATCATTTGATCGAACTACGCAGCTCGTTCTCATCTGAAGTCGTCATATATCGCCGCCTTCAGTGTAACATTCCAACGACAAACCCCATCTGTTGCCTGTGCTTTATACGCAGCCAGACACAACCGTTCGCATTGTTATTACACGCCGGCAGACAGCTGGACATCACCTGCAGCAAATGCATGGTACGCTGACAGGCGGCGTGAATTAGGAATGCGTACAAATCATAGACTGTCTATATAGATGGATGAAGAGCTCCCACTTTCCCCTGCCGTGTGAGGCTTAAATATCCTGGATACGGGTGCTGCCATCTTGCGCTGCTGAAGTCATCTGGAGCCAGAGTCTGTTCAGGAGCTATATCAACGGTGGGGGATTTCCTGCCAAAACACTTGTCCGACCAATCGCGAGCAGCTCCATTGAATGCGAGCACATGAATTAGCTGTCGCAGCTGACAATCATGGTGGAAAATCCCCTTTTTGTATAATTCAATAACTCATTAAAACCAAATTTATCTTAAAAACAAAGACTTGAACAAATATCAGAGTGATGAGAACTACCTTCAGTGACAGAAACCATCTTTCAGAAAAATTTATTTGGCGCCTACTTTGAGCTTTTAATTTGACGTTTGTCCCATTCGGTAAAATGGAGGGGCGGGCTTTATGACCTATACTGTAGCCAGACACCGGGGGGCGATCAAGATTCAAATCTACAATTTGGGGGAACTGTCAAGTTGTCCGTCTTTATACACAGTCTATGGTACGGACAGAGCCTGTGTTGTCCGTGTGATACGCTGCTGGACGGCGTCAGGTTGAGACGCTGCTGGTAATGATGTAATATAAGGAGCATGAAGGCCCCTATAGGGCACGCAGGAGGGGCGCTGGATGAATCCAACAAACCCCGGACTTTCATGCATTTGTTGACCTCCCGCCGCAGCCACATGCAGAGTAATCCCATTGTTGACATCATGGTAGCGTTAAAGTAACTTGTGACTAAAGCTGCTGTGGAGTAAAAAACGCAATCTTTTCCTCTAACGTAGATGGATGTATGGATGGAAGGAGAGAGATAGAGATAGTAAATTCCCGCAGTCAGCTGCTCACATTCACTTAAACAATAAAATCACAATAAAAACATAATACATAGAATAAGAAAAAAAGTGTAGAAGAGTATACGTGGGAAGTGGTATGTAAAGAAAAGACTCAGATCTGTTGTTGCATCACCTGATTGAATGCATTTTTACATTTTAAAGCTGCAATAGTGAATTTTATTTTAACACTCCATGGCTGCAGGAAGAAACTGTCAACGAATCGCTGACATATTATCACCTTGTGAAGTTGTTGTGGTGGTGTTAGTTTTCTATTTACACATTCAGACACAGAGCAAAATTAGCAATTATTTGGAGTTGTGTTTCTGGCAACCTAAAGTTCAGTGTTCACTGTAGTTTAAAATCTCTTTTTTGGGACCTACAGGGAAATATCTGCTGCTTTTTGTGTCAACAAGTGATGATAGCAGTGACAGTGAAACAAAACAGTGATGGGCCATGAAAACAAAAAAAGAGGTAAACAGCTGGAGCTGAGGGGGCCTGCAGAGACAGGTGATAATTCTCTGTGGATTCATCACTTCACAACTACTTTTACATTACTGACCGTGTTCGCTGGTGAGATGGGTATGTTTTTAACTAAAACAGCCACAAATCTTCAATCTATTCCATGTGTAACTGTCACCCCAAAAATACACATGAACTCTTCAGAAAACACCATAGCGTGGCTGCTTTCCCCCTAATGGGTCCACGAGTCTGTTTCTAAACACTATTATGTTAATCATGTTGTCATATTGCTTATTACTGATGCAGTATGAGTTGGATTTGGTGCTGTGTTTTTAATTTGCCAGAACAGGTCATAATGACAAACCCTGGTTCAGCTTGTTTGCATAAAATCAAACAGGTTTAAGCTCGTACACCGGGAGGCAAAACCAGAAATCCACCCAAATTTATTTTTAAGTTTGTTTCTTAGTTATTCACAAATAGACACAGTTATTATGAAAAGTTAAAGAGCCAAGTTTGAGTAACATGAAAATAGCCAGAAAAACAAGAAGATATTATACTCAGAGTTTCTAGTTAACTTAAACAATAACTTTTTTTCTGTCTCATCTCTTCTCGTCATGACCAGCTGTTTGCAGCAGTCCTGTCGGCCTCTCTCAGCGGCGTCTGACCCTTAAATTTATGAACCTCCCTCGATGTGGTCCGAGGAGTAATTACATCTGCCGGAGAATGAGACACGTGTTCGTCCTTCTATCTCAGCAGGGCTCGTTTACTCAACCTGATGCTGCTGCTGTGCGTGTGTGTGTGTGTGTGTGTGTGTGTGTGTGTGTGTGTGTGTGTGTCCCTGTTTAAACACTGCTAATTGGCACTCTTGAGTGTTGCGAGTCCACCTCTCCCAGAGTCTCTCCTGTGTCACCACTCTCTCAGACTGCCAGTCGATTCAGACCCGTCCCCTCAGCAGGTGTTGCCAAGAACGCTATCAGACCCCCAAAGAGAAAATTCCCGAAGGCTGATTCCCTCGTCTCCTCTCGCACTTTATCTAACGGCGTTCTCACAGGACGGTGGATGCAAACAGAGCTTCCGGGTGTCTTTTAAATTCAGCTTTAAATGCCACAGGAAGTTGCAACAGTTAAACCATCTTGAAAAATAACTTTGCAGAAAAGAAAGTAGACACCTTTGTGTTCGCTAAAATCAGGCAAAACGCCCAAATGAAGGCCATCGACCCCAGTTAAAAAACTTTTTATTAAGAATCCCTTTAAGTGACAGTGTGCGAGTCTACTTTTTGAGCAGTAAAGCATTCCTCAAGTGTTTGAAGTGTACGGTTTGTTGTCCTGGGGGACAGTAGCTAGACTTTTTCATGTAAAGGTGTTTTTCTTCTGTAACAAAGAGACAACCTTGATTAAGAAAGCCCACTTTGGTCTGAACAGTTGCGTGTTTTAATCACAGATCCTGGATCCGTTCGCGGCTCTTTAATGAGGCCTTCTCCAGCTGGAAGGCTGTCGGCGCGGCTGCTTTGATCAGTGGCCCGTGGACACCGGATTACACTGCTAACACACTACGCTAATGGTGCCACGGGGCAAAAACACACACAAACACATGCAGCACGCACACCAAACACGAATGCAAATTTTCGGAAATATACACATAAACGCACACTCAACCTCTGACAAGGGCACAGTCGCATAAGCCGGCGTCTTATTCTCATGCACCCCATTGTGTCAGGCCCTTTCATCTGTTTGTGCCGGTTTGGGTCGGCTGAGTTTTTCGGCTCGGCGTTGAAGTCTCTGCCAAAGAGGGCTCAGTGAGAAAGGTCCAGAGCTCAGCGCTGACACACAGCCCAACTCTAGAGACTAATGGCTTGTAGCTCCCAACATATGTTGCTTTGTGTAATTGCTTTAATTGCTGTCATTGTACGTAATGGTTGGTCTTTTTCATCTTCCCTGGTGGTGTAGGCATTCTGCTAATTATATCTGTCAGCCCTGCAGCCAAAACGAGCTTTTCACAGCAAATTCAGAGCAGTGGGAACTTTAAAAAATCCGAGTCTTTCTGTGTACTGTTGGTGTTTGTGTGGGAGTGTTAGTTTATGAATCATTAGAGTTGAGGTAATTTAGAGACTCCCCGTCGCAGATCTGTTTAATGGAAGTGGGGTGAAGTTTGAACCTTGACCCAATGTGTCTCTCCGTTTTTTTTTTATTCAAATTTATCCAAGGTTGAAATTAGTATCATGGTGTACGAAAAACTCAAAACATTTAAACAAAAAACTAAATCCTGTTTCTTTTTTTCACTCCAGGTACGACACCATCACCAACCAGTGGGAGACGGTTTCTCCTCTTCCCAAGCCGGTCCATTCTGCCGCGGCCACGGTGTGCGGAGGGAAGGTGTACGTGTTCGGAGGCGTGAACGAGGCCGGGCGCTCGGCAGGTGTCCTCCAGTCCTACGTACCGCAGAGCAACACCTGGAGCTTCATTGAATCACCCATGATAGGTACGATACATGACACCACCCCCAGTCTTTGGGCCTGTTTGGGGCCCTGACACACCAAACTGACGGTGGGCTGCTGATCAGTGTTCGTGTGTGAAGTGAGTGTGAGTGTCTGTTGCTGTGTGTCCTGCGCCGTTTCCACTAGTGGGCCCTTGACGGCTTTTTGGGACACCAGAGCCCATCAGTGAAAGAAGTCCCTCTTATTGGCAGTTCAGTGCAAACAAACAACTAAAGTGAAGAGCGTGTAGGATAGATATTTGGGAAAATCATGTTATTAGCAGTTGAGCTCTTTAGCAGAAATGGTTGGTAATTGTTGGTGCTATTGTTCAGTAGCGTACGGTCAATTTCCTTTATTCTTTTAACATCCGGTTATGTCATAAGTGTGCTACCTGACTAACTAGAAATTTAATCCATCTTGTTTCGCTTCATGATTCCTTTTTTAATGACATTTACAGACGGCTGCTGTCTGCTGGTATGGAGAGTACATGCCAGTTGTCCATTGGTTGTAGTCTTTGCAGTGTGTTTGGGTGCAACTTTTGGGCTGTGACACAGACAACGTGAGGCAATGCAATAGTTTTTTTCCACTTGTTTTTTGATTTCGGTTCAGTGTTTCTGGGCCTTCACATGACGGCGCCAGTGAAGAACGCCAGACCTGGAAGCCCATTTTACATAGTGGCCAAAATGTGTAATTACAACTTCTAAATTGGCGATGCCATGGGGGCTAAAACACTTTACTCTATAGACACAGGGAAAGGCTTGTCAGTAAATCAATGAATGCATCATTTTATAACATCACAACTTACTAACACGATTTGATCCACACAGTTTGATAACATTTTGAAAGTCTAGAGGAGCTGCAGGAGGAAGTCGTTTTATCCCCATTCAAGTTAGCCGAGGGATAAACCAGAAATAAATGGCTCAGCCAGCGAAGTCTGTAGTGCTCCTGAGCTATGAGCCCAATGATGCAGCAGGTCCGGAAAATATTTCACCGGTGAAGTGTCATCTCTTTAGGCTCAATGTTCAAATTATTCCAATATTGATACTAGTGTCAGAAATACCTCTGATGCTGCCTAAAATGCTGGTATTGATGAGTATGCAAGTCTATTTACCAAATCTGATACCATATTATTAATTAATACATTTTAAGTAGTTTCACACCTGGATAAAAATTCAGTTTTCACGAAAATGTAATTTTTCTTTTCCACTTTTTCAAAACAGCAGCCTACACAGCAGGTTGTGCTTCAATTGTTGCTGCATTTTTTATTTTTTAAGATTATTTTTTGGCATTTTTGTCTTTATTAGATCGGACAGGAGATTGCTAGCATGAAAGGGGGAGAGAGAGGGAATGACATGCAGCAAAGGGCCCAAGCTGGAATCGAACCTGCGGCCGCTGCAGCAAGGACACCACCCTCTTATATGGGGTGCCTGCTTTATCCACTGAGCCACCCGACGCCCCGCATCTTACATTTTTTAAAGGAATTATTTATTCCTGAGATTTTAGGAACAACACTTTGGAGCAACTCTTTGTCCAGCTTGAGACGAAATGGGTTCAACGCTGTGTTTTTCTGTAACTTGCTTGTGTGGGACACATCAGGACAAATGCGTCTGAGACCATCTTTGCAAATAGTTTAGTGATCGAATCACAATGTGTCTTTGTGGTCGTTTGCACTTTTTATTTAGTGCTGTCCGCTTGTGAACAGTTCACCCACGCTGCATGTTAATATCAGGTAAAAACAGGCTTTCAGTCGTCAGCAGGCTTCACACAGAAGCTTCCACACAGCGTGGAGTTGTTTTGCCCTCGGGGGACGTGTTGCCATTGTTACCATTACTTTTTGTGTGATGACAGATCTGTTGTTTTCCCTTTTAAACCAGCGCGTACCAGGTTGTGATATGATATTCCCAAATGTGTGGTTTCTCTTTCCTCATTATGCTTTTGCATTTCCCATTTGAAAGAGAATTACCCCCTCGCCAGCTTAAAAAACATGAATATTAATGTTGGCTTTTTATTAGCGGTGTAACACCAAAACTGGAAAAGGCACATATTGCAGCATTACTGTACCCATTTATATGCATGCATTCCTTTAATCCTTGGTCATTGACATCCTGCTATCTCGTTAGAGAGCCTTTGGGCCTCCATTATGGTTGCCCGGTTGCCTAGCAACAGTGTTCTCACAACTCTACCCACTTGAATACCTTCCATATCATGTGCTTGACTTCTCCTGTCGAAAACCAACTCCCGAGTGCCATTTGAAGGCAACATATTGTCAAACAGTAGATGACTTTATGAGGCTGAATCTTTTTCGGGAGCTTCGTGTTCCTGTTACACTTCATCCATTAAGAATCCTCTTCAGTGCAAACGTGGACATCCTGTGTCGGTCATTTTTATATATTAGTCGTTTTCTGAATCTTACTTTTGCTCCGGTTTTTCAAATCAACATTGGATAAGATCAATTTGATCCAGATACAATTTTTTCAAGGTTACCCAATTCGAATAACTAATGCTCTAAACGGATCTACAACCAAACAGTTATTACCATTATCACCATACTGGTTTACCTGTGGATTATTTGGCACCCAGGAAATAAAAACCTCCAGAACAACTGGATCTTAAATTTTGAGACAACACATATTAGCAGGTGCCAAGTGGGTGACTCTTCTCCAATATGCCAAACAGTATTAAAAAAAAAACACTAAATTTGAACTTAAAACCAGTTTTTTCAGTGTTTTTACGGAAGATGAAGAGACCTCAGAGATGTTTCAGCTAGTTGCAATCTGCAATCCTCATAGCTAGACGCCACTGAATTACCCTAAATCTTACACACTGTTCCTTTAAACTAAAAGTTAGTTATCAGGATTATTGTAGATTAATGCAGATAATTAAAAACAGCAAAAACTTTGCAAACAATAAACGTTCAAGGAATTCTAACCGGGAGTTTAGATTTACTTCCTCAGCATTAGATGCTGCTAAATCCTTCACAATGCTGCTTTAAAGACATACCTAAAATTTTAAAATGTGTATGGAGGGAAACCTCAAAATGTGATTTTTGTCTTTAATATTAAAGTGTGTCTTAGTGAACATTTTGACCCACAGCCACTGCAACAGAAAATTTGGTGGTCATTGTATGACCTTTTCCACTACTGTTGTTTTCTCCTCATGATTATGACCATTCTCCTCAGGATTTTCCATTATTCCCACGTTATTGCTCCATTATTATGATGAGAAGACCATACTTGAAGTGATAGGTGGGCCCGACCACAGCTTCTGACGTGTTATTGGCCAAAATCTGTAGTTATTCACCGCACAAACCTGCAGCCACATTCCAGTCAGAGCCACCAGGGACCTGTGAAGGACACGGCACCAGAAAAAAACACTTTAACCAAGCTGCCATAACTCCAAGGTAGCAGGAAAAAACACAGTGTACAACTCTGTGTGATTCAAAACACTGACAGCTGTGTTCCCAGAGCAAAGATGTTATCCACAGGCAGTTTTTTTCCCTTCCACAAAAATATATCCTTGAAAAGTACCGCAGAGGGATGATTGCCATTGATTTGAACTTACCTGTGAATTTCTTGGCTTTTTAAATTTGGATCTGGACAACATTATCACACACATGAAAAGCTATGTGAAGTTCAAATCCAACCCACAGAATTCCTTGCGTTTGAGCAATAGTTAGGTATTTTGCTGTTTTTGGAAGAATTTTCTCTCTTGTGAAGAGGTGAGATTTTCATTTCCCCAAAAAAAAAAAAACACCGTAGGACAAGCAGCTTATTGTGACCCAACTTTAATGTGGCTCCAGTGGTTGTAATAATTATGGCAGGAGCAAAGAAGGAAGGTGAGGAAGTATAAAGAGGAAGAAAGTCAATATAGGAAGATAGGCGATGTTCATGGATGGGTCAAACAAACACAGGACTTTAACCCAGGAAACCACTGTTTGTGTCCCGTGTAAAAAAAAAAAAAAAAAATCCATGTCGACTTATTCGAACTAACTGTAACATAATAATAATAATTTTATTCATATAGCACCTTTAAAAACAGAGTTTACAAAGTGCTTTGATAGACAAAGCAAAGCATTAAGTGTAATACCACAACAGAAAGCCTAACAGTCCTACTGAACACCAGCGAGATGAAACTAGGTTAGAGTTAGGATCAAATTAAAGCGAGAGGACAAATAATGTAAGATGCAAGACGTAAAATGTCAATGTAAGTTAATAAAAAGAAATAGAACAAAAACAACAGAAGCAATAAAAGTAATAAAAGCAGGGATAAAATAAACATAAATTACATAAAAACATAAATTAAAAAGGTTAAAACAAATGAAAAGAAATAAAAATACAATATAAGGTTGCATATGAAAATTGACAGTTATCATACCGTGTACATTTTCTCATCTACAGTATTGAAAAAAACAAAAACAACATGATGGAGAATGTCACCTTTATTTTATTAATTTTGAAAAGGGAGACTTTTTACACAAGGTACACAAGTTTAAATTGAAATTCAACCCCCTAAAAACCCTGTTTTAATTCCTTTAAGGATCATTGTAACTGATAATAAATATAAATAATAATAAATGTCTGAAACCATATTCTGTGATACAATGTAAAAACAAACTATTTGTTTTAACTAGACCTGCCAGCATTACGCACATACATTACGCATTATTTTTAATTTAATTGCTTTAATTGCCAGCAGATATTCCCGTCACTAAGAGGCTGTACCACGATGAGTTTTTAAACTAAAGTGACGATACTGTAATCACATGAACCTTTGTGAAGCTCTGTCTGACCTCTGACCTCAAGATATCTGAATAAAATTGGCTTCTGTGGGTCCCTATGAGCCTCCTCTTTACAGACAGGCCCACTTCATGTTAGTGCCGTGCAGTTTCTTTTGCCGTCATTTGATTCCTAATCGAGACAGTTGGGTGAGAAGTGCTTTACCTTGTCAATATGGACTTTAAACCTGTTTTTAAATGCAAAATTGAAATACATTGAAAACATGTGATTGAAAAATGTGATTAATCACGATTAATTATTGAAATTCTGCTTGTAATCGTTATTTAAAAAATGAATCATTTGACAGCCATAGTTTTAACTTTGAAAAGTTATTGATCAATCTGCCTTTACATTTTTAAGTTGACAGAATTTGAGAAGACAAATTGAATGATTACAAACTTACCTCAGCTTGTCTTTTCAAGTTCAACTCAAGATTTTAAGTTGGCTTCTTTAAATTAAACTAATCAGTTTCTTTTTGCAGTGTACTGTGAAACCGTAATCGTACCGTAATCGTTCTGAAAATGTCTTACCTTTGCAAAACGTAAATAACCTAACGTAAGGTATGTTCAAGCCCCCAAACACCACTGTTACATAATCCTAATTTTGCTCACAGTGAGTCTCACTCTGAAAGGCACTTACAGCAGAGAGAAAACTTCATTGCTGAGGGAAGTGCCTCCACACCGGCGCTTTAATGACACAAGAGCGACTTATTGTCAGTAAACATTTGAATTGGAAAACATTTTTGACCCAGCGTTTCTCTCTGATGCCCGCTGCTCCGAGTGTTGCCTGCAGCAACAGTATGCCAACGTTTGAGATACTAATTCTATGTTTTCAAAAGCTGCATTTGGACAGCTCTGCGCCCCGAGAATCCATCGTTTGCCACAACATCTTCAACGGGATAATCCAGCATGAAATATAAGATTTTTATTTGTTTGGGAAATTAATTAAAAGGAAAATAAACCGAGACTTTATTTGAGCTTTAAAAATAATCATTTCTGTTGCAGCTTATAATGAATGATTTGAGATTTGGGGAAATATGCTTGTTTACTTTTGGGCTCACAACATACATCAATGTGTGTGTGCAAGTCAAGTTACGTAAGAAATGCTCAGCAGATAACCACAAGTGAACTAGCAGACTGTTATTTTCACACTTTGGCGTTTCTACTGGTGAAACAAGTAATTATAGTTTCCTGATTTCCAGTCTTTATGATAAGCTAAGCTTTAAACCAAGCTAATTCTGCCGGTTGTAGCCTTCACGTGTTCAGACCGAATGCAAAGCAACTTTTTTCTTCGCGTTACTAACTCAAATACAGCTGCTGGAGTGCCAACTGTGCTAACAGTTGTGCTAACTAACTGGGGAAGACGGCTAACATGTAATGGTATAGTGCTAACTTGGTTCGTAGTAAAGTCAAGTTACAAATACGCATTTTCCAAACTTAACACTTTTTTTCCACGCCCTCTCCTCTTTTATTTTGTCTTTGTAAAAAGTCATCGAGTCGTAGAGCGCCAGTTGCCCACAGACAGCTTCAAGTTTGTCCTTCATTTTGACGTCAAGTGAATTTTAATGCTGATAAACTTTGACGAGACATTTCCTGTCAATTTTTTGCTTATGTTGAAACATTTTGCAATAATACTTACTTGCATGTTATCGCATCACCTGCCAGAAATTTGCATCTTTGCACTAACTTTCATTGTGACCTGGCCATGCATAAAATGTGCTTTATGTTTGGACAAATATGCCTTTAGAGTACGATGACAGTATTCATGCTGAATATGGGCAGTGCCTAACGTGGCAGACATGGAAACCTAACCTGATATCCTATGTTTTGTAGCTTGCTGATAAATAACACAAAATATGATTTTTTTGTGTACTTTCTTGCTAGTTTTTGGTACATTTTCCTTTCTTTTTTTTGGTCTACCATCCAGGCAGCATCTCTCATGTGGGGCAATTTGTATTTTTCATGGTCAGTATTGGCTGTCTTACCAGTCGATCTCCTTTACATAAAATTGCTTTGCCACCAGAAGCAAATGTTTAATCCACCTTTCTGCTCGCCTTGAATTAAACAGAGAGAAACACTTGTGGCGTTAGAAGCAAGCAACAAGCCCCTTTGTCGGATTTAAAACTACCGTGTGTGGAGGAGCCTGCTGGGTAGCATGTAAACACTGGCGTGCTGATACCGAGAGCTCTCGTTGGTCTCGCGTAAGCGCACACGCGGCTCCCACACTATGAACCTACGGGCTACTAATACACTAAAAACATGACGGCAGTGACGTTTTTCAAAACAACTTGGCACGTTGGGGCTTCAGGACACTTGGATTTACTTAGACGAGCAGTATTGAGACATTTTGTGTATTATGTATTTTTTTAACGTTTGTATCCTGGTCACCATTTGCTTCAATTGTTTGCTTGTTTGCTTTCATTTTTGGGTGAACTATCCCTTTAACTTACTTTCAAGCAGAACGTGAACAAGCTTATTTCCCACAGGCTCAATGCATTCCTTTAAAGCAGCAACAGACATGATTATTTAAAAAGCTAAATAAAGTCTCTGATTTTGTTCATTCTAAATCAATTTTGCACACAAATAAAAATTCTATATTTCATGCTGGATTATCCCACTAAAGATGTTGTGGCAAATGATGGATTCTGAGGGCACAGAGCCGTCCAAATGCCGCTTTTGAAAAAATATAATTAGTATCTCAAATGTTGGCATACTGTTGCTGCAGGCAATACTCGGAGCAGCGGGCATCGCTGGGAAACACTGGGTCAAAAATGTTTTTGAATTCAAATGTTTCCTGACAGTAAGGTTCTGTTGTATCATTAAAGCGCCGGCGTGGAGGCACTTCCCTCGGCACTAAAACTTTCTCTCCGCTATTAGTGCCTTTTTTTTTCAGAGTGAGACTCACTGTGAGCAAAATTAGGATTATGTAACAGTGGTGTTTTGGGCGAGAGCTGGATGGTATTAAAGAGCTGGCGGAGCAGCTGGCAGAGGAGGAATGAGAGAGAAGTGTGGTGGGAAACATACAACGATGCAGACACACGCAAGCGCTCCTTACCTCATATCAACCATACATCCCCCGGGGCTCAGGTACACCACGCATGCATTATGCAACGAGGCAGGAGGTTACTCCACGTGTGTGTGTGCCTGCATGGTGTCTGTCTTTTTATGTGTGTGTGAAAAAGGACAGACAGACAGACAGACCGTCATCTGTCAGGGTGTAGATGAGCCCGCGTCTGACAGCCAACGAGTCGGGAGATAATGGACAGGTTTAGTGCTTCCTGTGAAATTGGGCCGGCGATGATTTTAGTGAGCCGGTGGGGAGCGCTTCTCGATCAACCCTCTGCCTCCCTCCATCGCTCTCCCTCTCTAATCTCTCTGCTCATCTCTCTCTCCCCCCTCTCCCTGTCTCTCAGTACGCGTCCCCCTCCCTCCGTCTCTCGCGGCTTCTCAGCACTGTCTTATCGACTGACACAAATACAGCTGTGTGCGTTTTCCGCGTCTGTGTGTGTGCGTGCGCGCGTGTGCGTTTTCCCTCTGCATGGACCATCTCCCGCATGAACTGCAAATGGGTTTCACAAACACTTATCAGGACTGACTTCCTATCTCTTGCAGAGTGAAAAATAATATTCCTCATGCCAAAAATAGTCTCTTCAACAAGTCTATTGAGATGCCCGGTGACTCTGCAGCCTCATCTGTATCCTCCTTTGTCTCCAGAATATCTGCCTTTATTTGCACTGAAACACTGGAGCAGGATGAGCGTCCTCACATGCAGTAAACTATTTATTAAGCCTCGTTACTTTCTTTAAAAGGTCAGCTCGCCCAAATAACCACCATGCCAAGGTTTTGAGATATCTCTCTCTGAGATTTCTGCCTCCGTCTCAGCAAAACGGAGGTGAAAGGAAATTTGTTTGTGCACTGAAAAATGAGAATCCATAAGCCTCTGTGATTCAGCCTTACTTCTCATACTGCCACATAATCTGGCAGCGAGGACATTTTCTACAACCTTAAAAGAAAATCCAACTCTAAATGTTTTTTTAAGATTCACAACCCCTTCAGATCAGTGCATCTGCTTGTTTATTTCCAAACTTATGGAACTCATTTTATGATTTGACTAAACCGACATCCTGAACCACAGAGGAACATGTTGTTTGTTTTGTTTGGACATGCTCGCCGCGTTGCTCAGGGGTTGGAAATGTCTGTCTGTCTGTCGGCCCTCTACTTTTGTCCAAAAACATCTCAACAACTACGTGATTGATTGCATTGTGTCCCACAGATTTAGAATCTATTATTCTGTGTCCCCTCTGTAAATTTGGACATTTCTGCAGTTCTGTGAACGCAGCACAGTCGAAACTCGTCATGAGTTCATTTTCTCCTCAGCGGCAGCTTTAAAAGTTGTGGGTTGGATAATTGATCTGTGGATCCAATGTTGTTGCTGTTTAAGCAAAAGACAAGCAAACTTTTAGATCCGGCGGAAATAATGATTAAGATTCACTTTACTTTCACCTGGTGTTCTGCTGCTCCATCTGTACCCAGAATACGCTCTGTGCTCCGAGAGTGTGACGCAATGAATAACCAAAAATCAAAAAAATGTGGCAGCAGATGTTTAAAACATGATGGGCCACAAATAAATGAATGTGTGGGAAATCTTGCATCGTCATAATATCGATGTTCTCCTTCTGGATAAGTTGCCCAACCCCAATTCCAAAAACGTGAGGACGCTGTAAAACAAATAAAAACAGAATGTAATAATTTGCAAATGACAGTGAAGGAAATAAGTATTCAGAATGTTTTCATTAAACATTTCCAGTGCAGATGTTACATGAAATCTTTACCATACATTGGTATTAACTCAATAAAACTGAATACATGAAGAAACTGGAACATTTTAAGCCACAAAAGTTAGAAGTGTATAAATGTTTACTGACTCAGTGTTGTTAACCCTTTGATACCTGAGCGAATTGGCTTGATTTCTTAAAAAAAAATTAGATGAGGGCGACAAGCAACTTAACAAGAAATGGCCCAAAATATAGCAAGAAATTCATAAAAGGTTACTAGAAAAAACTGAAAATGAGTCAAGAAATTGCTAAAACAACTATATTTTTTTCTGTTGCCTCATTTTAAACATATAATTGAGAGAATTATAAATACAGTTTTCTGGAATCTTTAATAAACGCCACTTTTTACTAATTTGTTGCAGTTTGCAGGAAATTTCTCACCAAGTTGCTCATTATGGTTTTTATCATATTTTTAAAAAATATATTAAACCGCTTTTCTTAAGTTTCAGAGATTTAAATACTGTACGCAGCACAAGAAAACTTTCATTTACAAAAAATAAATTAAGTTTATCAGTTTGTTCATGGTGTCCCAACTTTTTTTTGTTTTATTTTTGGGTCTGGATTGTAACTCTGGTGATCAGTACTTCACTTTTTGACCAAATATCTGCAGAACTAATAGCAGTCTTATCAACCTCTGCTGTGCTTGTATTAGTTTAGTTTTGAATGTCAAATCTTAGCATGCTAACACACTAAACTAAAGGTGGTGAACCTGGCAAACATTACATGTTATCATGCTGACATTTAGCTGAAAGCCCGGCTGTGCCTGCAGCCTCTCAGAGCTATTAACGTGGCTGTGGACTCTCAGCCTTGTTTTTAAATGTCACAGCTGATATGAGCCCTTTCTGGGCTTTTGTCCTCGTATGATTTTTTATTAACTAATTTCATCTAAAGAAATAGGCCCCTTCAGAAACTGCTCACAGTGTTTTCTATGGTGTAATTGGGACACTGCTTTTGGAATAGTGAATGAGGAGATGTGGATGACTGTTATTTTTTAATTTCCATTCACCTCCATAATATGATGGCAGACGCAGATATTTAAGCCCTATAAATGTTAATAAGCGGCAGTGAAGTTTTGGTGTAATTCTCAGAAACTTCACCTGCTTCATCAGGACAGTGTGGGTGTGTTGTTTGATCAGATTTCTTTGACAGTAACTAAGCGACTCACCGTCAGATTCAAACGCTGCTAAATTGGTGATGTTGTGAAAGTGCATTACATAACCTTTTTCATTTTTTTATTTTAAATAACTCACCTTGTGTTACCTAGAATTCAGAAAGAAAACATTTTTCTCGCATGACAACTGAGAAAATTCATGTTGAATTGAAGTCAAAGGGGTTCATGTTTTACTGCGATGATCAGTTCATTAATATGTTATTATGTGATTTTATTTTGTTTTAAAGCGTCATTTCAAAAACTGTATATAAAGACGGACGATGTGTCTCCACTTACTCCTAATATACAAAATAAAGCCAAAATATCTTATTTTTAATGTGAACATATACCAGACTTGTGTTTTCAGGTATAAATATGATCAAGTCCTGATTCACAGTGTTTCACTCATATCTAAAAAAAACTGACATCTTGTGAGACTTCTCTTAATCAGTATTTATTGAAATATGGAGGACCGTCTCTTCAGCCTGCTTCCATCAGTACAATCAACATCGACTTTATCGTTATTTAAAGAAAACACCTCAAAAGGAAAAACTCAGCACTTCATCGAGTCCATTGTAATGCATTTCACTTTCTAAATATGAACTTGTCATTTGTACATTTTAATATATTTTGTATTAATGCTCAGTCTTGAATTTTGATCAAGTCTTTGTTTTTATCTTTTTTCTTTTATGAAAGATTATAGGGGATCTATTTCCATGGGTCATGTGGAACATATGTTTGTGCAAATAAACTAAACTTCTAAACTTTAAGCCCTTCCCACTTCAAACCGGTGAAACGATAACAGAGAAAAACAAATTTACAAAACAAATAAATTTAAAAAAATGTATGCAAACTTTTATTTGCCAGAAAAGTGTGTTCAGGAAGGATCCCGTTACTCACGGCAGAGGCTAATTGAGAAAATGAACCTTTGAAACCAGAATCGACATCAGTTTTCCTGTGCTGCCCTCAGACGCCCTTCACGAGCAAACTCTAATAACCTGAGAAAATCGGTTTGATTTCCTTCCAAGACATGACGAAAAAAAAAAAAGAAGAAATTGGTAAAAGGAGACATGAAAATAACTGAGAATTAGATTTTAAAGAGAGAGGAAAAGAAAGATAATTATTAAAAAATATCAAGAATGGGATGATGTATGGAAAATACATATTTATGACTATTATAATTCTATATTTAAAATGATGTCACAGAAAATATTTATACCTTTTTTTTTTTAGCGCTTTTGTTCCAAGTAATTTACTTGTTTTCGTTTTATTTCTTGCTATTTTTCAGGTAATTTTCTTTTACCTTGTACTCTCTTTCTGGCCAATTTTTGGGTAATTTCTTGTTAAATTACTTGTTGCCTTCTTTCCATGTGTTTCTGAAATAAACCGGCCTCTTTGCTCCATTTTCAAATGGCTAAAAACTATCTGCATGATTGGAAACCTTTCGAGGTGAAGTGAGAAAACAAGCTTTTCCATAATTTGGGAAAAGTGACCCTCTGAAAACACATTTAAAAAGTCGCTTACTAACAGTTATCTGTTTACACACTCGCTCAGAAACACACACTCACACAGCTCTCCAGCCAGCTCCCTCCGGTATTCAGCCGGCGTGCGTCTCTCGCTGACGAGCAGGTCTCCATCGACTGCTCAATCTCGGGGTCCCGCGCCCAGACTGCTCTATCGGGAAATTGACAGCAGAACAACTCCTCGTGCACGTGACGTTTCAGCCGAAGGTGCACGGAGGGTGAGAGCGCCATTATGGATGCGGAGGGGAAAGTGATAGAGCGAGAGAGAGGTGGAGTGTTTCCATAGCTACGCAATTGGACCCCCCCCCCACCTGTTCACCATTATACTTAATTAAAGTACATCATCCTCTTTAACTCCCTCTGCTGTTTTTTGGCCCGTCGTTTCAAAGGCTGCTCTTATTCTCCTCTCACCACATGAAAAGGACATTGTGTGAAGAAGAAGAAAAGTTTTTGCTGCTCCAATTACCTTGTTGTAATCTTATCTAAGCTCCTGGCAGCAAGAACTGAAGCTTCTTTGTCCTATTTCCTCCTGTTCCCGCGCGCTCTCTGGTGGGACGCATGACGATGGAGACGATACAGAACGCCTAGTATGTTTTAAAAAATAATAAAAGTAATAACCATACCCACTGTAACAGATCATTTTGTACATTATTACATGAATGAAGTATCTGAAGCCACGCTTGAGTAAAAGTGCAGATTTTTGATCAGAAAATGACTTTTTTTTTAAACAATATTTTTATTGAAATTTCAATTGTAAATCAAAACACACACATTAGTGTACAGATATATGTCCCCTCATACAGTCAAGCATTCCCACAGACACAGAAAATGACAATAATAATAATAATAATAATAACAATAACAACTGATTATAAATTAACTGAATATAAAGAAGAATATAAAATAAAAATAAATAAATAAGATTTTAAAATTTTAAAAATAAAAACTGAACATTAAGTAATATAACAAACATCAAATTAATAAAATTAAACAAGATAACATAAAATAAACAAAATAAAATAATGAGAATAAATGTATTATTATTATTTATTTTTTAATATATTTATTCATTTTTTAATTTTGACTTTAAAGTGCTAAAGAACTAGGAGGAGCTAAGGAGCGTGCGTAATTTAACATTTGAAGGCATCCAGGTTACGTCCATGTCATTTTAAGTTAAACCAGCTTTCTTTTTTACAGTGCATCTTTCGGAGGAGAATGTTTTTGTTCCTCCGCCGTGATTGAGCGCACATTTTCCCGTCGCTGTACTGCTTTGTGATGACGACTGCTGTTTGGGAGTCTTTATCAGAGCGCGGGGTCTTATCTCGATCTGTACAGTACACAGCATTGGTATAATTTAGTGTTGTATTCGTCTGTTATCACAGTGTTCCGGTTTTATAGAATCAGATATCCGCCGCGTTGATGCAGGAATCAGATAGGGAAGGATGTGAAGGAACAGGAAGGTGTTTGTTTAGACAGCGGCTGCAGATTTCATCATCATGTTTGTGTGTTTTCACTTGTTTGCTGTCCTTGACCCGAGCCCGAGGGGTCCCAGACTTGGTGACTAAGCTGTTTTATCAGAGTGTGAGAGGCTGCGTCAGCCCGTGTTGCCCCGCAGGCACGGCTGTACTTCTATCACCGCTGCCGTGTTAAAAAAAACAAACCTTGTTTTGCTGTCTTTTCCTCCTCCCGCCCTTCCCTTTTATTCATGTTTTATGTAGAATGTGGTCAGTTGTGGATTCTTGGCTAACCTAAGAGCTGCGAAACAAGACAAAATCTATTGTGAGGCTCGGAGAATAGCGAGGTTCGTCTCAGAATGGTTTCATCTAACACGGACTGTATCTCAGTGTTGTTTAAGCAGCTTGTTTTCCAAAAAGGCCAGGGGGATAAAAGCAGAAGCAAAGTGTCGGGGAGATGTTGAACTCCCCGCAGCAGCCCTTTGAGGCTCGCCAAATGAGAATAAGGCACACCTGGCTGGCGCTTCTCCAAGCACTCAAACCCGCGCCGCTCACAGCGCGTCCACGGGAGAGAGGCAGGGAGCGATGGTGAGAGTTTCTGTGGGGAGAAAGAGAGAAAGGTTTTTCCTTTGAGAACATCCTGTTATTATTCTGCCTCAGGCGCCGAGCAGAGAGAAATGAGTGTTCTGTGTTTATGGGACCTAACACAAAACATCATGTACACACACTTATGCTGACACACACACACACACACACACACACACAGGCTCGGAAAGACTGGCAGCGGCATATCAATGAGATGAAGACGGCAAAAGAAGAAAATAAACACGTCAGGCAGAATGTGAGGAGGACCAATCAGTCGCGACTTGTTTCTCAAGGGCTGAAATTGAAGCCGACGCCCGTGATGGCGGCAGATTTCAGCTTCAGATTGGATGTCAGTGTGTGTAAATGACGTGTGGTCACATAACACACGAAACAACTGCACAAAGTCACTTAGAGGCTAAAGTTAAGTGCTTTGTTTCTTTATGCCAGTGTCTCTCTGTCAGTTTATACTTTTACTCAAGTACTGTAATTAAGCACATTTGTACAGATTGGAAAAAAAAATTTCAAAAGGTTTTTTGAAGTTTTTATGATTTTTTTTCCACATCCACTCCATAAACACTACAAGACAAATATTGTACTTTTTCTAGCACTTTATTCATCTGACAGTTGTAGTTATTTACTGTAAGGATGAAGGTTTTAAATATCTGCTGAGTTTAGAAAATGTAATGCATTTTAAATGATTGTACAAATCAAACCTGAGGTTTGGACTCGAGTCACATGACTGGAGTCAAACTTCTGTTGCGAGCTTGATAACTTAAGGCCAGACGGAAAAATTATGTTTATGTTTAATAAAAGAAAACCTCATCTCTTTGATGACTGCTGATCTGATTTCAGGAGTTACATGGGAAATATTTCTCCGTCTGTTGTGAGTTGACACTAAAACATATCTGACATTAGTACGTGATCGAATATTATAGAGTGTGTTCTTTAAAAAGTGTGTCACAAATCAGTTTATTTCCCAAATCAACTAATGTTAACGCTGTTCGTTCACAGCGAGTCGACACTGAATTCTGAAAGGTACCAAAGATGATTTTGTTCACGTACAAAAACTATGAAGCAAAAAAAGGAAATGCATAAATTGCAGGAAGTGAAACGTGAAAATGACAGATGAAGCCAAACAACGTCCAACTTCATTTGAAATTTAAAGTTGCGCAAAGAACAGTAAGTCCAGGCCAATAAATAATTTAGCTAATCTTTATACTTTATACTCGTTAGTTAAAATATCATTACATTTGCTGCAGAGGGAAATTCAAAGACCTCAGGACTTGGGACTTGTAAGTCTTTAGACTTACTTGTGACTTGTAAAACGATGACTTGGTCCCACCTCTGAATTAAACTATTCAACTGTATAAAAAGTAGTTAAAATTTGCTTTATTTTGACCAGCTACGTCATAAAATGCTGCTGACTCTGTAATGCACGCTTAATCTAACCCAATAATGTGATGTCACACTGACTTCGGTCTGCTGCATAATGAGTACTTTTACTCTTGATACTTTAAATACATTTTGCTGCTGATACATCTGTACTTTTACTTTGGATTTTGAATCTAAAGTAAAAGTAATTGTGCCTTCAGATATTTTAACTTTTACTTCAGAAAAATATCTGAATACTTCCAACACTTGACATACCACAGAATTGTGTACAGATATTCATCATCCCCAGAGGACGAACTACAAATGACCTTTGTGTTTTTTCTTCTGCCACCATCAGGTCATCTGTCAAATACTTTCCCATCAGTTTCAGGTGTATTTTATGTTTATAAATTAGTAAATGTTGGCTTGCAGACGTACTAAAGTCAGATGAATGTGCTTCGCATCAGCCTGTTTGCATCGTCATTGTGAGTGAAAAAACGAGTGTCACTCTCTCTGGCTCCATATGCGTCTCTGTTTTATGTAGATGAAGTTTCAGCCCTCGGGCTTTCTTCGAGATCAACATCAAGAGGGCCCGAGGGCCAAAACATCATCCAAATGAAAGAGAGATGCATTTGGAGCCAGAGTGTGCAGCACTTGTTTTTTTTTTTCTTTCAAGTCTGCAGCCGGTGATCAGCACCTCAAAACACCCCTTTGGTGTGTTACTTTTTATTTTATTTCAGCAAAGTCACAGTGAGCATGTTGCTGAAGTGAAGTTTATATTCAGGTATATATATGAAAACACCGAAATCATAACTTGCCGAATTTTTTCCAGAACTCTAAGTGTTCGGTTATTCACTCAAATCCCCAAAAACACTCTGAGGACTTTTATCTTCCGTATTGTTGGACTTTCATCACTTCAATCAATATCAACATTATCGTTACTTAAAAACATCAGAAAAGGACTTTAATTTGCAGAAACTCATAGCACTTCATTGATTCTTCTGTCAACCATTTCTAAACACAAACTTGTAGATTTTTATTAATTTTGTTTAACTGCTTAGTCTTGAAATTTGAAATTGTCTCTTTTTTTGTGATTCCAGTTCTTATATAAATAAGGTATCTTCATCGGCCATTTTTGGCTTCTAACCTCTCCTGCACATTGTTTAAACTAGTACATTTCTTTTAGGATGTTTCTAGGATTTTAGGACGTTTCTAACATATTAGGACTTTAGAGGCTGAGCTGGGACCTCTTTCGGGGGGTGCAGTGGATCCTCCACTGGCACTTTTTTGATCTCTACTTTAATACTGTTTAATGCGCTCTGGCACCTTGTGTATACTTTAAGTACAAAAACAGTTCCCAGTGTGACTCATTTTATTCTTACTGTGAATTTAAAAATGGTTCGGGGGCCTCCCAGATTTGGCTGGTGGGCCGTAAGTTGAGTATTATGTCTTATCTTAAAATGCAACTTTCTGAAAAAAGGCCTAAGTAAGAATATCTGATCAGAAAATTCCTGCCTACATGACCTATATCAAATTCAAAATATTATCATATATTCAAATAATAGTTGAATAATTGTGCGCAGTAATTCTGTCACGAGAATGTAAATGTAAACTGTTTCTTTGTGTTCATTTTGCAGTAGATACAGCGTTCTTTAAAATGTCAATCAAATGCGCATTTATAAACTTATATTATTCATGGATGATGAATTTTAACACTTTTTATCTCCACTGAAGCCATCTGTTAATGATTTTTCTATTTTATCCTGAATTGTGAGGCACTTTGCAGTCATGTTTCGGTACGGGCTCAGTGACGATCCCTCTGACATTTAATAATGATGGCTGAGATATGGCTGCAGTGACACTTTATAGGTACATGTGATTAAGTCGTGCCTGGGGCTCTATAAATAGCCACAGTCGTGCGTACTGACAGCCCCTCCAGAGCTGTTTGAGAACCTCATCGATGCGACACAATCAGTGAAATTGCATTTCTTCTTTGCCGTATTGACCCCTCTAATGAGCACAAGTATCAATACACACCTGGATGTTAAAGATAGTTCCTAAATCTATTTATTGAGAGCTGTGGGTGTGGAAAACAGGCTGCTGCACATGCGCCGGCTCCACAGTGAGCCATGTGTGCAGCTTTAAAAGCCCCTGGTCTTGTTACAGAGCATTATGAGCTGAAGTGTAGTAGCTGAAAACATAATGCGGCGCAGCTCATTCAGAGCGTCAGCCGGCGGAGCCGCAGACGCACCTCTTTGCCTCCAGAGATGACCTGTTAATTAAACATGTCAGACTCCTCGCAGCAGCGGGCGGAGGAAAGTGGGAGGTGTTTCTGCTCCACGAGAGGAGCTTTTAAAGCCTCCGCCGCCATTATTAAGGCGTCAGACGTCCCCTCCTCCTGCCGCCCGTCTCCAATGAGGGATGTCTGTCCGTTGTGGCAGAAAACAGCGAGGACGGCGGCTCACGGCCAACTGTCTGTGCATTATTCATGCTGCTTGTAAATTGGCCAGCTGCGGTCTGCTCCAGAGAAATTGCTCTGAGTTTGAAATACACTTCCTCTTCCCACACAGCAGGGCCGCTGCTCGCGAGCTGCAGGTTTCCAGTGGCATTGTTTCGCACAAACCACTGTTTCATTTTGTTTCCCATCATCTATAATTCTACAGCGGTGCTGCCTCAATGCCTCTGTTTTCCTCCTGTGCTGTATACTGTATCAGATTGAATTATACCGTATGCACAGTATGCAGTATCCCACCTGTTCACTCATGTATTTCCAATACATGTGCACACTGTTTTTTCTCTTTGTGGATGTATGGATGTGCCAGAGGCCGTAATGCAGTTGTGAATTATTGGGACTTAGGTAACTCTTTTATATTGCTGCCAAGCCCAAACATATTTTGGAGCAGAACCCAATAAAGCCACTGTGATCTATGAACTCCGCTTTCTCTCTGGTTCGCCATCCATTCTCAGTTTTTTTTCCTCCAAAGCAATCTTGAGAATGACACATCTGTAAAGTGATAAGGAGAATGTTGATGATGATTTTTGCATGCGGACGGGGACCAAAAGAGGGAGAAAGAGAGAAAAGAAAAAAAACAAATTGATGCCATTATGCTGAATGGAAATTTCTGCTGCATGTGTAAATGACATTCGAACAATAGCTCTGTGTTTTCCTTAACAAAAATCTCTCCTCTTCTCTCTCTCCCTCGCTTCCTCTCATATCTTCAGATAACAAATACGCCCCTGCAGTGAGTCTAAACGGTTTTATATTCATCCTGGGAGGAGCCTACGCTCGGGCCACCACTATCTACGACCCAGACAAAGGCAACATCAAGGCCGGTCCCAACATGAATCACTCCCGGCAGTTCTGCAGGTAAGAGATTATTAATGTGGCGCTGCATCGTATAAGTTAAATCCCCCAGCGTGGAGTATTCAAGATTTTTCAAAAAGGCTCAAATTGCAGGTCCGTTTTTGTGCAAAGCTTCAAAAACAACCCTGACATTATTACACAGCCTCCAAAAAATATGTAAAATTCAGGTTTATTAGTAATCTGTCAGTCTTTGTGTCATAACACAGGTAAACGGCCGCGCAGGGAAAATGTATTCAGACTGCTTAATTAAAACTCGAGCAAAATTGGGCTGACAGTGTTTCCAACACGCTGCATTTCGGTTGTGAAACTTCTCCCCTGGTAGAAAAAATAGCTTTCTAATTCATGGGCTTGATTTTTTTTTTCTCTCCCAATTGCTTGATCAGTATCGCTGTCGTCTGTCACGCTGAGAGAAACAAGACACATCCGTTCGAATAGCAGAGACTCAGCTTGATTTAATCAACTTTCTTTCAAAGAAACTGAATTGCTCTTAAAACTGTGACATGAGTCATTTGTATTTTGTATTTTCTTAGCGCAGTTATCTGAGAACAGAAAAAAAATAGTGCTTCAACGTTTTATCACTTTCCCCGAGAAGAAAGTCAGAAATCTACCTGACAAAAGCCAACTATAAGTTGCCACTATACAGGTTGTTTTATGTATGAGCAGATATAGACTAACTTTAGTCTGCAGATTGATAAACGGGTCATTATTCCCTCTTTAATATCACTTTTGTATTGCGGTGAAAACATCAACAAATTTTCCCTCAAACAGCTAAACGAAAACTACATGTAAAACTTGCGGTCGTATGCTTCCGTAAACCGTCAAGTTGCACTTACAGTTTAAATTCGTGTCCGTCCTGATTTATATGAAGCCATGATAGTTGAAAATGCTTAAAATATGGATGTTTCTGCAATTTTTTCATCTTCAATCTGGCAGCACAAAAGATCAGTACAGTTTTAAGGCAGACATCCAAGATTAGTGTCACTAATTCAGTATCCGACCAAATGTCCCCTTCTGTTGAGATTCGACGTTAACGGCCAGAAAAGTGTTTCTGCAGAATATTATGATGTCATCACCTAATCATTTTATCATATAAGACATATTCATGTTGAATTTTGTCATAAGTAGCATATAAATTCTGAGTTGTGATCAAGAACCAAACATCCATATGGATGTTTGTGCTAAATTTGAAGACATTCGTTGCGACAGTTTTGAAATAACATTTTCATAAAATGAGAGATGGACTCAAGATAACAGTGACCTTGACCTTTACTTTTGACTACCAAAATCTAATCAGTTCATCAAGTTCAAATGGATGTTTGCGCTAAATTTGAAGGGATTCCCTCAAGGCCTTCTTGAAATAATGCGTTCATGAAACGAGATGGACTCAAGAAATCTAATCAGTTCATCAAGTTCAAATGGATGTTTGCGCTAAATTTGAAGGGACTCCCTCAAGGCCCTCTTGAAATAATGCGTTCATGAAACGAGATGGACTCAAGGTTCGAGGCATTGGTACTGCGTTGTAGAGGTTGAGACAGACACAAGGTCACAGTGACCTTGACTTTTGACCACCAAAATCTAATCAGTTCATCATTAGGTGGACATTTGTGCCAAATCTGAAGAAATTCCCTCAAGGCATCCTTGAGGCAAGGCGTTAACATGAACGTTTCAGATGGAAAACCCAAAAACACAATGCCTCTGGCCACAGCTCTCGCCGAGGCACAAAAATTTCATTTGTACACATCATGATAACGACATAATGAAATGTTGCCCATTACTCATTTTTTCTGAATAGAGCTTAAAGATAAGATAAGAAGCCTTTATTGTCATTGTATCAAAAATTCAATGAAATTGCGAGTGTGTGTGTGTGTGTGTGTGTGTTCCAGTGTGATTATATAAATGCATCATAATATCACTCAGTGCAACTTCTGTTAGCTGTTAGCTCAGTTGTTTAGCCAAGCAGGGCTGTGCTGCCAACAACTAATGTTTATTAGTGTTAACTAACTGCCAATTTCATCAGGGATTTTGCCCGCAGTGTAGCATTATCTTGGAAAATATAGGTTGCGCCTATTGGACACACGGATTGTCTTTTTTTTGTGCTGTATTCAGACGTGTTTCACAAGATATTTGGCCCTTTGAAATGTAAGCAAGCTGATTCGATTTCTTTCGAAAACAGGAAATGACCAACTTGGCAAAAATGTCCTACAAATTGCAAGAAATAAGTTAAACATGCCAAGGGAATTACCTAAAAACTAGTTTTAAAAAAGAGGTGAGGATTGGCAAAATTATCCAAGAAAATATTTATATTCATAACAATTTTATATTTATAATTATGTTCGAGACAAAATTCTAATAAAAATACATATATAGAGAAAACTTTAAAGTCACGTTGGTGCTTCTTTCAAAAGCATGAGAAAAAACTTTAGAAGATTTTTTTCCGCAAATTGCATAAATTAAATAGAATAAGAAAAATATTAATCATAACAATTTCTAAAATTATTTTACATATTATTATTATTTTTTAAGCACTTTTTCTTTCTTTTACTTTTTTTGAGCCAATTTTAAGGTAATTTTCTTGTACTTTTTACTAAATTCTGTTAAGTTGCTGTTTGCTTCTTATGTTTTTGAGGGAAATAAAACAATTTGCCTGGTTTCAAAGGGTTAAACGCGTTTTAAGTGTCAGCGATGAACAGAGCGATAATTATACATACATGTATAATTTTCCCAATCCCTTTGGTCCTGAAGGTTGCATGAGTCCTGAGCTGCTGTTAGTCTTGAGTCCTTGTGTAAACCTTTTTCTTTTTTTTAACACTCGCCCAATGAGGTTGAAGACTTATTGCCCAATATTGCATTGTACTTGCTCTCAGGGAAATCCTTATTGTTGAGCTAAGACACCTGTAACTTTGCTACACTCTTGGACGTGTAATAGCTGATAAAGGGAGATAAATGAAAATTAACAACAGTAGGATCACATCCTAATATCCCAGTCAGCTCGAACCACTGAGGTGTGCAGTTTGCTGGATAATGAACCCACTCTTTTCCAGGCCTGAGCCCCCCTCTTTTTTCATGCAAAAGCTTAGAAAGAAAGAATCATGCGCGAAATACATTTGGGAAGCAATTACAGGCGGTGATCTTATGTGCAGAAATGTATAACATAAATCATGTTGTCAGAGTTATTGATAAGCTGCAGCAGCACACGCCAGGCAGCTGTTCTGCTACATTTAACTAAGTCTGACGCGAGAGGAGGAAGAGACGCGGGGAAGGAGGGAGGGAGAAAAACAACAAGCACACAGAGCTGCCAAAAGAGAGACACACTCAGAAACAGCACTATCTACAGTGCATGCTCCTGCACACAAGATGAAGTCTAGCAGGTCATCGTGCGGGAGAGCTGATATTCTCCCCTCGCTGCGTCCGGCCCTCTGCAGGGCCCGCACCTCCCCTCTGTTTATCAGGAAGAGCAGCTCCAAGGCTTTGCCCCGCGCTCTCTCCATTTCGGATCAGCTGTGCTTCCTCTCTGAGTAGATTTAGGCTTTATGTAATAATCTGTTTCGTTCCCAACAGTGTTGTGAATTTGTGCAATAGGACTGCATGTTGTTCGCCGTGTGTGTGTGTGTGTGTGTGTGTGTAAGTGTGCACCTTATGTAAATGCAGATCGTTCCAAACCCCAATAGGAGTACAAAGCCCTAATCAGCTTACAGCCCAAGTTTTAATCCTCTCCGCACACAAACTCCTGTTTCTGTTTCTCATATCAAATGAGCACATTTGTAGAGATATTTGCTTTTTCATTAGTTTTCTCTCTTGCCCTCAAGAGGTACTGTAATGTGTGTGTGTTTTTTTTCTCCCTACCTGACAAAGTAGCCTTGTTGGGCATGTTGAGAGCTTGTGTGAGTAATGTGAAACAATCTTAGGCGTGGCTCCCGGTGCGACAATCAGCGTGTTTATGGAGATGTTGTCTTCTAACTGGCTTTGTTGTCTGATCACGGTTGACAATAAGAGCAATATTCTCCGCTGCTATGAGTCATAGATATCTCACATCACAGCCACATTAGCGAACACTCGCTTTCACCTACTTATCTTCCCTGACACTGATTATCTCTCGTTATTATTTGTTCCTAACAGGCAGTCAGTGCTTTCACTTGGAAGCAGCAGCAGTAACTTAACCCTGCTCAGATACTGCTGCAAGAGAGTGAAAAGATAAAGGGACAGTTCACCCCAAAAAATCACAATCATATATTTTTCTCCTTACCTGTACTTCTGTTTATCGACCTGCAGAGTGTCGGAGATATTGCTGTAGTAGATGTCTGCCTTCTCGTTAACACTTTAACTGTCACAATAAGAAATGCCTTTGCAAAAAATGACACATCATAAAAGACCGAAATGCATCAATTCCTTTGGAAAATGAAAAAAAACATTTTACCAGTATGGTGCATTGTAAAAAGTGCAAAAGTCAATGTAATTCAGTATAAATCTGAAAATAAAAGTAACCTTGTACAATAAAAACAAAAAATAAATAGATACAAATAAAAATGAATCTAGTAAAAAATCAGTTGAAGATATGTAATAAAAATATATTTTCAGTTTTATATATTAAAAGTCTGAAATAAAAGTAACTTCATTAAAAATTAATTAATAAATATAAATAAGCCATACAAACAATAATGGATCTAGTAACAAAATCTGAAAAAAAGGTCAATTTAATATAATAAAGATAGCATTGCATAGAATTACAGTGTAATCAAAATACTAAATTGCATTGTATAAAAACATCTATATAGAATAAAACTGGGTTTTCACAAGTTATTAGTAGTGCAAAAAAAGTCAACCGTGCAGCTACAGTGCCTGTTAAAAGTTAATATCATGAAACTGACACTTGGCCTGTGGAGCTCAAAAACATCAAAGAAATACATTTGAAAATCTCAACAGCAACTTTTCTTAACAGAAATCATGACGGTTATTCAAGATAATCCCCCGAACCTTGTTGTGGGAAGTTTCTATGACAGTTTGATTAAGTGGAAGTGGACTTCGATCATGGAACACTATACTATGGCGTTTTTTGACATACTGTAGTTGGTCATTAAAATTTTAAAAATTAAGATATTTTTATGGTATACTAAACTCAATAATAATATCTAATTTAACATCTTGACAGACATTCTTCAAGATTGACAGAAACTTCCACTGAATGATGAGCTGATTAGATTTCAGTAGTCACTTGTCAAATGTAGCACGACTGCTCACTTGGACTCAAGAACTAACTGATTAGATTTTGGTGGTCAAATTTCAAAGATGAAGCTCACTGTGACTTTGTCAGTCTCATTTTTCGAAATGTGGTAACTCAAGTATGTAAGTAAGTATTTCCTCAAATTTGGCACAACGGTTCGAATGAACTGAATACGTTATATACTGTTAAATTTTTGAATGTTTTTGACAACATACTATACGCGGAGCTTTTTCTAACATGTTTTGCAGCATACCATCCAATCACATTTTGTGATTTGTGAGATATTTGACCTCATACTGTACTATCCCTTTTTTTTAGATGTGTGATGTTTTGGGGGGCTTTTTGGATGAAATACTATAATGTTTTGTATGACATGCTATACCGTCATGTTTTTGTGCGACATATTCTGTATTATGATATTTTGATGGCATTTTGGACAACATACTTTTCTATGAAGTTTCGGTTTGATATCTGATGACGAATTAATTTTTAGATTTTGGACATATGGTACTATAATGTTTTTTTTTTTATATTTAAAGTTTTCGGACATCAGTAGTCATCATAAAAAATAATAAATGTCGAAATAAATGTCCCAAAAACACCTGAAAACCACTTAGTATAGCGCGTACAGCCATTTTATTGTGTACAGTGTTGAAAAAATATCCAAAAAACGGCCAGAAACTCCATAAAATATTATGTCGAAAAAATGACCAAAGAAGCAAGGCTATAGTATGGCAAAAATGTCGAAATTTGACACGTCCCAAAAACAGCTGAAAACCACTTAGAATAGCACGTAGAGGCATGTTATAGTGTACAGTGTTGAAAAAACATCCAAAAACGGCCAGAAACCCATAAAATATTATGTCGAAAAAAAATGACCAAAGAAGCAAGGCTATAGTATGGCAAAAATGTCGAAATTTGACACGTCCCAAAAACAGCTGAAAACCACTTAGAATAGCACGTAGAGGCATGTTTTAGTGTACAGTGTTGAAAAAACATCCAAAAACGGCCAGAAACTCCATAAAATATTATGTCGAAAAAATGACCAAAGAAGCAAGGCTATAGTATGGCAAAAAATGTCGAAATTTGACATGTCCCAAAAACAGCTGAAAACCACTTAGAATAGCACGTAGAGGCATGTTTTAGTGTACAGTGTTGAAAAAACATCCAAAAACGGCCAAAAACCCCATAAAATATTATGTCCAAAAAAATGGACCAAAGAAGCAAGGCTATAGTATGGCAAAAATGTCGAAATTTGCCATGTCCCAAAAACACCTGAAAACCACTTAGTATAGCACGTAGAGCCATTTTATTGTGTACAGTAGTTGAAGAAATATCCAAAAACGTCCAAAAACCCCATAAAATAGCATGTCCAAAAAATGGCCAAAGAAGCAAGGCTATAGTATGGCAAAAATGTCGAAATTTGCCATGTCCCAAAAACAGCTGAAAACCACTTAGAATAGCACGTAGAGGCATGTTATAGTGTACAGTGTTGAAAAAACATCCAAAAACGGCCAGAAACTCCATAAAATATTATGTCGAAAAAATGACCAAAGAAGCAAGGCTATAGTATGGCAAAAATGTCGAAATTTGACACGTCCCAAAAACAGCTGAAAACCACTTAGAATAGCACGTAGAGGCATGTTATAGTGTACAGTGTTGAAAAAACATCCAAAAACGGCCAGAAACCCATAAAATAGCATGTCGAAAAAATGGACCAAAGAAGCAAGGCTATAGTATGGCAAAAATGTCGAAATTTGACATGTCCCAAAAACAGCTGAAAAAGTACTTAGAATAGCACGTAGAGGCATGTTATAGTGTACAGTGTTGAAAAAACATCCAAAAACGGTCCAAAACCCCATAAAATATTATGTCGAAAAAATGACCAAAGAAGCAAGGCTATAGTATGGCAAAAATGTCGAAATTTGACATGTCCAAAAAACAGCTGAAAACCACTTAGAATAGCACGTAGAGGCATGTTTTAGTGTACAGTAGTGAAACGACATCCAAAAACGTCCAGGAACCCCATAAAATAGCATGTCCAAAAAATGGCCAAAGAAGCAAGGCTATAGTATGGCAAAAATGTCGAAATTTGACATGTCCCAAAAACAGCTGAAAACCACTTAGAATAGCACGTAGAGGCATGTTATAGTGTACAGTGTTGAAAAAACACATCCAAAAACGCCAGAAACCCATAAAATATTATGTCGAAAAAATGACCAAAGAAGCAAGGCTATAGTATGGCAAAAATGTCGAAATTTGACATGTCCCAAAAACAGCTGAAAACCACTTAGTATAGCACGTAGAGGCATGTTATAGTGTACAGTGTTGAAAAAACATCTAAAAACGGCCAAAAACCCCATAAAATATTATGTCGAAAAAATGACCAAAGAAGCAAGGCTATAGTATGGCAAAAATGTCGAAATTTGCCATGTCCCAAAAACAGCTGAAAACCACTTAGAATAGCACGTAGAGGCATTTTATAGTGTACAGTAGTGAAAAACATCCAAAAACGTCCAAAACCCATAAAATAGCATGTCCAAAAAAATGGACCAAAGAAGCAAGGCTATAGTATGGCAAAAATGTCGAAATTTGCCATGTCCCAAAAACAGCTGAAAACCACTTAGAATAGCACGTAGAGGCATGTTATAGTGTACAGTGTTGAAAAAACATCCAAAAACGTCCAAAACCCATAAAATAGCATGTCGAAAAAATGACCAAAGAAGCAAGGCTATAGTATGGCAAAAATGTCGAAATTTGACATGTCCCAAAAACAGCTGAAAACCACTTAGTATAGCACGTAGAGGCATGTTATAGTGTACAGTGTTGAAAAAAACATCCAAAAACGGCCAAAAACCCCATAAAATATATATGTCGAAAAAATGACCAAAGAAGCAAGGCTATAGTATGGCAAAAATGTCGAAATTTGCCATGTCCCAAAAACAGCTGAAAACCACTTAGAATAGCACGTAGAGGCATGTTTTAGTGTACAGTGTTGAAAACATCCAAAAACGTCCAGGAACCCCATAAAATAGCATGTCCAAAAATGGCCAAAGAAGCAAGGCTATAGTATGGCAAAAATGTCGAAATTTGACATGTCCCAAAAACACCTGAAAACCACTTAGAATAGCACGTACAGGCATGTTATTAGTGTACAGTGTTGAAAAAATATCCAAAAAAACGGCCAGAAACTCCATAAAATGTTATGTCGAAAAAATGACCAAAGAAGCAAGGCTATAGTATGGCAAAAATGTCGAAATTTGACACGTCCCAAAAACAGCTGAAAACCACTTAGAATAGCACGTAGAGGCATGTTTTAGTGTATACAGTAGTGAAAAAACATCCAAAAACGTCCAGAAACCCCATAAAATAGCATGTCCAAAAAATGGCGAAGGAAGCAAGGCTATAGTATGGCAAAAATGTCGAAATTTGACATGTCCCAAAAACACCTGAAAACCACTTAGTATATAGCGCGTACAGCCATTTTTTATTGTGTACAGTGTTGAAGAAATATCCAAAAACGGCCAGAAACCCATAAAATATTATATGGTGAAAAAATGACCAAAGAAGCAAGGCTATAGTATGGCAAAAATGTCGAAATTTGACACGTCCCAAAAACAGCTGAAAACCACTTAGAATAGCACGTAGAGGCATGTTTTAGTGTACAGTAGTGAAAAAACATCCAAAAACGGTCCAGAAACCCCATAAAATAGCATGTCCGAAAAAATGGCGAAGGAAGCAAGGCTATAGTATGGCAAAAATGTCGAAATTTGACATGTCCCAAAAAACAGCTGAAAACCACTTAGAATAGCACGTAGAGGCATGTTATAGTGTACAGTGTTGAAAAAAACATCCAAAAACGTCCAGAACCCCATAAAATAGCATGTCGAAAAAATGACCAAAGAAGCAAGGCTATAGTATGGCAAAAATGTCGAAATTTGACACGTCCCAAAAACACCTGAAAACCACTTAGTATAGCGCGTACAGCCATTTTATTGTGTACAGTGTTGAAGAAATATCCAAAAACAGCCAGAAAAACCCCATAAAATATTATGTGTCCAAAAAATGACCAAAGAAGCAAGGCTATAGTATGGCAAAAATGTCGAAATTTGACACGTCCCAAAAACAGCTGAAAACCACTTAGAATAGCATGTAGAGGCATGTTATAGTGTACAGTGTTGAAAAAACATCCAAAAACGGCCAGAAACCCCATAAAATATTATGTCGAAAAAATGACCAAAGAAGCAAGGCTATAGTATGGCAAAAATGTCGAAATTTGACATGTCCCAAAAAACAGCTGAAAACCACTTAGAATAGCACGTAGAGGCATGTTTTAGTGTACAGTAGTGAAAAACGACATCCAAAAACGTCCAGAAACCCCATAAAATAGCATGTCCAAAAAATGGCGAAGGAAGCAGGCTATAGTATGGCAAAAATGTCGAAATTTGACATCCCAAAAACACCTGAAAACCACTTAGTATAGCGCGTACAGCCATTTTATTGTGTACAGTGTTGAAGAAATATCCAAAAACGGCCAGAAACTCCATAAAATATTATGGTGAAAAAATGACCAAAGAAGCAAGGCTATAGTATGGCAAAAATGTCGAAATTTGACACGTCCCAAAAACAGCTGAAAACCACTTAGAATAGCACGTAGAGGCATGTTTAGTGCATACAGTAGTGAAAAAACATCCAAAAACGGTCCAAAAAACCCATAAATAGCATGTCGAAAAAATGACCAAAGAAGCAAGGCTATAGTATGGCAAAAATGTCGAAATTTGACACATGTCCCAAAAACAGCTGAAAAACCACTTAGAATAGCACGTAGAGGCATGTTATAGTGTACAGTAGTGAAAAACATCCAAAAACGTCCAGAAACCCCATAAAATAGCATGTCCAAAAAATGGCCAAAGGAAGCAAGGCTATAGTATGGCAAAAATGTCGAAATTTGAACATGTCCCAAAAACACCTGAAAACCACTTAGTATAGCACGTACAGGCCATTTTATTGTGTACAGTGTTGAAGAAATATCCAAAAACGGCCAGAAACTCCATAAAATATTATGTCGAAAAAATGACCAAAGAAGCAAGGCTATAGTATGGCAAAAATGTCGAAATTTGACACGTCCCAAAAACAGCTGAAAACCACTTAGAATAGCACGTAGAGGCATGTTATAGTGTACAGTGTGAAAAAAACATCCAAAAATGTCCAAAAAACCCATAAAATAGCATGTCGAAAAAAAATGACCAAAGAAGCAAGGCTATAGTATGGCAAAAATGTCGAAATTTGACATGTCCCAAAAACACCTGAAAACCACTTAGAATAGCACGTAGAGGCATGTTATAGTGTACAGTGTTGAAAAAACATCCAAAAACGGCCAGAAATTCCATAAAATATTATGTGAAAAAATGACCAAAGAAGCAAGGCTATAGTATGGCAAAAATGTCGAAATTTGACACGTCCCAAAAACAGCTGAAAACCACTTAGAATAGCACGTAGACCATTTTATTGTGTACAGTGTTGAAGAAATATCCAAAAACGGCCAGAAACCCCATAAAATAGCATGTCCAAAAAATGGCCAAAGAAGCAAGGCTATAGTATGGCAAAAATGTCGAAATTTGACACGTCCCAAAAACAGCTGAAAACCACTTAGAATAGCATGTAGAGGCATGTTTTAGTGCACAGTGTTGAAACGACATCCAAAAACGTCCAGAAACCCCATAAAATAGCATGTCCAAAAAGTGGCGAAGGAAGCAAGGCTATAGTATGGCAAAAATGTCGAAATTTGCCATGTCCCAAAAACACCTGAAAACCACTTAGTATAGCGTGTACAGCCATTTTATTGTGTACAGTGTTGAAGAAATATCCAAAAACGGCCAGAAACCCCATAAAATATTATGTCGAAAAAATGACCAAAGAAGCAAGGCTATAGTATGGCAAAAATGTCGAAATTTGAGACGTCCCAAAAACAGCTGAAAACCACTTAGAATAGCACGTAGAGGCATGTTATAGTGTACAGTGTTGAAAAAACATCCAAAAACGGCCAGAAACTCCATAAAATATTATGTCGAAAAAATGACCAAAGAAGCAAGGCTATAGTATGGCAAAAATGTTGAAATTTGACACGACCCAAAAACACCTGAAAACCACTTAGTATAGCGCGTACAGCCATTTTATTGTGTACAGTGTTGAAGAAATATCCAAAAACGGCCAGAAACTCCATAAAATATCATGGTGAAAAAATGGCGAAGGAAGCAAGGCTATAGTATGGCAAAAATGTTGAAATTTGACACGTCCCAAAAACAGCTGAAAACCACTCAGAATAGCACGTAGAGGCACGTTATAGTGTACGGTGTTGAAAAAACATCCAAAAACTGCGAAACCCCATAAAATAGCATGTCCAAAAAAATGACCAAAGAAGCAAGGCTATAGTATGGCAAAAATGTCAAAATTTGACACGTCCCAAAAACAGCTGAAAACCACTTAGTATAGCACGTAGAGGCATGTTTTAGTGTACAGTAGTGAAAAACATCCAAAAACGTCCAGAAACCCCATAAAATAGCATGTCCAAAAAATGGCGAAGGAAGCAAGGCTATAGTATGGCAAAAATGTCGAAATTTGACACGTCCCAAAAACAGCTGAAAACCACTTAGAATAGCACGTAGAGGCATGTTATAGTGTACAGTGTTGAAAAAACATCCATCCAAAAACGGCCAGAAACCCCATAAAATATTATGTCGAAAAAATGACCAAAGAAGCAAGGCAATAGTATGGCAAAAATGTCGAAATTGCCATGTCCCAAAAAACAGCTGAAAACCACTTAGTATAGCGTGTACAGCCATTTTATTGTGTACAGTGTTGAAGAAATATCCAAAAACGGCCAGAAAACTCCATAAAATATTATGTTGAAAAAATGACCAAAGAAGCAAGGCTATAGTATGGCAAAAATGTCGAAATTTGACACGTCCCAAAAAACAGCTGAAAACCACTTAGAATAGCACGTAGAGGCATGTTTTAGTGTACAGTAGTGAAAAAACATCCAAAAACGTCCAGAAACCCCATAAAATAGCATGTCAAAAAATGGCGAAGGAAGCAAGGCTATAGTATGGCAAAAATGTCGAAATTTGACACGTCCCAAAAACACCTGAAAACCACTTAGTATAGCGCGTAGAGCCATTTTATTGTGTACAGTGTTGAAGAAATATCCAAAAACGTCCAGAAACTCCATAAAATATTATGTCGAAAAAATGACCAAAGAAGCAAGGCTTATAGTATGGCAAAAATGTCGAAATTTGACACGTCCCAAAAACAGCTGAAAACCACTTAGAATAGCACGTAGAGGCATGTTTTAGTGTACAGTAGTGAAAAAAACATCCAAAAACGCCAAAACCCCATAAAATAGCATGTGAAAAAATGGCGAAGAAAGCAAGGCTATAGTATGGCAAAAAAAAATGTCGAAATTTGACATGTCCCAAAAACAGCTGAAAACCACTTAGAATAGCACGTACAGCCATTTTATTGTGTACAGTGTTGAAAAAATATCCAAAAACGGCCAAAACCCATAAAATATTATGTCGAAAAAATGACCAAAGAAGCAAGGCTATAGTATGGCAAAAATGTCGAAATTTGACACGTCCCAAAAAAACAGCTGAAAACCACTTAGAATAGCACGTAGAGGCATGTTATAGTGTACAGTGTTGAAAAAACATCCAAAAAACGGCCAGAAACTCCATAAAATAGCATGTCGAAAAAATGACCAAAGAAGCAAGGCTATAGTATGGCAAAAATGTCGAAATTTGACACGTCCCAAAAACAGCTGAAAACCACTACTTAGAATAGCACGTAGAGGCATGTTTTAGTGTACAGTAGTGAAAAAACATCCAAAAACGTCCAGAAACCCCATAAAATATTATGTCAAAAAAATGGCCAAAGAAGCAAGGCTATAGTATGGCAAAAATGTCGAAATTTGACACGTCCCAAAAACAGCTGAAAACCACTTAGTATAGCGCGTACAGCCATTTTATTGTGTACAGTGTGAAGAAATATCCAAAAACGGCCAAAACCCCATAAAATAGCATGTCCAAAAAATGACGAAGAAGCAAGGCTATAGTATGGCAAAAATGTCGAAATTTGCCATGTCCCAAAAACAGCTGAAAACCACTTAGTATAGCGTGTACAGCATTTTATTGTGTACAGTGTTGAAGAAATATCCAAAAACGGCCAGAAACTCCATAAAATATTATGTCGAAAAAATGACCAAAGAAGCAAGGCTATAGTATGGCAAAAATGTCGAAATTTGACACGTCCAAAAAACACCTGAAAACCACTTAGTATAGCGTAGCACGTAGAGGCATGTTTTAGTGTACAGTAGTGAAAAAACATCCAAAAACGTCCAGAAACCCCATAAAATAGCATGTCCAAAAAATGGCGAAAGAAGCAAGGCTATAGTATGGCAAAAATGTCGAAATTTGCCATGTCCCAAAAAACAGCTGAAAACCACTTAGAATAGCAACGTAGAGCCATTTTATTGTGTACAGTGTTGAAAAATATCCAAAAACGTCCAGAAACTCCATAAAATATTATGTCGAAAAAATGACCAAAGAAGCAAGGCTATAGTATGGCAAAAATGTCGAAATTTGACACGTCCCAAAAAACAGCTGAAAACCACTTAGAATAGCACGTAGAGGCATGTTATAGTGTACAGTGTTGAAAAAACATCCAAAAACGGCCAGAAACCCATAAAATATTATGTCAAAAAAATGACCAAAGAAGCAAGGCTATAGTATGGCAAAAATGTCGAAATTTGACACGTCCCAAAAACAGCTGAAAACCACTTAGAATAGCACGTAGAGGCATGTTTTAGTGTACAGTGTGAAAAACATCCAAAAAAACGTCCAAAAAACCCCATAAAATAAGCATGTCAAAAAAATGACCAAAGAAGCAAGGCTATAGTATGGCAAAAATGTCGAAATTTGACACGTCCCAAAAACAGCTGAAAACCACTTAGAATAGCACGTAGAGGCATTTTTTTAGTGTACAGTAGTGAAACGACATCCAAAAACGTCCAGAACCCCATAAAATAGCATGTCAAAAAATGGCGAAGGAAGCAAGGCTATAGTATGGCAAAAATGTCGAAATTTGCCATGTCCCAAAAACACCTGAAAACCACTTAGTATAGCGCGTAGAGCCATTTTATTGTGTACAGTGTTGAAGAAATATCCAAAAAAACGGCCAGAAACTCCATAAAATATTATGTCGAAAAAATGACCAAAGAAGCAAGGCTATAGTATGGCAAAAATGTCGAAATTTGACACGTCCCAAAAACAGCTGAAAACCACTTAGAATAGCACGTAGAGGCATGTTATAGTGTACAGTGTTGAAAAAACATCCAAAAACGGCCAGAAACTCCATAAAATATTATGTCGAAAAAATGACCAAAGAAGCAAGGCTATAGTATGGCAAAAATGTCGAAATTTGACACGTCCCAAAAACAGCTGAAAACCACTTAGAATAGCACGTAGAGGCATGTTTTAGTGTACAGTGTTGAAAAAACATCAAAAAACGTCCAGAAAACCCCATAAAATAGCATGTCCAAAAAATGGCGAAGGAAGCAAGGCTATAGTATGGCAAAAATGTCGAAATTTGACACGTCCCAAAAACACCTGAAAAACCACTTAGTATAGCACGTAGAGGCATGTTTTAGTGTACAGTGTAGTGAAAAAAACATCCAAAAACGCCAGAAACCCCATAAAATAGCATGTGAAAAAATGACGAAGGAAGCAAGGCTATAGTATGGCAAAAATGTCGAAATTTGACACGTCCCAAAAACAGCTGAAAACCACTTAGAATAGCACGTAGAGGCATGTTTTAGTGTGTACAGTGTTGAAAAACATCCAAAAACGTCCAGAAACCCATAAAATAGCATGTCAAAAAATGACCAAAGAAGCAAGGCTATAGTATGGCAAAAATGTCAAAATTTGACATGTCCCAAAAACAGCTGAAAACCACTTAGAATAGCACGTAGAGGCATGTTTTAGTGTACAGTGTTGAAAAACATCCAAAAACGCCAGAACACTCCATAAAATAGCATGTCCAAAAAATGGCGAAGGAAAAGCAAGGCTATAGTATGGCAAAAATGTCGAAAATTTGACACGTCCCAAAAACACCTGAAAACCACTTAGTATAGCGCGTACAGCCATTTTATTGTGTACAGTGTTGAAAAATATCCAAAAACGGCCAGAAACCCCATAAAATAGCATGTTGAAAAATGACCAAAGAAGCAAGGCTATAGTATGGCAAAAATGTCGAAATTTGACACGTCCCAAAAACAGCTGAAAACCACTTAGAATAGCACGTAGAGGCATGTTTTAGTGTACAGTAGTTGAAACAACATCCAAAAACGTCCAAAACCCCATAAAAATAGCATGTCAAAAAATGGCCAAAGAAGCAAGGCTATAGTATGGCAAAAATGTCAAAATTTGACACGTCCAAAAAAACAGCTGAAAACCACTTAGAATAGCACGTAGAGGCATGTTTTAGTGTACAGTAGTGAAACGACATCCAAAAACGTCCAGAAACCCCATAAAATAGCATGTGAAAAAAAATGGCAAGGAAGCAAGGCTATAGTATGGCAAAAATGTCGAAATTTGACATGTCCCAAAAACAGCTGAAAACCACTTAGAATAGCACGTAGACAGCCATTTTATTGTGTACAGTGTTGAAGAAAACATCCAAAAACGGCCAAAAACCCATAAATAGCATGTCGAAAAAATGACCAAAGAAGCAAGGCTATAGTATGGCAAAAATGTCGAAATTTGACACGTCCCAAAAACAGCTGAAAACCACTTAGAATAGCACGTAGAGGCATGTTATAGTGTACAGTGTTGAAAAAAACATCCAAAAACGGCCAGAAACTCCATAAAATAGCATGTCGAAAAAATGACCAAAGAAGCAAGGCTATAGTATGGCAAAAATGTCGAAATTTGACACGTCCCAAAAACAGCTGAAAACCACTTAGAATAGCATGTAGAGGCATGTTTTAGTGTACAGTGTTGAAAAAACATCCAAAAACGGCCAGAAACCCATAAAATAGCATGTCCAAAAAAATGACGAAGGAAGCAAGGCTATAGTATGGCAAAAATGTCGAAATTTGACATGTCCCAAAAACAGCTGAAAACCACTTAGTATAGCACGTAGAGGCAGCCATTTTTTAGTGTACAGTGTTGAAACGACATCCAAAAACGCCCAAAACCCCATAAAATAGCATGTGAAAAAAATGGCGAAGGAAGCAAGGCTATAGTATGGCAAAAATGTCGAAATTTGACACGTCCCAAAAACAGCTGAAAAAACCTTAGAATAGCACGTAGAGGCATGTTATTAGTGTACAGTAGTGAAAAAACATCCAAAAACGTCCAAAAACCCCATAAAATAGCATGTCAAAAAATGGCCAAAGAAGCAAGGCTATAGTATGGCAAAAATGTCGAAATTTGACACGTCCCAAAAACAGCTGAAAACCACTTAGAATAGCACGTAGAGGCATTTTTTTAGTGTACAGTGTTGAAAAAAAACATCCAAAAACGTCCAGAAACCCCATAAAATAGCATGTCCAAAAAATGCGAAGGAAGCAAGGCTATAGTATGGCAAAAATGTCGAAATTTGACACATGTCCCAAAAACAGCTGAAAACCACTTAGTATAGCGCGTACAGCCATTTTATTGTGTACAGTGTTGAAGAAACATCCAAAAACGGCCAGAAAACCATAAAATAGCATGTTGAAAAAATGACCAAAGAAGCAAGGCTATAGTATGGCAAAAATGTCGAAATTTGACACGTCCCAAAAACAGCTGAAAACCACTTAGAATAGCACGTAGAGGCATGTTTTAGTGTACAGTAGTGAAAAAACATCCAAAAACGTCCAGAAACCCCATAAAATAGCATGTCGAAAAAATGACCAAAGAAGCAAGGCTATAGTATGGCAAAAATGTCGAAATTTGACACGTCCCAAAAACAGCTGAAAACCACTTAGTATAGCACGTAGAGGCATGTTTATAGTGTACAGTAGTGAAAACATCCAAAAACGTCCAGAAACCCCATAAAATAGCATGTCCAAAAAATGGCGAAGGAAGCAAGGCTATAGTATGGCAAAAATGTCGAAATTTGACACGTCCCAAAAACACCTGAAAACCACTTAGAATAGCACGTAGAGCCATTTTATTGTGTACAGTGTTGAAGAAATATCCAAAAACGTCCAAAACCCATAAAATAGCATGTCCGAAAAAATGACCAAAGAAGCAAGGCTATAGTATGGCAAAATGTCGAAATTTGACACGTCCCAAAAACAGCTGAAAACCACTTAGAATAGCATGTAGAGGCATGTTATAGTGTACAGTGTTGAAAAAACATCCAAAAACGGCCAGAAAACTCCATAAAATATTATGTCGAAAAAAAATGACCAAAGAAGCAAGGCTATAGTATGGCAAAAATGTCGAAATTTGACACGTCCCAAAAACAGCTGAAAACCACTTAGAATAGCACGTAGAGGCATGTTTTAGTGTACAGTGTGAAACGACATCCAAAAACGTCCAGAAACCCCATAAAATAGCATGTTGAAAAAAATGGCGAAGGAAGCAAGGCTATAGTATGGCAAAAATGTCGAAATTTGACATGTCCCAAAAACACCTGAAAACCACTTAGTATAGCGCGTACGGCCATTTTATTGTGTACAGTGTTGAAGAAATATCCAAAAACGGCCAGAAACTCCCATAAAAATTAGCATGTTGAAAAAATGGACCCAAAGAAGCAAGGCTATAGTATGGCAAAAATGTCGAAATTTGACACGTCCCAAAAACAGCTGAAAACCACTTAGAATAGCACGTAGAGGCATTTATTAGTGTACAGTGTTGAAAGAAACATCCAAAAACGGCCAAAAACTCCATAAAATAGCATGTGAAAAAATGACCAAAGAAGCAAGGCTATAGTATGGCAAAAATGTCGAAATTTGACACGTCCCAAAAACAGCTGAAAACCACTTAGAATAGCACGTAGAGGCATGTTTTAGTGTACAGTGTGAAAAAACATCCAAAAACGTCCAAAAACCCCATAAAATAGCATGTCCAAAAAATGGCGAAGAAGCAAGGCTATAGTATGGCAAAAATGTCGAAATTTGCCATGTCCCAAAAACAGCTGAAAACCACTTAGAATAGCGCACATAGAGGCATGTTTTAGTGTACAGTGTTGAAGAAACATCCAAAAACGGCCAGAAACCCCATAAAATATTATGTCGAAAAAATGACCAAAGAAGCAAGGCTATAGTATGGCAAAAATGTCGAAATTTGACACGTCCCAAAAACAGCTGAAAACCACTTAGTATAGCACGTAGAGGCATGTTTTAGTGTACAGTGTGAAAACGACATCCAAAAACGTCCAGGAACCCCATAAAATAGCATGTCGAAAAAAATGGCGAAGGAAGCAAGGCTATAGTATGGCAAAAATGTCGAAATTTGACACGTCCCAAAAACACCTGAAAACCACTTAGTATAGCGCGTACAGCCATTTTATTGTGTACAGTGTTGAAGAAATATCCAAAAACGGCCAGAAAACTCCATAAAATATTATGTTGAAAAAATGCCAAAGAAGCAAGGCTATAGTATGGCAAAAATGTCGAAATTTGACACGTCCCAAAAACAGCTGAAAACCACTTAGAATAGCACGTAGAGGCATGTTTTAGTGTGAGACAGTGTGAAAAAACATCCAAAAACGTCCAAAAAACCCATAAAATAGCATGTCGAAAAAAATGACCGAAGGAAGCAAGGCTATAGTATGGCAAAAATGTCGAAATTTGACACGTCCCAAAAACAGCTGAAAACCACTTAGAATAGCACGTAGAGGCATGTTATTAGTGTACAGTGTTGAAAAAACATCCAAAAACGTCCAAAAAACCCATAAAATAGCATGTCGAAAAAATGGCCAAAGAAGCAAGGCTATAGTATGGCAAAAATGTCGAAATTTGACACGTGTCCCAAAAACAGCTGAAAACCACTTAGTATAGCACGTAGAGCCATTTTATTGTGTACAGTGTTGAAAAAACATAAAAACGGCCAGAAACTCCATAAAATATCATGGTGAAAAAATGACCAAAGAAGCAAGGCTATAGTATGGCAAAAAAAGTCGAAATTTGACACGTCCCAAAAACAGCTGAAAACCACTTAGAATAGCACGTAGATGCACGTTATAGTGTACAGTGTTGAAACAACATCCAAAAACGGCCAGAATCTAGTTTTATTGCCACGTAAATTTACATATACAAGGAATGTGACTTGGTGTTGTGGTGCAAAACAATTAACATAAAGGAAGAATAAAATAGTGAATTTAAATAGAATAGAACATACATCAAAAAATATACAAGCAATTTAAATATATAAAATTACAAACTAGAATATAAAGGACACAAATGTATGTACAAAAGGTGAAATGGAGGGATTGTACAGTTTTTCAGAAGTAGAGTTGCAGAGCAAATATCTTAAGTTTAGATAATTAGGTTTACTTAAAGTGTGCAATGTACAGAAATCCAGTCCACTGTGCATTAATGCAATGCATAAAAACTGATTTAGTTTAACATTAATGTAATGTTTTCAGACTCTGGGGCTGGTTGAGAGTTTGTGTCATGTGGGTGGTTTGGGGGGGGCTGGATTATTGTTGGATGGGAGGGTCTCAAAGAGTCCGTGTCCGTGGTGAGAGGGGTCGGCCTCAATTTTACCTGCACGCCTCAGGGCCTTGGAGGTGTACAGGTCATGGAAAGATTGCAGGTAGCAGCCAATCACCTGGATGATATGCTACAGCCTGTTCTTGTCCCTCGCTGTAGCTGCAGCATACCACACTGTGATGGAGGAGGAGAGGATGAACTCAGTGGTGGCAGTGTAGAAGTGCACATCATGGTCTTTGGCAAGTTGAATTTCTTGAGCTACCGCAGGAAGTACATCCTCTGCTGGGCTTTCTTGATGCTTTCTTGAGCTGAGGTTCAGCTCCCACTTGAGGTCCTGGATGATGATGGTCCCCAGGAGGCAGCAAAACTCCACGGTTGAAACTGGGGAGTCACAGAGGGTGATGGGGGCAGAGGCAGGGGCAGCAGCGATCCTTCTGAAATCAAAAAATGCAAAAAAAAAATTGCAAAAAAGACAAATTATGACATGTCAAAAAACAGCTAAGAACCACTAAGTATACCATGTAGAGTCATTTCATAGGATGCAATGTTGAAAAAACCTCCAAAAACTAGCAGAAAGGCCGAAAAAATGATGTTGAAAAAGTGACCAAAGAAGCAAGGCTATAGTACGGCAAAAAATGTCAAAATTTGACATGTTCCAAAAACAGCTGAAATCCACTTAGTTTCGTACGTAGAAGCATGTTATGGTGTACAGTGGTGAGAAAACATCCAAGAATGTCCAAAAAACCCCTAAATTACCATGTCGAAAAAATGACCAAAGAAGCAAGGCTATAGTATGGCAAAAATGTCGAAATTTGACACATCCCAAAAACAGCTGAAAACCACTTAGGATAGCACGTAGAGGCATGTTATAGTGTACAGTGTTGGAAAAACATCCAAAAACGGCCCAAAACCCATAAAATATTATGTCGAAAAAATGACCAAAGAAGCAAGGCTATAGTATGGCAAAAATGTTCAAATTTGACATCTCCCAAATACAGCAGAAAGGTACTTAGAATAGCACGTAGAGGCATGTTATTGTGTACAGTAGTGAAACGACATCCAAAAACAGCCAGAAACTCCGTAAAATATTATGTCCAAAAAGTGGCGAAGGAAGCAAGGCTAGTATGGCAAAAATGTTGAAATTCGACACGTCCCAAAAACAGCTGAAAACCACTTAGGATAGCACGTAGAGGCATGTTATAGTGTAAAGAGGTGAAAAAACATCAAAAAATGTCCAAAAAACCCATAAATTAGCATGTCGAAAAAATGACCTAAGAAGCAAGGCTATAGTATGGCAAAAATGTTGAAATTTGACACGTCCCAAAAACAGCTGAAAAGTACTTAGAATAGCACGTAGAGGCATGTTATGGTGTACAGTGTTCGAAAAACATCCAAAAACGGCCTGAAACTCCGTAAAATATTATGTCCAAAAAATGGCGAAGGAAGCAAGGCTATAGTATGGCAAAAATGTCGAAATTTGACACGTCCCAAAAACAGCTGAAAACCACTTAGAATAGCACGTAGAGGCATGTTATTGCATACAGTGGTGAAAAAACATCCAAAAATGTCCAAAAAACCCATAAATTAGCATGTCGAAAAAATGACCTAAGAAGCAAGGCTATAGTATGGCAAAAATGTCGAAATTTGACACGTCCCAAAAACAGCTGAAAACCACTTAGAATAGCACGTAGAGGCATGTTATTGTGTACGGTGTTGAAAAAACATCCCAAAACTGCCATAAACCTGATTAAATATTATGTCAAAAAAATGACCAAAGAAGCAAGGCTATAGTATGGCAAAAATGTCGAAATTTGACACATCCCAAAAACAGCTGAAAAGTACTTAGAATAGCACGTAGAGGCATGTTATGGTGTACAGTGTTCGAAAAACATCCAAAAACGGCCTGAAACTCCGTAAAATATTATGTCCAAAAAATGGCGAAGGAAGCAAGGCTATAGTATGGCAAAAATGTCGAAATTTGACACGTCCCAAAAACAGCTGAAAACCACTTAGAATAGCACGTAGAGGCATGTTATTGTGTACAGTGTTGAAAAAACATCCAAAAACGGCCAGAAACTCCGTAAAATAGCATGTCCAAAAAATGGCGAAGGAAGCAAGGCTATAGTATGGCAAAAATGTCGAAATTTGACACGTCCCAAAAACAGCTGAAAACCACTTAGAATAGCACGTAGAGGCATGTTATTGTGTACAGTGTTGAAAAAACATCCAAAAACGGCCAGAAACTCCGTAAAATAGCATGTCCAAAAAATGGCGAAGGAAGCAAGGCTATAGTATGGCAAAAATGTCGAAATTTGACACGTCCCAAAAACAGCTGAAAACCACTTAGAATAGCACGTAGAGGCATGTTATAGTGTACAGTGTTGAAAAAACATCCAAAAACGGCCAGAAACTCCATAAAATATTATGTCGAAAAAATGACCAAAGAAGCAAGGCTATAGTATGGCAAAAATGTCGAAATTTGACACGTCCCAAAAACAGCTGAAAACCACTTAGAATAGCACGTAGAGGCATGTTATTGCATACAGTGGTGAAAAAACATCCAAAAATGTCCAAAAAACCCATAAATTAGCATGTCGAAAAAATGACCTAAGAAGCAAGGCTATAGTATGGCAAAAATGTCAAAATTTGACACGTCCCAAAAACAGCTGAAAACCACTTAGAATAGCACGTAGAGGCATGTTATTGTGTACGGTGTTGAAAAAACATCCAAAAACGGCCAGAAACTCCGTAAAATAGCACGTCCAAAAAATGGCGAAGGAAGCAAGGCTATAGTATGGCAAAAATGTCGAAATTCGACACATCCCAAAAACAGCTGAAAAGTACTTAGAATAGCGCGTAGAGGCATGTTATTGCATACAGTGGTGAAAAAACATCCAAAAATGTCCAAAAAACCCATAAATTAGCATGTCGAAAAAATGACCTAAGAAGCAAGGCTATAGTATGGCAAAAATGTCGAAATTTGACACGTCCCAAAACCAGCTGAAAAGTACTTAGAATAGCGCGTAGAGGCATGTTATTGCATACAGTGTTGAAAAAACATCCAAAAACGGCCAGAAAGTCCGTAAAATAGCATGTCCAAAAAATGGCGAAGGAAGCAAGGCTATAGTATGGCAAAAATGTCGAAATTTGACACGTCCCAAAACCAGCTGAAAAGTACTTAGAATAGCACGTAGAGGCATGTTATTGTGTACAGTGTTGAAAAAACTTCCAAACATACTGCACTTTGCTGTTCGGTGACATTTTGGACTATTTAGGAGGACAAGCTTTAATGATTTTACTATGACATTTTTCACAGTCTACACTATGATTTTTTTATTTTTAGATTACAGCAGGCATACATATTGTGTCATTTTTGCAACATTGTTTTTACAGCATCACAAGACTCTTGTAGACGCTGTACTTTAAAACATTTCTTTGCGTACCTGTGTAGCGCTGTGATCCTGGACGGGAAGATCTACGCCACAGGAGGCATCGTGAGCAGCGAGGGTCCTGCCCTCGGCAACATGGAGACCTTCGACCCCTGCACCAACAGTTGGACGCTTCTGCAGTCACTGCCCTGCCCGCTCTTCAGACACGGCTGCGTGGTCATCAAGAAGTACATTCAGAGCGGGTGAGAGCCGCTCAGACCTGATTTCACTGGGTTGACGGCAAACACCAGCTGAGCTCCGGTTTGTGGGACGATGTGCGACGGCAGCTTAGGGCCGGGCCTGTTGGTCGGCGACCTCTGGACTTGACGCCAGCATCCATCCACTCTTGTTATCTGTCCCACCACCTAAAAAAAGCCCTGTGCAGAATGTACTCATGTTCAGCTACTCAGCCATGTCAGGTGATGATGCCTAACCTCCAGTACTGTATGTATCATGGTAGTAGTTCATCCTCTCATCCAACAGGCACAGGGACCCTCTTAGTAAATTACTTGGTTATCAAAAAAGTCATCATTGTTTAAGTTCTGTCCTTTCCAAATGTCTATAAACTCACCACCTCCCTATTTCTTTACTATACTCTGACTCAGTGCAGCGAAAACCATTGCAGGTCCAAATTTTTGTCCCATTTGAAGAATCAGTTTCACAGTCATTCATTAGAGAACAGCTTCTTTGTGGTGTATGAAAGTTTTTCAGTGGTGACATCTACAGGGCAGGAGGAAAAGTGAAGGAAGGGAATCGACTGTTTTTGTCTTTATCAGTGCATGTGACGAGTTTCTTCTCTCTCGACTATGTCAGGAAGCGGAATTCATACTGTGAGTTTAAATTTATGAGGAAATTTTAAAAACATATTGTGAACTCTTTGTAACCCGGTTCTATAAATGACTTGTTAAACACAGGAAAAAAACAAACCTACCGGTTCTTGTGAAATTCCAGCCTGAAAAGACATCATCTGCAGGGTGATTGATTCACACTCTGTTGCTCTCTGGGACAAAAGCAGCACTGCATTCAGAGAGAGGGAATTCCTCCTTCTGCTAACCTCTGATCAGATGTTCAACCTGGGACAGTTCCTCCGGAAAAAAAGCACAATAATCACCTGTGACTGTTATCATAGTTATCTGTTGATTCATGTTTTATGTCCTTCATCTGTATCCCTCCCCCACCTTCTTTTTGTTTTATACAATGTGATTCATGCAACCCACAAATGATTTTGGGTTGGTATTCTGTAAATACAGGAAGGAAATATGTATATTTTAAAACCTGAAGGCAATTCTGTATAAATGTTTTTAGAAAAAAACTGATATGTTGGATTCAAAATGTTATGTCTGTAAATCTGTACCCAAAAAGGAGAAATTAACAATTGTTATTATTGAAACCTAATACATATACCAGAACATGGACACATTGTCGACTCTTTTTTTGTTATTTCGAATTTATGGTTTAAAGGTACTGAATGAAATTATAGAAATGTATCGATTGCTTTTTTTTTTAAGTCATTGAACACATTGTTACGTGATAGACTTTTCCAAAGGTCTGTAACACCAGCTAAGATGAGCTAAAATATAGAGTCTGCTGTAAATTAATTAAGGACCGCCACCGACCAAACTACAGGCTTCACATGTACAGTGTAAAGTCCAAAATTTAACTAAAACATCATACTATGGTATGTCGTCCAAACACGTCATAGTATAGTATGTCTTCCAAAATGTTAAAATATGACGTGTCCAAAAACAGCTGAAAACCACTTAAAATAACATGCCAAGACATGTCATAGTATAGACTGTCTAAAAAAACGGCCAAAATCATCAAAATATAGCATGTTGGAAAAATGACCAAAAACGCCATACTATAGTATGTCGAAAAATGTCAAAAAAAGAGTTTAAAACCACTTAGTATAGCATTTCGAGACACGTCATAACATAGAATGTCGAAAAAAAAACCAACATAAAATAGCACGTCTAAAAATTGACCAAAAACACTGTATTATAGTATGCCGAAAATGTCAAAATATGACATGTCCTAAACAATGCTGAAAACAATATCAAATAGCATGTAGAGACAAGTCATAGTATAGAATGTCTAAAAAAAATGGCCAAAATCGTCAAAATATAGCTTATTGAAAAAACTGACCAAAAAAAAATGTCCAAAAAAGCAAGGCAGGTAAAAAAAAAGCAAGCAAGTATGGCGGAAAATGACGAAATATGAGAAGTCCAAAAAAACAGCTGAAAACCACTTAGTATAGCATGTAGAATCCTATTATAGTATACAGTGATGAAAAAAACATCCAAAAACAGCCTGAAACTCCATAAAATAGCACATCGAAAAAGTGACCAAAGAAGCAAGGCTATAGTATGGCGAAAAATGTCAAAATATGACATGTCCAAAAAACAGCTGAAAACTACTTAATGTAGCGTGTAGAGGTCTGTTATAGTATACAATGTTGAAAAAACATCCAAAAACGTCCAGAAACCCCTTAAAATAGAACGCCGAAAAAATGACGAAAGAAGCAAGGCTATAGTATGGCGAAAAATGTCAAAATATGACATGTCCAAAAAACAGCTGAAAACCACTTAGCATAGCACATAGAGGCATGTTATAGTGTACAGTGGTGGAAAAACATCCAAAAACGTCCAGAAACCCCATAAAATACAATGTTGAAAAAATGACGAAAGACGCAAGGCTATAGTATGGCAAAAATGTCGAAATATGTAATATCGCAAAAACAGCTGAAAACCACTTAGTACGGCACGCAGAGTCCTGTTATAGCATACAACGTAAAAAAACCCATCCAAAAACGTCCAGAAACCCCATAAAATAGCATGTCAAAAAAGTGACCAAAGAAGCAAGAATATACTATGGCAAAAAATGTCAAAATTTGACACATCCCAAAAACAACTAAAAACCACTAAGTATAGCAAGTAGAGGCCTGTTATAGTGTACAATGTTGAAAAAACCATCCAAAAACGTCCCAAAACCCCTTAAAATAGCATGTCAAAAAAATGACCATAGAAGCAAGGCTATAGTATGGCAAAAATGTCAAAATATGACTTATCCCAAAAACAGCTAAAAACCATTCAGTACAGCACGTAGAGGCCTGTTATAGTGTACAATGTTGAAAAAAACATCCAAAAATGTCCAGAAACCCCTTAAAATAAAACGCCGAAAAAATGACCAAAGAAGCAAAGTGAAAAACTGTCAAAATATGGCGTCCAAATAACAGCTGAAAACCTCTTAGTATAGCATATTGAGACATGTAAGAGTATAGATTTTTGAAAAAAAAAAAGGGACAAAAAAACGCATAAAATAGCATGTCGAAAAAATGACTGAAAACGGCATATTTAGGTATGGCGAAAAATGTCCAAAAAAATGCTGAAAATCACCTCAAATAGCATGTTGAGACACATCATAGTATAGAATGTAAAAAAAACTGCCAAAAACATCATACTACAGCATCTTAAAAACATTACCGAAAATTTTATAGCATAGTATGTCGCCCAAAATCATCAAAAATGTTCCCAAAATGTTATAGTATATTATGCCGTCCAAAACGTCCCCAAAAGATTGCAGTGTAATATGTCTTCCAAGATCTCAACAAAATGTCTTAATATAGCAGGTCGTCCAAAATCGCCCAAAATGTCACCAAAATATGATACTATAGTATGTCCAAAATGTCCCCAAAACATCATATTATAATATGTCTTCCACGATGTCACCAAAACGTCATAGTATAGTATGTCCTCCAAAATGTCACCAAAGCATTACAGTATAGCATGTTGTCCAAAATATGGTAACGATATGGTGAAGAATCTGTCCCCCTCACTTCTGAAACGATGGCTTCACCCCGGTCGTACCATACTATGACTTTTTTGTCTAATTTTGATCGATATACTAATACATACTAATACTTTAGAAACTATGATGTTTTGTTTTTGGTGACATATAGATGACATATTATACTATGATGTTTTAGGGACATTTTGGACGATATTGAAAGACATAATACACATGACGTTTTGGATATATACCGTGGGGTGACATGATCCCCCGTCTGCTACGCGCCTGAGGATGACGGTCAAAAATTGACCAAAACGTCATACTATAGTACGGCAGTCAAATAACATACAGTGTCCGGTGGCTCAGTGGACAAAGCAGGTGCACCGTAAATGAAAGCGTGGTCCGTGCTGCAGCAGTTCGGGGTTCAATTCCAACTCACAGCCCTTTGCTGCACGTCGTCCCCTCTCTACCCCTTCATGCTGTTGATCTGTCTTATCTAATAAAGGCAAAAATGCCAAAATTAACATTTAAAGCGTCAGTGGCTGAGTGGATAAAGCAGCCGTCCCATAAACGTCCTTGTTGCAGCGGCCTTGGGTTCGACTCCCGCTCAAGGCCCTTTGCTGCATGTCGTTCCCTCGCTCTTTTTCCCCCTTTCACACTATTGATCTGTATTATCAAATAAAGGCTGAAGTGCCAAAAATTAATCTTTAAAAAAAAAAAAAAAATCCTGAAAACATGAATGAGTACTACATTGGTCAAAAATGGACAAAAACGTCATAATAGTGCTCAAAAATCTCACAAAATGTCATAGAACAGCCTGTTATCCAAAATCTCACAAAACATTACTGTGCAGTACACAATCTTAAATTTTAACAAAAAAAAGTCAGTGCAGTGTGTCATAAAAAAAAACCTCACAAAATTTTAAACTATAGGATGTCGGATAAAAACGTGAAAAAACGTGTCATTATGATTGTTTTTCGAGTGGCGGCCAACGAGTGAACCATCACTACTTCACTACGCTGAAAACGCAATTTGCAATCAGCAAAATATAAAATATAAGAACATTTCCAGGTTTGGGCAGATGGGTAAATTTATTCTAAATATGAATCTTATCTATTTTCTAACAAAATGATGATTGTAAACGCAAACAATAGTAAGCTGGCGGTTGTTGACTTTAATAACAAAATTTCCTAAAAGTTTCATACAGAACCTTTAAATTTCCCCTAAAAAGCGCTCTAATAAATCCAGGTAGGTTTCTTGTTACGCTTTTCCACGGAGCACGGCTGTAAAGTACATTTTGGTACAAAGATTTGTGATTTTTGAAAAGAAGATGCATTTTAATTCAAGTGTGTATTTCCCATTAGTCCGAATTTTCAGTACAAAAAAAAAAATCTATACACAAATGTACAGTTTGCACCTTTTATTCAAGTATATCACAGCAGTTTTATTTGAGAAATACAGTAAATGTTTCATTTCAAATATAACTTACACTAAAGTAACAATTGCGAACAGGTGTGTTAAATACACAAACAAACAGAACTGACAAAGCTATGGAAAGTTTGACTAAAATTAACTGGGAGAAAAAAAAAGGGAAAAAAAACAAAGAAATAGGGGATTTTAAAAAAAAAAAAAAAAAAAAAAAAAAAAAACCTTTCCCTTCTGCATACTGGACTAAGTAGTCTCAACTACCAGACAAAAATTGGTTGTTAGTCCAAACTGGCTACAATTTATAATAAGAAAGGAAGATCACAATGTATGACATTTAACTACCCATATTTAATTCCGTATGCGTTTCTAAAAATTCATAAAAAATAACTCTTTTGGCAGAAAGTGGAGACAAAGTGAGCAACATTAGAAGGTTAATTCTGGTCCTGTTTCTCAGTCTGGGATTTGCTAGACGACTACGTTTTAAACTGCGTCCTAATGTTAGTCTCTTCCAGTATGCCACAGTCTGTAACCACGTTTAACGAAGAAAACACCCCAACAATGAAATAAATAAAAAAAAGTCGACAGGGCATGTTGTCGCGTGTTGAACCTGAGAGACCTGTAAACCCTTTATTCCCCCGCACACGCCAAATAAACCTGCTACACAAACGCTACGCAATTCAGCAAAAAATCGTTAAAATGGACGCGCGACGCTTCCCGATTTGTTAAATTTCAAAACGTACAAAAAGACAGTTGACTGAATATTAGGTGTAAAACGTGTTTAATAATAAATAATCAGAATCATGAGATGAAACTCTGCAAAAAAAGAAAAATGAAAAAAAAAGGGATGGATGCGTAAAGAGGCAGAAAATGCTCTCTGTAGTTTCTACGAAGGTATGAGTGGGGGGGTTATAATATGAAAAAGGAGCAGATTTATGGGAAATTTCATTATCATGGTACAGTAGAAATAACCTGAAACTAAAGCATAAAATATACAGTCCATGAAATATGTTTATGCAATCATCATCTGGCTCAAATGCAAACATACATAACAATCGGAGAGATTTAAACAACTCTTGGATTACTGCAGCAGCCGTGGTTTTCACTGATCTGGTACCTTTGATGGTACTGATGTTGCAACAGTATTTCGGGGGGCGAGGAGGAGAAAAAATACTGTTTTTGTACCCGGTAAACAGTTTCCGCGTTAAAATAAATTAAGCTGAGGTAGCGTTGGTTTTTCTCTCTGCAGTAGTCCAAGTGCTAACCTGTCATTTGCCAGTTTGCATATGGTCTTTGCTTGTGATTTCGAGAAAAAAGGCAGAGGTGAGCTGGGGTCAGAGTTGCACCAAGAGAGGGGAGTTTGAGGATCGGACACGAGTGCTTTGAGAGACAGAGGGGGCCCTTCTCCAGCCTGCTCGAAATATGGCATCTCCAAAAAAAACAAACAAAAAAACCACGACAACGCCATGAAAACTTTATAAAGCTTCAGCAAATATACCTTCATTTAACTGCAGTCAGAAAACATACACTGTGACGGCCGCGGAGGAGCTCCTCGTCTGAGAAAATAAATCCATAAAGTCGACACACATAAAAAAAGAAAAAAAAACTCATGTAATGCTTCACACACCGTAGTGACGGGCACTGCCTAGAATGGCCTTGTTCATTATGGATTCACGACCAAAAACAACTCAAGCAAAGCATTTCATTATTAAAAAAAATGTAAAAAACAATTATCAAATACAAAAACATAACACATAGTTTGCCATGACCATCTAACAAACATTTTCAGAGCTGAAACAGACTTCCTGTGAACAGGCACCGGCGCGTCAGCACCTTTTTGGGGAGCGGGGTAACACTTGGCACGGTTTGGACTCGCATCATAATTTGTGTTTGCATATGGAAAACTGAGGGGAAGCTGGTGTTCGTACGCCAGCCGACCTCCCAGCCGCTCTGGGTTTAAACGCGGCGCCAACACATTTAAATATCTGAAGCGTTCGAGGGGTTTCTGCCGCAGAGTCAAAGTGTTTCACGGAAGCAAATACGAGACACGAGGAAGTTAATTTAACAGCCAGTTCTTACGTTACATTCATAGCATTAAAACATGTTACTTCAAAAAGCTAATTTATTTGTTCTCAATTCAGTTTGTTAGAAATTAACATTAAAAAAAATCCTGATTTGCAATTACAAAAGCTGATTTTTTTTCTTGAATTCAGATCTAAACATTTTTCATAATAATTAAGCTTTTTTTGAATTAAATTTTTGCATCCGAATTTGATTGGCAAAGCTTGAATTTGAGGTATTTCAATTTATTTGTTCCAGTATAAAATTTCAAAAGCTAGAATTATTATTGTTTTTTCAGCATTTTTGAATTCAGATCCAAAACTACACGTTTCAGAACAAAAATAATAAAGATACATATTTTTGGACTTGAATTTTTGGATTGATTTTGAGCACCAGAATCTATTTTGTAAAATTTTGAAAGTTGAATGTTTGAATCTAAAGTTCTGAACATCAAACTCAGCTTTTGAAAACTACACATCTGAATTTATTTGTTTCAAATTCACATCTTTAAAATAAAAATTGAATGAAATTTCTTGGTTTCCTCCTGAATTTAAAATGTTTTTTTCTTTAAATTCAGATCCAAAAATTCAAGTGGTTTTGAATCTGAATTTGACCGAATGAATATGAGATACCATTTCCTAAATTTATTTTAGGAAATCCTGAATTTTTTTTTATTTATCTGAATTTCTTAACAAACTCTGCTTTTGAAAACCATGTATCTGATTTTTTTTGTTCTGAATTCACGTCTTTTAAAGTCAAATACATGTCTACGATATGAAATATGTCCATTTGTGATTTTAAATATGCATTTATATATTTGTCTCAATGTTTTTGAATTCAGATTTTTTTTTTAAAGTTTGTTTAATTTGAGCATATATAATTTTGAGCAATATGGAAAATATTCAAATTTTTTGACTTGTGCTCCATTTAAATATCTATTTTTTATGTTCTTGAATTCATATCTAAAAATTCAAAATTCAGCATTAAAAAAGATATTCAACTAGAAATTTTTAGATATAAAATTGACCTGAAAATTCTTTTTTCCCCTTAAATTCCGAAACTTGAATTGTTAGATCTGAATTTATTAACATTTAAAATATATATTCAAGAAATAATATTTTAATTTAAAAGAGGCGAATTAGGAATAAATAAATTCAGATACATGGTTTTAAGAGTAACACATGTTAATGCTATGAATTACCTGGTGTTTAAATTTTTATTTAATATTCAGTGGCTGCAAGAATAAAAATAATTTTGTCTCTTTTTTGCTGCCGTACTTTTTGTAGTCCTCAGATTTTCAAATGTTTTTTTAGCTCTGGTTGAAGATGTATAACCTAGATATGTTTCTGAAACGGCCTAATGGCATTTAAATGTCTATATATTCATATTTTTGCTTCAAGGTCGCAGCGACCTCAGTGGTTTCGGACCCGCCCCCCCTTTAACGTCAAGCTTTTTCACACGTAGTAAAGAAAAAAATCCTGCTGAATATATCAGAGTTGGATGTGAGGTTTTTAAATAAGGCACACGCTAGGCAGTGCAAACTCTTTGACACATTTCCAATTTCTACTGCTTCCAGTTCCTCAGCCGGGTGTCGCAAGGAAAATCAACTGGCGGGCGCAGAATGAGCGGAGGGGGGGGGGTTTCAGCTACCACGCAGACTACTTAGGACACGACAGTCTGCTGAGACTGCGAGCACCAGAGGTGGTCTATCAGCGGAGTGGTTGTACAGCTGACCTACGAGCTCGTTCACCGGTAACGACCGCTGAGGGGGCTCTCGAACCGCCGGCGGCCGCTGCGACGACGAGGACATAATCAGCTCGAGTCCTGCTGTGCTAACCTCGTCGAGTTTTCCGCTCACACTGAAAACTTCTTTGTAAACTATTGTTCTGGGTGAGTATCCTTGACGGCGGCTCAGATATTGAATTAATCAAGTAGCTAAAACGGCAGAAAAAAAATGAGCCGCATAATAGCGTGGTTAACGACCGGCCGATGACGAAGCGTTTCACTCGAGGGGGGTGGGGGGGGTGGGGGGGGGGCTCAGCAACGTGGTTCAGTGATTCAGAACATTATCTGTCCTCATCTCCTCGCGGCACTCTGCATTCACACTTCTGCTGGTGGTGATCTGTGTGTGTGTGTGTGTGTGTGTGTGTGCAGAAGTGTGTGTGTGTGTGTGTGTGTGTGTGTGTGTGTGTGTGTGCAGACACATGCATCCCCAAGGTTCAGGTGAGTGTGTGTATTATGCACGGCTTGCAGGTTTCGTGATATGACATCGCCCGATCTGTTGGTTTTGCTAGTCATCCAAGTTAAGAATTCCAAGAGCAGCATGGATGAAAGTTTGGATAGCACCCGAGTAGCACCAGGGCAGCCCCGTCACCGTCGGTGTGTGTGCGTGCGTGTGTGTGGCTGACACACCTCCAGGAGTTTGGTTGTGTAGAATGGGTCTGGATCTGGCCAGGTTTTCCTGAGACGATAGCACCATTGAATGTCCTCAACGTCGTCCTCGTTGCGTCCCCCGAACCCAGCGAGAAGAGGGCGCTGGATTTTCTGTGTGTGTGTTTCATCTCTCACTCAGTCTGTGTGTGTCTTTGTGGTCCCAGGCTGTTCAGGATCTACCTGATTCGGTATTCTCTCCGTCTCACAGGAATGTATCAAAATGCTGGATTCTCTCCTCCATCTCCTGCAACACACACGAAAACACACACGCTGCTTAGCCTCAACCAACACTGCAACAACTCGGATGTGTGCATAAAGCATCTGTGCGCCGCGGTTTTTCAATATTACTTGGAAATTTCCCACAGCAAACAACAGCTTTCACCATGATAAATGATGTAAAATGAAGCAAAGCTGTGCCGGAATGAGACGGGCGATTTTTCTCAGCGTGAAAACAGCAGAGTTTGACACTGACTAAATCTGAACAGAGCCGGAGGAAGAGAGATGGATATTAGCCTGCGATAGACCGTGATTAATGCCTTGAAGATGTTACACTGCGCGTCTCCTCTCATCTGAATGGCTGAGTCAGTGCGACAGACGCCGCTACAAGATACCAATTTCAACATCGACAACAAAAGCTGAAAACTTTACAGTAAAAAGCAACTTTACTCTTTTACAGAGAGACGAACTTTTCCAGGGAGGGACTTTTGCATCTCACAGCAACATCGAGTCAAATACCGGCACACAAGACTATCAGCTTTTTGTTTTTCTGAAGTAAAAACTACTCAAATACTAAGTGAAGACTGAAATGACTTGATTTTTAATTACTGGAAAATAAAACTAAAACTTTGTGATGCCTCCTAAATTCTGTCTGTAGCCAAGACAAAGAAAGCTGCCAGGATCTTTCTAAAATCAAGATGTGATGATTATTAAAACTTTAATTATGTATCAATCAGTGTTTATTTTGGTAACGAAAACTATGACAAAAAAATGTTCTCCGAGTTAAAAATAGATCTTTGGTAATTAAAACTATGACAAAACGACTGTTTTCGTTGTGAGCTTCTAACATGAAAATCACTCAATCGAGACTTATAAAGCGGGCCGACACCATCACCACTCGCACACTTTCCGAGCGCCTGTTTTCGATAAAGACGGTTAAACTTTTGGAAAGCAGCAGCGCGCGCCACATGTCACGTGACAAGGAACAACCAATCACAGCCGGTAGATACTTTTCTTTCTTCTGGAAATAAAAGTTTCTGATAAATATGAAGTCGATCGTTTTAATGCAACATAACTTGAGCTTTGAATCTCGACCGCTGATAAACCGACGGTCTGCTCTGAGGATTCGGGATTTTTGGTAGAGGACTCTGATACGGTGCAGGTTTTAGCTGTTTAGTAAAGTCAGCCACAACTGAAATTCCAAAATCCAATAATCATTTCTGCTTGTGATGAATTTCGCCAGTTAGTTTTCTATTAAAAAAATACCTTTTTTCCCCAAAAAATAAAAAATAATCACCAAAAACTTTTAAAGAATACACGCCTTCCAAACCATTTTTCTAGAAAAACTTTTTTTTTTTTTTTTTGTTTTCTATGAAAAAAAGCCAAAAAATTTTTTTTCTATAAACCCCCCCCCCCCCCCCTTTTTTTTAAAAAAATAAATACTACTATTATGTCACATTAATATATTTCAATTTATTACACAAAAAACATTTCCATGGTTTTTCCAGAATTCATAAGCTTTTGATGATCAATGTCATTTTTAATCCTCTCGTACCCACAAAACAGTCAACTGCTGCCGAAATCCTCTGCTAACAGACACTAGGAGTGCATTACGGCACGCTGCTCATTTGATAATTTAGATACGATACCCGACACATCTTTTTACTCCGAGCAGCTTTAAAAGGTCACAGGAGTGATGCTAATCTGACTGCATGTGATTTTTACTTCCCTCCCAGCTCCAATTACAACATCCATTAAGCACTTAGCACTTTATCGTGTCCCCAAAACCATCAACACCAGGTCACACGAGCTGTAAAACCCGACGACGGCATCAAAATCGAAGTTGACGTGACTGAATAAAAAAGTCACGAGTTTAGAAAAACTCCCTGAAAGCTTCGGCTCATCAGGCGCGGCGCGTGTTCAGACACGTCTCTGCTTTTAACACCTGTCTGTCGGCGCGTCTCACCGCACGCCCACACACCACCAACACGCCAGAAAGCTCTCTGCCGCCTTGACGCGTCGCACCTGTGTGATCTCCGGTCTGTCTGCCTGAAGGCCTTTCACCCTGTCATCCCAAAAACGCCGCACACAATCAAAAAGTCTCTGCAGCTCCTCGCCTCTGTCTCTCTAACCCACTCTGTGTCCAACACGAAGGCCCAGTCCCATTTCTTTTTTTAAACCTAACCCTCTCAAATTTGAGAAATTTACATTAAACGGCTCTTCTGATAAATTTGTGAGAATCTGGAATCGTGTTTTTGAATATATTTTAGTTCAGCTCCAAACCTCCCGTCACTGAACATAACTTCAAAGGAATGACTCATATTTATCTCATTTATTGCATCTTTCTGGAGCCAATCACAACGGGCCTTTATTATCTGCAACTGCATGTCTGTGTGTGAGTGATTGTCTATATGTATGTTAATGTACACACTTCAGTATATGTTTATGTTATTCTATTATTGTCTGTTGTGTAGAAGTGTGTGTGCTTTCAAAAAAACAATAAGTATACATGTTTGAAAAAACAAAACATACAAAAGAAAAAAAACAGCTAACCCTCTTTTTCAAGTGCCCCTTTGCTCCAATTCAGTTATAAGGGGTTTTGGTTGAAAATGTTTTTTTATGAAATGAGGCAAACCAGCTTAAAAACAGGGACAGAGGACGGGGAGAAACAAAAAATGACCAAAAAATTCACAAAAAATCACTAAAAAGTTACAAAATATTACCTGAAAAAAAAGGAAAGAAATGCTAAAAAAAAAAACCAAACAAAAACCAAACAAACAATGAAGCCTGAAAAAAGCCAAAAAGAATTAATGAAATATATAGAGAGAATGTCATTTAAAAAAAATGGAAATGGAAAAAATATTCAGAAAATATCTTTTTTAAGCACTTTTTTACAGGTCATTTCCTTATTTTGTTTTTTACTTTCCTTTTTCTGTGTGTGCAAATTTTCAGTTAATTTTCTTGTAACTTTTTACACATTTTTTGCCTTTTGTTTTGGGTCATTAATTGTCAAGTTGCTCATGTATTTGAATGAAATCAAGATGATTTTGGTCATATTTCAACAGATTAATAAAAAAAACATTTGTGGTTTCTATACATAAATATTTGTGGACATTAACAACCAAGACGGAGGTGTAAGGACCAGGTATTAGGGGCAAAGGATGCATTGGGACTGAGCCAAAGTTAAGCCTAATAAATAAATTAATTTAAAAAAAAAACGGTTGGAAGTCGATCAGCATGTCAAGGTTTAATTCCTGTGTCCCTCGATAGCTTCAACATTACATAACTATAGATTTAGGAGTTTAAATTCCCGATGAGGCCGTCAATTCTGCGCATTAAAAGAAAAAAATCCAGGATGACTCGCAGTCGTCAAGATGACATCAATTTGTGACAAAGGTGTTTTAAATTACTTCAGTGTACCCGGCTTCCTGAAACTCATCTTATCTTCTTCCACCTCAGTTACTGATCTCCTCTATTTCCCACATCAAATTCTCCACAACCCCTGAGAGAACCGGGGTTTCTGCTCTGTGTGTGTGTGTGTGTGTGTGTGTGTGTGTGTGTGTGTGTGTGTGTAGGTTAGAGGAGCCAAAACAACAACATCGTTCACTTTTTTCCACTAAAGAAAAAGTGAAAGTTAAGAGAGAACAATCTTGTGTGAGTTGTGTCGGGGTGAAGTGTTTTTTTCTGAAGTTACTGACAACAGACTCAACGATGAAAGCTTTGGCTGCATTTCGTTCCACTGAAGCTGCTGTCAACGCATTTCTCTGCCCGTTGATTTTTGCCTTTGTATGACGACAACACTGGAACAAATGTCTTCAGAGAGGGTCTCCAAAGAGCACGCATCAAAGGCAGATGTTAACCATTAATGATTTAAAGAGTAAACGCGCTCTTAATAACGTTACGTCCCATAAAGTTTCTTCATCTAGATTTTACCAGCTGACTGCAGGAATAAGACAAAATCAAATCTTCGGACTGGATTTAACAGACGACATCATATCACCCCAATCCTTGCTTTCTTCCTCTGACTACCTGTTTGTTTTACAGCTGATTGAGCCTTAGGTTTTTCAGGTGGGTCTTCTGATCGGTCCAAAGTCGAGGCTTAAAGCTGACGCATGACAACAACCTCGCCAAACTGCAGCGTGTTTCACACCGGCAGCGTTTCTGCTGTGACGCCTCTGCTGCTATGAGGTCTGTATTTCCACATTATGAGCACATATTTCACTTATTTATGAAGTCGTGCAGCTCCTGCATCATCAACAACACGGTTCTGCAAATGTTTCAGGATAAAACGCCTCGTGACAACAACTGAAGCATTCTGTCTCCAAAGGCGCTGCCTTTATTTGGAAACAGAAGTAGGAAAGTTTGAGTAAAATAGATATATTTGACTGTGATATGTCTCTGTGACCGATTAAGACATTGAAACTGTAGTAAAGGCGGCATAAAACACCTTTTTCACTGTTTATTTCTGCTGACATTGCACGCAGCAAGCGGAAAAAAAAGGGCGATCCACCGTTTTCTCCAAATGTGCCGCGGCTGACAGGATGCTCCTGAGCACGCAGGCAGTGCGGCTGCTCTGACTTGTTAACACCGGCGCTCAAAACTCAACAGGTTTGGCGGCGCTCACACAGGCAGTGTGTTTCTGGCCTAAAGGTGACCGTGTTTCACCATCAGAGCCCCTCGACGTTGTAACGACCTGCCTGAGGAGATACGGCTGCAGAATCAGTGACTTCTTTTAAAAATCTTCTTAAAACCCACTTTTTAAGACTTGCTCTTTTTGTTGCTTTATTGCTTTTATTGCTTCTGTTGATGTTGTTTTTGGTCTGCTTCTCTGTATTATTTTTTTATTGACATTTTACGTCTGCATCTGTCCACTTATTTTAATTTCATCTTAACTTTAACTTAGTTTCGTCTCGCTGTGTTCAGTAGGACTGTTTTTCTTTTGGTTGTGGTATCTGCTTTGCTTTTGATGACAAAGATGTAAACTCTGTTTTTAAGGTGTTGTATAAATAAAGTTGCAATTCGAATGCAAAAATTTAAGTCAAAAGAGTATTATTATTATTATTATCATCAGCATTATCTTCATGTTTTCGGAAAAACTTCAACCAGCACAGATATTTTTTGCTTCTTCTCGTAATACCGAGCAGCACATCTCTGCAGTTAACACACCTGTTGGCAGCGTTCCTGATTAAAGTGGCTCTCATACTCCAGCTGGCACAGAAGACAGAGCCGACACACAAAGTCAGCAGCCAGAGGATTAAAACATTAAATTAAATTATCATCCTCATTTTATTTTAAAATATTTATTATCTAGCACCTGACCTCTTTGTTCACCGAGATCTGAAGCCATAATTCAAATTCAGATTCAGAAAATCACCTTTTTTGTGGTCCCTGAGTCACCCACAGGGACTCGACCCGATGGAAGACTATAATTTGAGGACATCAGCTTGGATTTTGGAAAAGACGACACTTTTCACCATTTTCTGACATTTTTTCAGACCAAAACAACTAATCGATTAAAAGAGAAAATATTCAGCAGATTAATCAACACTGAAAATAATCATCAGCTGCAGCCCTAATGAGCAATTAAGCCAAAAAAGGTCCACAAAATGACCTGCAGGACACAAGCTTCAGCAATTAACACACAAATAAGCAAAGAAATAACACTTCTGATGTTCAGCCAACTCGAGCGGCGGCATGTAGAGCTCTGGCACCGCACAGACTCAGGTTAAAGGTCAAAGGCTCTTACAACGTCTTAAATTGCTGTCTGCAGCACGGGCAAATTGTAATACTGGGCCGAGGGCAATATGGACGCCAATTTGTAGATGGGAACATGCCTGCCGTGTTGTGGTGTGCAGGGCAGAGACGGTCCCTCTGGCTTTAACTGGAAGCGGGGTGAAGTCCACTCCATCTGCTGAAAGGTCAGCTCCTCTGGAAGAGCGAGACAAGCCGTACCCAGAGGAGGACGGGCCGAGAGTAAAGGAGACAAATGTATGGACGCGCTCCATTTCACTCGACTCTGCGGTGTAGACACAAACACCACGCGCTGCAACATTAAGTGGGAATGGCTTCAGCCGCCATATGAGGCGCGTGTAAGCCCGCCATACGAGTGTGTATGTGTGTGTACTCATGTTTTTGCATTCCCCGCGGAGGAACAAGGAGATGACCTGCTGTGGAGTCGAGGTGTGTGTGTGGTGGAAACACAGGCAAACAAAACACGTGCCAAACGAGCTGACATTTCTGCTCTGGAAACACCAATTTAGGCTGGCAGTATGAGATGAGCCCCGACGCGCGCCCTCCCCTCCTCCACCAGCCGGCCTGTCGACAGGCGGCACCACCTGGCTGACTGCTCCCTCTCTCTCTCTCACTTCCTCCGTCTGACATCCTGACAGCCAGTTCTGGCTACCGGCACCAGGACGCTGCCATTTCTGGCCCGCTAACTGCGCTGACATCCTAACAGCAGCAGCAGATGACCAGATGGGATTCTGGGAAAATACAGCAGCTTTTTTTCTGTATGGAACAATGTCAAGAGAGATTTAAAATGAAAATAGGGGGAAACATGACCTTATTTTAAGAGTCTTTTTGGGTGACAGGTAGTCACAGTAGGGCTGAGCGACGTGGCTTTGAAACAATATTTCAGTATTTTAAGGCTGTATCACGATAAATTATATATATCTTGATATTTTTAAATGTCCTTTAAGCCAACGGCTAAAATACAAAATTATCGAATGTACTGCAGTTGCAAACAAGTTAAATAAAGTAGCTACTGTCATATCAAAATTCTTTTATATTGAAATTTTAAAAAGTGGGGCCTACGGTGCTTTTATTTTGAAGGAACGATGTTGTGTCGATGTTTTTGCTGTGGACTTGAAGCGTCCAGTCAGCAGTTGGTTTTTAGTGTTTGCCGTGAAGCCTTTAACCCTTTGAAACCTCAGCAAATTGGTTTGATTTCTTCCAGAAACATTGGAGGACAGCCATGGGAAATACAAGAAGAAATTACCCCCCAAAAAATAATAATAAAAAAAGCTTGTAAAATCTAAAATAAAAATATAAATGTTTTTGTTTTGTTTTTTGTTTTTTAAATCAAAGAGCCATTTTTCCCCAGCTTTTTTATAATAACTAACTAACTGTGGAACATTTCTTACTAATTTGCTTTGTACATTTTTCAAATACTTTTGAAAGAAATTACATCAGTTTGATAAGGGTTAAATACTAAAAGCATCTGAAAACAGCAGGAAAAGTGATGTCACTCCAGGTCTCAAAGGGTTAATCCTGATTAATTCACTGTGAGCAGGCAACAAACTAACAGCTCTCCAGTTCATATACTACTATCTGTTAAACTATCTGTGAATCTGTGCAATAATTAGAAAATCTGACAATTCAATTCAAAGTAAAAAAATCACCTCTGTGCAGTTGCCATGATTACACCGAAGCCGTTTTTTTAAAAAAAATACCTGGCAGTAAATATGTTTATTTCTGCTGAAAAGTTGGACAATTTAACATGAGGGTCTATGGGGGTTAACTCTGTTTGGAGCCAGCCTCAAGTGGACATTTAAGGAACTGCAGTTTTTGGCACTTTTCAGACAGATCATTGAGAAAATACCAGAAATAGGCAACATAATAAAACTTAATTTTTTTTTTCCTTTCTTTTTTTTTAGGATTTTATGACATTTCTGGGATTTTGGAACATTTCTGGGATTTGGGGAAGTTGCCAGGATTTTAGGATGTTTCTCAGATTTTAGGACATTTTAGGATTTTGGAACGTCTCTCCGAGTTTAAAATGTTTCTCGGATTTTAGGACATTTCAGTGATGTCAGGATGTTTCGAGGATTTGAGATTATTTGGGGGCTTTGGCTAGTACCTCTGTTTGGGTGTTTTTTTCCTTTCTATCAAGAACTTTACCCTGATGTTCACACAGAGGCGCTAATGCAAGTTTTAAGCTTTGAGGAGAAATGACACAACAGCGTGACGGAAAAGTAATATGGCAAACTAATTACTGTTGGCGGAGAGTAATGAGTAATTAATTTTACATTTGAAAAGAGTAAGGAGTAATGAGCATAAATTACATTTTTTGAATAATGTGCCCAACGGTGAACGTAACACCGGGTGAGTAACTGATAGACAAACTGGCATTTAAGGGGTAAAATATTCTTTTAAGACCACCAAAAAGAGAACTGTGTGAAATATAAAGGTCTTAATCTTATGAATTGTTTTGGATTGCAGCTCCTGTTCTCTGCACATCTTACACACAAACTGAACCCAATCTTTTACATTTTTCTCACTTACTCAGAGTCCCCACTGTCCTCATTATATCCTATTCTGAAGCAGAAAGAACGCCGATTAAAAATAAAGCCTTGATTTTAACTCTGGTATTGATATATACCCTTACTGCTCAGCTGTATTTTTCCTCTCAAAAGCTGCACCAAGCTGTGGTTGTGTTGTCCGTCACTTCCAGATGCTGTTTCAGCCTGTCTCAGTGTGTGTGTGTGTGTGTGTGTGTGTGTGTGTGTGGATGTCTTTATCTAACCTCCAAAAAGAGACACTCTACATGCAGCACTTCTTTTCTCAGATATCATTTGCCCCAACATCTTCTCCATCACGCCTGGAATATTCTTAGTTCAATAAATGTTACGAGTTGTTTAAAACATAACTGTCAAAGTTGGCAACATGTGATTCAGCATCATAAAAAGAGATACTCAGACAGAGTTATTCTGCTCGCACGATGGCAAATCTGCAGCACAAAATAAAACCGAAGACAGAAAATACATATTTATCCTCAGGTTTCTTCTCCCGGCCATTTCGCCTCGGTAACACCTTGCAGGACTACTAATGTCACATCTTTTGTGCTGCACACAAAAGATGTTCCTTGTTAGACAGCAGCAACACAGACTCACATTCACTCACAACTGAATTTGCCATTTTCACAACAAACTCTCTTCAGCAGCATTCAGACTGCAGGTTACAGTGGATAAATCTAATCTTTTTTGGCTCATAACTTTCACTTAGACCACATTTAGAAGAGAACAGCCCTGATAAAAACAGAAAAGTCTGTCCTTTGCGTATTTTAAAAAATTGGTGTTCATGTGATAACATTGAAAGAACGATCCTTGAGTACACTGATTCCCAAAAACACCCGAAAACGCTGTAGCATGCATGCTAGGCCAGTAATTAACAGTGTAACCTTGTAATGACTCAGCATAGAAAAGCACCACACACACGCCTGAAGCGGGCCGTGACGTCACCGCTCTCACAGGATTCGTAAACTGCCAATTTACACAGCGACAGACGAGTTTGTGCTTTTCAAAAAATTACACTCGGAAATACGGTTACGAAAGTTTGCGTTTTCAGAGTCCCAAAACGCTGATGACGTGAACAAAAGTCCAAACCGCAACAAAAAATGAACGCTTCGTGCGAGAACCGTTGCTGTGTGAAAACAGTCTGAAAGGTCAAATCAGAGTCAAGTGAGTGTCAGTGACTTCAACGTCAGACAACGTGCAGTAAGTAACTCTCTGCGGCCAGCCAATACAACCCTACACACTTTCTGAGGGAGAGGTGCGACTGAGAATTACAGTTTGGGCAAAACTTAAGCGATATTTTCGAAATGTCAACACAATTACGAGATGACCGCGTTTGCACTGAGTGATGTTCTGTGACTTCTCCTCTGGTGATAACATTCATAGAAGCACAGCGATGGATGATCAAAACATTAGCAGCATTATTTTTATTGCAGCTTTCGCACTAACCGTCATGAAGAGTGATAACTGAGAGGCGAGCCCCTTGTACGTAGGAGCGGCCACATATGAGGGATTTCACAGAGGAATTGTGGATTCAAAAATTCTGAAAGATCTGCTCCACTTTTGAAGAGTAATGTGATGCAATAACAGCTCTTGTGGCTCTTGCTGCATCATGAGGGAGCCGACAAGTAAATATACAGCATCATGTGACCTGTACAAGCCAAAAAGGTGTTTCCATTGCAGTTTTGTGAAATATGGCTTTTCGAATCGCCTGAAGCACCACCTCATGTGAGCTTAAACACATTCGCGATAAATGGGAGTTTGTTTGTTTTTTTTAAATTAGCGTGTGTCCATTTGCTGTATTTTATATTCGCAATTAAAAATTTGCGCAATTTGAGGATTAATGAAAAGCCGCCTAATGTTAACCTCCTTCCTGCTTAGGTGGTAACAAGATGTTGAAGAAGCAATTTTTGGTGGAAAGATGAGAACTGGAGACACTAAAAACTGTCTCAACTAATGATTTTTTTCTTTTCTGTAAGTAATCTGCTGAATATTCTCACAATTCATCCGTTCAAAGTCAACACTGAGGATGTTTCTGACCTCCAGTAGCTGGGTCTTGTCGTACTCTCTGCGGTGCTGGTAGATACACTGGCTGAGACACGAGTACAGTCTCTCCAGCTGCTCCACGCTGTAGCCTCCACTCTTCTTCACCACCGTGTCCAGGACAGCCTTGAGGAGAGCGATACAAACAAATACATCACAAATAAAGTATTTGTACACACTGTATACATTATTCCTGACATCCATAAACGTGTGTATGGAGAAACAACAGTGAAACAGATGGGCAAACAGCGCTGAAGAACTGGTCACAGCGGCTAAATGCTGATGTTGGTGCACGGAGATGAAGCGTTTGGAGGTCAGCTCTATTCAAAAGCAATTAAGATCAGAGTGACAGCTAATTAAGGCTAATCATAATTAAAACCAAGTTTACATTTCACTGCTACTTTAATTAAAACATTCTGGACAGTCAAAGGCCCTTTTAATTGACCTGTTTCTCACATTTTACCCAAGCTTAAGTCGTGTGTGTGTGTGTGTGTGTGTGTGTGTGTGTGTGTGTGTGTGTATGCGTGCCTATTTAAACACAGGGCTCATCAGAATGCATGGACTGAGGCTGCAAAGGCACAATAATTAAAGTTACCATCACTGACACAAGGCAAACAGAGAAACCTCGACAGAAATGAAATGACGCGCGCGTGTGTGTGTGTGTGTGTGAGAGAGAGAGACAGTGACCATGTGTTAAACACATAAAGCCAAGGCAATGTCAAGATTAATAAGATGTGGATGTTTGTCAAAGCCGCTCATCAGCAAACGTCTGAGAGATAATTACAGTCAGCAAAAGAAAAATTACAGAGGCAAAAAGGTTAGCATTGTATTAATCACTGTACTCCATCGGACTATGATTTCTGTTTAAATGACACAACAGCTGTCTTGATTAAAGTGACGGGCGACGACTTCACGTCAGCAAACACTTCAGTGCAAACTTAATCCCAAGACACATTTAACTCATGACCAAAAATCTGACCTTGAGAGCAATATTACGCTTTGTTGGGATGTTTTTTTTAGTTTTCAGTACAAACAGCTCTAATGGAGTTAACGAAAAGTGAAGTTCAAATATGGGCTGCCCTTGGGATCTAACATGTGCTGTTTCTCCACAGCTCTAAACTAAAATATTGTGAACCTTCAAAATTATTTCTCAAAATGTGACAAATCACGGATGCAACAACCACAATGCCATGTTTTATGAAGCTTTAATTATACGTGATTATCAAAATGTAATTTCAGGCTAACTTTGGCGTGATTTTGTGTCTTAGTGACTAATAGAAACAACAATTTTTGAAACTGCTATGGTATCGAGTGAGGTTGTTGCAAACGGCAGCAGCAAAACGGGCTGCAATGTAACCACTTCATTTGCATGTTGTTAATTTACATCCACCAAAAGTGTTTGTTTTTGCGACTGACAGGCGCCAATTTTCACTGTAAGTGTCTAACAACATTATGGAGAGGATCCCTACAAAAACAGAGCTTTTTGTCTACGAGTAAAATCCTTTGCAAACTGAATATGACGCTATAATTGTGTCTGGACTGAAGAGTTGCTAAATTATACAACAAATTTGATACAGTTTTAGTTTGTTTCTGTCGACTTTGAACAAAGTGTGGTTTAGGATGATAAAGTGGAGTCTGGTGGGTTTCGGCGATAGCGACTCTAGGGCTGTTTCCGGTTAAACAAAAAGGTCTAATTTTGTCAGACACTGAAAGTAATTATCTGAGCCCGTCAGTGGCAAAAACAAGCACTTTTAATGAACATTAATCAATGATGCATAAATGCCCCAAGTGGTTACATTACAGCCCTCTGGACCAATTCCAAAAAAATGTTGTTCCCATTATTCACTTACACCCAAAAACATGGAGAAAACAGGGTCAAGGTTGAAAAATACCAACATTACTCTTTAAGCAGCAGCGATATGGGTCCTGGAAAGTCTCCCAGGACGACCACCAGGCCAGACTGTGGCTACTGTTGCGTAACGTTTCTTTCATCTCAACCACCACAGTGTTGACAGTAATAGTAATGGGTGACGGGGGAGATTATTAGTGCTTGTCAGGGGCCTGCATTGGGAGTGTTTTCTTGTTTTAGATTTTTTTATTTGCATCACAGAAGCCCATTACAGCCCTGTAAAAATAACTCGGCCCCACAGCGAGCACAACGGCATTAAGAGTGAGAAATGACACCTGTTACAAGATAAGACAATCGGTAGTTATTTAACCCCGAAGGCAATAAACACATTTTTCTGCACTGCTTTTTCAACATATATTTATGATGCCATTATCTACATAAATGTTTTAAGAATGGTAGATTTTGAAAAGTGGATTTGAACTGCAACAGAAACTGTCTGCCAGTGCCTTGCTTATTGTGATGTAATTTTTTGGAGTATCTTCAAATGCTTCACATATTTAAAATCTGTACAATCAAACTAGAAGGTTATATTAGTCAATAAAATATAATAACTGATAAAAGTATTGAACTTGTATCATTAAAAAAATGATTTTTCAACAAATTTTACAAAGTAAAAAAATATTGATCCAAAAGATTTTTAAATGTAGAAACATAAACAAAACATTTCTGAACACTCAGTAAGTTATTTCAACCATATACATTATATAATTTTGAGATAAGCTCATGAGCATAGTGCAAAGGCATTGTGGTTCATCATTCATCGGCATCACTGTGTTTTATATATATATATATATATATATATGAGTATATATATATATATATATATATATATATATATATATATATATACACATAATCACACACACACCAGCTTGACTGAAAAAGTGCAATATTTCACAAGTGCAATTATCTCCATGTGCAATTGGTGTACATATTTTCTTTTTTTTTCTAGACCATTTTCTTTGGCACATTGTAATTTTATCTTATTTTATGTTACTGTTTTTGCACCTTGTTTTTTTAATCACACTTGGCACTTTGTTTTTATTATCTAACATTTCAATATTTGTAATTTTTTCTTTTTTATTATTGTATTGTTCTTTTGCTGGTTATACTTTACCTCATAGCTGCTGTAACACTAGAATTTCCCCACTGTGGGACTAATAAAGGATTATCTTATCTTATATATATATATATATACATAGTTGTTTTGTTTTGTTTTTTTTAGCAGTTATGCAATATGCAATACCAGAAGCTAAGCTTTAATGAAATATGCATTATGGATCTTTGTTCTCTTTCTTATAAAGGTGTCATATAATCTCTTTGGGGATGGGCCACAACGTGACATGACACTAAAATAAAAGACTTCATTCATTCATTCATACAGTGTAAGTTTGCACAGCACATCAGGTAAAGTGACCTAAGGTCATGACGTGTGATGTTTTAAAAGGGTTAACATAAGTTTAAAATGAGTGAATATGAAGAAAAGAGGAGAAAACTTTTCAAATCTCACTTGTATTCTGTCACTGAAAGCATTTCCCACACTTTGCTGCTTTGACTTCCACAGGGGTGCTTATCATACTGAACTCAATAGCCCGGAAACATGACTTGTAATTGAGTAGATAATACCTTTCAAATATTCACAGTCCCATAACTTAATCTGGCAGTGTAGGAGGATTCACCGGTAATGTGCCTTTGACATAAAAACCTCCACCTGGCCAATCTAATAACTGCAGCTCCCATGGCAAATAAAGTGTGCACACAGAAGTTAAGAACACTACCAATCTCTAAAATATTCACAATTCATGCAAAGTGATAACGATCATCCCTTCAAAAAGCGCTGTCTCCTTATTGGGTATATTTTATTGGATTCCTTTTTGTGCTTTTTTTTCATAATACAGGTCTAACACGAAGGGAGTTCTCAGGTTTCAACCAGCCACGAGGGCTCGTAAAAAGAGGACCAAATGGAGCACATCGCGGATAGATGCCTATTTTAACAACACATGCATAAAAGCTTTAATTAGCATCATTACAACCCATCTCACATATGCATAATAACAGGAAAATGTCTCTCTAAGACACATCTCCGACCTTCCTTTCATCCGCTGCAATTCTTTCCATTTTTCATGGACGCCGCTGATTGCGGCGTTGTACTTCCCCCCAGCCTCTGTCAGCCTGATCAGGACGCCTGTGACAGTGTGGGGTAAATGGCGAGAGTGTGTCTTACACGGGGGCTCGCTGATTGAGTGAGCTCACTGCACACAAAAGGGCAGTAATCCCATGCGTTAAAGACTGCCACTGACATGGACCATTTAACCTCACCCCCCTCTAAACTCCCTTCCATCTCCCCCTCCCCGTCTTCACTCACTTCCCTTTTCTTTACTCACATCTCTATCTTTCCCCGTGTTTCTCAGGACCACAGATGGAGCTAACGGGGCTTGCGATGACAGTGGCTTGGGGAAATGAAACAGAATAATGGCACATGGAGTTATTTTAGTAGCAAAATTTCTCTCCGGGAAAAGAGGATCCGATCATTTTCTGCAGGTGTTAACTTGCAGGATTTATTGCAGCGTAATGACTAATTAATACTGGGTTTATGCTCACGACTGATAATTTGTGCAGAATCCTAACCGGACAATTATACTGTTTAAATGGCATTTACCAAAATCTAATTGCTTTGCTAAAGCATAACAACACACACTAAATTCTCATAAATAGTGAGGAAAAATAAGCAGAACAAACCAGAGGGGATTCATGCAAAGTGGATTAAGGTCTGAAATCGCAGCTCTGGTATTCAACCTCTGACCTATGAACCATGTCAACTGACCTATCGCTAAGCCCCGCCCTCGAACACCATAAGCCAATCATATTTTGTGCAGCTACACAATACACTCAGACCGAGCCCCTCGTAAAATGCACCAGCCTCTGATGCAAATTTTACATATAGGGCAAAAGTGGAATTACACCGCCGGTCAGGTGATGCCCACTGGCTCAGAAAGACTTTTTCTCACAGAGTTACATCGAAAATTTACCACAATCATCTTTTATTAATGCAACAGTGATGACAAATGTAAGATGTGTCGACCAGAAGGTTATAATTTACAACACAATGCAATGACTCAGACTTTATGACTGATACTTCTTCCAAATATGTATTAATACACCGAACACTGACTAGGTTTTACTAGCTCATCATTGCCTTATTTTTATTTATAATGTCAGTGGGTTTTATTTTATTTACCTTATTTTCCATCTTATGTTATGCATTCTATTTTTATCCTTATTTTAACTTACTTACACTAGTATTATAAAGTGGGTTTCGTTCATGTGAAGATGCATTTTATTCTAATCTTATTTTATTTTTACATGCGGGTTTTATTAAGTCCTCTATGTCTTTTCATGTGAAGCACGTGGTGCACGTAATTTCTTTCTTGTGAAGTATGTTGGGTTGCATTTCTTGTACGAAAAGTGCTATATAAATAAAGTTTATGTAAGTGTGGGAAACTCAACCTCGAGCAGAAAACATGATTTCTAGTGGTGTTGAGTTGCTATTTAAACATAATTAGTAAAATGTCACTGTGAACTCATCCCACAGTCTCACATACTTCCCAAAAAACAAACAAACAAAAAACTCTAACGTAGCTGTTACGTAATGACAAAATGTTGATGCTAATATAATTAAGCGCGTTACGTTTTCAAACAGACGACCTGTAAACAGTCACAGGTGCAGACTGAAGGAGAAAGTGATGCAGTAAAGGGTCTTTTTTTGTGTGTGAGTGTTTATGAAGAGCCATCCTCAGCAGTGAGGGAGAGAAAAGAGTTTTCAGGCAGCGAGGGGAAAAGAACAATGATTTGAAGTCTAACAGTCACCGTCACCAGGGACACTATTAAGCCTTCAATATCTGCCTCCAAGAGAACAATCCGTCCCCTTCTTCCTGTTTTAACTTTTTCTTCTTGTAAAAGAATGAGTTATGAATTATTCTGGTTTGCTTGTTACCGTGAACACCATGAATGCCTTTAATCAGAGCAGAGAGTGGATGTGGCTCGAGCGGACGGTGATTTGTTCGTAGGGGAAAAAAAAAAAAAATCGGTTGCAGTTGCACATAATGTGGCTTACGGGGCACTCGGTCACACAGGTAATGCAATATAGATGGTGTTATAAGGGTCAGGGACGATCATGACAAATCGCATTACCATGGTCTCAGCACATTAAAATGAAATGGTCATTCCTTTTGGCTGGGCGTGTTAAAACCCTGCTGCGGTTGACAACTCTTCTTAAATGGTTGGCTTTACTTCCAACATCAAATCACTGGCAAATTCCCAGCCAGTTTATAGCTGTGCAGCCTCTTTTTTCAGTTTAGAGGAGGAGAAGGTTTATATTATCAAGCTGTGGGTCCTTAGTGCAGGATCTATTGTCAACTATACGGTTTATTATATCAATACACCTAATCCACTGGCATTGTTTAACCCTTAGGGAGTCATTTTATTTGATCATTTTGACTGTGCTCATGCATATGGCACAAAATTTGTCAAGATTTGTTTAATTAAGCTTCTACAGTAAGTCTAAAACACACTGTTGAAACAAAATTGTGACATTCATAATGTTAAGTGCAAAAAGTGCTCCATTGAAACCCATTCAAACTGACATTTTTGATCCCACAGCCATCAAAGCAGAAAACACGCACTGTATTATTTGTGGGTGTCAGTCTGGACTTTTATTATTTTATTATTTGGCATATGGAGAAAATACATGCTATTTCAACTAGGTGCACTGTCACAATCAATGCTGCTGCTAATCACTGACACACCCCAGGCTGTGAAAAAAAATCGATTTTGCATGTGGTGTATTGAAAATAATTCATCTTTTGTGTTGTTTTTTTTCCCCGTGAAAATTAATATTTGATATTTATGATAAGGACTGATCAAGGTTTAAACAATAAACTCAGTGAAAGCAGTAAATATACTACTGTTTGACATTTTTTAAAGCTTGATTTTGTGCACAGAGCAACAAAAGTGAAAAATAAAGCTGGCCCTAAGGGTTAAAGATGGTAATACTTGTTTACTCTTGATTTTTTTTTTTTACATGTAGCCTGATCATTTTTTCTGCTTTTTTAAGATCTGATGTAAGTTGAATTTCTGTGTATTTCAATATCTGTCAACTTCAGTCTAGATTTCACCACGTACAGGCCTTACATGTATAGACATGTTTTGGACAAATGAAAACAACTCCCAACTTTTTGGCCTGTTGTCCACACGCAAACTGAAGGAGCGTTTACACGGTTTACAACGGATCTTGGATGAAATGTTAAACTTTTAAAACTGAGTTCCAGAGTACAATTTTTTGAAAACGCAACCGCTTCTGTTGCCAAGTACACCGAGGATTATCGGTGTGTGAAAAGAGTCAGTTGTGTGTGTCTCATAGTCGATGAGAGAGCGGACAGCCTTGTCGAACTATATATTCAGAATTTTTGCGTATGTCACACAGCTGCAGCGTTTACATGCGCACGTAAACACCAGATCGTATTAGAGAACATCCTATGAAAACAGTTGACCTGAAATCATCAATCAGATTGAGAAAAAGTATGCGTGTAAACGTTTCTCAAACACTCCATCTGAAGACGGATCTACAGCAACTGGAGTTCAGAAAACTCTGAAACTGAGAAGGCATTTTCATAAATCAGCAAAAACTCAACTAGAGGCCAAAAAACGAGGAAAATGTCAGTTTTCATAAACATCTCTATATATGCAGAGACAGAGCCTTAATCGATGATGCCGTCACATCATGAAAACAGAGACCTTTTCAGACCACATGAAATAAAAGGAACATTATAAATAAACAAGCTGGAAATAAAACTGTTACCGTGTTCACTTCAGAGTGAGAATCAATAAAAGAACTGTCTTAAATCAATGTGGAGCTCAGAGATTCAGGGCTTGTTTCCTGACAGAGTAAAAACTAAACCTTGACCAGCTTTGGTCAGTAAACTCAAATATTTTGAGGGCTGATCTGGGTGGTTACTGGTTTCTGCAGGCTTTCCGTGTTACCATGTGCATAATATTTATATGTAATTTGAATATTTTCTCGTGTGTGCCTGGTGTATGCATATAGATGCATTTGTATCTGTTTAAACAGCTTGTTTTATCACTCTGTTTTATTATTACTAGCATTTTCTATAAAGTTTGATGTTAACATTTACATTTTTGTTATTACTTTGCCTCATTTATCTGCTGTTAGGTCTTGTTACGGTATTGTTGTGTTTTGAAAAGTGCTATTTAAATAAATGTATTATTATTATTATAAACTCCAAATATCAAAGAATGTAATGCATTACTGTCGGATTGAGCCACACCGTCCATTCAGAATGTAATTATTGTCACAAATCTCACTTTTTGATAGTCAAGGGCAGGACAAGAATCATGATAAATGTAAAAAATCATGAGGCAACCTTCACTCCTCCATTTTCAGTGACAAGGTTTGGGTCTGAAAAGTTTCATAGAATAAATGAATCTATTCAATAACAGCAATAAGTATGAGGAAAAAAATATGTTTGACTAGTAAGCTACAGGAAAGAATTTTAATATTTTCGAGATTCCAGACAGCAGAGATCCAATATAACCCGGTAATAAAGAAGGAGAAACTTGCAGCACTGAATTTACACAAATAACCCCAAACACACCTTGACATACCCCCGCCAAATTACCTGATGTTTTCAAAATAGATGCACGGAAACCAACGGCAAAAAAAGTTATAAATAGGTCAAGGTTATAGAAAGGACCAGCTATTGAACAGCTATTGTTAAACTTAAGGTAAACCTCGAGGGAAATAAAGGTTAATCGATGCAATGTCCTTTACATGTGTAGTGCAAATAATGTGTTTGTGAGTGTACTTTTGTGAGTGTACTTTTGTGTGTGTGTGTGTGTGTGTGTGTGTGTGTGTGTGTGTGTGTGTGTGTGTGTGTGTGTGTGTTGGGGTGGGAGGGGTGTTGAGCTGTGAAATAAATGTGCTGACCAAGCGCTAAGCATTTCAGACCGTCAGTTATGCATTATGAGAATATGTTTGCAGAATATACAAACACGTACAGCCCGGGAAAACTGGATACATCTAAATATTTACGGCTGCTTAAATCACTGCAGTACATTTTTGTCATCAAGGCTCTTTCAACTGACAGTTCAACCAAAAATCAAATATACATATTTTTCCTTTTAACTATAGGACACAGCCCGTGTTATATTTAAATCTGAGCTGAGAGAGAAAGGAAACATGCAGGAAGAGGGGTAAGAAAATCAGACAAAGCAAAAGGAAATTGAATTGATTTCTCATAAAAACAGGGGGAAAAAGGCAATGAATAACTGAACCAGAAATTATCCAAAAATTAGCAAAAAAATGACTAAATATCAATATCCTGAAATATGCACAAAAATGGGAAGAAAATTACAAGAAGAAAAACAGACAATGACATAAAAAATATATTATAATAATAGAATAAATAATAAATATACAATAATAATAAATCAGACAATGACATAAAAAATATATAATAAAAATAATAAAACAAAAAAAAAATAATAATCATATTTTTTCTGTAAGCTTACTTTTAATATGTAATTACACTAATTCTAAATATACATTTCTTTATTTCTTCCAAATTATGTGATAATTTTCATGTCAAGTTTCGGATCGCTTTTGTCCAATGTTTTTGACAGGAATCAAACCAATGTGCTCACATTTCAAAGGTTCAAATGCTTGTGAAAGCCATCTGACCGAGCACAAGAAAACTGATGTCAGTTGAGGTTTCAGAGGGTTAACACACACTAGCCATCGTTGTTGTGGTTGTCAAATGTGTTGTTTTGGCCCTTTGAGCACCAAGCTGAGTGCCATCTAGTTCTTTCACACTGAGGAGAAGGCAAACATCTCATTTTATATTCGCAATTTCAATTTGCGCAATTTGCACCTCCTAACTGGCCATAAAGTAATGCAGTTGGATAATTCATCATCATTTCCAATTCATCAACAGTTCTGTTGCACATCTTTTTTTTCCTTTGCCTCCAGTGGTAGACCAATAACTGCTGACTGCTATCATATCCACCAACATATGTACAATAAAAACATTTAAAAAACTCTTAATTTATTGTCTAACTAATCGTGAGTACAAAGTCCCACACAATGCAAACTTCAGATTACATAACTAAGAGTTGAGTGGGAAGCATGAGGCCACAGGGGCATAATCAATCACCCGAAACACTTGGCAAGAGGGCAAACTAAAGCAGACCACGAAGAAGACACAAGAGCCTGGTATGTTTATGTTGTGTGAGCTGTTGACACTGCCGGCCCTCACACACGCATGGCCAAGAGGCGCAGCTTTGGAAGCGCAATTACATGCAAATAGCCACATTGTCAAGACCATCAGTGGGAATGAATGAAAACAAAAGAACCACTTCAGACGCTATGTATTTTTATTGACAATCAAACGCTGGTCCAGCACTACGATTAAACTGTTCTCTTTTGAGCAGACATGTGGCACGGCTACTTCGCCAGAGGGTCCCCCCCCCTGCTGTTATTAGTGCTAAAAACGAAGGAAGATGACAAACTGAAATGGGGCCATTTCTGTTGACAGGCTTCTCTAAAACAGGAAATCCTGACATGCTGTAATAGCTACACATCAAGCCAAAAGACTCCATACTGTGCCAGCGACTAGAGACACTAGCTCTTTCTCGGCAGCTGCTGAAGAAAAACAGCAGAGCAGACGATAATCTGTGTGTTCTTGGTGAGATGGAGGAAAAATTGCCGGGCCAGATTGGATTCCTTGTTACTGAATTCTCATCTGCAATCATCAGCAGCACTTCTTCCAGTCCATCTGTGGACAAGTGTGTGATTATTGATGAAAGAAAACAGCTGACAATAAGAGACGTTTTGGAGTAGTTAGAGAAGCGAGCCTCAGGACCTATTTATTCATGCTGAGGAATTCATTTTGATCCAGACAGCATCAAGCAGCATTTCAGCCAAACTGGCAATAACAGAACTTGATTTTACTAAGTGAATCAGAGCAAAACTCTGAGCCACGACAGAGAAATAACACCACTAAAGGGTTCAAATATATTTTACTGATAAATCTCTGTGACTCTGGGGTCAGTTTTAAAGGCCGTACATCCTCTGAAATGATCATCGATACTTCTTATTGATTTGTTTTCATGAACAAATAATAGGTTTGTTAAATGTTTATTATTTAAAAAATGATAAATTAAGAACAGGATTAGAACTGAATATTTAAATCTAACTTAGAGACTGTGTTATTTATGAGAGGGGAAGGGGTGGTGCAAAAAGGAGAAGACATGTCACACCATTTTTTAAGCCCTTTGTTTTTTTATTTAGGCTTCGTGAGGGGCATTGAATTATTATTATTATTGAATTTGGGGTGAACTGTCCCTTTAAGCAGTCAGGTGATGGAAATGCAGCAAAACCTGATAACATGAGCCTCCTTCTAAATCCCTTAATTCATCAACTTGTGGAATAGAAAGCAAATGTAAGAAAAAGTTGGGTTTCCATTACAGATTTGAGCAAAACTTTAGCGATACTTTCAAAATGTTGATAAAACACAATTGTGAGATGACAGTGTTTCCACTGAGTGATGTTATGTTTAAACATTTGTAGCTTTATTTCTATTGCAGCCACCACACTAGCTGTTTTCCCAAACTTTTTCCAGGCTTGGGAAATGCCATTTACAAATTCCATGACTTTTGCAGATTTTTCATGACTGTGAAAATCATGCTACGACTACTAATAATAATCTCTGTCCTACAGGCTTTGAGTGCATGGTGCATTAACAAACTCGTAACACTCTTAAATTCCAGGGAGATTTCAGAGCCACTTCCATCAAGTTGAAAGTCAGAAATAATCAGCCCTCTGCAATCAATGGCTGAAGGAAGAGAAAAGGAACAGTGCGACACTCACTGCGGGCCCTAATACACATCAGGCAGCGTGCCAGTCCCCAACCCTGCCAGCAAATATCTGCTTAAATGGTGACTCTCATCCTGCGCACCGGATATTCAATTTGTTCCGTAAGCCGGGGATGAAAAAGCAATTATTCACAGTCCCCTCTTTTCACGATCTGTTTCTTTAAGATATCTCCTCTCCCCTCCCCTACCCCCCCACCCCGCCAACAAATAAACCTCCAGATTAGTGCTGCGTGTGGCTGTTCATGGGGGCAGCCAGTTGAGGCGCCGAGATCAGGCCGACTAAAAAGCCTGTCAATCAGTTTGAAAGATGGAGTCAGGTTCGGCAAGACAGAGTGTGCACCCCGCCATCCCCATCATCCCCATGGGACGCGGGTAAAAGCCACTAGATAATGGCTTGATAGCTGGATGTCACTTCGGCGCATGGAGGGAAAGAAGTAAGCACATGTCAGAAGGACACTTCTTTTACATCAATTACACTACACAGAGCACCCTAAAACCAAGCAACCCCCCCCCACACACACACACCCGATCAGTGAGAAGTGCTGTCAGGGGAGCCCACTGAGCCGAGGCTCCAATTTACACTTGGGGTATTAGGTGGGACCCTAGCGTGACTGTGCAACAAAAAAAAGCTGCTTCATATGCTTGCTGTTACTCAAACACATCCTGGAGCAAGTTGGCGGATGTAGTGAGGCATTGAGAAGCTCATGTTTGAGTCATAACCTTGTTTGCCTCAAAATGTCGCAGGAGCACCACCTGTTGATTGAGGGATGTGAAAATGGTCTGCCACTGTAATTGGCTCCCTCCCTTCTCAGAAAGCACGGATACAGAATTGATGGTTAAAGGGGGAGATGAAAAGGGAGGAAAAAGAGAGTGGCATGACCACAGGGTGAATGGAAAGGAGGGATAAGCCTCCGAATTTATCCATCTGAGAAGGGCAGTGTGACAGCATCGTCTCCAGAGCCGACCTATGGATCTGGAGGAAGCTTAAGGCTCGTCATCCATGATTGAGTTTCCACATCCTCCACACCTCGAGTCCCATTATACACACACACACACACACACACACACACACACACACACACAAAAGTCTAATGTATGTGCTGCCGTCTGTTCAAATAATGGCGGACTTCTAATTATCCGGACACCGGTCCGGTTTAACCTGCTCTATATTTGGAAGCTACAGAATAAAAGGAGGACAAAGGGGTGAATTAAAGCCAAATGCAGACGGTTTCTGAGACGAGCATGTGACAGGGTGGAGTTCCTCTGCTGGCTCACTACAGATAACATGAGCTGTTAGCCGTCAAAGCCACCAGCTGAGTGTGATCACTCAGGACACACACTGGCTTTTTAATTCTGCTGCTTTTGCATATTAAAACGATAGTATAGAGTACTTATCCAAAGTCAGTTTATTACTTACAGCAGAAGTTAGTCAGCACGCCCCTAATTTGGAGAAACAGCCTTGAGTATTGACACAGAAGCTAAGCAATGTACAGCTAAATTTGGGGAGCAATAAATCATATTCAAGAAAAAAAAAATCATTATCAGTTTTTCAGGGCTCCTACAGCTTAAGGAAAGTTAAAATTTCATTAAACATTTTTAATGCCACTTGGAAGAAAATTCATACTGTTAAGTGAAAAAAATGCTCCATTGAAACCCATTCAAACTGCAATTTTTGATCCTACAGCCATCAAAGCATAAAAATATGCGTTGTATTTTCTGCCATTATGGGCTTTTGCTGTTGAAATTTAATTTTTACAATTTTCCACCTAAAGACAACATTTTTACTATATTTATTATTGAAGAAAATCTAATGATTGACATATCCCAGGCTGTGATAATAAAATCAATAAATAAATAAAAATCTATTCTGCATGTAGTTTTATTGAAAATAATTCTTTTTTTTTTTTCATCTAACAACATAGTAGCATCATAAAACCTGGCATTAAAAGGATTAAAATTTGACATTTATGATTACGGCTGATGTTTGTTGAAAAATTAACTCAATGAAAGTTGAAAATAATTTTAATGTATAATATGTTTTAAACCTTGATTTTGAAAAGTGCATTTTGTGCGCAGAGCAATACGAATGTGTGTAATATTTAAATGGGCCCTAAGGGTTAATCATATTCTAAATATAGCGGACACTTACCCTGCATTCATGTGGTGTTGGAAAAATTGGAAAAATGAGTCTCTGACTAGGAAAATTATGTGAAATCCTCCTCAAGTCAAAACAACTCGGGAAGTTGGCTAAAAATGTTACTGGTTTTAGGGAGCAACAAGTCCTGGATAATCACTTTGTAATATAAAGCTTCATACTGTTATTAAGGTGCACTTTAAATGTTCTGAGCAGCAAATACAGCATTAACCATGTCGTTTCCACATTTCAACTTAAAGCTCACGAACACAACAAAGTCAGACAAGCAACTTCCCAACTCAGGAAATGGGACCATCCAAAGAGTAATTGAACGCAGCATGAAATTGATTTTGATATTTGTAGGTGGCTAAAATATGTTTTGTTGCAGCCCCCTCCACAGCTTCTGTGGTAATAACTCTGCCTGCTTCTCCAAACTGGGGCATGATGACCGACATCTACTGTGTGTAATACACTGACTATTGATGAGTATCGGGGTCCACAGATAATCAACCTGACTGATTATTGGGGCCGATATTTGGCGTTTTGCAGATTATCTGTATCTGCTTCTTATTTTAATGATCGCCGCTAACATTAATTAATTAAGAGAAAAAAGTGTCAGCATGGGAGAAACTTTTGCTTTGTAAAACCTCAGTGAGCTATTTTTATTTACTTATTTTTTGACTACATTTTCTAAACTTTCTGTTTTGATGCTGAAAGTCTCAGCTTTGATTAAATATCTGCTAAAAGCATTTAAACAGAGTTTTGTGTTGGTTATAATCCAAATTCTAAATGTCAATAGAAAGATTTTCATTTTTATTCTAAATGCAAAAATGTTCCAAATATGAGGTTATCCACCTCATTAACTACTAATAATCAGTATTGGCCCTGAAAAAAAAAAAACAATATCCGTCAACCCCTCATGAGTACCCCATACAACCCCACTGCAAAAAATCCAAACTATCCTTTTTATGTCTGTCAACAAAAAGTGATTCAGCAGTCCACAGGAAGCAATAAGTGACCGATCTAGAGTACAGAAATAAACAACATCTGTCTCTGTTACAGACGGGAGGAGAAAACATTAAAAATAAACACCGCCAGCATTTAAACAAGCACCCGCATGAACTCAGATACCACAAAAACAAAAACATATTGGTAACATTTTTTAGATTATAGCTCCTCTTTTCCATAATCACAGTCTAATTAGTCAGTTGCAAAATGTGACAGTTTGCCACAGCTGGCTCAACACTGCTTCTTATTTACTGATGGGATGTGGGGATGTTTATTTGTGCTGAAAAATATCGACCCTCTCTTTACCGCCTTTACATATAAGACATAAAAAAGGGTTTAATTTCCAGCTACACTGTAACTTTTGGGTTTTCCATCTCTAAGATCGTCCACAATACATTTTGCTTAATTACTGAATGTGTTTAATTATTTGTGGAACGTGCTACAAATGTTCTTCGAGTGCTGCAACACATCAACGCCGATTCCTAAAATAACTGAATACATAAAGTGATCACGATCATAACAAATGACCGTGGATATTCTGTGCGACTGCGTTTTCCCTTTAAGGATGTTCTCCCTCCTGTTAGCAGATCATTGCTTTGATACAGATCACAGTACCTGTTAAATCTCCAATCCACAGTCAGCACACAACACCCAAATCACCCCAGCTGTTACATCCTTCATGGTCTGAATTAGAATGATGAGCGTGGAAAATCAGGCAAGATGGTGACGGGGCACGCACCGGGGTTTTAAACAGCTCAAGTCTTGGAGGGGTTAGATAATGCTGTAGCACTAGAGCGGCAATGTGGGGGGGGTTTTCTAACAAACGCTTCTGTAACACGACAAAGGAAAAAAAAACCCAACAAGGCGCAGAGACGTGAACAACAACCAGGTTGAAAATCTTTAAAACAAATATCATCTGAAAGAGTCTGTAAATTGCCATCTATCACGCCGTGCACTCGAAAAAAAATAAGCCTTTCTTTCAAGATGTAAAGGATGCATTGTGAGAAACAAACTTCTATTTCACAGCGCTGCAGTCTTGCAAAAGGATAAAAGGATTTACATTGAATAAATAACCAATAACAGTTTCCTATTCAAATAAACTTGAAAAGATGCACCAATATAAACATAATCCACTAAATTGATGCTGTCTTGTGACAGACTCCAATCTGTGGGCACTTACGGCTTTTCTAGCGGTGCAAGAAATAAGATTTTTTTTTATAGGTGATGTTTTTATAACTTTGAAACCACACTGAACAATTCAGAGGATACATTCTTACAGTTAGTAGTTTGATTGGACAATAGGGATTCAATAAGTGCTGATATGGAGAATAACATCAGTGGGACTTTTTTAAAGATTTTTTTTGTATTTCCTATAAGCAGATGGGAGAGTATACTTGATGAAAGTGGTGGAAATATTTAACCTTTTTGGAGGAGGGCTCATTATAGAGATCTTTTATATTCTTTTTTTTCTTTGTTGTGCTGCTGCATGTATGGACAAAGACATACTGTATATTAGATTTGCACTTCATAGACTGACGTATTTTGTGAATGTTTATTATATCTCTTCCACGCTGACACACATATATATAATATATATATATATATATATATATATATTATATATATATATAAAAAATTAGTTTTCTATGTTAAAATAACTAAAATGATTGTGATTTTTTGATTTTTTTTGTCAGATCGCAGAGTCCTATCATACATTCACTTGTTCTGGTAGGAAAAGCACAGATGTTATGAATAATGATGCCTCCATTAAAATCAAGCGTCCCACTTAAGCCGTGACAGTGTGACCGTAACCCTGAAACTTAAGCAGCTAAATGAAATTCAGCCTTCGTTCATTTTATTCTTTTTCTTTCTTTAGTTGCCATAATGTGCAGAAAAAATGTTGAACAATGACCTCAAAACCGAAGCAGCCTTCAGACTGAGAATTTCATGTACCTATTGATACAGCATTTATGAGGAAAGTAACTGATTAGTAGGAATATTTACCGAAAGTCGTTGGTGGTCAACCACTAAGGGAGGATGGGGAGGGACTGGTTGTGGCTCTTCCTCCGTCCTCTCTGCAGATCCCTTCAGCTGCTCCGACGGGCTCGCCTCGCATGTCCTCTCTGTGGACCCCCCTGCCAAAAAGACAAACGGATTATTCAAACAAAACAAACAAAAACAACCTACAAAGAATGGGCGAGCTAAATTTGAAGACCTCTTTTGGTGTTTTTTTTTCCCGAACCCCTGAAAAGAAAAACACAAACTGGCTCTCAAAAGAAAATAAGACCCAACTGCCATGACTACAGGATTAAAAGCAACACTACAGCATGTGAGGACAATCTATTTTAAGCAGCGATCGAGGGCACAATGTTTCACATCTGGCCTCTTTCCTGTCCGTTTATAACAACCGCTCAAGAAACGCTTTGATGGAAACAAAAGGCCTGGCACAGCTCGTAATGAGAGTGGGGGCGGAGCAGCCGACTTGTCTGTTGTTTGAGGAGCCACAGTTTGTTTGTGCTCTGTTGGCTGATCCTGCCGTCCTCTGATGGCGTCTCCATATTCTACGAGCGCCATTACCTCCGCTTTCCAGCTGGCCTCGACTCGTCACGAGCCAAAACACAACCCTCTAATCAAACGCATAAATATCCTACTTTATCTGCGACTCAGATGCTACAAAATAATAGAAAGCCTGGATAAGGTAAACTTAATTTTTCTGTTGAAATACACTATTGGCAAAGTCAGGGGAGAGTTTTTTTTAATATTCTGTATGTTGCATTATTCATGTCCTCTGTTTTAAAAGCTAGTGTAAATCAAAGGAGCAGGATGGTAATCAAGAAAGTAATTTATCGTCATAATTAAGTGGTGGGCAAAGCACTGACTGGATGTGTAAAAATTAACAGATTTTGTTAACTTGCTTAATTGCATATCTACTGTGAAGATCAGCTGATTAGCAAGTAAAATGAGGAGACCAAAACAAGTAGCTGAGAACTTTCTTCACACTTTTTTCTCTCTTCTCAGATAAAAACTCCCCTCAGATCAAACTCAGAGCGTCAACTATTGACAAAAAAACATCTAGCTGATTAATATCTTTTCCAAATATTTGCAGAAGTGACAGATGGGCTCTGCAGGTTGAAATGTGACCCGAAACCCACAAACAGCAAATCATTACTTGAAATGCAAAATGTGTCCAGCACTGTGCAAATGAGGTTAAAATGATAATGTACTGAGAGTTTCAGCATTTTCAAGGAAGACATTAAAACAAACAAAAAAACTGTGTTCACACATTTTTTGACAAAATATATTTAAAGAAAAATGTGTCCGTGAAAGGCATCTATTTTAATTTGCCTGTTCTAATTAATCTGTTTTGGTTTGTCTTTTAATTTATCTTTTAATTTACTCTTTTATTCTGTCTCAATTGTGTATAATTCTATGATATGTAATATTATTTCTGTGTCTGCTGCTAATATTCTTAGAATTTTATTGACTCTTATTGGTATGGGTCGTTATCGTTATTTGTGTTGTAATTTGTTTCTCTCTTTAAATTTTGACTGGCCTCAGTTCGACATTATTGTTTGGTTCTCATAATTGTGTTGCCTCTGCAAGAAACAAACAAGAGAGTAAAACTGAGCAACTTATCTAGAAATTACCAAAAAATTAACAAGATAAAATTGTAAAAGGCTACCTGAAAATTAGCAAGAAAAGAAAGGTAAAAAACAACAATGAACAAGAAAATGACCTGAAAAATGGTGCTAAAAATACATAAAATTATAACTGTATATAATATACAAAATTTAAAATGTAGAATCACAAGGCCTCCAGGCCTAAAGGAAAAGTTTTTCTGCTTTCATAATTTTTCCAGGAAGTTCATGACTGTGGGAACCCAGAAAACACAAACTTTAGTTAAAGGCAGAAAACGCTTCATCTAATTGAGCTTTTAAAGCTGGATCATTGTATGAATTATGTAGAAAATTGATTCAAGGCGCAACAAGAGACTGTTCATCAGGTCAGGATGACTGGACTCATGCATCTAGTTAAATAACAGACTTTGTTAGTTATGTTCAGGACATGAAAGCAGAGGATTAACAGAAAATATACAAAAAGCTAAGAGGACAGGGATCTTAGAAGGAAATGTAATTTTAAACATCAGTATGCTCAAACTAAAGTAAATGTGTATTTCAGTGTGTGGTGTCAAACTGGAATTCTTTAGAGAACGATTCAAAGAGTAATATCAACATTTTTCAGTTAAAAAATATGTATAAGGAAGAAATAATTAGACAATATTAAGTTTCCAGGTAATTTTGTTTTGGGTTTTTTTGATTGATGGTGAGTTGCTGAGTGTAGCTTTTGATTCTTTATTTTTCTTTCTAATTAACTGACGGACAGAGCATCTATTTTCATTTCTTGATTTATTTTTGAGAAAGGGGCTGCCCCTTTTTGATTAAGGAATGTAATGTGGCAAAAACCTGCTGTCTGATTCTTAACCGTCTGTTTCCACGAGCAGAATAAAAGTGAAAGTGAACAGTAAACTCTCGATGTGGCTTCATACCTTCTGTGTCGTGATCTTCCTCTGCGTTTTCCGTTACTGCACTCCCATCCTGGGGAGGGTGCTCCTGAGTTGGATTGCTCTCATTTTTGTCTTTGTGCTCTTCCTGTTGGGGTTCATTCGAGCCCTCGGCCGCGCTCAGAGGAGTCCTTTTTTCCGCCTCACCGCTCCTCTTGAGGCTCTGCAAGTCGAGGCTGTCCATCGACTCGTTTCCATTCACACACTCCGCCTGTGATACGAGGAGACCCTCTGTGTGCGTCGGCTGGACCTCGGCGTCTGAAGACTCGGACATCTCAATCGAAGGCCGGAAGTCGTCAGCGTGCTTGGCCTGGACCTCCACGTCTGCCTGCGGCTGAGAGGAGCCGCCGGGGCAGAGCAGCGCAGTGTGTTTCTCCGTGTCCTCGGCCTCTTTGGCTGGGGGCTCCTCCTCCTTAGGTGCTGGCTCTTTTTGGGCTTCGCTGGCATCAGGAGGTTCGGCCAGAGCTGCGACGGGGGGCTCGTTGGAGCTCTCCTCCTCCGTGGAGGGGGCGTGGGGATGGTGGCCGTTGGGCTGCGGACCCATGGTGTCACAGGACGATTCCTCATCCTGCGTCAAACATGAGTCACTGGGCCCTGCAGCCTCCGCCTCTGCCTCCGCCTCGGGCTCCTCCTCCTCCTCTTCTGTTTCCTTCTTGTAGCTCTTCTTCTTTCGGATGATGCCCCGCCCCCAAGATGGCCGCCGGCGAATCTTCCGCTTTATGTGATCTATGATGGAGAGAGGAGAGAGAGAGAGAGAGAGAGAGAGAAAAGAAAGAGAAATGTTAATGAAAACATTCACCTGAGCAGTCAGTCATTTTTGTAGTTTCTCTTAGTTGTGTTGAAATGTGAATGTTGCATCCGAATCATTCTGGACACACTGGATCAGAGAAAGACTAAAATCATAAAAAAAATGTTTAAATCAAACAGCAGCACAGTCAGACTTTTAACCCTGCACAGGTGAAACAATAGGGAAGCAAATTAATTGGTCTTTAACCTCTTGCTGTTAGACGTTCTCTCCACCAGTGAAAAATTCAAAAGGAAATTTAACAAAATAAAAAATATTTCCACCTTAGTATAGAAAGTTTTACAGAGTACTGTTTGAGTACTGTTGTCTATACTAGGATTACATTAAAGTTTAAAATTCTTGTGACGACCTCACAAAAGGTTAGGAGATAAAATGAGTAATTGTATTTCTATGGGATAAGACACTGCAAAAAAAAAAAAAAAAAAAACAGTTTTAAAAACTGCAGAGTAGGAAAACATGTTTTTCCTCATGTAGTTTCATCGTGGGCGATGCAATTTGACTGGACTTAAATCTGGACATTTAGCCTTCTTCAAAGAGTAACAGGCAGCGGGTGACATATATTGCTAGAGAGAGGAAGGCAGAGACCGCAGCCCTGCTACATCATGGATGTTGGACACTAATGACAACAGATGGTGCTTGCGGGTTTAAGAGGAAGGGGGAAGCAGAAGCCTGCTCTCTGAGAGTGCAGTAAAAGTGTCACAGCAAGCGAGCAAGAATACTAAATGCAGCGAAACTTCAAGGCATTTGCCTTCATTTACTGCTTCTGCCGAGCAGAGACCGAGATAGAGACCAGAGCAACAAAGTCAGACAGAGGAGCAGACACAGAAAGACAGTGCGAGAGAGCAAACACACTGGGACCACCACGAGTCAGTTTCCCCGAGACACAAGCGTTTGAACCTGACAGTGAGTGGCATTACCGTGACCTGCCAGTGAACACACCCTAACCCCACAGAAACCCTTTGGGTTCTTGGCACCAAAAGGCCTTCACACTTTAAAATCATCTGTTGAGTCACATCTAAGCAGTAACCTCCAGGGCTGAAAGTGAAGTCAAAGTGAAAGTGTCAAAAACTGCAGTTCCTCTAATGCACTGATACTCAACTTACGGCACGTGAGCCAAATCTGGCCCCTGATAGGGTGCCTGGTGGCCCCCAAACCAGTTTTTAATTCATAATAAAAATAAAGTGAATCACACTGGGAATTAATTTGTACTTTTAGAACACATGACATGCCAAAGTGCATAAAAATTAATTAAATTATTAAATTATTTACCAAAAAGTGCCAGTGGAGGATCCCCTGCAGCTCCTGACAGAGGTCCTAGCGGAGCACCTATTGTTCTAAAATCCTAGAAACGACCTAAAATTCAAGAAATGTACAGAAATACTAGAAATGTCCTGAAATCCTAGAAACTTCCTAAAATCTGAAAAATGTACTAAAATCCTAGAAATAAGCAAAAATCCTGGAAATGCCCTAAAATGTGTCCTTAAACCCCAAAATGTCCTGAAATCCTACAAACGTCCTTAAATCTGAGAAATGTCCTAAAATCCTAAAAACATCCTAAAATCCTAGAAACATCATAAAATGGGGTTTTGGACAATTGACTGAACAGAACGCGCAACTTAAAGATGTCATTTTTCGATTTGTTGTAATTAAATGATTAATCTGTTAAAATAATTGGAAGATTAATTTATAATGAAAGTAACCTTTAGTTGCAGCCCTAGATGTAGGATATATGAACATGACTTGATAAGTTTATAATAAAATGACTGTGACAGGCTTAGCGATGGCCAAAATGCCAAACCAGAGGCTTCAAAACAGGAGTCCACAAACAAATGGACACATCCATTATTTTTACACTATCTTCTGGTCATATAAGACAGCTTTCTGAATAACTCAGAGCAGCGGCAGAGTAAAGCAAGTAATCCATTCATAAAACAACAGTTTCAGAAAAGAAAAAAGAGATAACTTAAAAAGCTCCCGTGTGTGTATCTATATGTGCAAATGAGCTCCGATGTGGATATGGACACATCACAACGGACACATTAAAATCCATAAAGGCCTTTTTCCATTTTAATTCTGTCAAGGGTCGCTGGAATGAGCCAAATCTGCCAAAGTGGAATCTTATGCAGAATCAATAATGTCAGCGCGGCTCTCGCAGGACCGAACGGACAGGACTGCATCACGTTATTCCGCAGAGATCACACTGTGCAGCACACACATCCTCCCTTTGTGCTTTGAGCAAAGCTTTTCCCTTAATACCTCCGAAGGTCTCCGTTGTATAATCTTGATCTGAAATACATTCCCCACAAAGATATGAATAGGCAATCTCTGACAAGAAATCATGATACGCGTGCTTGTTGTCTGTCAAATCTCCCTCAAACCCCCCCGATGCTTTTAACCAGGGCTCGTCTTTCCACTCCAAAGACGTGATTATGCACACTGTGCGTACTTCAGAGGAAGGTAGAAAATGAAACCTTATGTTAAGTGCTTCTTCACAATAGAACGGAGGGAAAACAATCACACTGACTCAGTCATATTTCATCTCGTACAGAAAACACCACAAAAATTGGGATAATTAGTCGGCGGGGGCTTGCTGATAGGCTCAGGACCTTAATCTTTTTGTTCTCCAGTGACCCTCTTAATGACCGGCCACGCATTTCCTGTCAGGCACCCCCCGAAACATCAGACAACCCTGAGGGGAACAGAGTACACTCGGTGCCAAATGATGTTGCAACAAACAGCAATTTGCATGTGTTTATGAAGTGGCTGTGTTTGGGTACTATTCATGCTCGCTTTCAAGGACATTTCAAAAGAGTACTTCAGAGTTCATACTCATCTTTACCAGTTAATTTCCCTGATTTTTCCATGACTTTTAAGGCAAATTTTAAGCATACATTCACTATACACCACACAATCAAGACCACCCATTCTCTTAAAGAACCATCAACACTCCTTATCGGCTCTTTTCATTACTATATAATAGCTTTTTAAAATATAAATCATTTAAAAAAGTAAAGAATTCAGAACGAGATTAGAACTGAATATTTCAAAATAAATTAGGGACTGTCTGTTATTCATGAGAAGTGAGGGGGTTGTGCAAAAAGGAGGAGGAGAGGGACTTTAAAGGCATGTTCTCTTCAAAAAGAAGAAGAGGAAACCATAAAATCAGAAATTATCACTGGATTTTTACATTTCTGACAGTCCTTGAACACATCATGTGTTATTATACAGGTTTGTGAAACTAAATTATCGTGACTTTTCCAACACATTAAGGGTATATTTAATTTTCCAAGATTTTTCCAGGCCTGGAAATTGCTATTTGCAAATTTCATGACTTTTCCAGGTTTTTCCATGAAAGTACTAACCCTGGAATTTACTGTATGTGTTTATGTGCTGTCTTAAATTTTTCTTACCATGTTTTTTTTTTGTAATACACAGAGTGTTCAAACATTGCTCTGTCTACAAACGTTATCACACTGGGGGACTGATGGAAACCTTTCAAAAACAGAGCTACGAGCGATCTACATGCACGAGACAACAACATAACATCCCCGAAAAGGACCAGTGTCACACAACTTCTGCAGACTGGTCTTATTCTCTGTAGGGGAGGCAATCAGAGCTGCAGCGGTCTGCAGCCTGTCCCCTGGACAACAAGCCCAGTTTGTCACAGAGCCTCTCTCAAGTGGGTACAGAGGCTGCTGGAGGAGTGAGCTTTAAGATGGGATGCAGCTTTGGTTTTTTGGTTCCTTCTGATCTGATTTGGAAGGAGGAGACAGCCGTAGGGTAAGCTATGAAGCACGCAGTGAGCGCCATTCTTCTTCAGGCGTGACTGGCACATGGGATAGTTACTCTGCTGAAACTGGGGGGGACCAGAGATGGAGAAACGAGTGCAAGAACAAAGACCAAGAAAACCTGCCAGGCGGCTTGGATATTTCTGAATGCTGGCATCCCATCAATAATGTTTCTCTTTTAGTGTGTGTGTGAACATGCCTTTTTCTCATCTAGTCAGAATGCTCCATTTTGACCACCTTTTTTTTGGTAGCTGGAGGAGGCCGAATTTGGAAAATGCAAAAAAAAATCAAACAGCAAAATTTGAAAGACACCCTCCTCCTGCATCTCCGTCCTTAGCTGCTCCCGCCAGAGGACCACGGGCATATGCACACACTTCATACTGTAACCCAGTTTTCCAGCACAGTCATTTATTAATCTTATTCCATCGTAGTTGAATGCAGCTCCTGTGCTCAGACCACAAATAATAATAATAATAATAACAACAATAAATAAATTCTTCTTATTATTACTTTTATATATAAAGCACTTTTTAAAACAAAGTTAGAAAGTGCTTTACATGGTTGGTCCCTGATTTAAAATTATGCAGCATTTAAGTAAATAAATCAGGTAATTTCAAGAAATACAAAGAAACCGCAACCCCAACAAAAAAAATAAATGCCATCAATGAAACAGATAAGCAAAATTAGAAACTAACTGCCTACAAATGAGACAAGAATTAGCTAGCCAGCAACCCCCGGGTCCCCTCAGCGTGCTCCCCACCACTGTGGACTGCTTCTCCCGGGAGCAGAGCAGCTCTGGAGACTGAGTGTCAGTCGGCGGTTTTAAACGCTCGAATTTGGCCAGCGCAAACCCCCCAGAGGCGGGTCTAATCTGTGTCACAGCAGCAACAGAAAGTTTGCTGATTCTGCAGGGAGTCGGGGTTGTGGGTTTGTGCTGGCTGGATTCTGGTTGCTGTCACTGCTAACTGGGGGCCCGTCTCTACAGGCCTCCTGGTGAGGTGGTGCGTAGCAGGAGCGAGGCGGAGGACATTCAAGGCTCTAGCTAACGTTAGCTACATAAACAGGAACTTGAAGATGCAGCTATGAGCCTTTAGCTTCAGGTAGCAAAAGCCCAAATTTATTAGCAACTAGGGCTGCAGCAGTTTTAATGTACATCTGTGGTATAAAAATTGGCAGTTATCATATTATCTACATTTGCTCATCTACAGTATTAAAAAATTAGGACTGTCGATTAATTATATATTATTGCTAATTAATCCTAGAGTTTCTGTAGGTAATCACCACTAATCACATTTTTTAATCACCTTTTCAATTCCATTATTTTGCACTGCAAAATGGTCCATAGTCCATATTGACAAGGTAAAGCAATTTTTACCAGATTATCTTGATTGGAATCAAATAGCACCAAATATATATATATATATATATATATATATATATATATATATATATATATATATATATATATATATAATGGGACTAACATAAAATGGGCGTGTCTGTAAAGTGGAGACTCATGGGTACCAATAGAGCCCATTTCCATCACCAAAATTAAGCCTAAATTTGGGAGCATTACATAGCCTCCTTCCTGAGGAGCTAGCGCGACAGGACACTGGATTCCCCAGGTCTTTGAGTTTCATATGATACCGTTATCATCGCTTCTGCTTAAAAACTCAGCCCGGTAGAGCCTCTTAAAAACAGGAATGTCAGTCAGCAATGGACATGATATTTAAAAAAATGAACATCCTAATTACGGACCTTAATAACATCCCGATTGACGTGTTAACGCTGATGGCCCCCGGCAGATAAAAAGTTTAATTTTTTTAACTAAAAAAAGTAATACTAATTGTAGCTGATGATAAGAGTTATTCTGTAATACCTTGCTCCTGTGACACCACTGCATTTTCTAAGATGGTTACAATACTGTTAAATTTCTCTCCATCTTGTAAACACTTCACCAATAACGAAAAATGTTTGACTGTATTTATTCTCAGGCTCTCTTTTAGACTCTTTTCAAAAGTATGTCTTCCTCTTTTGTGTTGTTTTGCAGTGTTTGCCAATGCTGGAATAAAAACTCTTTCTATAGGCTCTCACCATCTGAAGGGACACACATCCACATTTGAAGGACAGCCAATGGGAACACCATCTCTTTGAAAAGACCTGTGATTGGCCAAAGTCTCCTATAATTGCGTCGATTTTCTAAAGCCTGACAACATCCACAGAAATCTAGCTTTCTCGGAGACCACTTGAATTAAAATATGCTCAATGTTTATTATTGGATTTTTGCACAATAAAACTGCCAACCCCAAATGTAACCTTCAGAATTTAGATTTCATTTAGAGCCGTCTCTTTGCAATGTCCAACGATTAGTCATTGCTTGGCTCTTTTCAAATTAAGTACAGAAAATATTGCTTTTTTTGGCTCCTTACATCTATGTTTTTAAATATATTACATCTTCCATCAAACACAGCAAAGGCAAACTTCAGCATGGTTTCCTTGAAAAGAACGTAATAAAAAAGAAGCATAGTGGCTAATTTTCTGCTGACCCCTCATTTCCCTTTTAACCCTCTCTGGATACGTACTCTCCGCAGTCTTTTTTAACACACACAAACCAAAACAAACAATCCACAACCCAGTGAAAGAGGTCTAGATGAGGTCAGCTATCACCATCAGAGCTCTGAAGCATGCTCCTTAGGGAGGAAAAGGTGAGACAGAATGGCAGCAAATGACTCGTCATAGTCGCCTCTTAAATAATGCATGAAACAGCAACGAGGAGCCGACAACAGAGGAGAGAGATGCTGATGGGGGGAGAGAGGGAGGAAAGGAAAAGAGGACCGGAGCACTTTGTAATAATTAAAAGTGCCAAAGCCATACAAGATTCAGAAAGTGGTACAAATATTTATAAGCTGACATCACACGTACATTCAGAACAGTGTGTTTGTGCACGCACACGCTGACAAATGCAGCTTTTGAGTGGAAAAAAGCCCCGGGAGACAAGTTCCCCGAACTGCAGGACCAGCAAGTATTAAATAAATGAATCAGTCCATTGACGGTGACGGACAATTCAGCCGCAGACTCTGCCAATGCTTTTGGGTGGAATTGTGAATCAGTGATTCACAGATGTCTTTATTTAATAATTCCTAGTATTAAGTAATTGGATCAAAACTCGGCAACAAAAAGTCACATGTAGTTAGTGTTGGGCAGTATGACGTAATTCCATGCGACAGAGGATGTGTGTGAGCACCGTTTCTACCACAGGAGCTATTCGAGGCAGGCTGTGCCACAAATCCGGGCTGCATCCTCTCAAGAGATAATGAAATCCAGCTGCCTCGCGAGGTGACGTGATTTGTACGGACATGAAGGAGGCGAAGGAAGTTGTTTGTGTTGTTTGGCGTATATAGAAAAGAGTTTAATTGTATTTTCTACTGCCTTTTTTCATGTGGAACTACGCAATGTTTTGTTTGGTAATATAAAAATAGATATTGATTGAGTAAACATGGATGATGCACAAAGATTAAGATTTGTTATTCATGTTTAAAGCATCTACATAAGCTCGTTATCTGGAGAAAGCAAGGGAGATTAAAAATTTATTTATCAAGATAAACTGTAGATTTGTAAAATTTATACATTTTTTCCCCATTTTTTGACAAAAATATTGGTCATGTATTTTTTTGTAACTTAATTTATTTCATGTACATACTTTTTCTTTTTTGCTGTAAAACCGGAGGATGATACATGCTTTGAATTGTGATGGTGTGTTTAATCCCATGTGGAGTTCATAAAAAACAACTGGTAAATGGACCTGCAGGGTTCCCGCACATTTGCATGGACAAAATTTCATGACTTTTTCATGACTTTCCAAGAACCTATAATCATAATTTAAAATAAAAAAATAAAACAATCCTACCCTACTTGCCGCACAGTTTTCAAACATGCTGACGTTTTGATGATGGTTATGTGTGCAACCCACCACTGGGAGATTTAAAAATAGCTATTAGTTAGCAGTTAACTCAAAAATATCACCAAATTGGGAATACCATGAGATTTGGGAGCTCCTTACACTCGGAGCAGAGGACGAGATCAGCTGCCAAATAACAGGGACAGTAAAGGACTGTTTTGGCCACATTATGTCACTGTTGTTATTTAGATTTAGTTGTTATGTATCACACTAGAGACCAAAGCTGTTGTGTTCGACGCCACGCTTCTTTTACTTCTGTGATGCTGGCATGCTGTCTAAAAATCACACACTGGAGCAGCTTGATGACACCATTGTTTAGTTCTGTGTAAAAAAGAGAAAAGAGTCTAAATAAAGGGAATTTATAGCAGCTCAATCTCTGTATAAAAAGGACCACAGACTACTGCAGCAGGCCGAGCATGTATCCACATTTTTCAGAGGGACTGGTCTGAAGACTCAGCTCGTCTGCCCAAATCAGTCCAAATTCACACTGACACAGTCCTCTCCTAACCTGGACAGATGCTCTGTTGTTTACTAACCTACTTACTTCCTTATTGTCGAGTGTGTGTGTGTGTGTGTGTCTGTGTGTGTGTGGGGTCGGTGGAGTGTGTTTCCATGGCAATGCCTGCCTCCAGAAAATGCTTGCTCTCTAATTAGCCTCTATGAATTCACATTTAGGACACTGGGAAATGTATTACAACATTTTGGGACCAAAGGAAAACAAGTGCCAGTAAAAATATGTGAATGTACAAACGGGTAGCCTTTCTGTGAGCCGTGACCACATGGGGAGTTGTGTGCGTATTGGCAGCAGTAGAGTCCGACTGATTTAAGATTCACATCAGTCACAGTATGAGGAGCTATAGATCTCAGCGCAGACTTGAAGTGAAGGCAGAGTTAGAGCAAGAAATTGAAAAATATTACACTTTCAAATTTGAGTGAGAAAAAACAGGGGACAGCATGTGAGATATGAGTTACTCTGACAGAATATGAATGCAATATTAAACTCGTTTGGAGGTTATGGTGGATTAAAACTATTACTGACACTAATGGGAAATATATCCGATTACATCATTGCTGTTTAGTAGTTAACCCTTTGAAAAATGGGCCGACATTGACGTCTTTCACAAGCTATCTGATCCCTTGAAACCCAAGCAAAGTGGCCTGATTTCTTATTTAAACATGGAGGAAAAAGGCAATTACCAACTTGGCTAGAAATTGCAAGAAATTAGTAAAAGGTGACAAGAAAATTTACTAAAAAGTATTTTTAGAAGAAAAAAAATAATTATTTTAAAAATTATCAAAACAATTGAGTAACATGTCTACAAAACTGTATTTATAATTACGTTACAAAAAATATACATATATTATATATTTCTATTTAGGTATTGTCGGCACCTTAGATTATTAGAAAATTTATCAAAAATATTGCGAAAAATGTCCAGAAAACTATACTCATAATTATATATTTAAAATTATGTTACAAAAAATATCTAATTAAACATAAAAAATACAAATATATTTTGGTATTTTCAGCACTTTAGAAAATATATCAAAATGTAAATAAAAAAAATACACATGTACTTTTGTATTGTCAAGCACCTTTTTTCAGGTCATTTTCATTGTGTTTTTTTTTTTTTTTTGACAGTTTATGGGCCAAGTTGCTTGCTGCTTTCTCCCCATGTTTTTGAAAGAAATCAAATGAATTTGCTCAGGTTTCAAAGGGTTATTAATTACTTATAATTATGTAAAATAGTAACAAAAAAATGCAGTCGAGGAAAATTATTCTTAAACACAGTGCCTCCAACAATTAAGAAATCGCTCTGTAAAAAAAATCAAAGATTATTGTGGTGCAATTTAAAAATTAAAGGAAAATAAAACTAAATAAATGTCTGGAGAAACATAACATCCATACAGGTGCACTGCATGCAACAAAGAAGTAATTACCATCCTATCAATCTCTGTGATGTACAGTATATAAATTGCTGAGGAGGCCCTGGTCTCAAACTAATTAAACACTTATGGAAGAATTGCTGATCTGCTGCCCTCCCAAGTCACTGTAACTGATGGGCTCTGTGCGTGCTCCTGCACACATATAGCACATAAGAGAGCATGCACAGGCAGACTCTCGCATGCAGACCCAATGTGTGCATGGTCACAGGCAGCACACGGCCTCCAGCTCCGCCTGCACTCCTGGTTCATTGGAATTGACTGCAGTTGGGCCTCAATCTTGTAACATTAATGAAGTATTGATCCGCCCGCGCTCTCATCACCTGCGACTGACGGGGAGGAGCTTAGAGTTACGAGTCGAGTTACAATCTTAAAACAAACAAACTCACTCACTTTTTATGATTTTACACGGAGACTTGCTTTCTTAATGCTTGCAGCAGATTTTAAAGACTGATATTGTTTTCATTCTACAAGTCTGCAGATAATAAAAATGAGGTAAAACTTTGTTGGCAAACTTTCTGTTAAGTTATGCATAGGTGTGCTTCCAGACACTTTAATAGTTTTCTGTCAGCAACTCTTTTCGAACTCAAGTAAGTATATTACCAATATAAAAAATCCCCTTGCATAAACAACTCTGTCACAACTCTGTTGTAGAAAGACGCAAAATACTTTTGAAAGTGTTGATATATTACCAGAGAAAACAGAGAAAAGGGACATTTTTGCTCAAGAGGTAGAAAATGTACAACTACCAGAATGCTACGTGCCTGACAAAATGTGTAATGGTCCGTGTGAAACGATGGCGGCCAGCCAGATCTCGTAATTATTATAATTTGTAAATAAATTGTTACATTCATGCTGTTAAATGCAAAAAAACGCATGCACCATTAAAACCCATTCAAACTGTTATCTTTGATCTCACAGCCATCAAAGCATAAAAACATGAATTGTATTATTATTATTTCTGGGTGTCATTCTGGGCTTTTGCCTTGGAATTTGTTATTTTGACTATTTTCTACCTGATGACGTCATTTTTCCATATCTGGCATAACATGCTATTTCCACCAGGTGAACTGTCACAATCAATGTTGCTGCTAATTATCGACATATTCCAGGCTGTGATTAAAAAACAAAATATACTTTGCATGTAGTTTATTGTGTTTTCCCATCTAAAAACATAGTGGCATCATGACAAAAACCTGGCATTTGGAGGGTTACAATTCTGAATTAAATGAATATGTGATGTTCATGATTGGTTCTGATGTTGGTTAAAAAAAACAAACTTAATAAAGCTGGAAAATCATATTAATGTAGAATATTTTAATAGCCTGATTTTATAATGTGAGTATTTGACACTGCACAAAAAATAATAATGTATCAAAATCATTTACATATTCACACATTTACAATCCTTTTCACATATCCTAGGCTGTGATAATCGAAAAATTAGAATAATCTACTTAGCGTGTGGTATAATGAAAATAATTCCTTTTTTAGTTGAAAAATAACATTAATGTGTAATATTTTTTAAGTGATTTTAAATACTTTTGAAAAGCACGTATTGTGCGTAGAGTGATACAAGTGTGTGTAATATTAAGGGGGGCCCTAAGGGTTAAATCAAATCAAAACCAAAAACACGAGCTGGCATGTTTAACTAAATAAAAACAAAAAACAAAGGAAGAAATGAAGGCAGAAACAATCTAACTGTATTCATGGTGAATCTAAATTGTGACAGTGCTTTGGTTTTGCTGTTCTAAGCATAAGCAATAAAGGCTTATTCTTGAAAACTATATTTTTCTAACACTATCCCTCCGTGGGGATTTCAGCCATTTTTTCTTTCTATCTGAATCATTCCACTGAGCCGTAATTAACACAGCACAAAAGCTGTATATCCTCTGCCGCGACTGCTGAACAAATTCCAATTCAATGCTTCCTAATCACTTAAACTAAATGAATAATTTAAATTTTGTCTTTAGAAAAATGCACGTGGAAAAAAAATAAAAACACAATAACCACTCTGGGGTGTTTTAAACAGAAATACAGGTCAGGAGAAAACTCTCTATGAATGCTTATATAACGTAAATGATGAGCATGTATAAATAATGATGTTCTTTATCGCTCTGTTGAGGTGTCAGAGATATTCTACATATAAATTTGGAAGCATAGGTGGAGATAAAATGAAGACTATTTCTCAGTCCGGCATCAGCTGAATTTCAAATGACCTCTTTTCAACCGAGGTAGTAAAGTGAACTATTAACTTTAACCGCAATAGTTTTACGACTCCACATTAAAAAAAAAAAGCAACACATCACACATTTTAAAGCTGTAACTATGGAGGAAGAAAGCATGTAAAGGGATGAAAAGCAAACAGGAGACAACATAAGAGAGTTGGAGAGGCTGTCATGGTGACACAGGGCCTCTGGGTCTCCGGGTCACATCAGGAGGAAAGCCGTTTGTCACCTGATGTGACGCTTCGCACTGACACTTAATGAAATGTCCAGATCAATAAATGATCCCATCCTTGCTTCTAGAAATGAAAGAGATCAGTCACTTCCCTCAATTGCTGTTTTGCCCTCCTTTTCCTATTTCCCTCCTTCACACACTCCCTCTCTCACATAATAATCTCCATAAACAGAACAGAGTTTGGCATTTTGGCAGTCGACATTTTGGAGTTTTTGGACCCAGAAGTGACCATATTTGGACGAGATGCTGGAGGACAGCTTGTCATTCAAAGCAGCTACTCCCTAAATTATGCATAACTTCATGTAAAATAATAAAATTTAGTGGACGCATATAAAAATTCACCTCCGTACGGTTGTCATGAGTGGAAAAATTAGCTATAGAGACCTAAATTTGCTTTCTAACAGGCTGTAAACATGTTTATTTCAGCTGTGAAGTTGGGTATTTTCACATGAGGGTCTATGGGGGTTGACTCGTTTTGGGAGCCAGCCTTAAGTGGCAGTTTTTTGGCACTTTTGAGTTGGCTTCATTCAGGTTGCTGCTTGGCCACACATCCCTGCTGGTTTGAAGGGACAGTCTAACATTTTTCACACGTTTTCATGGACAAAATTTTCAAATTTTTCCATGAATTTTCAAGGAACAATAATAATCAAAGTTGGTTTTTTTCTTGCCCTACTTGCCTGACATTTTTCAAACATAGAAGATTCAAACTCAAGATTTAAACATAATTTCAGCTAGCTGAGCTACAGAGAAGGAGAGGGGAACTCAGGGGGGAAATAACGAAATGTGTGTGATGGTAAACAAAACACTGTCACACACCGACGCATATTACGCTACGTCATGTCGACAGCTACAGAAAATTAATTTGCCATTACATGGCAGGTTATCCACAGGGGGATATTGCAAAAATCATTATCCAAAGCAAAATTACATAACTTTTCCAAACTTTTCAATGATTTTGACAAACTCCATGACTTTTCAACATCATAAATATGTGACTGTAGAAATTCTGTGACTTTTCGATTGTGGAAACTGTGATTTTGTTGTGGGAAACCTAACAGAAATTAGCACCCAGCCAAAATGCTGAGTAAAATGCACATGTGGCTGCTAGATTTACTTCATCACCAGCCAAAAAATATAATCTTAATGTATTAAGTGACCTTGACTTCCATTGCCAGCAGCGGATGAGTATGTTTTTTGGGGTTTTTTTTCTGGTGTACCACGCTCAATGTCACCGACAGGCCAAAAAAAGTTTATCAGTTTAAAAAAATAAACAAAAAAACATATGAAGGCCAATGAAAATCTAATAGTAGTTTCTTCTTTTTTTTACATCTGTCACTTCTTCAGTCTAAAATAAATCTGAATGACGTTCTAGCGCTGCCTGAGTGGAGAAAGATGGAAGAAGAGGAGAAAAATATGTAGTTTGGATTTTGGGGTGAACTGTCCCTTTAAGCCACAAATCTAAAGTCTTTGTGCGTACACTTGCAATGCAACTCTATCTCCAAGTCTTGTCATGTCACGCCGGAGTCAGCATTGATGTTTCATAATGGGGAGCCAAGTTAAAAGCATAAACAAAAACCCATTAACTTTAATGGATAGATGAACCCAATAATTTGCACATTCCATATCTACCACCCAGCTTTAAAATATGCCAACAAGTCAGCTTACAACAAACAAGATAAGTCTTTCCATACAAAAAACAGGTACAAAAATCTTGTTTTTAACTCATAATAATACACATCCATTTTCAGAGAGCTCTTTAATATGTCAGGCTGCTATATCGCTGTTTTCACACCTTTAGTTCGGTTTATTTGTTTCAGACCAAGGAGGGGAAAAATGATTCACTGTTGCATGTTTCGGATCTGGTTCTGTTTGTGGTCATGCAGACTTTTTACAAATGAACCAGAGGAGGAAACATGAGGTAATACCGACTGACAGGTAACTCGCTGATTGGACAGTTTCGGCGTTTGTCATCCTGAATCATCAGAGTATCACGAGGACCCACGAGGAATCAAATTCAGCTGACTGACAGAAGTTTATGCAGCACTTTGATGCCCACAGAGTGTTTATATTTATATTCTGTGGTGTAGCAAAGAGCTGATAGAGAAAAGATTAAACCGATTTTAACCTCTATTAGGTGGCTATTATTAGACTGCAAATCGATCAAGTTATCAGGGCCGCCGTAATTGCTTCATTTTTCTGCTCAAAAATTACAGAAGCCAAATCACAAAATCTTGTGAACTCTGCATATATAAACTGCATATATGTTCCACTACAGAACAACTGTAAACAGGCATCTTTCAGCAGCTGCTGGAGACTCCACAGAGACACACGCCTGCATAACCTGCTGCCAGGCTGTTAATCAGGTCGTTTTATGATGGCGTCTGAGCGAGCTCTGCAGTGAAACTGATGACAGAGAGGCCCGTTAAACGCTCCTGTCTTTATGTGGAACACAGGTTTGTTTTAATAAGCTTACATTATTTTAAAAACTGCGCCCGTCTGTTGCAGTGGTACTGGTCTTTATCAGGATCAATCATGAGATCATGGAGAGATTTCACAATCAGCAGATGGATTTATTACTGATTCAGCTGGAGAAATCCTGCCTATCATAAAATCATGCTGTTGATTCGTTTTCATCCACACCACAAATGACCCGCTCCAGAGTTCACTTGGAAGTTAACCGAGACCTCCGTTTTCAAGCAGACCAGAGTTCACTTGTTTGGTTCACACCAGAGTTCAAAGGAGCTTTCACCCCCCCCAAAACATACTACACCATCCAAAGAAACAAACCAGGGTTTGTTTAAAGTGGACCGAACAGCTGTGGTGTCAAAGCACCCTAAGGTGACTATGGGCTGGCTACATATTTGCTGCATATCACTATTTTTACAAAAAAAAAGAAAAAAAAAAAAAGAGGAAAGTCACAAGGTGGAGGAATTGAGGACATAATTCAATGTGAGCATCTATCTTTTTCTGTCCTCTTCTCTGCTGCTCAGTAAATGGCCAGTGAGATGACGGAGCCTGTGGTGCCCTCTCCTCAGAAGACAGATATGCCCTAATGCACCAGCAGCTCCGAGCACTGTTGAAGATGTCAGCCTACGCACACACGTACATACAAAGCAGGCTTTGAAAGCCTTCTGGGGGAAAGGTCTGTCGCCCACAGCAAAAACATGCATACAGACAAGCTGTACGGCAGGAGTGATGAGGTAAAGAGATGTGCACTGGTTGGCTCATTTGACTGACGTCTGAGTCATCACACCTCTTGTGGAGGGGAGCGCACACCTGGAGAGCGCCCTCCGAGGAGAATAGCAATGTCTCACGGCGAGCCGATGGTACGGCGCAGTGAATGGCTCAGGTCCAACCTACATCCTGGAAATACATCCTGATTCATCTACTATGCTCTACTACTGTCAATGAGCTTCCTACTCCCTCACCGGGAAAGGAGTGTCCGCCAACTGCTCTAGAAGATCTTTAACGTATTGTTTACCTGGCTCGGTTATGGTGGAACAAGCTTCTCATACGCATCAGGACGCAAGAAACTCGACAAATCTGCTGCTGCAGACTGAACACCCATCTGTTCACAATGAGCCTTCGGCCATAAAGTAACATTTAAAGGAGCTCTATACGACACCCAGAAAATATCGATGATCCAGAGTCTGAGCAGAGGCTGTTTGCACGTCTCTGATCATGGAGGGGGCTACACCCACGGCCTAAAATTGTGCAAATTGAAATTGCAAATATACTATAACACGCCAAATGGAAAAACGTCAATTTCATATCGATTTTTCCGATTTTGCAATATCACAAAAAAGTTTTTATGCTCGCATGAGATGGTATTTCAGGTGATTCAGAAAAAAAGCTTTATTTTGCAAAACTGCAATGGAAACACTTTTTCACTTTTATAGGTCACATGATGTACAGCAAAGAGTCACAGCAAGAGGTGCTATTACATCATATAACTCTTCAAAAGTTGAGCGGATCATCTGGAAGTTTTGAATCCACAAGACTATCACTTCCCGGAAATCCCTCATACGTGATCACTTCCACCTGTAAGGAGCTCGCCTTTCCATTATCGTTCCCAAAACACACCTACGTTGGCTTGGATTGTAAATAATGACGGCTAGTGTGGTAACTGCAATAGAAATAAAGCTGCTAATGTTTTGAACAACCATCATGCTTCTTAAAATATTATCGCCGGAGGAGAAGTGGCATGACATCACTAAATGGAAACACAGTCTTCTCACAACTGTGTTTTATCGACATCTTGAAAACACTGCTTAATTTTTGTGCAAATCTGTAATAAAAACCTGCCTAGTGTGTACACAGTTGTGGCAATTGGCGAGCCAGTGGGATACACACACAGAGCCTCATGCTCGACCGTTTATCACAACAAAGAACAGAGAACGCCGGATTAAAGAAGACATCCTTTGCTCTTAAAGACCCATCTCACCCTGCCCATCACCTGCTTGACCCCCTCCCCTCAGGAATGCGTTACAGAGCTATCAAGGCAAACAGACTCAAGAACCGTTTTTACCCCGAAGCCACTGAACATTGCTCTAAAACACACAGTACTTCACTGAGAAGCACTTTAATTCCTGTGCAGTACTCTGTGCAATATAATGTATACGCAGAAACTGTGTATGTGTGTTTGAACTGCTGTGTGTGCATAGGTATGCATATATAACTCAACACTATTTATTTTTATTCATTTTATTATGCCCTTTTTATTCTATTTGCGCCTCATTCAGGCAGAATTTCGTTGAATTCATCTGTACAATAACAATAAAGATATTCTATTTTATTCTAAAACCCTCACAGAGGTCATGTGACTTTATTCTCTGCTAAGGACGCCATTATGCCTCGATGTCTTTACATAGCAAAAAGCTGTTTGCTGCTATATTAATGCTCTGAATGTCGTATACATCGGGAATGTCGAATCTATGCGAGTACAGATGCTCGGAGGTCCTAAATGGGATGGTATGAGTCAGATCGCTCCTGATGTAAAGTTACTGCTCTGTTCGCTCTCACTCGGCTGACCATCAGACAGCAGGCGTGCTCTGTGAAGGATAGCCGCTGTACTTTGTCAGAACACTTTCACTGGCTGGACTGATTAGATTAGATACCAATTAGATACCCTGCGAGTCTGTTAAGGGATTCCGGTCGTCACAGCTGTATAATAATAGGACTCGGCAGAAATGGGATATTAAATGAAACACTTTTTACGCAGGGATTCTTTGCTCTACACAGACAGCCAGCTGGATCAGTTTAAAGATTCACTGACTTACTATACAGTGGCAAATTGAATTAAATTTAGGTCTCTTTCAGTTACATGCATGAGGTCATGATGTCTTTACAATTTACCACTAAGGACAGGGAGTCATTATTTTCTCAAAATAACATTTTTGTTCCTTCATGTCCCAAATTTAAACACTCTGCCCTGATGTTCTCCAGTTATAACGCTAAAATAAACGTCCGCTGTCTTACAAACTGCGCTCCGTCCACTGGAAAGTCCTCTAATCGTTTATCTTTCTTTTTCAGGATCTTCGCTGCATCTTCAGAAGTTATATCGAGACAATGGGCTCCTGCTGTTATGAAAAGCATTAAGGAATAATGCCGTGTTGTGATTGCAGATCACTGCTGCATACGAGATAGACCGCCGCACTCAGAATAATGAGTTTCTGAACAGAAGTAAAGTTTGCTCTCTGCAGTGATTTTCTTCAATACATCATACGTCATTATCTAACAAAAACTGAAAACATGAAAATGTAACAGCTTGTTTTCTTCTCCTTGAAAGAAAAATTGCACAGGGTTTGGTTGCATGATGGGCTAATGGCAGTTTTCTCAGACAGTGTCTAGACTCAGGCTAATCCAGGCTCAAACCGCCCTGTGGTGAAGTTGGTGTCGGACTTTGAGATGTCGGGAGGTTACTATTGATTGCTCTCAACTCTTGCTTTGGCTGATTCAACAATTTTGCCTGCAGGCAGTAAACAAAACAGAGCCAGACGCCAAAATAAAACCCCGTATTAACATTTATGCTCAATAAAAATGATCTTATGGAGTATGTGAGTTGTCTGGGCGAAAATGAAGTGAGTCTGCTAGTTCAGGCAGGCAATTCAAACGGTGCCGTGCACTTGATCTGCTAATCTGTCAGCTGAGTTCTTGCATTGTCATTACCGAGTGAATGGTCTTTTAAGGTGTCAAACCGAGTTGCTGATTCTGAACTGCAATTTGCGCTGCTGGAGCTTCCTATGTATTCACACCCCACCGGCAGCTGTTACCATTTTCTCTCTTGCTCCTGTTTTGACTTTGTTCTGCAGCAAAAACTACCTGCTGAAGCAGATTAAATTTGGCTGCAGCTGAATTTCATCTTTAGATCTATAATTCATATTTCTTGTCAACTATGAACTTTTTTCTTTAAGTGGTCAGACAGGTTGGACAATTGTATCACGCTGTTAAATAGCTTTCTGCATTATTAATGATACAGTTTATACAAAGGATACATAGCATATATAGAGGTGATTCTGAATAAGTATTGATAACTATTAAAAGGAATATTAGAGCAAAGTAACCAAAAGAAAATGTTTGCATTGTACATTGCAGCAAACCATTGATATGTTACATTTGTACATTTCATACGCTTCAAATCATGTTTTTAAAGTGACGTAGCTCTGATTTCGTGTATGATATGACTTGTCATCCTGAAGTGGAGTTGAGCTGCAGACCAACAAACAACCAAACTGGTTGATTTTAAGGGATTGGTGGCATTTTCCAGCCCTGATTGTGCCACCCAAACTGGTGTTTTTTAGTGAGACACTGGTAGCATTAATAGCTGCGACTGTGCTAAAAACTTTGCTTTTTAACGAGACATTGCAGCATTTCCAGCTAAAATTGCACCACCAAAATCAGTTGTTCAGCAATACATCAGCAGCATTGCCACAAAAAGGGCTTGATATGTTGCAAATGTCCCTCTAAAAAACAACAACTATAGTGACACAAAACCCAGGTGTTTTTTCTGAGACACTGGCTCTTTTTCCAGCCGTGACTGTGACACCAAAAGATCCTGCCTTTGAAAAATGATCAAGTAAGAAATCATGTGAATGCCATCATGAATAATAATAATAATAATAACAAAAACAACATATAGTTGTCATTAAAGAATACTTCTATTAAATAATAATAATGGTTATTATTATTATTATTATCTTCCACTGTCTGCATGCCGGAATGTGATGAGGCTCCAGATGTGTGTTATATTAGAAATATATTCAAGTTAAATCAAGTTTTTCTATCATACATCAAAATGGCGATTAACCAAAAGTTTTTTCACACCAGCGGGTGATTTTTAGCAAGACATCTGCAGCATTCCCTGGTCTGATTGTGCCACCAAATCCGGATATTTTAAGCTAAAATGTGATCTTTTCCTAACCACAACCAAGTGTTTTTTGTGCCTTATGACCAAATGTTAACCGCAGCTCTGCTGAGAAGTCCAAAGAAGCTTTAACATCGCCTACATAACAATGTGCAAATGTTACATATCTGTGGTTTGAAGAAACATACAATAACAACATTTATTGTGGCGATTTAGTTCAATATTAAGATGAACAATTATGTGATTATCTGAGCTCACATTCCTGTGTGTGAACACTCTTTCCTTTCAAGTTGTGGTTGTACTTTTGAGAGGTTTTCTGAGGCAAGGAAGGGACATTTATATATCCAGCCTTCCCACGCTTATCTTACAATCACATTTCAAAACTTTTTCATAACTTTAAACCAATTTTCTATGACTATAATAGTCTAGTGTAATAAAGATAAGAGATTTGGGAATAAAATCTTTCCGATCATGCAAAGCCTGAATGTAATTAGGATCTCCAAAGTGCATTAACTAAAAGCAAAATGTTAACAATAGCCTTCAGTAATTTGGACCATACATAATATGCTACATTTGCAAAGCAACAGTGAATACCGCCTGGAAGGTTTAAGATGTGATACAATAGCTCTGCAATAAATCTTAGGTGTAAATGTTGGATTTTTTTTCAAAACCAACAAAATTACAGGAATCAATAATTTGTGATTCTGTACTTTGTGGTGGGACTGGATTCGGTGGATTTCCCTAAATGGTGAGATGCTTAACAATGCTTTGATTTGAGAGTGAAGCTTTTTTCTGAAAAGTCATTGAAAAGGTCTGTGACAGAAAAAGAGAGCAATTCACAGCCACTTATCCCTGACACGAACCCCAAAATGGCACGACGGTGCCGCACCAACAAAAGAGCCCAAATGGCTCACAAAACAGTTAAAAGCTCTTACTGAAATGTGTCATGCTAACGCTGCATGAAATGACGAGCCGCGGATAAGATGGTTTGATATTTAACAAAGAACCCATCGCAGGTCGGACTTCACACCGGAGAGCTGATGAGTTACATAACTGCCCTCGACCTTTCCTGACATGTCATAATGAGCAGTTAGCAGGGAAAGAGCAGTTTCACTGAGAGAACATGCATCTCATCTCTCCGGGTTTTAATGGAGACGTAGTGATTAGCCTGGATAAGTGCAATTCTAAGAGTAATTTGATGTAATTAAAAAGCCAGTCGATGCACACTCCTATTCTTATGGTGGTCTAATGTGACTCATGTCGCTTAATGTGGCCATCTATTCTCCAGAGTCCCCGGAGATGCGAGCATGGATGGTTGAGTTTGTGTTTAGGCGAGTTAATCTCCAACACAGAACACGCAGACATTAGCGTATCTATTATTCTGGGAAATGCAGCAGTAGCAATAATAACCAACAAAAACAAAGGACCAAAACTACTCAAATGTAGATTTCCACCAAATACGTACAAAGGGGAAAAAACAAAGAAAACATCAAGAATTAGTGTGATAGGGGATCTCATATCCCCTTTAGTTGCAGAACTTGCGGGGAAGGTCATCAACACACATTTATACCAATGAATTTTCAGAACTTTTCAACAACTTTTCCTTAATATTTTACCATCTTACAAATTGCATTATATAATTTTACATTTAAAATTATGTTACAGGTTAACAAATGTTATCAAATGAATGCATCCATTTTTTCAGCACTTTTTCTAGGCCATTTACTTTTTTAAATTTAATTTTTTTGCTTATTTTCAGGTCATTTTCTTTTAATTTTTGTTTTTTTCTCTTCTTTTTTTAAAAACTATTTTTGCTCATCTTTGGGCCATGTCTTGTCATGTTGCTTGTTGCCTTCACCCCATGATTCTGAAGGAAATCAAACCAATTCGCTCAGGTTTCAAAGGGTTAAACATGCACCTTCCCGACATGCATATGCATTCCCACCACCAACTAACTGCATATGCCAGATTCATTTCTTGATTAACAAACGTTTGTTTCCCACACAAGCTAACATTAACCATCGGTCAGCAGTAACGGATACTTGTGACATTTTAAAGCCAAATACAAATAATTTGGGATTTTGATGAATAAAACAGGGTATATTCAAAACTTTTCCAAAACATTCTGTTAATTCCAAACAATTTTCAGGCCCAGAAAGAGTTTTTCCATCCTTTTTTTTCTCCACTGGCCAAAAAAAAAAAATCCACTGTCTACCTAAAACTACGAACATCAACGTCAATTAGAAATCTTTTATTGTGAAAATTTGATTCATGGACATTTTATTTTTGTTAAGCTTCACTCGGTGCAAGAAAAGCAATGTAAAATCTGTGAAATCATCACAATGTAAAGTCTATGAGCCAAGTGGGAATCTGCAAGTAAACACAGAGGCTTGAAGCTTTTTTTTGGCGTAATTCACCGGGCGAGCAATTCCACTAGACTGAACAGGCGCCAAATTGGAGACCACCATCAGTAATTGAAACTTCAGAGCATCACTGCATTCAAATGCAGACAAAATATCCAAAGTGGCCCGTTAGAAAAAGGTGGATCCTAATGAGAAACAGATACCAGCTCACTTTACATCAAGCTGAGTTTGAGTAGCGCATAAAGTCCAAAAGATAATTTGCATCTCAAAAACAGATCTATAAGTCATTCCGACTAATCAAGCTCTAACGCATCATGTTTGTGCAATTGTTCCAGTCAATTACAATTTACCAGAACCAAGCAGAGTAAGGGAATACACCCCATTAAGCAGCTTGGCGTTGACTAGCTTCTGATGTTTACTGAAATTGACTAATCGACTGCACTGTGGTAAAAACAATGAGAGTAAAAAGCCCAGGAGGCCTCGTATAATTTTCTTTCTGTAGTACAACCTAAATGCTGAGATGTTGGGCTGCTCTTTAATGTCGGAGAGAAACAGAGAGGCCCTTTATCATACAAAAGCACAGCCCTAGATCCACTTAATTGGAATGACGGGCCGGCCGATCCTTGGTGAAAATCTGAACCTGTCTACCACCCGTGGAATGTAATTTGTGATGGACAGATATTCCTAGAAACAAAACACAATCTCAAAACAATTAATGTGTCATTTGAGGCCCAGCCATCTGATTTAGTGGTCAATCAGAAGAAGTTTTGGCTTTTCGACACTGTCGAAGCCGCTCGTTCGCTCGCTCTCCGCTCCCCTCCCATCACCTCTCTAACATCCTCAGGCAGCACAGCTTGCAGTTACTGGGCGTGCACGGAGGCAATGAGCAGCAACGCTCAATCATCCCAGTGCAACTCTCCGGGCTCATTCCTTTCAGGCAGAGTGTGAGCTGTTTACCATAATATATATATGGTTATCTTCATCGCACAGTCATAAAAAACAGGCATTAAAATCCTGTGAAGAGGATCACAACCCGACCTCGTCGATTGTGTGCACTTATTAAGCGGCGACAACTACACACGGGGACACGCCGGGAGTGGCACAGACACAGAGTGAATCTTCAGAGACACTAACACTGATGTCAGCTCATCTGCACCCCAAAACAATAAATGGAAGCACGAGGCATCATGGATGATTTTACATTCATTTCACGCTTGGTGCCACAATGATCCAAGAGGCATCTGTGCCCACAAAATGGCAGCTTAAGCTCGGCGCTTATTCGCTCTGGGCTTTTGCACGCTTTGCATGGATTTTTATCAGTGAGCACCACTGGGTGTCGGAGTGTACAACTCAAGATTGTTTCCGCCTGGTCGCCGAGAGGTAGCTCAGGGAGACTCAGTGTCCACTTCCAACAACTACTAATAACACAGTTTCAGGCAAGACACTTTGTTTTCTGCTGCTGACCACGAGGACACTCTAATTTGATCCCTTAGGAAGCGGAGGAAATATTACAGAACAAGATGCCATTTATCACCTGTGGTCTGTGCGAGGGTGCAACATGTGAGTGCGTTTACATGGATATGAATAACCTGTTTATGAGGCTTATCCCATTTATGATCATCTTTGGGATACAAGAGCACTGAGAAATTGGGTTATACGCATTCTCTGTAAACATGATAAATACTAGTAACCCACTTACAGATTACTGCAGTCTATCTGTGCAGACGCCGGAGATGTTTACAAAAACAAACCGACAATGGGAGATCAAAGCGACAGGAAATATTAAACACTACACTCTTCATTTACTGATAATTTACAACTCATCTGCGATCGCCAACAGCTGTCTGCTCTGAAGGCGTCCACCGCCACTCTCTCCACCACACACGATGTCAGCTATGATGTAAACGTTACTCCTGAGAGAACTTTTACAGCACTGTTTTTCACACAGGTGCCAGTCTGACAATAGGCGAGTTTCCATTACAGATTTGGAAAAAAATTAAACAATATTTTCAAAAACACAGTTGTGAGATGACTGCGTTTCCATTGAGTGACGTTGTGCGACTTCTTCTCTGGAAATAACACTCCAGTAACCATGGCGATGGATGTCCAAAACATCAGCAGCTTTATTTCTATTGCAGCCGCCACACTAGACGTCATTATTTCAAATCAAAGGCGACGCAGGCGTGTTATGGAGCGATAATGGAAAGGCGAGCCCATTATAAGTGGGAGCGGCCACCTATGAGGGATTTCTGGAAATGATAGTCCACGATTTCACAGAGGAATTGTGGATCGAAAACTTGCGGATGATCTGCTCAACTTTCTCAGAGTTATGTGATGCAGTAACAGCTCTTGTAGCTCCTGCTGCATCATGAGGGAGCCAGTTCCTACTGACAAGCCCACAGCCATAGCATCACGTGCCATTTGTCTTCACACATTTATTGCATTACTGTTATTGTATTTTTAGGATATCAGAGTAAATGTGAATGCTTTTGAAGTTTTAGATTAGAGTTAAGTTGCAGGATGAGATTTATATTTGTAAACTTGTATGTCTTTTAATGTCTGGGCCCCTGTTTACAAGCTTTGAAAAGCTTATCAGGGTGTCCCATTTCACACTGCTAATTTCACTTAAATACTGTTCCGTATACACGGAACAGTATTTAAGAGTACTCCACATATTCAAGACGCTCATATACATGGTGTTCACATGCTCATGAACATAAACAAAATACTGAAAAAACCTGATCATAAACGAGTCATTCGTGTCCATGTAAACCCATTCTATGGTAACTGATACAATTACGTCTCTAATTTTAATACGAGCCTCTTTGAGTGCAAAGTCATACATACACCAACTTTCAAGTGTTTTGATGAAAATCCTGTTTTGCATTCTCTAAATCAATTTGCCAAACATGAAAAGGATCAACTGCAGGACAGAATTTCATTATCACATTTTCTTTTCCAATTTTCGGCTTTGGAACAAAAATGTGAGATGAAGGAGTAAAACAAGTGGAGAAATCTTCACAGGGGGATTTGGTGACACGAGGGTGTTTATAGATCACTTGGACTGAAAGAGTAGCTTGTACAGTCACCACGTACCGGCCAACTGTGTGCCCACATTTCACTTAACTCTCAATCGACTGAAATGAGTCAAATGCAACACTCGTATTGAAGAGCTTTAGAGAAGTGAGAGTGACAACAACTGGTTTGTTTACTCAGCAGCAGCAGCAGCAGCAGCAGCAGCAGCAGCAGCTGAAACCCATCATTTATTTCTTTTTTAGATTTTCAACGTTGTAAAACGTTGCCGTTTCATCTTCAAAACTGTATAATATGTAAGACCGACTTGTAATGTACATAATATGTGCAGTAATAATTCAGCTGAGCATTACTCTTCTTACTTAATTCCTACTTATCCTTATCTGGAACACATTTACCACACTTGCACGATGCACATATTTGTACATCTTTCTTACACAACATATTTATTATTTTTATATCCATATATATTTTGTTATGTATCATAGCATAATGCAAATTTTTCTTGCAAACTTCTTATTGCATTTCTCTATGCTTAGGTTCTTGAGGTTGAGTGATAGTGGAATTTTTAAGGCCAATTCAAAAACAATAGTTTGAAACAGGAAAAAGCGGATAACTCACACACGAGCACTGACAGCTGATCACAGTAGCTCAGCAACAAATCTTCACTTTGCTGAAGGAGTGTTAATAAACTCAGTAGAGTCAACAGCACAAACACGGCTCGGTAGTCTACGATTTTTGTTGTTGTTGTCCTCCTACTCCCACATAACTATGTCTGTAACATAACGTGCATGTCTCAGGTACGGCCGGCACTGCCAGTTTGCACGGCGACAGAAGGGGTGGCGTTTTCAATAACTACACTCTGGAACCTGGATTTAAAATTTTGCCGAAACACTTTTGTCGAGAGAACAAAAGGCCAAACTGCAACAAAAGTTAAGCGTTGCATCTGAACAGCATAAATGTCACAAATAGACACAAAGTCGAGTGACGTTATGTCTATATTTAGAGAAAATATATTTATGTCACATGGAAGTTTATCCATGGAAGATTACCATCACAATTTCGATAAACAACAAAATTTCCATAACTTTTCCAAAACTTTCAATGATTTTCACTAATTCCATGACTTTTTAAATTTAACTTAGTTAATTTAACAGTAACTGAAATGTTACTGTTAAATTTCATGACTTTTCCAGGTCTTCCATGACTGCTGGAACCTTGAATAAAGTATTTCTGATTCTGTAGCTGCTGCATGTAAAACAAGTACTTCAGATATATAATGGACATCAGTTGCATGCAAAACACACTGGCTTCAAGGTTAAACTTCCCCCTTCAGTCAGCGAAGTGGACGCTTGTAAACAGAAGAGGCAAAGATGAGAAAATCGAGTTAATAGAATTGTCTTCGACGGCGCTTTGTGTTCCCTAAACGGACAAAGCGTCCTCCTATTAACCTATTTCCCCGCGTACGTCACAGGCTGCGTGCCCGCTGTCCTTTTGTCCTGAGCACAAAAAAAAAAAAAAAATCCAGGCCATCCTTTCATGCAGTAACTACTTCAGCCCGAGGTGAAAGGAAGCGCCAGTGTTTATTATGACTTTAAATATCCCATCAAGGTCTTGTGATGGATCGACTGGCGACGGGGAGAGGAGCTGTCTGTTTACCGTGATGCGAGATGCGAGGCGGGGGACAGGCGAGACACAGCGGCGTTCCATCTACATGAATACAGCCTGGTGCCTGTTGCCTTGGGCGTGCTATTGAGTGACGCCGAGGACACATTATGCAGCGCATGCATCGTTTTTCTTTTCTCCCGCAAACAGTTCAACACTTGAATGAGGACGATCTTGTCAACCCGGCAGTGGAAAAACACTGGTGAACCATGCCAGAAGAAACAGAAAGGTTTTTTTAACCAAACTGGAAAAGCAGCGCAGCACACCACTTAAGACGTTTGAGAAAAGCAGGAGAATAATCTGACATTGATATTTGGCGGAGCAATCAATAGCACATGTTTGCTGCTTGGGAAAAAAACAGAGTGAAGAAGAAAAACGGAGGACTTAATTATGAATGAAAGGAAGGCACTCCATATGAACCAGATCCTTGTGGTGATGCACTACGAATGAACCCAGGGCTGTGGCCCAGGTAATGGGCCTTGGGTTTCCTGCTCCTCCTGGGAGGGAGTGACAGGCGAGAGGGGGAGGGGGGGGCAGCAAGGAAGGCTGCAAGAGAGAGAGAGAGAGAGAGATGGGGGAGGGGGGGCCAAGAAACCATGACAGAGCTATCCATGTTGGCTAATGGAAACCGCATCCTTCCTCCAGTTTCCTTGTGCATTAACAGCAGCGAGGTCTCCGCTCTTCCTCCCCCTGATTGACCCCGGCAGCTGCCCCGGCTATCTCGAGTCTCAACAAGCGGAGTTATCCACGGCTGCTGCTTTTAACACCTGATTCAGAAATATCCTTCAAAAAGCTTTTCTCCACGCTTCCAAATAGTGCATCTCATCCGGCCACCACCACTCTCCGTTCTATCTGAATGTCACAGGCAATCCTCAGCTCCGGGGCGGACCGAGAGAGGGAGAGGTGGCCCAGATAAAAGCCCTATAGAAGAGAAGATACCAGAACAGCTCCTGATAGGCGTTCCCCTGCAGGTAATGATCTAGGATAACCTTCACGTGTCCTGACCTCTCGCAGAAGTCGAAGGGAAAAGCCGGCGACCCCGGCAGTGACCTGGCTGCGGCGGCCGCAATTTCACAAACAGTTTATTTCTTCCGAATTGGCACAGAGGACGCTTCTCCTCCGCTGCGCTTTCATTATGATGTTGTGTCACATCTCCAGACACGACAGACTCTGTGATCAATTAGCCTAATAGCTGCCTTGCTGAGGTGCTCCAGGTGAGAACATGCTGCCGATGTCACAAATTAATCACCTGAGTTAGCCTAATTAATTAAAGCCTCTGGTGGAGGCTGATAACGACTCTCCCAAGAGCTTCTAAATTGGTGGTCCGCATCTGTGACATTTGGCTTTGGAGATAAAAACTACAGCTAAAAGTGGCATATACGGCTGTGACTGCTGACTGAAAGAAAAACAGCTCTGCCCGGGTTTCAAAATCATCAATTAGTTGATGAAAATGAGCTTGTGCTCTTTTTTTAACCTTGTTTTTATGTGTTTAACATCGCTTTGACGTGATAAATTAGACATTATATAGGCTTGATGCACAATAAATTAATCAATACTCAGAGACGCGAGCTCATTAGGTGTGATATAAAGTAATGAAAATAAGATATTAAGGCAGTAAATCAGGTATTTGTGATTCTTTTCAAGTTCAGTTTTTGTTGACAGAGATGTTGAATCAGCTCTGTGGCATTTTGGGCTGTCGTAATTGATTGTGTCGCACTGCACTGCATTAGACTGAACTGTGTATAATATGTATTGACTTATCAAAATTAATCTTTCAAAAACTACTGGATCATTTCTGATGTTGCAGTCTTCCATCGAAGCTGCATTACTTTACACCGCAGTGAATTATATTTGGAGTGATTTAATTAATTAAATATCACCTCCCTGGTATATAGCTGTTATTTTTTTTGTTGGGCTTAGCAGGACGAGATAAACTGCTGGAGCTGCAGACAAGAGTCTTACTGTATTAATGGTGGCCAACAGAGGCCCTCATCTCTCAAGAGGGCAGCGTCTCTCGGGGAGAGGGGCTGGTTTACCCACACAGCAGGTGTTCCATTAGGGACGCTCTCATGAGGGACAAGCGCCACCTTGTGTTGGACAGCTGTACTACAGACACAGAAATGAATCTAAACTTTGGCTGCAACAAGAACCACAATCATCATTAAAGCTTCAGTCGATAAATTCAGTTGCATCTTCGCCAAAAAGTAGAGCTGTGTCCTTCCACAGGGGCGTAATTTACACAGGGGGACACAGGGGACATGTCCCCTACAGATTTTCAGAGGGCACTTTTTGTAGTCTCAAAACTCACTCTATATTAACCCTTTGAGACTTGGATGGACAGCAGTTGTCTCTACAGCTGCTTAGCCCTTTGAAACCGGAGCAAATTGGTTTGATTTCTTCTGAAAATCAAACGGAAGAATGTCAGTCAGCAAACTGACAAATAAAATCCCACAAATTACAAGAAATTAGTAAAAAGTGACAAGAAAATGTATTTTTTTCTAAAGGGGAAAACTAGAGAAGAAAATGTGGGGAAGTAGAGAGAGACAAAGCAAGACATGAGAGAAATAGAAATTATATGAAAAATGTTTTTTTTACACAATATTATCATACGCGTATTATTAAGATGACCTCAATATTTCAGTTTTTAAATATCACCGACACCTCTACCTTAAGGGCGGAAATGAGTGTAAATTTAAATAAAATCCAAGCAATAGGTGAAAAATTACATCTACTGAAGTAGGCACTTCCACCATGTTCATTGTAATTTTATGATCAATTTCACATTTATGCAGTGAGTCAGTAATTTCAGAGCTTTATACTGTATAAAATATTTTTGTTATAAATATTTATGACGGAGACGCATCAAACTATGAAAAATCAAGGTCGCGTGTTGTTGTACTTAAGGTAGAAGTATCAAATAAACTTCATAAACTTAAACTTCACAATAAACGTCCTTTTGTGGATTTGCAGCTGGACTTTGTACCCCAAACCTCAAATATTATCCCGACCCCCGGTCACACAAAAAAGGCATCAACTGTAATTTGCACAAGAAAAACAAAAGTTTGGTGAATCTTTTTTCCGAGGATATGTCACTACACTATTGTTGTCATACTACCGAAATTTATAAATTCAGTACAATACAAATAAAAATATCAATATTGACATTGAGGACATAAAATGTCAAATTAAAAATCAGAATCAGAAATACTTAATTGATCCTCAAAGAAAATTGTGGTTCGTTACAGTCACTGTGATGCCAGAATAGAGAATTATAGCAGGCAGGAAAAATACTAATATGCAAATATTTAAAACTTAAGTATGTATCATATGCTGAGAATGTAAGTGTTGCACTTATATGTGAATATTTATATTAATTTATTTATTTACATTATATTCATTATTGTTAAAAGATAAATATAACAAGGCTCTAACATGACAACACAGACTTTTCTCCTCTTTGTTAGTGGCAACAATCAGCAGAATGACTGAAGAAAACATGAACTATAAGAGAGAGAGAGAAAGCAAAGCTGGTACCAGTGTACTGACGCTGTGAAAAACGAGTACTGAAACAATTTCAAAATTTCAATATCAATATGTATCGATAAATTAATAATATGCCAACACAACAGTACAAATGCCAAATATCCTTCCTCCACATATTGTTCGTCTTATCTGGTTTCTGTACATCTCATGACGACTGTTGAGGGAGCCTCTTTCAGGCAGTATCGTTTAGAAGGAATTCTCCTGATTTCATGTAAAACCTGCTTACTTCTGACTCGTTCAGGTAACGGCCTCATTATTTTGCCCCCTGCCCTCACCTGGCCCTCCCTTCACCCTTCGGCACCTGCCGTTTACCACAGGTGGGCGTGTAATTGCTCTGTGGCGTGGTCATGTTCTGAGTGGTTAGGAGGGAGCATCCCTGCTAATGAGGCTACTCACTGTGATGCTTCCCCGCTGCTGAGAGATGTATCTGTGTGTGTGTGTGTGTGTGTGTGTGTGTGTGTGTGTGTGTGTGTGAGAGAGAGCAGGCAGGTGTGTGGCGCCACGTATACATCTGGTAAACTGTTGTAATACAACACAGCTGCTTGCTTCTACGTCACAGACAGAAAAAAAGGCAAAAACCAAAGTTTGAGATGTCCGAGTCAAACAGAACGGCGAGGATGTGTATTTCCTGACCTGGTAAGGGACACAGAGCTGCTGTCATTTAATGCCGGCCTGACAACAAACTAATCTTTAAGCAACTTCACAGACAAATTCCCAGTGTCGGAACAAAATCAGAGTCCTGTGCTCTCGTTCGAATGGTGTCATAAAACTCATAAAACTCAGCCCGAGCTGTCTTAAGTCTGAATTTTTCTGCTCTTGACGTTCAAATAGAATAAGATGTTTCATATAATTTTACATTTTTAGTCTAGGCTCATGCAAATACTGACGCTCAATGATGTGAACATCAACATCAACCAATAGCTGCGCTCTCTCTAGCACCAAACAGGAAGCAGCAAACCATGTAGACGGGGAACATCGAGGGGACGCTGTCGAGGTGCAAGAACTAGGAATGAACGACACTGGATTTTTTTGCAGATATCCGATATGCCGATAAGTGATTTGATATCAAAATATCCACCTTTTTCCCTACCTAACTTTAGTGATCATCAAGTCTTTTCTGTAATGGAATCATCATATTGTGCAAACTCTTATCATGATGGTCCACCAGCAGATGGAGACATGAAATATAATTGAATGTGTCACAATGTGAAAAAGTGACCTTGCAAAATCCAGTCTTTGCAAAATTGTACAGTTTGCGACTAAAACGAGAGGGTGTCACACTTTTTGAAGTATTTTTAAAGTTATGAGCATAGTTTGTCTCATAAGGTGGGTGTGTGGGTCGTGGAGGGCACACATATGCATCATCACTGCAGATAAGCAACTATAAAAGTTTGGTATCAGCTTTGGATACTCACTAGTGGTGCACTGTTTGTAAGTGGCCTCGCCCTGAGTGCTGCTCCTCGCCTGCTCCTCTCCTGCAGTGTGATGCCTCCTGGTTGCCACAGCGCCCGTCGGCGGCATCGGCTGAGCTGGCGTCTGGAAGTCTGCAGAGCCCACAGAGGATCAGTTACCGACAACAGACAGTAGTCTTTGTGTGTGTGTGTGTGTGTGTGTGTGTGTGTGTGTGTAAATGGGAAAAACACTTCTGAAACACACTGCTGCCAAGATATAGTGCCTGTGTGAGTGTGTGTGTATAAACACCTAAAGAAGAGGAAGGTGCTTTGACAGACAGTGATGAAAATGTGATCCGACAGACGAGAACGACCGAGGGGTTGTGACACGGCGAGCGAGGTGCAACCACACGTCCATCAGCACAAACATTACTACAAAAAAAAAAAAAAAAAAAAACTATAACGATTTCCTTTTGCAGTGACTCCATGTTTCACTCAAGAGCTTGAGTGTGACGGGAATGAAAAAGCAGAGGGGGGAGCACGGAGACATGCAAGCTCCTGAAAATGAGACATTTCAACTCTGACATCGAGTGATATTGAAAATTTTTGGCCAAATTTATCACAGCTCCTTTCATCTTGTCACGGGCGGAGAGAAAAATCCAGCGAGATGCACTGCGGGTTTTGAACACTGCTGCAAATGGGCATCATGCAGCGCTGGGCTAATTGATAGCTTTATAGCAGGACCTTGACTGGAAGATGAAATATTTACACTGCTGTATTCCTCCTCTCAGGCAGTTGACTTCTGCTCCTGCAATATTCATTTAGCATCCTGTGCTTTTAGTTGCTAAAAGAGGAAATCAAAAGCAACAGAGTGACTTCTGAAAATTGCTTCCTCTTTGATAAGTTTCCCGCTTGACACGGAAGAGCCAAACCTCTGTGGCTTAAGTCAGAAGTCAATAGGCCCTCGGGGGGTAAAAGGCTGTGCATAATACTGTAGATAATGTTTTTAAAGGGAAACCGGGTCCTCTTGTGAACTCCCTTCAATGTGCTTGGGAGCTTTTCTTTAAAAAAAAAAACGAATTACGACAGACCAGAACAAAAAGGGCAATAATGTGTGACAGTGTCTCATCTCTTTGAAAGATAAAGGATATTTCATGGCAAAAAGCATGAGGCACTTAGATCCGCTTCTGAAGTAGCAGGATTGTTTTGTGTTCTCATGCCTGTAAACTCAAAAGCTATCAAGAGCAGGGAGGGACATGTCTTCATGGTCAATCAATAAAAGTAGGAGAGAAAAAAAACTGTAGCGGATTTCTTTCTTCAGTCTTGGCTACAAATTATGCAGCAAAATATGTGCGTATATGAAGACATGCTATGTGCTTAATGTTTGACGCACATGAAATACTGTCAAATACTGTATTGTCATGTTTCAATAATCATGTCAGAACAGGGAGACGTGATTTGAGTTTTAACACTGGATGGACAAGGGACTAATTTAAATAAAAGACCAAAATTACCAAGCCACTATAATTTCATTCAGACAATGAGAAGATTAATATGATCTTCCAAGGAAGCTTTTCTGCGAGTGCATGTGTCCCTAATATGAAGACGTTTCTCGGATTTTAGGACATTTCTACGATTTAGGACATTGTTTGGATTTTAGGACATTTCTTGGATTTAAGGATTTTAAGTTTCTAGGATTTTTCAACATTTTTAAGATTTTAAGACACTTCTAGGATTTTGGGACATTTCTCTGATATTAGGGCATTTCTAGGATTTTAGGACAATTCTAGCATTTTTTGACATTTTTTGGGACGTTTGTAGGATTCTAGGATGTTTCCAGGATTTTAAGACATTTCTAAGATTTCTAAGGACATTGCTAGGATTCTTGGATATTTCTAAGATTTTAGGACATTTCTAGGATTCGAGGATGTTTGTCGGATTCTAGAAAATTCTCAGATTTTAGGTCATTTCAAGCATTATAAAACATATCTAGGATTTTAGCGTGTTTCTAGGATTCCAGGACGTTTCTACGATTTTAGGATGTATCTCGTATTTGAGGACGTTTCAAGGGTTTTTAGTACATTTCTGGGATTCTTGGACATTTATATGATTTTAGCACATTTCTGGGATTTTACGATGTTTCTAATATGTCAGAACATTTCCAGAATTTTACGATATTGGGGGCTTAGGTAGGACCTCTATTGGGGGGTACGGGGGATCCTCCACCAGCCCTTTTTTTGATAGAAAAGCTTCATTTTAATGCTGTTTTGTGCACTCTGGCACTTTATTTATACTAAAACTACAAAAACAATTCCCAGTGTGAGTATCACTGGATTAGAGTCTGGAATTAGAAAAACTGACTTACATATTTAGAGCAAAACTGAGGATGTTAATGAGATGTGGACGCCTTTCTTACATTTCATGAGAGACCTAACTGTGTAGATGCCTGTGATTAGACAAAAGTTCATCACTCCAAGGGAGTTTGTAACTTGTATTACATTCAGAGTAAAATGGTTGGTAAAAAGAAGAGAGAACTGGATGATGACCGTTTTGTAAACCTGATTTTCTACTCAATTAGGTTTTATGTTTATATGGTTTTTGGTATGTATATACTGAGGTATATATGTAAGCATTTGTGAACAAGAAGGTGTGTATTGGTTTTATTTTAAATTAAATCTTATTTATTTATATTATTTATTTTAGTTTTTAAAAACTTTTTTCAATTATGCTTATCTATAACTTATTTATGTAATCTCAATAATGTGTTTTCCTAAGTTTCTCCTTATAGAGAGAAAGTTTTATTATGTGGGATGGTGTTTGTGAACGTTTGCTCTGTTTATTCAAAAATGAACAAAAAGCCAATAAACAGAATCTGAAAAAAAAAAACAAAAAAAAAAAAAAAAAACAACTTAAAAGTTCAAGTGCACAATTTAACTACACTGTATATGTGTGTTTCTATGTGCATAAACCTAATTCAGATTTACCCTAAACCCACTCAGCACCGCTCGGGGCTGTTTGGTGAGTGTACAGATGCAGAGCGCCAGGCAGACAGCGAGCACAGAAGGCACTGTCTGGAACACTGAAGCCTCGGGCATCGCTCCTTTCCGCGCCACATAGTCTACACTAAAAACTGACTGCTCCATCAAGTATGACTGGGCTAGCCTACAGATTTTTTTCCTCCCAAAAAAAGCAAGTTTCTGTTCTCTGAAATAATCTATCAAAGACCTTCAACAAACAAACACAGAGAGGGTGAGAGGGCAGGCCGGGAACTACACAGCCAGCACGCACTGCGCTCATTATTCAAGAGAGGGAGTATTCTTTCAAAATGTTTATTTATTTAGATAAACAAATGATGCTTCTCAGTTCAGTCTTATTAGTATGCTATATTAGTCTGCTCTACCAATAATCCGCCGAAAAACAACCGTCCCTGGATACAGAGGGCAGTGCAGCAGAAATTATAGGTATTTATCAAGTATCTGGGGTTATTAAAGTTTATGATCTTGCAAAGCTTCATCAGAGGATAAATACTGATTAAAGGAGCAATTCACCCCAAAACTAAAAAAACACATATTTTCTTTCTTACCATCAGTGTTGTTTATCAATCGAGATTGTTTTGGTGAGAGTTGGACACATCAGATGCAGAGATGTCTGCGCTCTCTCTAGGGTTTCTCAAAATTTAATTTAAGACTTTTTAAGAGCTTTTTAATACCACCTTGAATATAATTATATTATAATTATAATTTAATGCCAACTTCAAGGCCATACTGGCAAACATGTGAGAGATATAATGCAAAATCTGTGTCAATTTTTACTCTTTTTTCAGATTTTTTTAAATTAATAAAACTGATTCATTTGTGACTTATATAGATTTATGAGGCGTGTGGCTTCGGAATCGACAGATTATCGGCATGGCCGATATTTGGTATGTTGCTGATTATCTGTATCTGCGTTCTAATAATGGCTAATAAAATTAATAAAAACGTGTACTTCTTTGGCTCCACTGCAGCTGTCTCAGAATCGACTGACATGCATGCTTTTTTTTTTTTTTTTTTTGCATTTTACAATTGATAAAGTCAACTTGTACAAAATATTAACCCTAAATTGAAGTAATTTTTCTTATTTTGCACAATGAATGAATATTACATAAACTGAGAGGCATTGTATTTCATGTCTCCATCTGCTGGTGAACCATCATGATTCCCTCTGAGCAGTGATACGGTTCACAGGTGTAGTTTGGGAGAAAAAAAAGTCCCTACATAAATCTGCTCACGGGGTCTGTGGATTTATTGAGTAACCAGGTCATGGTTTCTGGAAAAGAGACATTGCTGTTGAGTTTTTCAAGTTTCAAATTTTTTACAGCTCCACGGCCGATATCTCCAACACTCGATAACTCACACCAAAACAACCGGGACTGATAAATAGCACCAAAGGGAAGAGGAAAAATGTGTTTTATTTGGGGGGTGAACCGTCCGTTTAAGTTTATGTTTGGGTCGGTGCAATGATCAATTTTTATTGTGTGATCCCTAAGATAGGAGTACACAATGGTTAGTGTGTGTTAACACTTTGAAACCTGGATGCAGTTGTGTTCAGATGCCTTTCAGAAGGCATTTAAACATTAAAAATGTGAGCACATCGGTTTGATTTCTGTCAAAAACAAGGAAAAAAAAGCAAGCAGAACTTTGGCATGAAATTTCTTTTAAATTTCTATAAAAACAAAAAACAAAACAAAAAAACTGTGAAAGGTGACGAGAAAATTACTTGACAGTAAACTTTAAAAAGGGAATCATGAGAAAATTATCACATAATTAGGCAGAAATTTAAAAAATCTATATTTATAATTATTAGTATAGTATAAGTATATATTGAAAATTACTTTAACAAAATAAAATATGATTATTATAATGTTTTGGTCATTTTCTGCCCAACTACAACATAATTAAGTAGAAACATCAAGAAATTTACATTTATAATTATTATAATTATAGATAGAAAATTAGGTTAAAGAGAAAAATATGATTATTAAATATTATTTATTTAATTTGATCACTTTTTCAGGTCATTTTCTGTATTCAAGTATAACATATTTAGATAGAAATAAAGAAATTTATAATTATTCTAATTATATATTAAAAATAAGATTATAGAAAAAAATATGATGATAATTATCTTTTTTTTTTAATCACTTTTCTAGTCATGTTCTGTTTTTGATCTTTTACTTTTCTTTCCTTTTATATGCCTTTTTCTGGTAATTTTCTTGGAGAATTTTACTAATTTTGGGGGTTATTTCTTGTTCAGTCAGTCATTGCCTTTTATATTTTTGAGGGAAATCAAGCCAATTTGCTTTAGCTTTTTTTGTGTGACTTCCTTACCCCTCTTCCTGCGCGCCTCCTTGATCTCTTCACACATGCGGTCGAACTCGGGGTCCAGCTCGGATGCAAAAATAGCATGAGCCGTGTCCTTTAAACTGCATGCTCGGTGCCTGATCACCTTATCTGAGAAAGAAGAAAGTTAAACGTAACATTAGTGCAACGAGATACAAGACAGTGATTTTCTGTGCATGCTCTCTGCATCTCTGCATTGGCTTTTTGTTATTTATTTTCTCTTTTCCTCTTGTAATTTTCCGAATGATGTTGCATGTTCGTCACACCCCATCATATATGTAAATGGGAGGCAAAGAGTCGAGCCCTCCTCCTTCCACTGTATCTGTGAGAAAAGGGATTGTAGCTTTTTCTCACACGTTGGAGAAAAAAAAGGATGGAGCCGGCTTTGGTGAGAAACGTCAGCACGCAGACATGCATGAGAGTCTTGATATCACCACTTAAGACAAAGGTGGGTGCATACACACACACAGACACATATACAAGGATTTTTTTCTTTTTCTTTTTTTGAAACACGTACTCTCTCACACTCCTTACACCTTCATAACTCTTGTGCCTCTTCTCCCTTAGATGTACCGCGGCATCATTAAATCCTCCCTTTTCCCCCCGCTCCTGCATCCATGGAGGGAAAATAAAGACGGAGCCGAGGAGGCAGGCTAAAAGCATCGGCGCTGTAAACAGGCACTCTCTCATTACGGCAGGCAGAGGGAGAACAGTTCAGGCAGAGAGTGGCAGAGGGGTCACAATCTGCCGGCTTCCTTTGTCTAATTGGAGGACGGCTGCCTAATTGCGACAGTGGCAATCTGTGCACGCGCTTGCTTTTCCACTGACAGACGGTGCCTGAGTGCGTGTACACGCGAGTGCATTAGAAAAGCCCGTCGGTGGAGGGGCGTGTCAAAGGCCAGGTGGGATGTCGCGTGAGCTCATCAGCACCCTTATGGGTCCTGCCTGAGCGAGAGCAGAACATGCAACCGTTTCCTCCGCGGTAAAAGGGTTGTTATCGCCATTTCCCTCAAGCAACAGAGAAGTGTTTGTGACAGTGAGCTGCAGAGATATCGGCCTTTTTAACACAACCAAGTAATTATTTAGCAAGGTGAGGAGGTAAGAGAAAGGAAGCGATTGAACACGGAGGGATGGCGTGATGAAGATAGCATGAAGGACGAGGTGAAACAGACCGCTGAGGGATAATGAGGGTTTTTCCCCCCAGCACGTTGTGAGCTGGTGTACAACTTCACCCAGAAGCATAATTGTGCAAGGTCTGGGCTGTATTCTCCGGGCCAAGCGCCGGGTGAGAGGCTTCGTTAGTCTTCCTTATTAAACTGCCTAATTGCGTTTTTCCCCTTTAGTGTATCATTTGTAGACCCTGCATTCCAACAAATGACCCAGGCCCCTCGCCTGCAAAGACAGAGATATGATTTATTCATTTGGGCTGGCAAAGAATTGCTTCCCGTTGATGTCGTGCGAGGGAGGCGAGCAGCTAAAGACACAAGGCGGGAATTAAAATGGTAATGTGAATTGAATAGTCTGAAGCAGGCCTACTGTATGCAGCTTTCAATTAACATCATGGTATTGCTCTCGAGGATTTGATTGTGGTAGAAAGTTTTTTTCATTTTTTCTTCTGTGCGACAAGTTCTTTTTCTCAATTCACTTTTCCAATCATTTTTAAGATGTTATTTTTTTTAACCTCTTCCACTCCAGCCCTCCCTACCATAGACCTGGTCTGAGTCATTTAATCTTGACTATCTGCCAATACCGAGTCCTGGAGAAAAGAAATAGAAAAAAACAACAACCAAGACTTCAAAATAAAAAAAAAAAAAATCAATATTATTAAAAAAAAAAAAAAAAAAATTAAAATCATTGAAAAAAGAGAGTATGACTTCATGACTTTGATGTTTATAAAAACAGTTGGCGATTCTTTTTCTTTGAATTTTCTGATTGATTAATCAACTAACTGTTGCAGCTGCAAATCTGTAACAGTTAGTCTTTGGTGATTTTTTATGTTCTTATGTTTTTTTTTATGCAAGAAATGTCAGATGTGTTGGACCACCTGTTTAATTATCTATCTTGAAACATTGCAGTTACAGATGAAAATGACAAAAGATTTCCCAAACCTCCAAAATTCAGATGACTGTCATAAGTCCTGCCACTGAGTTTGACAAAAAAAGATCTATAAGATCCAAGTAGGGATGTCTTGATCATTTTTTTTGCCCCCAGTCTGATCCGAGTCGTTCAATACTGAGTATCTGTCGATACTGAGTCCCGAAAAAAGACATAATAAAAAAAAAATAACACCCCAGAATTCAAAATTATTGGAAAAAAAACCAAAAATTTAAAAAAAAACCCTCAAAATTATGAACAAAATTGAAAATATTTCCCCCTAAACTTGAGGAGCAAGACTTAAATGTGTGTAACAATAGTTGGCGATTAATTTTCTGTTAATTTTCTGTTTGATTAATGAACTAACTTTTGCAGCTGCACTTGTGTAAACTTTTTGGTGATTTAATTTTTAGAAAATATCATATTTTAAAAACCGTTCTCATGTATTTTATGCAGGAAATGTCAGATCTGTTGGACCACCTTGTTTAACTTTCTTCAAACATTACAGTTACAGCTGAAAATGACAACAGAAATAAACAAGCTTTCTGATTTCTCATTTCTCCACATTCAGATAAATGTCAAAAGCCCTGCCCATAGATTTTTATTTTCTTTGCCGTTGAATTTGACAAAAAAATAGATCTGTAACATCTAAGTAAGAATGTCCTGGTTGTGTTTCTTTTTTTTTTGCCCAATCCAATACTTCTATTTTTCCTTATACAGCAGCACACTTTAAGTCACCTTCTTTCAGGTTAGTCAGATCAACTCAATGTATAAAATAGGCTTTACAATATGAATACATGAGTAGCTCTGTAATTTATTTGCTATTCTATTAAAAGTTTAAGATGACAAACCCTCTCTTTAGTCATTTTGGCCTGTCTCTTGAGGAGTAAGGGAGTAGCCTGTTCTCTAGTGTTTGCTGCTGCAGCCTGAGTCTCAGTTACCTGAATGAACTGTATGCCATTGTTGTTTATTTTTATCGTCTTCATATCTTTTGTATGGAGACAGATGATAAACATCGACTCCAAAGAAACGATATTCTAGATGTGATCCTAGAGGGGCACACTGTAATTTTTCTTTCATTTTGTTTCACGTCTGTAAAACGTTAATGTGCCTTGCGTGGACACTAGTGGTGAATTTTTGGTTGTTTTATTTTATTTTAGCACATTTCTGTCATGCTAATTGGACTGCGAATTAATGGACACCAGCTTAATGACTTTAACAGTAAGTTCATGGTTTTTTAAAACTTTTATGATTTTTTTTTTTTTTTAGTTCTCACAAGGTTTGAGGTAACTTAGGAAACAAGGAAGAGGAGCAAAATAAATCTTCAGAAAACATCAGCACAAAGTGTGGCCATTAACTCTTTGGACTGGTGTAGCTACAATACTCTTTAGGGACACCAGTATGAGAAAATATTTATATACACCATTGTTATGAAACTGTATGTTTATTGCAGAAAATATCATGGGACTAGCATGAAGTGAGTATGTATGCAAAGACATGTCGTACCCACAGAACCAATTTTCATTGACATATCTTGAGGTAAGTGATCAAATGGACCCTGATGAAAATAGCAATAATGGTTTTTTCATTGCAAAAATTAAGTCTAAATCTGGAACATTTTTCCTCCTTCCAGATGAGCTAAGCCAGATAAGTATGACATGGTTGGTAGCGATGGGTTTCTTAGGTCCTCATGTTTCATATTATACCAGAATCTTCGCTCTAGCTTAAAAAATCTGCCCGTTTTGTTGTCAGCCAAGAACGCTGGCATCCTAGCGGAGAGGAAGGGGTTAAATGTATGTACAAACATTTATTCTCTTTGCATAGGCTTTTCTTGGTCATGCAAGAAAGTACCCCGCTTACACAAAAACCATAAATCCAATTTATTTGTAAGCTACTGCAAATAACTGGCCTCTGTGTTGGTGTGTGTGTACATGTGTGCTCTTGTATCTTCCAGCACTCATTATGAAGCCCATATTTGGCTTTGGAAAAAGGTGCTGAGGCGGGAAGGAGGATGATGTAAAAATCGCTTCAAATTGCAAGACAAGAGACAATTAAATTTTCATGCATATGCAGCCTTTCTCAGCTACAGAGCATGAATTACACTGAGGAAATGCTATTTTCGGGCGGGGGGGGGGGGGGGGGGGGGGGCGGCTGGGGCCTGTGTGCACTTTATTTCATTTGAATTTCCAAGTTGAAGAAAACCATCTTGAGGTTTTGTAATTTGACTGCCCAGAAGCCATCTTCATAAGTCATTAAGTGTTAAATGTAATTACTTTTTGCTCACACAATGACAGCCAAATGAAACACAACAGTAACTACAGAGACACATGGTCACACTTATTTGGATTGTCCAACGCCGACTCTCTATCAGGGGACAGCTGCACGCCATCACAAAAACTAGGAAACTAAAGTTTCACTGGGGACATTAAAGTGTGACAAGTTGAGTTCAGATATGCACTGCCAGTTCTGGGTATCAGTGTAATATTCAGTTTGTGATTAAAGTAATTCTTCGACATTTGGCTGAATTAATTTACTTGTTTTCTGATCAAATCCAGGCTGCAATGATCAATATTCATCTGAAAACTTTTTTTTTTTTGGCAGATTGTATTTATGTGCAAAGAGGCACATCTGATGAATAGCAAACAGGTGAAGTGTGCACACAATAAAGGGATAGTTTGGATCTTTTGAAGTGGGGTTTTATGAGGCACTTATCCTTCATCTGTTTACATGCAGTCGATGTCAGTCAGCACATGCCCAGTTTGGAGAAGCAGGCTGGAGTTCACCCATAGAAGATAAACAATGTACTGATGTGGACGAGGGAAGCAGCAAAACATATTTTAGCCCCCTAAAAAAATCAGTTCACATTTCAGGCTGCAACAATCCAAAAGACAGCCTGTCTTTCTTGCTGCTCTGTTCAAGACCAGACTCCACCGAGAAAAAACACTGGAGCCTTTGGAGTTTTAAAAGGTTAGTTCAGATTCACCAAAGGCACAAAACAACAGAAACTAACTGATCGAGGCAGCTGTAGACCAGCAGCTCCTCTGTTCAGCAGTGTTAAATTAATATTTTTGTCAAAGGAGTCTGGTGGCTCTGACAAAAGCAATACATCTGCCTCAGGTCCTCATCAGAAATCACTGTCTGCAGCGAGGTAAAGTGGTGAAAAATTTCTAAATATAGCATAGATTTAAACTAATAGATTTATTTTCTGATGACTGAAATATGTTCAGCTGCTGCCCCCGGGCATTTTTTAGCTTCCATCTCCAACTTCAGCCTGATTCACCAAACTGGGGGCATGCCGACCAACATCTACTGTATGTAATACACTGGCTATGAATAAGCACCTCATACAACCCCACTTTCAATAAAATCTCAACTATACCCTTAACTTTCATGTGTATATTGCAGGTGCATTTACGGAGAGTAACCTGCATGTGTGTGCATGAGTGTATTCAGGTGTATGCACGTGTCATTTTTCTCCTCACCTCCAGGATCCTTGTCAGGATTGTATTCTAGAGCGTTGCTGCAGATGAGATCGATGTCCACCAGGAAGTCCTTCACTGTCAGGTACTGGTGGGTGTCGATCTTGGTCATGATGGTGGACAGGTCCATCGGCTGCCGAATAACCTCCAGGTAGTCTGACACCTGACACACAAAGGTCACTTCATTAAACCTGTGTTGTTAAACTTTGAGTGAGATATCAGGGTGTGGCGTCTAGGCACGGGTTAGAAATACCGTCAGTGTGATTTTAAATACCATTAAAAATACAAACTCTCATCTTTCTATTAACTTCATACCGTGGAGGATGTATTGCAGATGTTTTGCATGCAGTGCCATCATGTGTCCTGGAGGTGCCTACTGTTAGAGCTACTGTATTTCAACAATAAAAAGCTCATACTCCACTTATTCATGAAGTCATGCAGCTACTGCATCGTCAGCAAGGCGGTCCTGCAAATATCTCACAGTAAAATGCCTTGTGTCAACAACTAAATGGATTCTGACGACAGAAACATTGCCAGGCGCTTTTATTTTGAAACAGAAATAAGAAAGGTTAAGTAAAACAGATTATTTAAAAGACACAAACTTTAGTATAGGCAGTTTAGAGTCAATATAATTATCAAAAGACCATTTTCACTATCTGTTGTTGCTGAAAACCTCACCTGCCATGCATAAAAAATGTGTGAGACTCCATTTCGCTAGCATGGCTGGAAAACAACAACAACAAAAAAAAACAGCTACCATGACACCGAAGTCTGAGTTTCAGTAAAAGAGAGAAGCAAGAATTCAGAAGGTATATGGCTGTGTTTCGCCATTTAAAAATTGAAATACGTATAAAAATATTACCTTTTGTTGACCTCTCGTGACTGTAGTGTGCAGAGAGTAAAAAATGGCAAGGCGAGATAGCCTGCACAACGGAGCAATATCATATCATGTAAATTATTAACATTTAAAATACAAATTTTGGTAGCCTACTAGAATAATAAAATCAAGTGTTTTTAAGTCCACTAGAGAAAATTTGCTGCAAAATTTACTGCAAACTTTTTGCTATATATTTTCCTTTGGGAACATAATTTTCAGTTGAAGAAAGGTACTAAATCGCAATATATGTTATCGCAATACTATCGCAAAAGGTTTGAAATCGCAGTAACGTGATGATTTGATGACTTAACTATTACGATAATATCGTATCGTAGGGCCTTTGGTGATTCCACCCCGGTGAAAATCCAGTAAGTTATGAAAAAATAGATACCGCCCAAACCTAAAGGCATTCCTACATGAGTCCACTCCTCTCACCTCCTCAATGTCAACTGGCTTGCTGAAGATGTTGAAGCGTTTGTCAGTGGCCAGGCGCTTGGTAACATCCCTGAGAAAGAGCCGGAGCTCCCGTAGTGTGTTCTCCTCCTGCTCAGCCAGGCGGCGCTCTTCCTCTGCTGACAAGACTCGGGGGCCTGGAGCCTCGGCCACCGGCAGCACCTCTGCACACCTCTCACCTGGGAGAGATGCACAAAAAAAGGTTAAGTAACCTAACTAAATAAAGTTTTCACACAGTTTCCGTCAATAGAAAAGACTTAAAACTCCAACGCCAAGACACAAATAAAGAATCTTTGTGCCCAAAGCAAAAACCCATAACTACCTCACCTACAAAAATCACTACAGCAACTATGCAAATAAATAAAAAATATAATAAAAAATAAACACACAGCAAGAACATTGGTTAGAAATGAACAACCAGACAGCTGAATCTCAAACCTGAACCTTGACTGTTTCCTTTTATCATCACTGCAGACACGCAACAAAAAAAATACTCACCCCAGGGAGAAAAACATGTTCTAAGATTCTTGCAACTGAACAAAAAAATAATAATACAGCTCCTCTCCTTCCCAAACACAGGTTATGAAATACACTAAGGAAAAGCCTCTGGCCAATGACAGAGTGATGAAGCAAGGCAAGCAGATCCTCTCCTCCGCTCCCAAGGCACCAGTCCTCGCCCAAGGCATCTGCCGACATCGTTAGGAAGGCTCCACAGCACCTCGGGCCACTACGCTCACTAGCAGCAATCCAAAACCCTGATTCTAATTATGGCTAATAGCAGCCAGGCCCTCTCATAGCAATTCCTCTCCCTGCTTCTCTGCCGGCCGCTCTGCTGGAAGTCGGGCTGCTGTCTTAGTCAGGCAGGAACCCCTGAGGAGCACCGGGCGAGTAAAGCGGGAGACCCCTGCCTTGCATCAATGAGCAAACTGTGGGTGAACGCTGGGTACAATTTCCATTTGAAAGCCCGGGAGGACAGTTGTCTTATATTGAACCCTGATCATAGGGCGAGGGGAACGCTGAGGACTGGGGCAGTGGCGGGGGGTACAGGGTGTATGGAGGCTGCGTATTTTGATGTGGATGAGGGATAGAGATGTCTGAGAAAATACAGGCTTCACACTGGGCCAATTGTGCACTTGTGAGCACAGCTTCTTCAATACTTTGCATCTGTGTGTTTTTATGTTCACTCTTAAAGGGAAAGCTGAGATCTTCTGAAGTGTGGTGTGATGAGTACTTGTGCATAGTCAGTGTGTTATCTACTGTAGATGGTGAACAGCACGATTCAGTTTGGAGAAGCAGGCAGGTGTACCAACATGGAAGCTAAGCAATTTAATGCTTACAAATTTACTTAGAGCCTCTGAGAACCCAAATCACCAAAAACATTCTGAATATGTAATTTAATGTCTTAAATGCATAATAAAAAACATTAAAAATGATCAGACATCACCCTCAATCCAAATGTGAAATATTGTTATTTTAGTTTTTTCCCGTTTCCTGAAGCTGGGTTGATTTGGCTGTTGTTATCCCTGATCCATATCATGTAACATGGAAAAAGCCAATCAAAAATTAAATCCGAAAACAAACCGATGATTTATTCCCGAGTAAATAACGTTCTCCTCATCATCTTTCTCTTGGCTGCTTGCCATCATTCGCCTGACACTGGGTGACGGTGACAGTAAAGGCACATCCAAAAGATGAGGATATGTATCGATGTTTTCAATTTGCATTGATGGTACGTCAAAATTGCTAATTTAATTAATATATCGCATTGTGAATATGTTGTGTATGGTACTTCTATGTGTCTTTCATATCTTTTGTATGTATTGTCTTCCTCTTATCTGGACCATTGAGTCTGTAATAAAGTTTATTATATCAATGCAGATAGATAGATCATTACACCCCTACTGCAGAGTGATTTGACCAGGAAGTGAATGCTGGTTTTATGTACTCGCTATGACGACAGCAGCACATGTAGCTGCAGCAGCCTGTAGCTCCTCAAATCCTTGCTATTTCTTGTTACATTTTGCCATATTTTTCTATTTTTTCAGCACCATGTCCCCTTCTGCTGAAGCACAACTTTTCTACGATAGAGAAGCACTTATCAACATCGGGAAAAGTTGTGTGGGTTTGGACAGAATGCAGTAGATCACAAGAGGATCTCCACCAATGGCATTTGCCAAGCGGCCAGTCAGACCAGAGGGGAGAAACCAAACCGAAAGCGCCAGACAAAGAAAGTGAGGAGAGTCGGCATCAGGGCGAGGCTGACCCAACTTGGACCGAGAGCTGCTCCTCTACCAAGCCTTCTTCTGTCTAATGGCCGGTTGCGGGAGAATAAAGTGGACGAGATGCAACTGAGGCTCACTCTGTGAAGAGATGTGTGCAGGGCTGTCTCTGATCTCCTGTTACAGAGACATGGTTAACCCCTAACATCCTGGATCAAGCTACTGCACTGGATAGATGGACCTTGGTGGGAGCCATAAGGACACAAGACTTTGATGCAAATTTAAAAAATGCACCACGGGAATTGAATGATGCCATCAGCAGCAACATGCCCGAGAAAACGGATAGAATTTTCATAGTAGCTGCTGATTTTAATTAACTCATCCTTAAACTCCAAAGATGTAGCAGGATCAAGGACAAATGTAATGTTGTTTTTTAAACATTGTTTAAAAAATAAGTAATAAATCTACCTTCTACCTTCTGATTTAACACAAAAGCCAGATGTTATTGGGTGTTAATGGGTTTTTTTTGTGCAGTAAGAAAGAGGCTTTTGTTTCTGTGGAGGTACTCATGTGTGCTTCTCCAAACTGGGAGCATGCAGACTATCATCTGCTGTAGGTGCTGAAAATGGAAAAGTAGCTCATACAATTTTGAAAATCTGAACTTTGCCTTCACATAACAGATTCTGAACATGTCAAACATCTAACTGCAGTGTGTGAATGTGAATCATGTACACTCAAAGGAGGATCTCCCCTCTACCTTTCGCTGGACTCAAAAATGACTATGAGAAAGATGGAGAGCAGATCTGAGAAAGGAGAGCAGCACTTGCAGACAACACTGCCCTCTAGCACTGACAGCAGAGATGAGTCAGAGCTGTCTCATCCTGCATCAGTGAGCGCAGTCAGTACCTGTGTTCCTGAGGCGAGGCGGCGCCCTGGCCGCTTGGACCAACAACAGGTCAGAGAAAAAGTTCCTCCGGTCCTCTTCTCCTGGAGGGCACAGCGTCACCACCTCCCCGTAGCTCCTCTGAAACATACTCCTCACCTGTGATAAAAAATAATCAGGTGGCTCGTGAGAATTCAGTCACCATATATTGCTACGCCTTTCAAATAAACCCGTTTTGTAATAAAAACAGGAGGTTAAAGCGTAAAAAAACAAGCACAAAGGCCGTGACACCTGGTTAGATTTATGCCATCACCCAGAGCAGCAGAAAAATAGCTTATTATGATGAAAGTACGGTGGCTGTGTGGGAGGTTTGTGTCTCAGGTTCTGTCCTTTTTCATGCAGCAGAACACTAAATCACTTTCACTTCTTAATTTTAGCTCCCTGTAAAATTAATCACATATTGAGAATCCCGCATTTTAACCCAATTTCATTTTCATTTTCTACACCCACTGTATTGAACTGATTACTCCAATTTGTGTTTGTCACATAACAGGCTGTGTGTAGCTGATTGTGCCTGTTTTCATCAGCTGCTACATTAAACTGAAGCACGACTGAGCACAGCAGACGCTGAGCACACTGCTCAGATGAGCTACAGGATTTAAAGTGGGAACAGACAAGTTTTTGGCTTTTAAATTTTGATTGCACACACTGTGTTCTTGGGACGGGGGGATAGTAGAGCTTTCCACATTATTCACATAAAGGTAAAAAGAAAGGTGAGATGATACTTGATTAAAGCAAATCTTCAAAATGTCAGCATTCATTGAAGCTTTCAGACATGTGAGATATGGACTGTACAAAAGCTCAGACGTCTTAAATCTAATCTGTACTGCCATGTTAAAGCTTGTACAGAGTTTCTTTATTTCTGTTTTTTTTTTTGTTTGTTTTAATTTTATTGCTATTTTTTGTCTTTGGGTACCGATTTGATTTCTTCATTCTGTCTTGATTTTGTATTGTTTCTATTCCACTCACTGACCAGTTATTATTCTCTTCTAACTGTCCTATTTGCAAAAAAATAAATAAATCAATGAGCACAAATTGGAGGAGAAAAGAACCGCATCAACAAAAATTGCTGATAAATCGAAATTCGTGACCAGTTTGACAAATCCATCATCTGGTTTACGCTGAATGACAATTTCACCACAGCTGTCAAGTCGGTTTTATGCAGCAGTAGTATAATTAAAGGGCTGACAGAGCTGATAATTGAAAATTATGACGGTGGAATGGGAATTTACCAGTAATTATTATGGTCAAGCTGGGGGGATACAATGAATCTACAACCAGCAAGAGATCACTGTATCTTACTGCTGGGCCAATTCTGCTGAATCTTCATTACAGCTGCCAAAAAATTATCTTTTTAGTTCTAAACCAGCTAATATAGAGATTTTACCTTTTTTTTTAATCTACATTTTTATAGGAATCTAAATGTGCGCACATCATACAGCACAGCATACCTTCATCATTTTCTTTTTTCTGTTTTTAACATCAAAAAGAGAAATAATAACATCAAAAATAAATTAAAAGTATCTGTTTTAAAATCATTCATACAGGCAACAGCAACACCAATGGTGTGTTGATACGAAAAAAACAAACAAAAAACAAACAAAAATACCCCTAAAGAAATAATAGAATCACAAAAAACTATGGACAGTTAAACCTTGAGTATCTCAGCGTAAACTTAGGGAAAGTGATGTTTTTTTAACCATTTTTGATAAGTTAATATACAGTATTGGCCAACAAGCCTTTTCGCAGCTACCTAAATATCTGGTGTGCATTCACGCTGGCACAACAGGGTGCTTCAAAGATCCCAGTTCAGCTGCGCGTTGGAGCTCAAGGCCGCTCCCGATGGGAAGCCCTGTTGCTGACTAAGCACCTGCTTTCCACTTTATATCTCCCCCCATCTGTCTTTCACATCGATCCTCTCCTCTACCCGTGACATGTTTGTTCTCTCTTTCTCTCTGCATTGCCTTCTGTTCTTATTTTCACCCTCTCTCTCTCTCTGGATTTTACTCTCTCCTCAGAAGACGGGGAAGAAAAGGAGGAATGGAGCAGAAACGAGGAAGACAGTAGGGGAGCCAGAGACAGCCAAAGTGTGTGTAGCACACAGCAGGTAATGATTCTCTGTATTTTTCATCATGATAAAGGCTGCAGGGGTGTTGACACAGGAAGGGGGGGGGGGTGCTTAAAAAGAGGGAGGGGGTTTAAAGGAGAGTAGCTGGATGTGCGAAGAAAATTGGGGATGTCTGGCTGCGTAGAGCAACTGTAAAACAAAACTGGACACCTGTTCTGCTAGCGTGATCAATTCCTAGCTGCAGAAACAGACTTAAAAGCAGAGTAAAAACATTTGTCAGACTGCCCGACTCGGCCCCATTACTGCGTCTCAATTTTCTGCAGAGAACAATTCCTACTGCAGGTATAAAATGAGATGGCAGTAAAACACAGCTGGAATGAATAACTCTTTGTGTAATCCACATAAAAACAGCTCTGGCTGAGACGCCTTCCTGAGTCACAACAGCCTAAACATGATACCTTAATGCTCGCGGAAACTGGAACGATGACACAAACAAGAAAACACCCGGCAATAAAGAAAGATGTTGATAATGACATCCGGAAAAAAAATAAATAGTAAAGTCCAGATGGTAAATGAAGGTAAGATACAGTATTCATACACATTTTTACCAAGAGATTTCCATTAATTATCCATGACTCTGAGGCAAATTTGTTCTCTAAAATGACCATCGATACTCCTTACCCGGTTCTTAATCATATTATATAATAGTTTTTTACCCATATTATTTTAAAATGTGTATTGAATTCATAAGAGGATAAGAACTGAATATTTAAATATAACTTAGGGACTGTTTATTGATCATGGGAGGGGGGAGGGGGTGAAAAAAGGCAGAGCCATTTTTAAAGACAAAAGTTTGGCTAATTTTTTTATTTTTTGTGTGTTGGGTGATTTCTAAACATTTTTGGAGATTTTCAAGGAAAAAAATATTTGTTTTAGTGATTTTTACAGAAAAACTGCAGGGTGCCAGAAACTGTACAAATAGAAATTATTGTTGGATTTTCAAATTTCTGACAGTCATTGAACAAATCATGTGTTATTAAATAGATTTGTGAAACAAAATTCCAAAACTTTCATGGTATATCTAGTTGCGCAAAACTTTTCTAGGCCTGGAAATTGCTATTTTCAAATGCCATGACTTTTCCAGGTTTTTCATGACCATATGAACCCTGAAGACAGAACATGAGACTGGCAGGCTGACTGCTGCGAAATCAGCAGTGATGCAGACTCTGTACTGGCCTGTCGAGGTAAAAGGGGAGCTGAAGGCTCGATTTACCGCTCTGTGGCTACGGTCATGAGCTTTGGGTAGCGACCGAAAGAATGAGGTCACAGATATAAGCAGCCAACAGGAGCTCAGAGAACTGGTGCGAGTCAGCTGAGGTGGTTCGGGCATCATCCCTGTGGAGGCTTTCCAGCACGTCAAACTGGGAGCAGAGCACAGGGCACGCTGGAGGGATTACCTCCCATCTGGCTTTGGAAATGCCTCGGGATCGCCCAAAAAGAGCACGAGGATGTGGCAAGGGAGGAGGAACATGTGGAGTATCTTGCCTACACTGCTGATATTGCAACCTGAACTCAGAAAAGTGACAGAAAATGGGTGGATGGACAGTGATAATTTACTTTTCTGCTGATCAGAGCACACACTGCTGCGGTTTACTGGTTTTACAAAAGTGCACAGCTCAGAGTTGTTTTGCCACAAGATATGAAGATGGCAGCATAGACGAAGAAATGTAAATAATGATTATTTATTAAGACAATAATGGTAGAATTTTTCATGATTAATTGTACCATTTACAGGGTTCCTACAGCCAAAGAGAAGTTAGATTTGAGACTTTTAAGACTTTTTGATGCCACTCAGAATGTGGGTGTGGGGGTGCATGTATATATTTAATTAATTATAGTATAAGTTTAAATGAATAAGGAAGCTGGTTGATTAAAATTCAACAACTTAGGGAGAAGGGGTGGGATTAAATAAGTTTTTACTTCTTAATCTTTTTTGAATATGTAAACCAAGTCATCATGTGTTTGACCATTTCTTTTGCTTTGTTTTTCATTGTCTATATGTATTACTTTTTATATGTCTTCCTGCTTCTCTATAATAATTTCTCTATTTCCTTTTTTACATGTTCGAAATAAATCAAATCAGTCAAACCCCGCTTCCCATGTCTTAGCATTTTTAAGACTTTTGAAAGATTGAGCTCGGCGCCAATGGCTGGATGAGACACGGAGCGATGGAACGGGCTGTTGGACATGACTGAGCTGGACCGGGCTGTCGGACATGTCAGCGTTGGAGCGACCTACAAACATGTCCACGCTGGAGCGGGCTGTCGGACATGTCAGCGCTGGAGCGGGCTGTTGGACATGTCCGTGCTGAAGCGCGCTGTCGGACATGTCAGCGCTGGAGAAAGGTGCGGACATGTCCACGCTGGAGTGGGCTGTGGACACTTCATGTTGGAGTGGGCTGTCGCACTATTCCGTGCACTAAAGCGGGCTGTCGGACATGTCCATGCGCTAAAGTGGGCTGTCGCACAATTCCGAATTCAGCTGCAAAATCAACCAAAAGTGTAAAATCTAGTAACTTTGGTGAAGATGCAACGATAGTTTGGCTCATGTTCTGCTTTATGTCGGCACTGACACCAAATTAACGGGGCATCAATAGGCTGGCCCTCATGGCAAAACTGTGGTGCAAACATTCACATTCAGCAAGCACTTTATACCGATACAATGCACTTGTGATGCCTCAAAACACATCCAAAAAGTGTTACAGCAGTAAAAGTAAAGACTGATGGGACACGATCCCTCACTCAAACTGCAGTTCCTTCACACTCACAATCACATGTTCTAGCAATTTCCATCGGTCCTCCACCGAGAAGGAAGTCAATCTAAGCGGAGTGAGCGGCTGTTAAGGGAGGGAGGGAAGCTATGTAGTTGGACCCGAGCCTGTAGTGTCAGTTTTGGCTGGGGAGGGATGCTGCCTGTTCCCTGCTGAGGTTTGAAGCTGAGGCAGCAGCTGTCACTGTGTTTTCTCTGCCAGAGAGTGAAACAACACTTTCAGAGATAGCCAAATCACTTAAAGCACCATAGACTGCAGCATGTCCATGCCTAAAAAATTAAACCAAAACTCCTCAAACCTTGCTGGAGGAAACAACTGGGCCACTCTAGAGACAAGAGAAATAAAAAAATCATTTGATAAAACAAACAGTTCTAGCTGCTTAACATGTACACAGCCTGAACAAAATTCCACTTTTTCGTCAAGCAGCCTGGAAGTCAAACAAGTACAAGATTTGCTTCCTTACAGACTCCCACACAGAGCTCGTGGTTACACCTGCTTCACATAGAAAATCCCCAACAGTGATAGTTATGTGGAGTTAGTATGCCTTTCCTCATCATAGCAGAAACTAGCCCGTAATCCATCACTAGGCAGGTTTCCATTAACCCTTTAATTGTGCAAATTAAAATTGCGAATATTAAATACACCTAATGGAAACATGTCGATTTAAAAAAAACCTCCCATTTATCGCAAAAAAGTTTTTACGCTCGTATGAGGTGGTATTCCAGGCAATATTTCAAAAATTCTGCAATAGAAACACTTTGTAGATGGGGGTGATTTTTACTGAGCTAACGCTGATCAAACTGAGATTCTCAGTTACACAATGACATTAGATGGCCAGCATTTCTGTGACTTGTACAATATGTATTTCAATTACCTTTTAGTATTTTGTGATAAGTGAAAAAAAATTAATTGTATTGTGAAACAAGATACTGAAGAGTGGAGTAATTATGTAATTTTTAAGTACTTGTTGATATTCGTTCTGATGGATTCACATAACATAAATAACTAGTCAAGTCATAAACTAGTATAAGGAACAGACGGTGTATGAAATGCTCGAGCTTTTAATTTGAAACGGCAGGCTGCAGCATTCACTCAATCATGCACTCACAGTTGTTCGCTGTAGTGCTAAAAGCTTTACAGCTGTTGTGGTCAAGACAAAAACTTCATGTAAATATGTTTTAAAATAAAGAAAAATACACTCAGACACAGTCATACTGCACGAGGGACCTGCTTTCTCTGGAGCTGTAACCCCAAAAAGCTCCTTTTTGATCATTCTGACACAACAATCCCCTCTTCAGCTGACTGGTGGAAACGTAGCCAACAATGGCTATCGCAGGCAAGTTCTGTTGATAACAATGTGGGCCCCCTTTTAATAAGCTAAAGTGATAAATCAGTTAATCTCTACTGCAGTGGTCCCCAACTGGTCCAGATTTCACCTTAGTCATTATTTCAAGGTCCACATATTATAAATCACCACATATTTAACATGTTGGCTTAGAATACAAAGAAATGAGACGCAGTGCTAGAGTACACAGATATGGTACTCCAAAACAAAAGCTCTGTGCAGAAAATTTACTCTACACCAAACACGTTTGGAAACACTTTTCCATCACGACCCACAAGCTGGGAACCACAGCTCTTCTGAGAAAAGTATATTGTAAAAGTCCATTTGGTGCATTGTATTCATGTGGTGAAGGTAGATTCAGCGTGAGAGACTTAAAAGTAGGACCCAAAATAAGCAGAATCACCATTAATGGAAATGACTCAATGACTCATTGAACAGCAGCCTTATCAAAACCAGGAAAGTAACTGCAGCAGCACTTTGGTGGTATTTCAGCACAAAGGTTTAGCATTAATGTTAATCTTTTATTGCATACTATTAATGCAAAGTATTTATCATTGTAGTGAAGACAGACCGGAGCAGCCATAATGGTTAGCATTATTAAAAAAAGCATTAAAAAAGCAAAGACTGGATCTACTTACAACTGTACAAAAGTTAAGAAAAGAACTGATTAACAAGTGTAATGATGCAATCCTGCCACAAACTAGCGGTGCAAGACGCTCAAATGGGGAAAAAGACACAGCAGAGAGCCAAACAGCCTCAGGACAGCGTTGATATCCTCATGCTGGCTCCATATTGAGTCGAGCACACCATTTGTCCCATCAGGAGCTTCCCAGTTTTACAGGCTACATGGTTACATGTTCAATGAGCAAAGAAAAGGTAATTTAATGAAAACAGTAATTGCCATTCTTACATGGTTTCAGCCCGTCACCTAGCATGTAATGAATAAGCAATCTGCCATGTGACACAGAGGCTGAATGGTCCATGCGGTGTGATTACCTCCATTTTCATACTTAACACAGCATGTAATACAAACGTGGCAGAGTTAAGTGAAGAAAAAAAGCCTTAAAGAATGTAAACAATTTCGATGCAGTATAAAGAAGATGAAGAATGACGTGAAAGAAAGACGGAAAGACAACGTTTTTTTGTTTGTTTTTTAAATGGGCCTCGACACGGCCGTTACAAATAAACGTAGCTCGGTTAGTTGAGTGGGTGTCCCATGTAAAGACGCTATGCCCTCGCCGCAGGAGCCGCAGGTTCAATTCCAACCTCAGCTGTTTGATTCATGACGCCTTATCTCTCTCTCCCTTTCACGCATAAACTGTCCTCTAAAATCAAGGCAAAACCACCCAAAAACATCTTAAACATATAAATAAATGGGCCTGAACACTGTCAAGGACTTGCCTTCGAGTCTCTTTTGTTTTGCTCCATTAATCAACCGATTCGATGCACTCATAAATTAAATATTAGCAGACAGCCATCCTTACAGCTCTGCCTCATACTGTGATGAGAGCTCAACTCGCTTTACCTGCAGCCGGCGTGGAGGCAGCGTTTTGGTTTGTTTGCTGTTGTTTTTTTAAATAAAGTAACTTTAGAGTCTGAAATGTTGCTAAATCTAGAGAGACGCAACCAAGTTGGGAAAACAGAGCACAACACTATAAAGGAAAGGGGTGCACTGGATTTATGACACAAGACAAAATGAGAGCGTTGCTGCAAAACGGACTACAACAATAATCTTTTCATCTTGATTATCTTGTTTTCATAATCTGTGCATGTCAAACTTGTAATTGAAAATACAATTCTACTCATCTTTGTTGGATAATGGCCAGAAAAGTGTTTGTAAGTCACCATGAAGTTGACCTTTTGGATATAAAATATCATCACTTCATCTTTTTCTCCAATCAGACATTCGGGTGAAATTTTGTACTTTACTTTGCCTCTGAAAGCCAGGTCCTTCAAAATCAAAGCGCTTTGATTTATTTTATTACAACAATACTTTATTTGACTTAACTAAAACAGGACTTTTTTAAACTTTATACTTTCCTTTTTTAACATTATAACAGCATTTTCTTAAATGTTATTATAAAAATAGATGATTTAACTTTATTTTATTGCAGTAGCTGCTTTATGTGTAACTGTAGTTCATTTAATAATTTTGTATTTTAGTAGTTTACAGTAGTTTAGAGATTTCAAAATAGAGATATAGCTTAAAAATATTGTGATATTATTTTAAAGCCATATTGTCCAGCGCTATCATAAACTTTTGTTTGAAACAGAGCTTACTGTCTGCATAATTCAAAACCCGATAAACATCCCATCAGTTTTCTGTCGAGGGAACCAGGATGACGCTATCCTCCAGGTTCACCTACAAAACAAAATCATCCCTGCACCTCTGTGGGGGACAGACAGGCGGACAACACGAAATATAACGTCTCCAACCACGAGGCCTAAAAAGTGGCAGCTAGAAACTTTAAAGGTTAAAAAAACTGTTTCAAGCCTCAATGGGTGTAACAGCGCAGGTGCCTCGGTCCTAATGAGTCAGCTTTACAGAAAGAACCATCCCCGGAGCTGCGCTCTCCTTGGAGTATAGCCAGGGTTGACGCCTTGCCAAAACAGCAGCCACACACACACATACATACATACACACACACACACACACACACACACACACACACACACACACACACACACACACACACACACGAAAAAAAAAAAGAAACAGTCCAGCCTGCAGGCATATTGATATTGTGTGTGCATCCAGGGGTGATGACACGGGGCTGCCAACCCCCGGACCTAATTAGAGCCCCTCTGTTGCCTGACTAGAGAGGACCCTCCTCCTTATTTTTCTCCGTCTCTTTTTTCTCCCTCCAATTTTCTCCATTTCCCCTTCCTCTAACGCAACCCCTCCCTGACAGCCTCACCCACGACGGGTGGTCTGACTCTGCTCTGGCTTTCAGAAAAAAGAATAATAAATCTGAGAGGACGGATGTAGGAGCAGGGGTGGGGATACCCATGGTGAAAAGTGGGCAGTGGGATAAATGACAAGAAAAGGGAGATGGAGCCAAAGTAAATAAAAACTCTGTGGGAGCAGATGACCTTGAGTGTGACACTCTGTGTGTGTCTGCACCAGCGCTCCTGAGCATGACAGACAAGAAGAAACCCTTTGAATCCTGCTTTAGCCTCCAAAACCACATGAAAAAAGACATCAGGGTAACACTGTCCTCCACATAATGGAAGCAATTCCAGCAATATGTAATCCAAAAAAAAAAACATTGCACAGGCTTCCAGGTGAATGTGAACCTGTCAGCACAGGTGTGTGTGTGTGTGTGTGTGTGTGTGTGTGTGTGTGTGTGTGTGTGTGTGTGAGAGTGTGTGTGTGTGTGTGTGTGTGTGTGTGTGCGCGCGTGCAGTGTTCCTACCTCGTCTGACAGCTGTGAGTAGTGAGTCTCAGCCGTGGCGAGGATAAGGACCGGGCTGAAAGAGGGCACATCCTGCAGCAGGGTGAGGAAGGTGCTCTTCACAGTGTCACTCACTGTCTCCCACCACTCTGAGATATGTGGCATGAACACCACACTGGGCACGCTCCGCCGGGCCTCGCGAAAAACCTTAAGAGATAGGTCGAGCACACATTATTGAATAAAGAAGTTTTTCAATTATATAAAGTCCTCACATAAAAAAGGCTGCCTCTGCTGTAAGAGACACAAATACTTTTGAAACTGATGCTACATGAAACAGAGAAAAAGGACATTTTTGCTCAAGAGGCAGAAAACCTACAAATACCAGAATGCACTGTGCCGTACCAGACCAATAACCGCTCCCAGCGGTGGCCGACATAATGTGGACTGGACCATTAGAAACAATAGGGAGCTGGCGATCTCGTATTACGGTTAAACGGGAAACTAAAACACGTTTCTGAAAACATCTGAGGTAAGAAATCTGTATTTCAGTAACTTTACATTTCATCGCATCAGTTTGATCTCCAGTTAAATGGCACAGTGAAAACGGAGGCAGAAATAATAGACTGCTGTCCTTGTCCCACTGTACCTGGACCAGGGGAGTATCGATTTATTTATGAAATAATGTCAGACTCCACCACAGTAGGTGGAGACATGGCCCCTTTCAGCCAGTTTCTACAAACCTATATTATTTATACAGTCTGTGATATAGACCGCACCACAATCATAACTGTTTATTTACAGTAACTTCAGGCAGACAACCACGCAGCGATCATACAATCAAAGGGCGCTGACTAAACTCTGCCTTCACTGATTAGTTTTAAGACACCTAAAACAGTCAGAATCAGTGTAAATATACTCTATAGTTAGAATATTTTCACTGCTTTGCCACAAAGCAGCCCTTAATGATGAGGATTTGAAACATTTAAATCAAAAAAGAGACTCAGTTGAGGAAGAAACAGTCATTTTACTCCACTTAACGGCAGAGCTGCTGCTCTCCTGCTGCCTCCATCAGCTGATGTGTAAAATAAAGTGGAGAAAATATTCAAATATAGTGCAAACTTAGACGGTATTGATTTTTTTTAGGTGGCTGACATATGTTGTTGCTGCAGCCCCATCCACAGCAGTATATCGCTTAACTTCCATGCTGGTGTTGTAGGACTTTATTTATCAGAGGAGAGGGGTGGCTGGGATGTGACTTTTTTATTTAAAATAAACATAAAATACACCATTTTTAAGTTGTATGTTCCTCACCTGAACCATAATTAAAAAACATAATTACTATACATAATTACATTACAGCACCCCTTCTTCCTTCATAAATAACAAACAGTCCCTTTTCCTAACCACTGAGGGATGTCAGCACGGAGACTAGGAGGACACCCAAAACACCTCATCCAGTAAAAATCCGACAGAGGTGTTTACATGACGGAGGAAATCAACTTCCAACAGAACTATCTCAGTGTGTTAGTCCAACTTTGAGACATTTGATTTAGACTCATTTCATGACTAACATGTTTAGTATTTTAAAATTCCAGTTTTACTCAGACTAAAACAATAACTCAACTTTTTCTAACGTCATTTTGACTGTTTTGATTCAAAACTGGTGAAAATTGGTGAAATATCCCTTTAAATCAGATTTTTAAGGGGGAAAAAAAGCTATCCTACAAATCATTAAACCTGAAAGCCAGTAAATTGCTTATTCTCTCCAGATTTCAACCACCTGTGTAACAGATGGTCTTGTGTGGATTTGCATGTGTGTGTGAATGCATCAGAGTGTGTGTGTGTGTGTGTGTGTGTGTGTGTGTGTGTGTGTGTGTGTGTGTGTTACCTGAGCACAGGACTCCTCTGGCGTCTTAGCGCTGACGGAGTAGAGAGTGGGCAAATCCAGGCGGTGCACTGGCAGCTTGTCCAGGTGGTGCAGCAAGGCGGGGGCCAAGTGGGAGCTCTGTCCTGAGCCCGGGGCCCCCGCCAGCATCAGACGGGGCCGGTACGCTGTGGGCTGCTGGAGGGCGGAGCTAGAAGCAGAAAGGAAAATCCAGTAAGCGTAGCATCTCTCACCTTTTGATCGCTGACACTTGCACAGCCGAGGCCGTACTGTCTTCAGCTCAGTTCTGTTCCTTTGATTCAGTTAACAAAACAATCCTGCTTCACTTTAATTCATTTTTAATGTAAATGGCATTGGCAGGCCTCAGCGCATGTTGACAATACCAGCAAATTTCTAGATATCTGTGCTACCGTTTTCTGTCACTTTGAAACATTTCAAGGACAAAATGGAGTGCCTCAGATCTCTGACCAAAATGAGAGCAATCAGACCGCAATAAAGACTGATTTGGCCTCCTCTGAACAACAATGAACTCTTTGAACTGGAGTAAAAAGCAACGCCGAGCCCAAGTGTTGCAGTTTAATTAATAGAAAGGGGAAAAAAACAAAAACGAATGAGCCGCACACGAGTTAAGTGGGTAGAGTGAAAGAGGCTTTTTATCGTTTGGACAAACTTCTGTGTTTCAAACAGCATTTGAATATATTTGTGGTTTACTTGCTGCAAGGACACAAAAAAACAAAAAACAACATTGGAATAGCAGAATTCGCTTAGTATTAATTTCATTACTGTTCAATTCTCACTTGAGTGAATGTATTTGAAAGAATTCTTGTGAGCTTTCATTGCAGCGCAGGTGCTTTGAGAGCGCTCTGAAAAGGTCAGAGGGTCTACCGGCGTTAAGTGCTGTAAGTCTGGTGGCCATCCAATGAAGCATTTTTTCTGTTTTTCTTTCACATGTCTCATACATCTCTATAGAAAAAAAGTTTTATCTGTCTGTACGACCTGAAAACTACCAGCTGACAACTGGTCCATCAATGACAGGTTCAAGTAAATGAAAAGCTGTTAGTCCTCCTTCACCTCTTGCCATCTCTGAATGGAAACAGCAATTGAAACTCTGATTTCAGAAATGTCTGATCTCTCTTCGCGTTCATCCTCTCCTCTGATCTCGCTCGTTTGTCTCCACTGAGGAGGATTTTGCAGCCTGTGGAGCCACTATATGTTGCTCCCCTGCTCTTATCATACAGTACAACTTGTAATCTGTTTTATCTTAATTAAGGTGGTCAGCGTTAGAGCCTCCTCCTACTCAGACAATAACTGGTCTTCCAAGACACACTAGATCTATGTTAATCTGTAATTTCAAGACACTATCAAATGTAACAGAGGAGAGCAGAGGCGGCACCTTACAGCATCAGCATTCAGCATCGGCTCCATGTTTGAAAATAAATATATAATATATACATGACAAAATGGAAAGCATGTCTCAACAAGTAACAAGTAGTCCCTCCATTGTATCTGTTTGTATGTTTTGATTCAATACATGTTTGTTATCTTTAAATAAAAATTTGCCCAAGAGAAAAATTGGGATTTTTTTTAACCTTTTAATATTTTTCATGATTTTTAAAGAAACACATTTGGCTTTTATTTTTATCTTTAAATATTGTTCATGATTTTTTAAGGGGAAAAAACATTACCTTTTTTTTAATATTTTTTATGATTTTTTAAAAGTTTTGCCTTTTTTTTTTACTTAAAATTTGTATGATTTTTAAAGAAAAAAAAAAGTCATTTTTTAAAAAAGGCTTGTGTATTTGGAAAGCATGTTTTCTTTAAAAATCACCAAACATTACACCATTTATAACTGCCAATTACTGTAAAAACTGTGTTATTGTATAAGTTTGTGAACGGGCTGTCTGACATTAAGGTAAAGCTGTAAAATAATACAAATACAGCATATTTACTGTATTGTTTGTGTGTTTTATGTTGTATTGTCTTCTTCTTTGTATCACTTTGAGTGTATTGATTGTCTTATGTGTTTTGTGTTTTTCTCTTGTTCTTGTACAACTTTATATCATCATGTTATTGTGCTGTTCTGACCTGACCTGGACTGCAGATGCAAATTAGCTTCAAATGTAATCTGGTACAGTTTTAAACTGTAGATGGTCCCTTTTAAAAAAAAAAACAAAAATAAAAAATATTTTTATCGCTATGTTGATTTTTTTTTTGATAGTGGTCCTTTATTAGTAGGCTAAAATACATTTTGTTACTGATCCCGTCCACAGCGACAAGACTCCCTTTACAGAAAAAGTCATTTTACTGCACAGAACACAAAGATCGAGGCGGGGATCAGCACTCTCTAACCAACGTCACCCATTTTTGATAACGGCTCAGTAAGACTTTAAATTTGAAAAACACAAATCCGTCCATTAAACAACTTAACTTTCTTACATATAGCAACGGTCTTTTTCTATGCACTCACGAGGAGAAGTGGAGGAAGGGTCTGTGCGTTGCAGAAGAGGAGAGCTGACTCTTTGGGGATGCAGCAGGCTGGACTTCATAGATGGAAGCGGAGCGCTCCTCATTGTCATCGTCGCTGTACAAGTCCTCTTCGAGCAGTTGATTGTCACCGCCTGGCACAGAGAGAATCGCTGCTTAAAACAGCCATGCATAATGCAGCAATTCACGATTTCCTGCAGTTATTTGGGACAATGGCACTTAAAAGTTTGTTTCCACAAAGTTTAATCCTCAAAGCGGCCTTATCGCTGACATTAATGCGGGCATTTCACCGAAAAAGTGAGAGTAAAAAAACAGAGAGCCGGCTTATTAGGCGAGATGTAATGGGCATTTAAAGCGATGAAGCACTCTGGGAAACTCGTGTCATTATTGGGTCCAAGAAGTACAACTCCCATGAGCGATCTCCCACTGGTCAAGTGCTGCATTGTGGTTAATCTGCTGTAAACACTTTTGTTGACTGGAGTTGAGTTATTGAAGCAGGATGACTGGTTATCCAATCTCTGTGCTATCACCTCTGGGGGGACGCTTCATCACACACACTAAGCTCAGTGTGTGCGGGTGATACGAAGCACTTTGGTAATAAGGTGGGGGGAAGAGAGACAAATAATCAAACACTACAACGTGCCAACGGGGAAGGCGCATTAAGTGAGACAGGTGGCGAGGGAGAGCAGGAGTCAGAGTGGGAGAAGCAGCGGAAAGAAAACAAATGAAACAACTGGTTCCAGATCCCTACCGTGTGTGTTGTCCCTGTCAGTACACTGAGCGTGGGGGAAGACTCGGAGCAGGGCTTTCAGCACCAAGGAGAAAGAGCTGGCCAGCAGGGGCCTGAGGGTGGGGGACAGGGCCCGGCCAGGGGGAGCCAGGGCCCTCTGGGAGGCTGGGACGATTGTCCTCATGGCCTTTGTGAAGTCGCCGGGCCCCAGGACGATGGAGGTGACATCCAGCCTCAGTTTGACGCTGCTGCCGTAGATCTGGGGGTAGCGCCGGCGCAACGCCACCAAGGCTGCCTCTGTGCAAAGTGCTTTGATGTCAGCGCCGCAGTAGCCTGGGGGCGAGGAATATACGTAAAGGTTAGTTTAAAAAGGGAATGAGAGACTTAAAAAGAAATGACCCAGAATTTAGTAAGAAAAGAGATTAAGAGTTAAATAAATAAATAAATAAATGGAAGGAATACACCGGAAAATTAGCAAAAACAAAATATAAAGGGAAACAAAAAAACAAGAAAACAAGGAAATTACTTTTTAAAAATAAATCTTTTGAGGGTTAATGGAAACCCGCCCACTATCTGTATCAGCTAAAGCGTATGCTATATTTAGAATATTTTCACCACTTTACCTGACCATCAAACAGCGATTTCCAGCCGGGAACTTAAGCAGTTTTAGTGCTTATTTCAAAGCCAAACTCCATTGAGAAAACCAGTGATTAAACAGAACACTGGGAATATGTAAAAAGGAGCAGCTGGTCTGCAGCTGCTTTGATCACCTATTTTATTTTTGTTATTGAGTGACGTCGATGTTTTAAGCAGTTAGTTCAGAACCACCAAAGTCACACAATAACCCAAACTAAGTAAGTGATCGAAGGAGCAGTAGACCAGCAGCTGCTGTGAGCCAAAAGTCACAGTTTTTGTCAATGGAGTCTGGTAGCTTTGAGGAGAGCATACATGGGGAACTGAATGTGGCCAAAATATTGTTTATTGCTGACCCCTTTCACAGCAGTACATTTTCTAGCTCCTGTGTCGGACTCCTGCCTGTTTCTCCAAACTGGGGATGAGCAGACTGACCTCTACTTTACTGCCTATGGATAAATGCCTCATACAACCCCACTTGAAAAAATTGGAACTATCCATTAAACTAATTAAACTACACAGATAAAAAAAAGTCACGTGCAATAAAATGGAGCGGCACAGGAAAAACTGTTTTGAACCCACTAACCTAAATCTATATAATATTTTGGGAGAACCTTCTGTGTGCACCTCTCCAGGGCGATGAGGATGAATTTCCAGAATTTACTGGAACATGATTCCATTCTAGGGGTCGACCTAGCCGATTATTTGGCCTGATATTTGGCATTTTATCGATAATTTATATCAGCATTTTATTTTAATGATCGCAGACAAAATTAATTAAGAAGTGCAAAGGAAAGGTGTCCTCATGGGAGGAACTTTTACTTTGTAAAACTTCAGGAGCTATTTTTATTTATTCTTTTTAAAAAAAAATTTTATTTGCACTTGACTTTATATTTAAAAAAAAGTTGCTAGCAGCGTGCTGTATACAATTTTGCAAGTCTCAGTTTTTGAATGAACATTTGACATTTAAACACGTTTTGTGTTGGAGTTTGTCATACTCCAAATTCTAAATATTGACAGAAAGATTTTCATTTTGATTGTAAATGCATATCGGTTATCATTCTCATTAAATACTAATAATTGGTGTCAGTATCAGCCCTGAAAAACTAAACTAAACTAATTCTGATGGGACCATGAGGAGAGTAACAGCAGCGTATCATGATGCTTCCACCTCCAAATTTAACTGTCAGTATGGTGTTTTTAGATGATATGCAGAGCCATTTCTCTTCCAAACATGATGCGTTATAATGTTGCAGAATGAGTCATTTTCATCTAATTTGACCACATTCTCCCAATCTCCTAATGTTGTGTAGCAAACTTCTAACAAGCTTTTAAGCAACAATATGAGGAATTATGGATTAAAATGTTAAGATTTCAGTGCAGTTTAATGAGTTAACACCAATGTCTGATCTGAATTTCACATGAATAGCTGCAATAAAATATGTTGAATTAAAAAAAAATGTTGACGTGTTGATTTCTTATTTCCGCCTCTGTATATTGCAAAGTTTTCACACAGTTTAATACACAGGATTCACTCTTACCGACACATTTTTCTGCAAGTTCCTCTATAAATGGCTCAGCCAATTTGGGATTCCAGTCCCGCGTGTGAATCTCCAAGATGTGCTTTCTGGCCTGAACAGAGGATTTGGGGTGGACAAAGGGAAAAAACACAGAGAGAAAAACAGAAAAAGGCAGAGTCAATCGATGAGGAGGCACAAGCCCTGTGAACAACATGTCAAAAAAAATCTGGCAAAATAACAAGTTAAAATGCCACAGTGTTTGCCACTGTTAACAATGGAACATCATTTTGATTTAAGCCTTAAAAACTGAAGACATCAGTTTTCTTTTGTTGCTCCCAGATGCGTTTCACATGCATTTAAACCTTTAAAAAAATGATGATTAAAACAAAATATGAAAAATGTTCAGAAAAATATATTTATGATTATGATTGTTTCAAATATTGACAAAATTATCCGTATATTTATAACTGTACTTTTTTGTTTTGTGCTTTTACTTTTTTTCCTTTTCTTTTTTTATGCTAAATTTCAGGTAATTTTCTTGTTACTTATAACTTTTTACACTGAAAGAAATCAAGCCAACATGGTTTAAAATGATTCTTTTGTCATTTAAACGGCATGTTGCATAAGACCGGATGAAAAGAAACAAAGCATGACAATTATGCCCAGGAATTCACATCATAAATATCATAATTAAAATACCATGTCTTTCCTACCTTTCCTCTTTTTAAAACTGACAACAACAAGAGAAAGATCAAAAAGGAATCAGGCCCAACTGAAGGGCCTCCTAACATTTCAGCACAATACGTCCTTCATTTCATTGCATCGTCTCCACAGGACTCCGCTTTGATGAGCAGACATTAAGAACAAAGTGGTCTTTGTCGTGAATCAAGGGCAACAGTTTTCATCATCTTTCATCACATCTCCCTTTCTATTCAAAAGACACAGCTGAGCCTGATTTCACGCAGGTTTCTGTCTTGGGCAATACCAGGAGGGAGCTCAACTTGAATGTGTGGAGAGGAACGCAGTTTGCACAAGAGCAATATTTTTAATCAGTCATCTCACAACTGGTGAGCTTAACCAGCACTGGCCTGCAGATTAGGCTTTGATTAATATGATCCTACTGAGTGGACAAATGATGCAAGGCCACCCCATCAGACAGGCTCGACTGTGAGGAGTCACCTACGCTGAGCTGCTTATCCGTCTCACTGTCACTTTACACACATGTAGCAGTTTTTTTTTGTACATGGCGGGAAAATAAACACCCCCACCCCCAAGTGCAAGATTAAAGCAATCAGATCTGCACGGCTATAATTCTTCTAAAATTGATTTTTAATTTTCCAGAAATCTAATGAGCATCTGCTTTGCCACTTGCTAGTTGGATCAAAACATCCAACAGGGAGCAAAAAAAAAAGGAACAACAGTTGAGGAGACTCTTAATAGCCAGAGGGCTGCATGTACTAATTTCATCGCACGACTCTTATGAGTAAAACACCAATTATGTAAGTATTATATTGAGTCTCCTGCTGGGTGAGCGGGCGTGTGGGTACAACTTTATATGTACAGAGAGTGCTATTCATAAAGAATATTACATCGTTATCTCACAGTGGACAGGTGATACAGATTCTGAGGCAAAACCGCCGCTGTATGTGTTGGGCAACTTTGTGTAAAATGCAAAGTTAATACTTCTACTATAAAAAAACATGGTAACATTTTCTATGACACCCATGTCTATATTTCATTATAACACACTGGATTGCAAAGGATATTTGGACTTTCAGGGTATGAAAACTGTCTCAGAAAATATCACAGTATCATGGTGGTATTATTATTAATAATAATAAACAAAATACTAATAATAATAATAATAATAATACTAATAATAATAATGTTACTATTTTCTTCTTTTTATTATTATTCTGATTATTACTATTATTATTATCAGTTACAATGACCCTTAAAGAGAGGGTTTTTAGTTAAATGTTTAATTACTATCTTTGAAAATTAAAAATTCTATTTTAAAATCATATTGTCATTCATTGTTTGCTGAAAAAAAGGCATAAATCTATGCCAGAAAACGCAAAAAGTTGTAAATTAAATGTATCCCTTTAATGGGCTGTGACAGAAATTGCATACTTGAATTTGACAGAACTTTTTGATGCAAATCAACTAAATGATGGACATTTACATTTCACTAACATAATGTTTCCTCACAACCTCACTCTAAAGCCTCAAATTACAAATAATATATAGAAAAAAAATGCTATTCTCATCCTTGCAAAAACAAATGTGAGTGACCAGCAACTATGATGCATTTTGATGCTTGACCTTATAGGTCTTAAAATGCTTTATATTGTGATATTGTCATTATTATTGTTATTGTCATTATTATTGTGTAGTTTTAAATATTTATGAGTGAGGTTAAAACTATAATTATACAGTGCTAAAAGCAGATTACAATGCATAAGTGTGTTTATAATGCATACACAGAGACACCGCAAACACCTCTGCAGAAAATCCATGGACAGCGAAAGACTTTGCATGTGTGGGTCAATGAACATGTGTCCACTGTGCACAGTATTGACGTGCAGCTCCGTCTCACCTTCTTGCCGGGCAGGTTGAACAGAAACTCCCGGTCGAAGCGTCCAGGCCTCCTGAGTGCCGGGTCGATAGAGTCAAGTCTGTTTGTAGCACCAATGACCACTATCTCCCCACGACTGTCCAAGCCGTCCATCAAGGCCAGCAGGGTGGACACAATAGAACTGGACGGAGGGAATGAGGAGTTATAAGTATAATATGCAGATATTTTGAGTCAAAATACTGTAAGGAGACTGAGACAATATCGACAAAAATCATGAATCAGTGCAAAAATAAACATTAATTCTGCAAACTGCACGGAGCACCAAACCTGCATTTGAACAAACAGTTTGAGGCATAAATATATGCCGCTCTATTTCCATGTTGACTAGGGCTCCATGCATGTGTTTACCCAGCATGGCAAAGAGAGGAGCGCATCTATAAACTCAAGCATAAGCATGTTTCATGTTTTGAATAATCTCTGTTCAAAAATTACATTTCACAGTTGCAAATATTCCATTTTCTAAACGGCGACCGTTTCCATAAAGATTAACTGCAAGCTGTGTTTGCATAATAGGACTTTTCCTCACCTGCAGTTCATATACAAGTGGTTTAAATAAGATGTGAAATTGTTCTGATTTCCAATTTCCATTGCTATGGCAACTCACAGCCAAATAAAGTGGCACTGATGTTAAGCACCCAAATCCAGCTGATTTCATCCAGAATCAAAGCTGCAGTTCAAGTAGTTTTGAATCTGCAGTTTAAGAAAACCTGCGCCACCTATTGGCGAGGAATATCACAGAAGCAGCAGTTCAGACTTGCAGATGTAGACATGCAAAAATGTGCAAAAGTAAAAGCAGCTGCAACTTTGACACTCTCACCTCTACATGTCACATCTGTGGGGTGAAGTTATTTTTTTTCTTTTATTTAAGTTTTAATTAGCCTTACCTGTGTATCTGGTCTTGCCTGCTGGAGCGAACAGGAGCCAAACCATCAATCTCATCAAAGAAAATTATCGATGGCCTCATCAGGTAAGCCTGATCAAAAGCATACACAAGACCGAGGTCAAACTAAAAAACAACAACATTATGTTCATTCAAGAAACATATTAAAAACGGGATCCGTTTACTTAAAGCGTAACTTTGTTTTGTTTTTCAGCCTGGACTCTATTTTCCCATGTTTTGTTTCAAATTGACTGCAATAATGTTTGAAATTGGTCCAGTATTGGCCAACAGTGCTTCAGATAGCAGTGGTGAAATAGATTATTATTTAGATCATTATTAGATTACTATTAGATAATAGATTATTATAAAAACAGATTATTTTAAGTGTCTGCCAGCTTTATGGAAAGGATCCTTACAAAGATAGAGCTTTTTGTTTAACCAGAAACAGCCACAAAATCACAGTTGCAAAACCCACCTGACTGTATTTAAATAAAAAAATAAAACCCACATCATACAAAGTCAACAGAAAGTGTAGTTTAGAAGCCAGAGACATATACAAATGGATAGCGACTTCAGGGCCGTTTCTAGTTAAACAAAATGTATCTTACTCTTGAACAAAAAGATCTATCTCTGTAGGGATCCTTTCCATAATGATGTCAAACGCTTATAACACAATGTGACCCTGTTGGTGGGAAAACGGAGAACTTCTGCTAGACATAAATTCATGCAAAATGTTACGTTGCAGCCTGCTTCACTGCAGCCAGCTGATGCTGTCTCGCACAATATTGGACCACTTTTAAAAACTGCTCATCCATTAGACACAGAAACATGGGAGAATACTTTCCAAATTGAAAAATACCAAAGTCATCCTTTAAATACACACACATCTTCTCAAAAAACACTGAAAAGCAATGTGACAATATCAGTAGCTAACACACAATAAATGCAGAAATGAAAACCAGGCACCATCAGTTCTCTCTTTACATTCTGAGGTTAATTCAGGTCAAGTGCCGAAAGCTATGGTTACAACGATATTTGCCTTCGGCCTCATAAGTGTGCCGTTTTAAGTGTCTCACCTGGTCAAAGAGCAGGCGTAGCTGGCGCTCTGATTCCCCGACCCACTTGCTGAGGCAGTCGGCTCCTTTTCTCATGAAGAAGGAAACTTTCCTGTCTCCCTGGCTACACTCGTTGGCAAGCGCCCGAGCTACCAGGGTCTTTCCTGTCCCCGGAGGGCCGTAGAACAAACACCCTCTAAAAAGGGAAGGCAGAGGGAATGGAAACCATGGTTATTTAACCCTAAGGGACTGTTTGGCACATTTTACGCACTTTTCATTCTTTATTTTTGATAATTTTGTGTTCATGCATGGCATGTTTATGGCATACATTTTAACAAGATAATGTATATTTTTATCTTTAAAATTTCCTGCTCAGCTCCTACAATAAGCCTAAAATAAACTGTTTAGGGCGCCTGGTGGCTCAGCTGGTGGAGCAGGCGTCCGTGTACAGAGGATGTGTCCTCACTGTAGCGGGCGCGGGTTTGAGTCCGGTCTCAGCCCTTTGCTATCTAATAAAGGCAATAAAAGCCCCCCAAAATATCTTCAAAATACATTGTTTAAACAAAATTGTTACATTCATGTTCCACTGAAACCCATTCAAACTGCAATTTTTGATCCAACGGCTATCAAAGCATAATAACATGCATTGTATTATTTCTGGGTGTCGTTCTGGGTTTTGCCTTGGAATTTGTAATTTTAACTCTTTTCCACCTGATGGCGTCATTTTTTACTATATTTGGAATAGGCAGAAAACACATGCTATTTCCACTAGGTGCACTGTCACAATCAGTGTAGCTGCAGATCATTGGCATATCCCAGACTGTGACAATAAAGAAAAAAAAATTACTTTGCATGTAGTATATTGAAAATGATTACTTTTTTGAGTCTTTTTTTAAAAACATAGTGGTATCGTGACAAAAACCTTACATTTAAAGGGTTAAAATTCTGAAATGAATGAATATATCATATTTATCATTAGAACTGATGTGGGTTAAAAAAATAAACTCAACGAAAGTAAAAAATCTTATCAATGTATAATATTTTTATAGCCTAATGTTGAACAGAGCATTTTGTGTGCAGAGCCATATGAGTGTGAATATCTGAAACTGTACGAGAAATAATAATGAATAAAATTCAATGTTGCTGCTAATCATTGACATATCCTAGGCTGTGATAATACAAAATAATAATAATCTACTTATAATGTGGTATATTGAAAATAATTACATTTTCCTTGGGTTTTTTTTAATCAAAAAACATAGCGTAATGACAAAAACCTGGCATTTAAATGGGTTAAAATTCTGAAAATTAATGAATATTTGATAATTATGATTAGGACTGATGGTGTTAAAAAAAACCTCAACGAAATTAGAAAATCATATTAATGTATTATAATTTTAAAGCTTGATTTTGAAAAGCGCATTTTGTGCAGAGAGCGATACCAGTGTGTGTAATATTAAAGCGGGCCCTAAGGGTTAATAATGGCAAAATGTTGTTGTGGAGGTGCACAGCGAAACTGTTATCCCGGTTTAATATAGTCTGTTTCTCCATCAAACTTCTCAGATAAAGTCACACCTCAGCTCTTCTCACCTGGGAGGCTGAATCTTAAACTTCTCAAAGATTTCGGGGTAAAGCAGTGGGAACACCACCATCTCCTTCAGTGACTGAATGTGATTACTGAGGCCGCCCACGTTGTCAAACTTCACCTGAGGAGAAAACACATTTTTCTAACATCCACCTCTAAAAGCTGAAGATCTCCATTCAAATAGTAATAGCTCATAAAAACTTGAACATCTCTAAATTGTTCACTTTGCTGCTTTACAGCTTTTCGGTATTTATTTAGTTCCCACTCACTGAGCTATCGAGGTTCATGGGATCCACATCAGCCAAGCTGGCGCCCACTTTCGCCCGATCACGCAGCACCCCACTGGCCAGGTCTTCTGCTGTCAGGTTCATGGGCAAACATCTGCGGGAAAAAAAAGATTTAAATGGGAGTCAATCATCCCAGATCTAAATTATTTATAATTTGATTTTTGAAAAACTACCAGAAAAGTGTTTAAATCAAAGAAAAAAAAACTCTTACACTGCCTGTTCAAGGCGAGAATATTCATTCTGTATGAAAAGTACAATCGCAGAACAGGAGGACAGAGTTGTCTTGCCTTTAATTAACCCTTTAAAACCTGGAGCGACATCACTTTTCTTGTGCTGCTTTCAGAAGCCTTTCACAAGTATTTAAAACTTTAAAATCCCTAAAAATGGTGTGATTTCTTTCAAAAAACATGGGGAAAAAGGCAATCAGCAACACAAAAAAGCAGTAAAATGTGACTTAAAATTTAGCTTAAAAAGAGGAAGAGAAATTATCAAATAACTAGGAAAAATATTAATAATAACATATTTATTATTATACATTTAAAATTAGGATACAGAAAAAAATATTTATTATTTGTAAAGATTTTTTTTCATTTAAGCAGTTTTTCATTTTATTATTTTTGTTCTTTTCCTTTTTTTTGCTAATTTCAGGCAATTTTCTTGTTCTTTTACAATATTTTTTGCTAATTTTGGCGTCATTTCTTGCTCACTGCTTTCTATCCATGTTTTTGAAAGAAATCAAGCCAATTAGCCTAAGTGTCAAAGCGTTAACCCGCCGAGGGAGGTAGCAACAGCGCCGACACGATGTCCGTATAAACACGAACGCCAGCAGGACGGCTGTGATGTCTTGATGACGTGTTATGTGTGCGACCCACAGCAGGAGATCTAAAAACTCAAAGAAGATGAAAGACAAAAAGGTAAATGAAAGAAAGCACCTGTTCCTGGCCCGAGTCATGCTTTTGCTTTTCCTCCTCTCAAACCGCTCTTCATCTGAAGACGAGGTGGTGTCACTACTGTGAATGGCGTGTTTCTTCACTCTGGAGAAGTGAGACACACTAGATTCATCATCACAGCATTACACAGTCACATTTCTGAATCAGCACACACCAATCAACATGTAACACCCTTTTCTATAACAGCAGCTCATTAGTCATGGTTGTAAAAAAAGCAGCTTACGAGTCACACTCTGTTATGCTTGTAGCATCAGATTTGATTTTTCACAAATCTCTACCAACCTTATATGGCTTCTTCTCGCTGGGGATCTGTGAGTGTCAAAAAGTGAGGGGTTGCTCTGTTTTCTGTTCACGGGCTCTGAGAGAACAAACACAAAGCGACAACTCGTCACGACTAAGCCTCTAAAAACACTTCGGATATCCTGATCAAGTTTTTTTTAGCCAAAATCCCGGTGATCCAGTTAAAAAGTATTTTCTTTGATAATAAAACTGCACAGTGCACGCCACAAGTACTTTACTTTTTACTAGAAATTTGTAAAAAAAAAAAAAAAAAAAATAAAATTAGAAATTAAAAATTTAAATAATTTTATATTTACAAGTATGTTTCAAAAAATATTAGATATAAAATAAAAAATTGTCAGAACTTTTTTACGGTCATTTTCTTTTTTGGCTTATTTTCTTGTGACTTTTTAACTATTTTTTTTGGCCATGTCTTATTATTTCTTTGAAAGAAATAAGAACAATTTTTTTATGTTTCAAAGAGTTAATCATTAAATAAATGGACAATGTCCCTAACACAGCTAAACAAAGTGTATATACAAAAGTTTTATTTGAAAAAAATAAAATAAAATAAAAAATCTGTAATTACCAATAGGTGGTGCCTCATATCTCTGCACCGTCTTTCGCTGCCTCAGGTTGTACGGTCTGTCATTTTCCTCTCCTGCCTCCTCTGCTTCATCTCCTTCATCATCTTCGTCTTCTGCGTCCTCCTCCTCTTCCTCACCGTGAGAGTCTGAAAGTCAAAAATGCCGTTTTCAAACTTCCCATAAATGAAAACTACCAAAATATAGCTTTTAAAAGATTCACCCAAAGTACATGCAGCAATTGAGATGAGATTTTTACATTTGATGACTAGAGTCGAAGCAGAGGCGCTTCATTAAGTTTCATGATCTTTCTCTCACTCCACTGATTCACAAGTATAACATTAGTAGGAACCTGACCTTCCGTCCCTTCCTCCTCTTCATCCTCCTGCTCAGTTTTGCTCATGACTTTGTGGTGTGTAGGCATGCTGAAAGTGCTCCTGCGCATGGATTTCCTGCGCTTCACCCGGGAGTACATGTCCATGTTTTCCTGGAGAGACAAAGCCTTTACACTGTCGCTTATATTCACAATAGATCACCGTTCTACTGCTCCACACTCACCTCCTCAGTGTCTCCGGTCCACATGCGAAGACGCTCCACCTCACGGTTCTGCCTGATGCTGCTGATGTTGTCCATCTCCTGAAGGACAGCCTCGGCAGTGCTGCACACACAAACAACAAAACAGAATTAGACAAACTCAAGCAGAGCTCCAAAGTGCCACCAAACGACTTAACATTTTCAGTGGTCGCACCGGTGCACCTGACATTGAGCAGGTGTGTCTGTGTGTTTGTGTCTCCTGCCTGCCCTGTAATCCTCCTCGAGCAACATCACGACCTTAAAACATATTTAAAATTTAAAATAAAGAGAGCTATTGACTGTTTTTTCATCATCTGCAGAGGTTACCACTCCACCACCTGTCTCCCCCAGATGATGCCTAATCCTGACGCAACATCTTTATATATATATATATATATTATATATATATATTTTTTTTTTTTTTTTGGACTGCGGCGAGGACACACCTCCACGGAGCCACAAGGCGCCCCATGATGCAACATCTTTTACTATTTTTCAATCTGTCTGTGAATGAATTAAATTACTGCAGTAGCAGTCGTGCTATACAGCTAAGTGCTGCACCGTAATATATATATATATATATATATATATATATATATATATATATATATATATCAATTTTTATCAATTTTAAATTTAATAATATACAGCTTCATACTACTAGCATACTCAGTGCTTCAGACAGAAGTCAATATTTCAATATTTAATATGCAACATAGAATTGTACAACCATAACAAAAAATACTGAGCTCTGAACATGTCTCGACTGCAACCTGGTGTAAATACACCAGAAAATAAGTATTGTAAATCTCACATTTTCTGCCCAAGAGAGTTCAAGACATGCTAAGTGGAGAGAGAGGTCACACTAAATACTTGCAACTTTAGCCTGTTAAAAGTTGTTTCATTCCGAAATATTTGCATTTTTAATACTGTTTACATATTTCCTGTGTGTGCCGGTTGTATTTTAGAGACTAATGAGAAATAAATATGTATGATCATAACCTTGCTAAAATAACAAAGTTAAAAGTAGCATAAGACTTTGCACAGTGCTGTATATGCGAGATAGAGCCAGTTGTTTGAAGTGAGGATTTGTGTGTGAGGTGCATCGGTATTTTACTTGGTATTACTAATAGAGCGATGGTAAGACAGCGCCTGGATGTGTTTATAAAAATGCAGAAACTCTTGGAAAAAAGTCAGAGTGCTCTTTAAAAAAAAATATTTTTTTTCTGGGCGGCAGCATGCAACCACATACACTCCCTCCACATTGGGAACAACTAAAAAAAAAAATTTCAAAAGCTCAATTCCAGCCTTCTGAGATTTATTAAGTATGCTCCAAACAATTAGGGCATTCCCATTTTCTCTTGTGTTGGAAGCAGCATTGCAGAGAAAGGTGTCAGTAGCGTGACTGGGAGCTTACCTGTTGACCAGCTGGTCAAACAGCAGGCTCTGATTGAGGTGTTCAAACTGGCTCTTCTTCACGCGGCAGCTCCTCTTCAGCTCCACATGGCCATTCATGTGAGAGTGATCTCCCCCTCCACTCTCATCACTCCGGTGACTCATATGGGCTGCAGCATCAACGACAACAAAAAATTAATTAGGGACCAGTTATTCAGTTGTGTACCTCTAAAATCATATGCTCCGTGTGTGGCTCAAATATGAACGAAGTGGAAAGAATTGCATTACCGTGCCCATTTTGCATTATGCGAGAGGATAACCTGGAAATTAAACAAAACGAGTCAAACACGTAGACACAAAACGCTGCAATTAACCACACATAATGCTGTTTAAGAGCTCATGTTTACATTTGTCTGTTTAACTCATCTGACTAGTGACAACAAATATGTGTCTAAAGCACTGGTTCCCATCCTTTTTCTGCTAGAGACCCCATTTCAGTCATTGTGTAAACTGACAATCCCTGACTGACGTATTTTCTTGATATTTGATATCAGTGCATCACAATAACAGCACAGAACAACTAATAAACAGCACAGCTAACCCAAACAGTGACACAATAACTGCAGGAAGTTTGTGTAAAAGGAGAAATTTGGATGAATTTTATCAGATTATTTCCTGTGAATATTAAATCAGAGATTAGTTTTCCTGTTATATTAACAAACTATTTTCAAATTATTTTCTGTCTACATCATAGATTTTTTGAGAGATCGGGTTAGGGTATTAGGGTATTTTTTTAAATTTATTTTAACTGTTTTTCTTTTCATATGCTGTGTGGCAGTTATGTATGTTAAAAAATCTATTTAAAAAATGTCTAAAATCAGGCCATATGTGGCCGATAAATCCTTGTCTATAACAGGGTATAAAAGCTTGAAGGTGATGTTTAAATGACATCTATTTCTCTAACTTTGAAAGATAACAATTTCATTTTGTTGTCTTCACAGGAAAGAATACAATCCTAACATGAGGGCTTACTGTATATTTTTTCAAAGTTTTCTTGCACCCCTTAAAATCAAGAAGGTCTTCCAACCCCCCATAAAGCTTTGGCTACCCGTATTTGTTGTCAGGAGCCTCGGGTTGGGAAGCATAGTCTAGATCAAATCTGGTTTATGTGAACTTTTTGCATGGATAAAAACACACACATGCAGTAACGCACTAGCCTCTCACTGTGCTGCATACAGTTTTATCCTCTGTCGGTCAGAGATGCTCATGATGAGTGAAACAAAGGCCGGCAGCTGACCTGGTGCGGTAGGTGGGGATGTCCCAGCTGACCCTCTGGCCCTTGGTCTGGGGGGACGGTGAGGTATCGCTGGAGCTTGGCTCGGAGGCAGTTTGCCGCCGCGTCCGCTTAGAAGGGGGAGCCAACCGTGGGCTGCTGGGACTGCTCACATCACTACTGGGCTCCTTCTGTTGAACAAACAGAAAATCACACCAATTCAGGACAGCAAGGAGGAGAGAATGCAAAAATAAAAAATAAAAAATGACAATCACAACAAGCAGAGGATGCCTCATACCGTGACAGCTTTCCACAATTATTTGCATAAAAAATTCACCCCGTCAATCACAGAATAAAGCCAGAATATTAAGCAAATTTCAGGCATGCATGAACAAAGTAAAAATCAAATCCGTAACAACATGAAAGACAAGAGCAATAGCTCCAGTAGGATTATGATGAGACAAGACACCTTGTGCCCAACTCCTCAATGTATTCCCCAAATCATAACAGAGCACCAACCAGACATATGCCCTTGATGCTCACGCCCTTCACAGCTTAACTTCCCTGCTGATATGAGAGCATATCTCACTGTTGTCATAGGCAACTGTCTGCAATGTCTGCAGAGGGGTTTGTCTGACTGACTGTCTGACTGACTGACTGTACAGATAGATGAAGACGGACTGAAAAGTGCACAATGTTCCAATAAATGCACAGCTGTGGCCTGACGGGTGCACCTGGAAATCTCGTCATTTACAGATTCAGAAACAAGTTTTTGACAACAAGGTCTACACACAGGAAACTGAGCGAAATGGATGGAAATGAAAGGGATTTTTTTAACAACTATTGAATTTTTTCAAGTCATTAGACAAGACATAAAATGTAATCTTGAGGTACCAATATGAAGAGAAATGTAATGAGGCATGGAAAGAAAAAATAAAGAAAAATAGACGAGTCACAAAAGCTCAACAGAAAACTGATTTGAACCTGATTTTAAAGGTTGCATCAGACAGTTCTACTTGTTTTAATATTTTCCTTTACTCACTTAGTCATATCTCTAATGATTATTGATCAAAAATGAAACCATGAAAATGAAAATGAAATATTTTACCAATAGTTATTTCTACAATATTGTCAGATCAAAGAGGGAATTTGTTGACAGAAAAATGTTTGAATCTGTCTTCCCGTTCTAGCATTAATAAAGTGCTTTTGGGGAGATTAAAAAATATTGAGATACATATCCTGTATCGTGATATAGCTTTAAAATATTGCAATATAATTTTCAGCCCACATCACCCAGCCCTACAGGCCAGGAAGATATTCACATAGTTTATCAATTGTTTCAAAAAAAGCCAATGTAAAACTTTAAACTGTATTAAGGCATGTATTTAGCATATAGAAGACAAATGAACAGTTTCTGGCAGAAATAACATCTTATGCATACTCTTATCATGATGTCCCACCAGCAGATAGAGGCATGAAATACAATGCTTCATTGTGCAAAATAAGAAAAAGCATGTTAGCAAATTGCAAAAGTTCATTTCACAGTCACTGTGCCAATATTATTGTGCATTCCTAGCTCCCCATTTATGTTTTTGTCAAACCACCAGACTCCATTGACAAAAACAGTAATTTTAGCTCACTGAACATGAGAGCTGCTGGTCTACCTCTGCCTCAATCGGTTAGTCTGTTTGTATTATTGTGTTACTTTGGTGAATCAGAAATAAGCCTTTTAGATGCCAAAGTCATAAAATAACACAAATGAAATGATTGACCAGAGCAGCGGTAAACCAGCAGCTCCTGTGTTCAGTGATGATAAATCACTGTTTTTCTCAGTGGAGTCTGGCTTTGAAGAGATCGATATTACAGTTTCAGTTTTTGCCCTGGAAACCACAGTCTGACAGTAAGGTAAAGCAGTAAAAAATACCTTCAGTGGAGCATACAATTAAACAGACATTGATGATTTTAGGTGGAACTTTCTTTAGGTGGCTAATATAAGTTTCATTGCTGCGTCCGTCGACAGAAGTACTTTAGTAAGCCTCCATGTCAGGCAGAATGACATCGACTGTATGTAACATAAAGGCCTTTGATAAGTAGTCTATACCAGTAGCTCCCAACTGGTGTAGCCAGGGGGTCCAGATTACTCCTTTATCATTAGGTCAAGATCGACATATTGGATAAAATACCACAATTTAATAATATTTCACAAAATGTAAAGAACATGTTGGTTTAGAACACAAAGAAGGAATAATATATTACAAGAATAAACAGGTTTACTTCAAAGTAAAAGCTCTGTGCTGAAAACTCACTGTACTTCAAAATAAAGTGTTTTGAGGATAACATTCTTATTATTATTAATATTTTTTTCTAACAAACTTGACACTTTCAAGAGTTACTTGTGGTCCATTCAAAATGAACCTGCGACACAATTTTGGACTGCAAACCACCAGTGAGGAACTACATAAAAACTGAACGACAAGACAAGACAACATAAGATAAGACTGTAGAATTCCTTTTAAATATTGTGGAAAACATTTTTGGACCAATATTGTTTTTTACTAGTAATCAACTTAAAAACGTGTGTTAACCATTATGGTAACAGTACACAAATACTTAATTGCCATATTTAGGAATGCACGATCTAAGTTAATTACTCATATAATAAAATTATTCTAACATTTTTTTCACATAATTTAAAAGGAATTTTGAAGAGATAAGACAATCGTTTTTCACAGCTGGGAAATAAGCAACATTACAAGGAAGGGGGTGGTGCAAACAGGAGGCATCAGTAAAAAAAAAACACATAATATAATAGTGAATAAAGAAAAAAAAACTATAGTTTACACCACAAACAAAACTTAAAGCTACATAATAAGCAGAAGCAGTCCAACCACACAGCAATACACAAAGTGTACCCCTTTCAGAGTACAAAAACAATCCGAAATGTTGGAAATATTATGGCGAACGTGTAAGATTTATCACTCTGAAAGCCTTATAATCAATCACATATCGCTTCACGTGTCATCGGTTAGCCTGGTTTGACCCACAACACTGGACAGAGTCCAGAAAGGACTCGAGTTTCTTGAACCACAATTCAACTCAAACCCTCGCCAAACAGCGCATTTAAAACTCAAGAAATGGCGATCAATAAATCATCAAATCGCCGAATTATATTGTTCGTCTGTGTTAAGTGCTGTAATAATCGTAAATAACACAGAAACACAACGTCTGCAGCCTTGCATAATGTCAATGTTTACATTTTGAGACAAAGACTGTCAGACAGCTTGCGGGTCAGAGAGTAAAAACTATGAATTTAGCGTTGAGAATAACTACAAAATAGCACTCGTTTTTACGTTATATCAGCGTGTTTAACAGCGTTATCGTGAAAACATGCCGTATGGGGTGCTTTGAGGTCTTTACAACTGAAAGTTCACCAAGTTCAGACTTGCTAAATATGGGACTCGAGCCAGCCAACTGTTATGAACCCGGGACTCCCTTCCCCCACTGGAAGCTAGCTGCCGAGCTAGCTAACCCACAAACGCTCGCTAAACTAAAGCTTTATCGGAGTCCGTTTGCGAAAATAACAACGCCAATGCTTCCAGGACGACGGCATAAAGTGACGCTAAAAGCCTTAAGCGGAAAATCCAGTTGTCTTTATTTAGAGCGCTAATTTGGGGAGACAATGGTGAAACAAGTCAGCCGGGTAAAACAGCCAAACACAAAGGGAACTCAACTTGAAGCTAGCCCGGAGCTAACATCGCTAGCTTTCAATCTGACAGCTCGGCAACACACTCACGAATAATGACACGAGTGTAAATGACTGCACTCAGTTGTTTTATTGTGTATCTGCGTGACTGGGTGGGTGTCAAGCTCGATAATGCTCGCATTTTGATGTGAATAACGCGTTAATGTGGAGCACCCGCTGAGGCCACGGCTACAGCTAGCTAGCCCAACTAGCGCCAGCCAGCTAGCTAGCTCACCGGCAAAGAAAAGAAACCGGCTTACATGCTCCTCAGAGTTTCGCTCGTTTCTCGACGACGACCGAGTCCTCGAGGAGATGAAGGGGCCAGTCCGAGGCCGAGAGCTTTTCCTCGTGTTCACCATGTTTTTTTTGCCTTTTTGTGTCTGCCCTTACTGGATCTCCCTAGCCGGCTCCAAACACTGGCTCAGTGAGCGCAGCATCGAGGCGCCATTTCTCTCTCCCCCTGTCTGTCTCTCCCCCCGCTGCCTCCCTCCCTCTCCCTCCACTGGATGTCTGTTTTGCAGGTGCACTATTTTTTTGCTGACTGGACTTCTACCACCCCCAAAAAACTAACACTACTACTATACAAATATCATAAAAACCCATAATAATCGACACTAACATATGTGTTTTGTTATTAGTGAAAAAAGCTATTTACAATGGGAATGTTTACACTTCTGAGGATACTGGAGTCCATAAAGTTAAATAAAGTCGCCCCGATAAGTACTACTTCAGCATAATAAGTCCCTAAAGGAATGTAAAAGAAAAAAGTTAGGAAAGAGAAAGAAATGTGATGTTTTAAAACTTGAGTCTACAACCTGTAGAACACAGTGTACTATTTAGATTAATACCAGTGGGACACTGGTTTGAAGCTGACAGGAAACAGATGGAAGTGGATAGCTTCCAATTTATTAAAAAAAAGTTATGTTCTTATTTATTTATTTGTATACATGTGTGAGTGTTTGGTTATATATATTTTTTTTTACTTTTCTTTTAAGTTAATATCAAATACATAGTAGGATATATGTTTTAAAATTACATAGACATGGAAACCTGGACTGGAGTCAAAAAGCCCCAGAAGTACGGAAATGATCTTTGAATGTACGCCATTTTAACAAGGCTTGTCACCAAGGAGGTGTATATTTTAATGAAATTTCAGGACTTTAGCAAACAGTCACACATGTTGTTTTTTATGTATGAATGAGTATGTGCATGTATGTGTACGTGTGTGCATATATATATATATATATATATATATATATATATATATATATATATATATATATATATATATATATAAATAATAATCTATATATATAACTTAATAGCCACATTGTTGATTTTTTTAAAGTTTACTCTTCTTATATGTTAATATCAAATACACAGACACATAGACATGGAAACCTGGACTGGAGTCATAAGCCCCAGAAGTATGGAAATTATCTTAAAAAAAAAAGATTTATATTGATGTGTATATATAGATATGTTTTGTTTTATTTTTGCACTTTTTCCATTTCATGACCTGTTTTTGTTCTTTTACTTTTCATCTTTCTTATTTTTGCTCATTTCTATCCATGTTTTTGAACGAAATAAAGCCAATTTCAAGGTTTTAAGGAGTTAATGACTTTCAAATGTTGTCATTGTTTACTGTAACCTTAAAGGGATAGTTTGGAGAGGTTTTTTTTTTTTTTTTTTTTAATATATTTCTATGCCCATATAAAGCACTTTGAATTGCCTTGTGTCTGAATGATTATATATATCGATATAAACTTGTCTTGTTCCACTTTGTTCTCTGCACTATTTGGTTCCCACACATGATAAAAAATATATAATAAATAAATGAAATATCATATCTGTCAGGCAGAATTCACACAGTAATGTTAAAGGTACCTACAAAGATTTACTATGTTTTATTATTCTGTTTCTACTGCAGGTGGTGCAGTAACAGCAGAAACGTTGCACCTTTTGATCAAACTTGCTTTCGTCTAAAGTAAAAGTGACATTTAACAAAAGTGCACTTTGCCAAGAACTTCCTGTGATCTTCTCCAGAGCCCAAGTGGGATCCCTTAACCCCAGTTTGGAGATCACTGCTGAAACCTAAACCTGTGTGTGTGTGTGTGTGTGTGTGTGTGTGTGTGTGTGTGTGTGTGTGTGTGTGTGTGTGTGTGTGTGTGTGTGTGTGTGTGTGTGTGTGTGTTGTCTCATCTATTTCTGGCTTGACTGAGGATGCAACTGTGCCAGCCATCTGTAGCATGTTTTTGGTTCACGCTATGTTTTGTTTTTTGGTTTTTTGTTTTTTAAAAGCGTAATCAAAAGTATTTTTTCGTTTATTGGATAATGCATTATGTTTGTGTGCACGGAGCTGCTGAGAGCACTGTCTGTGATCCAAATGTGATGTGTGGGGAAATGGGTATCCCCACCACTGAGGACAAGTTTAAAACCTTTTGTAATTTTTAAATGTAAATCCTATTGTTTTCTGACACTGTAAAAAAAAAAAAGAAAAGAGAGAAAGAAAAAAGTAAAAAGTTTTTATTTATTCTGGTTCGTTCCGAAATACACAAAATGAATGCATCTGTAACTAACTCTTCAAGTGTGTTTGTGAATATATCTCAAATTTATGGACAAATAAAGGATTTAATGAGACTTTCAATGGTCACGAGAAGACAGATCATTTTTCACTTATACGCAAGAAAGAGTTAAACAACTTTTCCCTTAACATATTTCTATAAGTAGGTTTTTCTTTGCATTGCATTATGAATTATACATCCCAAAAGTTACTCAGTTGCATATTCATTTAAGTAATGCATGCATTAATTAACTGACTCATGGTGTGCAGTATCCCTTCACTTTCAGTTATACTATGTGCTCCTAGTGGTCAATAAGAGGCATGGTAACATGGGCTGGACTAAGGTGCAACATATTTTATATGTCTAAAAATCCAGTGGACATAAAATAATTAAAATGAACTTGCATGACGAGATGAAATGAAAGTGAATTTGGATAAAGTTAAAATAAGAGACTATTAGGTGCAAGATGCAAAATGACAACATAAATATCCTAATTACAAATACAAAGAATAAAACCAGGAAAAGGCTAAATAAAAAAGAATATATAATAATGAAAATATAATTACACAGTCCAGATGTGGTCATTACAATCTGTCATCATATCATTATGGTCTAATTGCACCACAGATGCACTAAACAATTGAGGCAGAATTACATTACTGTGATGCAATTAGGAATTTACTGTCAAAAAATAGCCCAGTAATAGCATAATTATTGTGTCACACACACACACACACACACACACACACACACACACACACACACAATAACAGTAATAAAAATATAATGATACATATTATATGTATGATGATATCTAGACAATCTGGACTGTGGTCAATACTACTACTACTACTATTACTACTGCTGCTGCTGCTGCTACTACTACTACTACTACTACTGCTATTACTACTGCTACTCATACTACTGCTACCACTACCACTACTACTACTACTAAAAGTATGATTACATAGAATATATTATTATATTACAATTACATAATGTTGTCCACATGTGGACTGTGGTCCATAATAATCATAAATAAACAGCAGCAACAACAAAAAAAAACAACAGCAATAATAATGATGATGATAATAATATGAATAATAAATACATTAATAAATAAATAAAGCTATAGTTATACAGTATAACAGTACATAAGCACAGGTGCAGAATATTATATCCCAGAAAATGTATATTTGCTGCAATGCAATCAGGGAATGTCATGTAATTTTTTTGGCAATGGTACAGTGATACCCTTATTATTAGAACTGAATATATATAATGGAATATGTTGTCCTTATGTGCTATTTCCACCTCCCTGTGACATTCAGCGTGTGTCACCAGTTTCAGTCTGAGGTCTCACTTGTGAAATAAAACGACGTGCTGAGCTCAGCAGTAGTTTCCTCGCGACAGGAGGAGCGGGTTTACGGCGCCGTGACGTCACACGCATTGCTCAGCAGAAGAGCCGCTGGAGGAAACTTACGGCTGCAGATGTGTAGCCCGGATTAACCGACAACACGAGGACTGGTAAATCAGTGTTTGACCTTAACCTTGATACGTGCATGCGAATGAGCATGCTGCTGTGAGTGTGTGTGTGTGTGTGTGTGTGTGTATAATCCATGTAGTGGTGGACACACGGCTCAGTCCCGCAGAGTGTCGTTGTCTCTGTGCGCCTCCATGACTCTCTGACGCCCACTTACATAATTAACGATAACGCTACAGGCTGTTTTTCTGCTGTTTATCGATAATTCAGCTCCGTGAGAACGTATGGAGACACGTGTAGGCGTTTTAGCAGCTTAATGCAAGTGAATGCATTTACATAATAAATGGCTGATCTTATATAAATATATTAAACACGCCTGTAAAGGTCTGTGTCGTTTTTGGTCTTTGGATTCTCCTTTCAGGATCAGAAATGACAAAACAAAAACGTACTTTTTTAATTTAAAAATCCAAAAATGAAAATAAGGGCATTTTTTATTGATTTTTTGGGGTTCAAAAAATGGAAAATACAGGATATAATTTATGCTATTTTTTTAATCCAATCAAAAAAAAATTAAATAACATGAAAACAAATGGGCACTCTTGGTTTTGGTACCCATGCTTTCATGTTTTTTATATTTATGTATTTTATTTTTTTTTATTTTACACAAGGACATTTTTCACTTTCAGTAAATGGAAAAACACTGTTTTTCATCTTTGTTTTTCTTTTTTTCCCACAATATTTTCAATTTAGATTTTCCAATTTTAAAAATACAGCTTTTGCAATCACATAATATTTAACATACAGTTGTGATGTAATACAGAATATGAGAGAAATAAAGAAATAGAAAAAAAAATTCTCCTCATATGTTAAAAATAGTAATTTAAACAAAATGGAGTACAATAATTACAATAAATGGTAAATATATGATGTAGTCTTCGTTTTCTTGTTTTTTTGATGGGAGAAAAAGAAAATTGGCAGTTCAAGTCAATTTTATTTCTAAAGTCTATTATCACAAATTATTATTTGCCTCAGGGGGTTTTACAGCAAAAGGCAACCGTCTGTCCTTAGACCCTCACATCGACCCCCAAAAAAAACCCCTTACAACGGGGGAATTCATATTCTGTATTTTCCATTTCTGATCTCAAAAAATAAAAGCTTTTTTTCTTTTTTTAAAAATCAATAAATTAATGTTGGATTTTGAAATGAAAATCAAATAATTATTTATTTTTTGTTTTTTAATTTCTGTTTCAGAAGGAAAATTCAAAGACTAAAAAGTACAGCATTTAAAGCTGTGACAGGCCTCGTTTGATTTGCTTGCTTTGTCCATTTGTAATTTTCTCAGATGGGAAACACACAACGTCATGAAAGAGGTTGACACTGTCGGGGGTGAGAAAGATGAACATTGGTAAGTCAATTTTTCTCCAAAAATCCTTTAAATTTAAATGGAGCATTTGGATTGAAGAGTTACTGAAAGCCTGTGGCAAATCAACTCCATGACTGGATTTATGTAGGTCAGGCTCATGTGTGACTCATCCGAAATGAGAAATCAATTCGATTGGACCAAAATGTGTCAAGAGGACCATTTTTTTTCCCTTGAGGTTCATTTTCTGGTTTACAAACCTGCACGCTTAACCATAATTTGTAGGTGAGAAGTCAATAATGAGATGTTTCTGTACGATAAAGCCTGTGTCTGCAGGCTGAATTCAATAAGACATATAATGACTGAATTACACACTTACCTGTTTCTTAATGCGTCGCCACAGTGAGGAAAACGAAGAGGAGGCTCCAATGAGGCGCAGCTTCTCGGTCGAGGACCTCCTCGATGAGGTGGAGAAGATCTGTTACGATGCCTCGGGGACATCGAAGGTTAGAGATTCACAACCGCTAAATTTGTGGGAGCCAAATCTCTGCGAATGTGCATCCTGCAGAGAAAACAGGAAAACATCATTATGTGCATGAACATGTTTTTAGGTTGTTTTATGGAATTAACTTTGCATAAAACGCTTTTATGGACTTACTGCCTAAGAATGAGGGGCATCAATTTTCTTGCATTTGCATTTAAACCCTTTGAACCTTGAGCGAATTGGTGCAATTTTGTTAACAAACATGGAAAAAAAGACAACTTGGTAAGAAATGCTCCACAAATTGCAAGAAATTTGTAGATTTAGAAAATTTTAAAACAGCTAAGGAAAAATTTCTAGGGAAAAACTTTATTTGTAACCATCATATTTACATATTTAAAATTATGTTACAGAATTATTATAAAGATGTCAGCACTTTTTTCAGATCATTTCCTGTACCTGTCTTGTTTTTTAAAGTTTTATTTTTTTTTAAAAACTTTTTTCAACACTTTTTTTTGTGTGTAATTCCTTTTTTATTTGCTTATTACTTTTTTTAAGAAATAGGAAATAAATGTCATTTAGTGAAATAATGTCATATTTAAAAACTTATATTTAATAATAATAAAAAAAAACTAAGCGTTAAAACGTGGCAGCAAAGCAGCAACAAGCATCATAGTGTTTAGTTTCTTTTCCGTTTTTCTCTGTGATGTGGCCTCTAGAGTCTCCACATAGTCTGCGAGTAATCGGGGTTTATTTTTGTGGTCGTCGTTCCTTCAGGTGGAGATGGTGGTGAGGCTGTGGAAGGACGGCTTCACCGTAAACGACGAGGACTTTCGCAGCTACTCCATTCCAGAGAATCAAGACTTCCTGGACGCCATCAAACGCGGGTGAGTCAAAGTGGCCGAGACAGAACGACATATGAGAGTGTGTAAGGGCCACTGTAGGTAAAAAATAAAATGAAAAATACTCTGACATTGGATGAGATAAAAGCATAGATGAGCTGCTGAATGCACACACTCTTGAGTCAAGCTCAGGACTTTTACTAGTGTTGGTACGTCCAATCAAAACGTCCCATTACGGTTCAAAAATAGCTCTAAAATCAAAGTCCAGTGGACGTCTGGTGGTCTGTTACCTTGTTGAAAAATGCTACCATAGTGCAAATCAATAGCACATTCATGGTACCCTATTTAACCCTTTGAAACCTGGATTGACATCACTTTTCTTCTGCTGCGTTCAGACACCTTAACAAGTATTTAAACCTTCGAACCAGGAGTAAAAAGTAGTTTGCTTTCTTTTGAAAACATGGCAAAAAAAGTTAAGAAAATTGCAGCAAATTAGTAGATTTTATTTTTGGGGGGGAAAAAAAGCTGGTGAAAAATGTCCCAAAAATACATATATAATTTATATATTTGTATATTAAAAATGTTCTTACAGAATTATTATTATTATTATTATTATTACTATTAAGCTCTCTTTTCTGGACATTTTATTTTTAATTTTTTTATTTATTTAGTAACTTTTTTTTTTATTCAGGTAATTTTTTTTGCTAGGTTTTTTTTTTTTTTTTTTTTTTTTTTTTTTTTTTTTCTAATTTTGGGTTAATTTCTGAAGTTTCTTATTGCCTTTCCTTCATATTTTTAAAAGAATAATATGCTCAGGTTTCAAAGGGTTAAAATCATTATGGCACATGTAATTTAATAATATGTAGGGCATATTCTGATGCCTTTATACGAGATTAAAAGGGCACCATACTGCAATAGACCAATATCCTCCCCCCGCTATAAATTATCTAAATCTATCTATCTATCTAAATTATTTATTATTTTTTATTATTTGAATTATTGTATATACACACCATAATTCACCCCATGTTTACTGTAAAAACGCGCTTTATTCTGGGATATAATGTTGTAGTTACAGGTGTGTTGAAGATTTTTACAACGCTAAAACACAAAAGTACCATCGTATCTTATGCTCTGATTGGGTTGTTGATGAATATTAGTGACATAATTTATAATCAAAAAACAACATCATTTGTTCCTTTCATATTGTCATGTGGATACAGATGGAGGACAGCGCTTTATGCAATGCTCAGATACTGCCACTATTTTCCCGCCGATAAAAAGCAAATAACATAGCAGTGTTTTTATTATTACTCCATTTTTTATTTTGGCAATATACTCCATCACTGTGTGTTTCTATTGGCTCTGGGTTCTGTTGAAAAAGTGTGACTTTTTTGTCCACGACAAACCACTGTAGCCTGTTTCAGTGACTCATTAATACAATATCTGAAGTTAAAAAAATCATTAAATAACAACACTGTAAATACATGAGAGGTTAGCAGTAAAAAATATCCCTCACATAAGACAGATAAATTTGTCATATTGATTAATCTGACCAGACTGTGAGGCCGGTGTTTTTTTTCTGTCGCAGGGAGCTCCCGGCGGAGTGGGAGAGCAGAGCCGAGGAGGAGGAGCTGGAGATCAGCGTGGAGGATCTGACCGAGGAGAAAATTATGTTCCCAGGAAAAAGGCCTTTCACCCCTTCAGCGGCCGAGGGTACCGACTCGGCAGGTAGGAGACTGTGGTCGTTATAATATTACCAAGTTTTTAAAAAAGTATAAATACGGCCATAAAATAATCAATACTGCACTTGTTACACTAGAAAATTTGACAAGTTGATCTTACTTTTTTTTAAAAATCTAGATTTTAAAAATGTCAGAAAATATTTTTACTTTATATCTACTTGTTGGGTGTACTTAGTTTTAATTACTTCATTTTATGAAGTCAACTTAAAATGACAAGTGAAATTAACTTTTTAGGGATAGCAACTGCATTCAGATGACTTTCACAATCATTTAAATCACTGGAACCTGCGAAAATTGGTTTGATTTCTTTTGAAAACATGAGCAACTTGACAAGAAATTCACAAAAAAAAAAAGCAAAAAAAAATAGTAGAAGGTGACAAGAAAATTATCAGATTTTGCATATAATTGCATATTATCAAAAAGTAGGAAGAAAATGTCAAAAAGCTATATTTATAATTCTTACATGTTAAAAATCATTTAAAATTTTATTTTTATTTTTTTATTTTACACTTTCTTAAGTTATATTTCTTGTTTCTTTGTCTTTTTTTACCTTTGTTTTTATTTTCAGCAAATTTTCTTGTAATAGATTAGATTTTTTTTTTAAATTATAAATTTATAAATATATTAATAATACTTATAACTGTATTTTCAAAATAATATTACAGAAATTCAGTCTTAGGGCTCAAGTTCAAAGATACCATACAACTTTATACCACTAGGTGTCCTTCTACATCCAGGTATCAAACACCCACAAATCTGACCAAGCAGTCAGTGAGCGCGACTAATTCAGAGCCTCAGGATTTTCTTCACATCACTGTGTGAATACCAAACTGTCCAGAGAGTCCAAAAAATACTTTGCGTGAGATTTTGTCTGCCTTCAGTTAGCTCTCAGTGAGTAAAATACACAATGCATGATGCCGTTTGTGCATTTAACTGATTGTTAATCTCTAAATTACTTCTGTCCATTTCCAGCGTTGCACCCAGAGTCGTGGCCAGGTCACCATCTGTGCACGAGGACGGAGAATCTCCTCCTATTCCCATGGTAACACTAGACCATGCCCTTCCCGTCACCTCCCTGCAGATCTGGTTGGTTGACGGAAGGAGATTGGTGCAGAGGTTTAACCTATCGCATCGGTGCGTATCACAAAGTCAAGGCCCGAAATTTACATCATCAAGTCATATCTGCATAACACTCAGTATTCTGCATAAGGGATATCTTTGCACCGTGTCTGTAAATCCCCTAATCTCAAGCATCGCAGGAAAGACGTAGTTCAAGGGATGACATAAGATTTTTGTTTGGACTAGTTGGGAGGTGGTGAGGGGGGGTTTGTTTGAGGATTACGTAATGCTTTGTTCTTGTCTGCTGGACTTGAAGGCGTGCTGCATGTTAGATTCCCCGCCACAGTGCACGGGGCTGCAGAAAACATAATCTGAGATGTAGCAACGAAGTGGATCTATAAAATCCCCAGAGAGGGATTGCGTAACTCGGATGCAGCATTTATATAACGGGGTTAGCGGCTGAAGGATAGGGGAGGGCTGAACCCCTCCAACCCTTCAGCTAGACCTCGGTGTGTGTGTGTGTGTGTGTGTGTGTGTGAAGTGTGTGTGGTGAAGTGGGGCGGCCATGGGATCGCTTGTCTGTGCTGGGCCGTGATATAAATAATGGATGATGTTACTAGTATAGTGCTTCAGAGAGACATCATGTGTCACAGGAGAGTAGAGTATTTGGGAGGAAGGAGCAGACGTGAGGAGCAGGTCTAACTGTGGCTTTCTTAAAGGAAAATTACAGTATATTTTGATCTGGACCCTATTTTCCCAATATTTTTGCATCTAACTGACTGATGGTAACAACAGTTTTTGATGTCGGCCCAGTGTTGAGTGAGTGCTGCAGCCGGAGGCAAAACAGGCTGCAATTTATGTCCACTGAAAGTGTCACTGACAGGCTCAGTGTCTGACAGCATTATGGAAGGGATCCCAACAGAAATAAAACATTTTGTTAAAGAATAAGATCATTTTTGTTTAACCAGAAATGCATCGAGAGCTCATCTGCCAGTTTCTACAAAAGATGGCATCTTATCATTTCCTATCCAAATGCTCTTTCCTCTCTGGATCCCATCTTATTCTTAAGCACCATCTTTCATATGGTACTCTTTTCTCTGTTCCTCTATTTTATTTTATTTTATTTTTATAATTATTATTTTTTAATTTTTTAATCTTTTTATTTTATTTTGTTAGTTTTGTTTCAATTACTTTCTGGGTTTTGAGGTGTGTAGGTGTAAGGATAAGGATGTTTTTCTGTTCTGCCACAAAGAGGGTGGGGAGGGGAAAAAAAATACTGGAACATATATTTGTACCATGTATTTGATATTTGTACAATACTGATTCCCATTTTTTAAAGAAAATAAAATAAAACAGAAAGAAAGGCACCAGAATCACCATCACTAAACCCACCCAAAATATTTTTTGTGATTTTGTTTTATTTCTGTCGACTTTGAGCAAAGTGTGTTTTACGATGGTAAAATTATTGTTTATTTAAATGAAGTCTGGTGTGTTCTGCAATGGCAATTACACTTAAAATTACAACCTGAGCCTGTCAGTTGCAAAAAACAAGCGCTTTAAATGGATTTACACTGATGGTGCCAGATGCCCGGAGTGGTTACATTGCAGCCTTTTTCACCTCTTTTAGTACTGGACCAATTATGAAAGTTATTTTTTCTATTTGTCACCTAGACACAGAAACAATAGGGGCCAGGTTGGAAAACAACAACATTACCCTTTAATTATGTTTTTTTTAAACCCTCTGTCTTTAATTCTGTCTCTTGTTCTTCTCCAGGATCACGGATGTTCAAGATTTCGTGGCGCGCTGCCAGAGGAGCTGCCCACCTTTCGTCCTGACGACATCAGTCCCTTTCCGGGAGCTCGACGACAAAGAATTGAGTCTCGAGGAAGCCGATTTAGCGAACGCCGTCATCGTCCAGAGACCCCTGAACACACAGGCGCCGTTTGGACACTCCTGACTAAAAGGGCCCCCCCTGTAATTCACACAGCACGCCACTTATTCCCTTCACTTCCACCTCACTATGACCCTGACCGCAGTCTCAAGGCCGCCTATACAGTCTGTATTTACTCTGCAGTTTGTGCTGCATCTGATGATTGTTGTTTACTAATCTCCGTGTGGGATTATCTACAGCCTAATAATGGAGATATTGTCAGTTCCTCACCACCACAGGTGCTGAGGTGCTGTCAGCAACACATACTTTGTCTTTTTTTTTTTCCTCTGGAGGACATTGTCTACCTTCCTGCACACCTCACCAAACCCCAAAACCACTTCTGTCCCCCGTGCAGATGGTCAACCATGTGTGTCCATCTGTTGGTCGTACTCTCCCTTCTCCCCTCACACACACACACACACACACACACACACACACACACGTGCACAATACCACCACCAGCACCACCAACCAACTCTCTAAAGTCTTCCCAAACTGTGATCACCAGTTTCTCTGCACTATTTACAGTGGAATAAACAAGGGGCTGATATTTCAACACGTATCTCTGAGTTTACAGTAATATTTAATGAACGTATGATGTTTTATTTGCACATTGTTATGATTTTAAAAAAGAGAAAATACAACAGCTTGTTTTTTTGTGTTGGCCTGTTAGACGTTTATTTATTGTTTGCCTTTTTGCAGTTTACGTGATCAGTTGCCTTTGTTCTCGGGTGGAGGAGATTTAATTCAGAATGTACAAGGTGTTGTTTTATTTGACTGCATCCTTTTAAGACATATCGCATACTAAGGGACAATAAAAATCCCCCCCAAAGCTCTGCGTTTTTATTTTTGATGTAAAACCAAATGAGGTGGAATATTTTTGAAGTGTTTTGAGTATTCACATTCACATTATTACTGCCCAGGTGTGCAGACTGCTGACAGAAATAATTGATAATTAAGGCATCCATCAGCTCTGAGCGATTATGATTATCTCAGTGATTATGACACGACACCAAGCAGCACCTTATTCTGTGTGCTGCAATGCAACATCTGTGCTGTCATTACAGATTTAATGGGGTTCAGATTAAGGAGGCGGAGGGGAGCTGCTGATGTCAAAAACATCAGAATCGAAGGATTAAAAAATTCACAATGTTGATACTGAGACACATATATAATGGAAAGCTTGTATCTAAGGATCTGAACATGGATGGATTACTCAATGGGTCAACTAAGCACAGGCCCCGGGGACCGAAGGGTCAGGGCCACACTGCAAAATGTAACTCAAACTGACACATATTGACCAAGAAGAGACTCAAAATGACAACAAAAAGACATAAAAACCTGCAAAGAACTCAAAATAACCACAAAACAACCCCAAAGAGACACAAAATCATTACACAGAGACATGAAATGGCCAAAAAAGACACAAAATTGCTTTAAAAAAAATAACTAAACTACCATAAAGAGACTCAAAATGACCACAAAGAGACATAATTGACTACAAACAGACAAAAAAACAAACAAATAAGACACAAAATGATACCACAACAGCCACAAGGAGACACAAAATGACTACAAACAGATGCAACAACTGAAAAAGACACAAATTTGCCTCCAAAAGACACAATACAACTACAAGGAGACACAAAATTACCTCAAAGTGACATGAAATGATTACTACCAAGGGCCTCAAAACAACCACAAGGAGACACAAAAAGACTGCAAAGAAACACAGAATGACCTGACAACATGACAACAAAAAAACGGGAAAAACAACCAGGAAGAGACACAAAATGACTACAGAGAGACACATTTCTCCAGTTTGTCAGTTACTCATGTTCTGTTTCCTGTTTTATTTTGTGGTGTCACTGCTCATGTGTCATATGTCTCATTTTACTTCACGTCTTTGTGTGTTTTCCCGCCTCAGTATTTCCCTGATTAGTATCACCTGTCTTTTATCAGTCTGGTTTGTCCTTCCTTGTTAGTCTTCCCTGCACACCTGTACTGTTTTAGTTTTACCTCCCTTGTGTCCCCTGCTGTGTGTCACAGTCCTGATTAGTTCCCTGTGTGTCTCTCTTTGTTTCCTGTCAGTTTGTCTGTCATCCTCCTGATGATCTTCTGAATTGTTTGCTCCCGTCTTCACCCGAGTTCTTCCCTGTGATCCGGGTTGGTTTCATTATATTTCATTTCTACTTTGGATACCTGCTTGTTTTTTGGACATTTTATCAGCACATGGCTCGCCTTTTGTGCGTACACCTGTCTGCCCTTTTTTGCTCTGCACTTTGGATCCTCATATGAACTCACAGGACACACAAATTGACCCAATAAAGCCTCAAAATTACCTCAATGAGTCACAAAGTCACCTCAGTCAGACACAAAATGGCCAAAGCCTCCCTCAAAACCCCACAAGGAGACAAAAAATGGCCACAAACAGAAACATAAAAACTGAAAAGGATACACAATTATTTAGACACAAATTTGCCTCAAAATGACTACAGAGAGACACTGAAAGACCAAAGAGGCCACAAATTACCTTAAAAAGACAAAGCAACAACAAGGAGACACAAAATGATGGCAGCATGATACAAAAATAACCCAAATAAGACACAAAACAACCACAAAGACACACAACATTACCTCAGTAAGACAGAATAAATACAATAAGCAGTGGTGGGCTGTCAGGGCCATCAGGACCTAACCTGCTGGCCCTGTCAAAATCATAATTTGTTTTTCAAAATTAAATAGAAATGTGCTCAAAAAGTGTCTGTATGTAATTACTTTTTCTGTGTGCTAAACACAGCAGCAGCAATATAATATACCAACCAGCAATAATTCAACAGCAGCGCAATAATAGTATCTATAACTGATACATAGTCCTACCTTTAGAGGGTTTTCTTCCTCGTTTTTTGTGGCGGAGAAGTCCTTAATCCAGTATGTCCTCATATCTTCATCAGTAGTATCCCAGCTTGCAGGTATCCGAGCTGTAGCCGAGGTTTTCGGCCTCTTGCGCAGTCTCGGCAGCGCAGGTGCAGCCGCCATGGAGGCACTGGTGCCGGCGGGGCGGGCCGCCGCGCCATCACGGCTAACTCTCGCGGTGTTACCTGCGCAAGATACGGGTGTTTGAAGTCCCGGCTTCTCTGTCTCAGAGTCGTTACCTGAGTGAGACGGTGAGACATGGTCGCGGACAGCTTCACTGGAGTTAGCCGCGGCGTTAGCTCCCGCGACGGCGGTTTCAACCATGGCGTCGTTAGCTAGCCGGCAGTCCTGCTGAGGATCGTCATGTCGGTCTTGACTAGATAAAGAGTCAACAGCCTTAAAGTATCCTGTCAATTTAGGAATATTTCTTCAACAAATCTTTGTCACGCAGGTCTTTTAGCCGTTGTGCTTTTTGTTTTTGTGCTCCTATTTTCTTTCTGACATTTTGTTGCTATGCCGCTGTGCAGATATTTGGAGAAAACAAAAATGACTCTTGAACCTGGTCACATGATGCGGCCAGCAGCGGTTTGGGTAGATGTGGACCAGGCAAGTGCTTGTTTTTTTGTTTCTTATGGGCCAGTTAGGGTCAGTGTTTTCTTTTCTTTTTTTCTCTCTGAAAAAATCGTGCCAGTGTCCTCTCCGCTCTCATTCTCCTCCAGTGTCTCCACCAGTTTCCGCTCTGCTCTCATGCCCTGCCAGTGTCTCCACCTGTCCGCTCCACTGTCATTCTCCGCTGGTGTCTTCGCTGGTGTCTCCGCTGGTGTCCACTTCGCTCTCATTATCCTCCAGTGTCTCCACCAGTTTCCGCTCTGCTCTCATGCCCTGCCAGTGTCTCCACCTGTCCGCTCCACTGTCATTCTCCGCTGGTGTCTTCGCTGGTGTCTCCACTGGTGTCCACTTCGCTCTCATTTTCCGCCCATGTCCCGTCAGTGTCTGCTCCACTGCTGTTCTCCGCTGGTATCGCTGCTGGTGTCTCCACCGGTGTCCAGGCCGCCCTGATTGTCCACTGGTGTCTCCACCGGTGTCCAGGCCGCCGGTGTCCGGTCTGCCGTCATTCTCCGCCAGTGTCTCCGACGGTGTCCGGTTAGCTCTCATTCTCTCTCGGTGTCTCCGCCGCAACTGCATGAGAAGGTCATAAGACGTTTCTTCAGAAAGGATCGAAGGACGGCCTTGATTTACATGTGATGGGTGAGTGCTGCTCTTTTTCTCAGATAAAGTTATTGTACAGTTGTGGTTTATACAGCATCGTGCATTGTTAAGGTTGTATGTGATAAGTAGCTATTGTTGGGTGTAACTGTCATTACCTGGCTCAACAAAAAGGGAGATAACACCATGTTAAATGTTCAAACAATACTTTATTAAAACAATTAAACCAAATTAAATAGCCAAATAAATATCTACAAGATGGGATGTGGAAATCAGTAGAGTGAGTGGTGTGCGGTGTGCAAAACATAGCAAAAGACTCAAAACGGGGCGTGCCTGCTCAGCCAGGGTAGAGGGAGAGCTCAGGGCTGCAGGAGCCTAATTACCTGGCCCAGGTGTGCTGCGTTACTAATTAGAGGAGCTGCAAGAGAAGCACAGGTCTGACACCCGCCTCAGAGGCATCACAGTAACTTACACATTACATTTTCTTATTGAACTTTAGGCTGTGCAGTGATAATATTATGGTAATATTTATTGCGTGGACTCTTTTTTCCGTCATGTGGTGCTGGTTTACAGTCTGGTTGCTTAGAGACGTGTAGGATGATCTGATGGTGGTGCAGTCGCTGTTAGTGGTGTTGCGGTTGTTTAAGATCAGTTTCCGTGTTAGTGTTGATGCAGTGGTGCAAAGAGCACGATGATGTGTTTTTTTAACGTGGCAGAGTCAGCAGTCACTGCCATGAAGGTATGTTTATAAACTGAAATGACTACAAAGAGACACAGAGTGACTAAAGAGATCATGAAATTCCCTCAGAAAGATACACAGCAACAACAAGGAGACACAAAATGATGACAATGAAGGGACACAAATTTACCACAAAGAGATCAAACAATGAAAAGACACAAAATGTGTCAAAATGATCTAAATAGGACACAAAACAACCAAAATAAAGACACAAAATTACTTATAGGATACAGAAAATGACTTCAAATTCACAAAAAGGATACATGCGGACTACAAAGGAATGCCAATCACCACCAAATCTTTGTTTCTTGATCTAAAAAAGTGGTGAGGGGTTTTGCACAGCTGTGCCCAGGAGGATAGTCCTGACTGAGTTTTAGAAATCAGTGGCTTTATACTAAAACTATTTTTAAAAACTGGTGTTAAAAATGTGATTGAGATGGAGCTGAGTAGGTTGAATCTTTGCTTTTCTTCTTGAATGAAGCATGCCGTGTTTCTTGGCATGCGTGTGTGTAATAAGGACACACGTGCACTTTTACATGACAGCGTGCATATGTTTCTCCCTCTCCTCTCTGCCTGGCCTCGGGAAGAAGGCGAACGCCATTATCCATCTTCAATATTTAAAGCACTGGGAGGGAGGGGGGGTGCAGAGCGAACAGCAGAGGGTTTGTATTTGCTCGTGGCAGAGGAAGAGGAGATGACAGCCTCGGGCCGGCCAAGGTCAAGGGGAAGAAACGTCCTGAATATTGAAATCCCCTCTGAAGAATTACCTCTTCACGAGGCCACATTTTGGGACTTTTTAACCTGAACGTGCGGGCTGCTGAGGGCATCACTTGGTTGGCAGCCAGAGGGGGTCTGGCTAAAGAGTAAAAGAGAGCACATTTCCTTTCTGCTACATATTTAATAAGGCTAAGCATGCAGGGAATTACTTTCCCTTTAACTCCCACATTTCCTCTCAGAATGACCCTTTTACTCGCGCAGCAGCCAACCTTTCATTTTGCACATTCCTCTTCACGCATTATCGGAAACATACCCGTTTTAATGCAGGTCATATGCCGGACCTTTCTGCAGCGGCGCCTTTTTTCATTGTCAATAATGTGGTTTCGGTTGAGGGGTTTGCATGCTTGGAATTTATGGAGAGGTCTGGGTTCACCGGCCGAGGTCTCTCTGTGGCGTGTTTGTTGTCATGCTCCGAGGACAGGCTTACTGCGGAGAGCGAGCCTCTTGCACTAAAGAAGCTGCATATGAAAGTGCTTTGTGGGGAAATGAAAGCCACTCGATATATCATAAGCAGAAAAAAGGGGCCTGTAAAAATAGCATAACAAGTGTGTAGAGCTGTATCTCATCTCCAAGCAGACCGACATGTGTAGAAAATGATTACTTTCTTTTTCAGAATCAAACTGGAACTAGATTTATGTATTTTAACCTTTTAACCCCTTGAAAATCAGGCAAATTTGGCTTCTTTTATTTTTCTTTTAAAAACATGGGAGGAAGGCAATGAGCCACTTGAGAAGAAATGACAAAGAAATTTGTAGAAATAAAATTTAAAATTTTTTTTAAAAAATCTAAAACAAAACAAAAACAAATAAACGAACAAAAATGTCCTGTTCAAAAACAGTGTAAAAAGTATAATAATTCTAACAAATTAATGAAATTAATACAGTTCTCAGAACATTTTTCTCTAGCCTTTTTTGGAAATTATTATATATATATATATATATATATATATATAATATATATATATATATATATATATATTTCCAGTTTTCAATTCGCAAATTCTTCTCTCCAAGTTGCTCATTGTCTGAAATAAATCAAACCAATTTCCTCAGGGAAATATATGTTTTGTTTTGTTTTCTGTAACATATGGTATATATTGCCAAATATATAGGTCATATGAATATTTGAAGGAGTATAATGAAAAAAATCAACACAGTTACCAACAGAAAAAGAAATTCTCATATTGTTATGTAAACTGTGCATGTCAACATAGCAAGTCATAGCATCAGCCAAAATAGGAGGACCAAAAGTTTGGACATTTGCCTCTGCTGTTATGATGTTGATATCTTTTTAACTGTTTCTTGTGAGTCCCTCAGGTCTACCTGTTTTAAATAATATATGTTAATCTTGTTTGAAAATAGCATTTGGTACAACAAACTATTTTGCAATGGGATAGAAGTGTACACCATAATGATAATGATAATCATATGGTGGTGATTATGATGATGATGATGATGATGCAGTCTGGGAAATATGCAGTCAGATGCCTGAGCTATTTTCACACACACACCTTTCCGGCTCCTTGTTCCAAAGCATAATTCAGGTAATTCTGCGTGACGGAAATGAAACCAAACTGCATTTTAGACATTCCGCGTGCACCACAGCGCAACTCATTAGAAATGACATTCAGGACCTGGAATGTCAAATGTTACCAGCGTGAGGAGAATAACGAAACACCAATAACTGATTTGTATGAGGCAGGTGTTTGTAAACAAGTATCACCAAAACTGAAAGCTTTTAAGAAGAAATGTGTCATTAAAACAATGGCGAGTGACAGGAAAATGTGCCTTTTGATGTTCAGCCTCATCTTAGAGGTGAATACTGCCAAAGTGGGACAAAGGTTAAAGTGCGACAGTTAAGCTTAATCATTTTTATCTTTACATTTATAAACTCCCATTACTGAAAATTAACGCTTATCTCATCATAAACCAATATATAATAATAATTAAGTTCTCTGGCAACATTTCTGGAGCGTGGCCCACCATGTTCAACAACTCTGCAGTGAACTGTGATAGTAAGAAAATGACATGGGTTTTGAGAAGGTTGAGGGTAGATTTATTAAAATTTGTCCTTGATCCTGCTTCATCTTTGGAGTTGAAGAATGAGTTGATTAAAATCAGCAGCTATTATGAAAATTTCATCTGGTTGCTCAGGCATGTTGCTGCTGATGGCATCGTTCAATTCCTGCAGTGCATTGTTTGAATTTGCATCAGAGTTGTGTCCTGTCGGCTCTGAACAAGGTCAATGTTAGTGATTTACCGTGTCTCTGTTTAGATGTGTGCGGAGCAGTCTCTGATTTCCCGTTGCTGAGTGAGCCTCAATTGTATCTTGTGCACATTTGGATCATAATTAACCCTTTAGGGTACGCTTTAATATTACACACACTCGTATCGCTCAGCGGCCAAGCTTTAAAAAATATTATACATTAATGTTATTTTCTGCTTTCATTGAGTTAATTTTTTTTAACTGTCATCAGTCCTAATCAAAATATCAAATATTCATTACTTTTCAGAATTTTAACCCTTTAGATGCCAGGTTTTTGTCATGATGCCACACTGTTTTAAAGAGAAAATTAAAAAAACAAAAAAAATCCAAAATGGGATATGTCAATGATTTGCAGCAACATTTATTATTTTTTATACCTTATTATCTTCAAAATTAGGCCATAAAAATATAGAGATTAATATGATTTTCTGAGTTTATTTTTTCAACCAGCATAAGTCTTAATCATTAACATTCATTAATTTTACCCTTTAAGTGCCAGGTTTTTGTCATGATGCCACTATGTTTTTTTATTTACATTTTATTTTGGGATTGCTTATCACATGAAAACAATCCCTGCATATGCTACATTGTGAAATGTTATGGAAACGTCACAGTTTTTAAATCTTTCCAATCCAAAACACACACCACTGGTGTCAAATCATCGCCGCTCATAATCTACTGAGAGATGCACGCACACACATGCACGCACACGCATAGCCTACATAAATGCAATCCGTTTAGTGTCATGCACCGTGACGGCCGCTGCAGGGCGCAGCTCCGTCACTGCAGACTGACACAAACCGAGAGTGGAGACGCGCAGACCGTCTCCATCCTCCGCAGTCTCCTTCTCATCCTGCCCGTCTGACTGAGCGGCAGATCACCGCACCGACCAAAACTAACTCACCAAACCTGCAACTAAACCAGCTGACACCGCCGGCTGCTTCTTCATCAACACGGGGTAAGATCACACGTGTTTCTTCTCCTTTTTTTTTACTCGTTTCCCTGTGTTTAATCAGGTGTGCAGAGCGGCTGTTTATGGGAGCACTTACAGTAACAGTAAGATGAGCAGACAGCGCACTCCTGCACGGGACATCGTCGCGTTTTGTGCCCCTGATGGCTGTTTGAAGCTGTTAAATACTGCAGATTATAGGAACATGAGTGACATTTTAAAAAAAGATTGCTTAAGATAGACTGCAAGCATGTGTGTGTGCATGGGTGTAAATTTCAGGGGGGGCTCAGGGGACACGTTCCCCTCATTAGGAACATGCATGTGCATTTGTCCCCAGCAAATAAAAGCATAAAAGAAAAAAAGAGGCTTTTATTTTGATAGAATTGCATACATTTACCCCATGAGTTGATGCAGAACGGGAACAGATTGGTGCAAACATTAAGTGTTTGATGCTAAAAATTAGTTGCCGATGGATCATATGTGTCCTCCCCCAACAAAACCTGCACTCTTGTGTGTTTTTGTTACATTCTCTTGCATCTGTATTCAACTCTGCTCTTGTGCATTCATCCATTCATGTGAAATTTACATCATAAATGTATGCAGAGAAGGCAAACATTGGTGCATAAAAATTCACAAGAATGCAGTAAAACAAGTAACTGATGCTCAAAATTTTCTGTCAGAGGACCTTTGTTTCATACGTGTCCCCCCTCCCATGTTAAAACAAAACCTCCACCCTGCATCTGTATTCAACTCGGCTCTTGTGCATCGTCCCATTTATGTGTATCTACTTCATACACTCATAAAGAAAAGAAAGATATTGGTGCATGAAAATTCACAAAGTTGCTGGAAATGTGGACAGCCTTGTTTCATATATGTTGTCCCAAAAGTTAAAACCTACACTCTTGTGTGTTCTTGTCAAATTCCCCTGCATCTCTCTGCTGTTGTGTATTGTCCCATATATCTGCACCTTAAATTAACACAGAAAAGGCAGACATTGGTGCATATAAATTCACCATAATGTAAATATTGTTCTATTTTGTGGCATCTAAACCATAAATTGATGCAGAAAATACAAAAAAAAGGTGTATACATTTTCACATGAATGCAAGAAATTAATTGTTTAATGTTCAAACCATAAAACTTTGTGTTCTTGTTACATTATTCTGCATCTGCTTTTGTGCATTGTGTCATGTATGTATGTGCATCTAAACCATAAACTGATGCAGAAAAGGCACAAATTGGTGCAGAAAAAGTCACAAGAATTCAAGAAATGTACTGCATTATGGTCAAAAATCTCTGTTGGAGGATCCCCTTGTTTCATTTGTTTAGCCCCTATCTAAAAACAAAACGTCACCCCCTATGTGTTCTTGTTACATTCTCCTGCATCTGTATTCAACTCTGCTCCTGGGCATTGTCCCATTTATGTTTTTGGGCATTCACAGTCTTTGTGTGTGTGTGTTTATGTTCCTGCATTCCTCTGCTTGTATGTTGCAGTGCATGCTTGCCATTGATCGTTTCTGCGTATGCCTATATGTCTTTTTTTTTTTTTTTTTTTTTGCATATGTGTGCTTGTCTGACTCTGCCCTTCCCTCCTGGCCTCATTCCAGAGCAACAACAGCATGTGAATGGCGGCAGAAAACGGCAGAGTCGTCACAGAGGAGCAGGACGAGCTCCCAGCCTCTGGAGCCGCCGCTCACGTGCAGCAGAACCATGCACACACTCGGAGTCAGAGCCACATCCAGTTTCACCCTCTGACACACACCACCACCTCCTCCACCACCACCCAGTGGCAGCCTCCCCGCGCTCTCGCTCACACGAGGAGTCACAGTCACACTCACTTCAACACTCCCTCACACACACAGACGCAGAAGTACGGCTGCCGCCTCACACACAGTCTCTCAGCCATGGCCAAGGGAGAGAAGGGAGCACAGGGACCTGCAGGGAAGCTCAACAAACCAACCGAACCGCTGTTTCCCAAAACACCTCAGCAGGTAAGATCACCTATTTTTTCTTGTTTTTGTGTGTGTTTTTATCACATGTAATGGCAGTATTTTAAGTTTGAACCAAGGCAGTAAATCTGAGTGAGAATTTCCAATCTCATTTGGTGTGTTTGCAGCTTAGTTTGAGTGACTTGATTGGATGGAGCAGGGAAAAAAAAGATGGAAAGTGTGATCTCTTTAGTGGCTTATCGGTTTGTGATTAATCAGCTGCATTGTTTTTCCTGTGAACTACAATCCCCCAGATAGCAGATTCAATGCCGGGAAGTTGATTGTTTTCATTTGATAAAGGCCGTTCCCACTGACGGGATGAACTGCCAGATGATTGTTTTCTCTTGCCTGATCAGTAAGTGATAAAGACAGCTGTAATCACGGCTATAATAAGAAGCAAGACAGTAGAAAGGAGCCACTTACTCAAGTTTTACAAAGACAAGAAGCCTGGGTTAACATCTCTGTCATCTTATGTTATTTATCTTTATAAGGGATTCATGGGTGATTGCAATTTGAGTGCTTGAAGGTGATAAGTCTGTGATGTAAGTTTGTTTGCATAAATGCTGCTGTGCATTCAGGTTGATGCTCTTTAGACGGTACAACAGAGAAAAATGCAGAACAAACAACCAGACATTTATGTGGTGCATTGCCCCTTTTTTAGGTAGATACCGTATTATGCAGACAGCATGTCAAATGCTGTCGTAATGCGATACCATGGCAGTTAGTCACTTATTCTCTGTTTCGCTCCAGAAACAGGGTGACATCACTCCATCCAACCAGTTCTGCAACTGTCTCATTTCTGCCAGAGCTCTGTGTAAGCTGCAGTTTTATTTGTTTTGACTGAATGAATTTGACACCTGAGATTGAAGGTAGTTTGCCAGAATATGGCAGAACTGGATTGGATAGTCTTTAATCTCCTCGAGGGGCAATTAGGTCTGCAGACAGTAATGTACACAACCAACACTCATACGAAAGATAAACAAGACTTAAGTGTCATCATAATAAAAACTGTAATGAGCTTAATTTAAGCACAACTATTTTTCAGAATATCAGTTATCAGTTATATCAGTTAGAAAATCCCTATTTTCCAGAGAACTGATATTCACATTACATAGTGGATGGAAATGCAGAATATTTTTGTATCTTCTGTAACTGATTTAATGAAAATTGATTTAAAATTTGGGCTGAACTTGGATGTGAATTTGACTATTTTCTAAGAGTAAAGATTCATTTTTTTTAACTCAAAGCTACAGCTGTAGCTGCTCTTGTTGGCTCGAGTTTTTGACCAGAATTGGTACAAAGCAGAGTATGAAGTGGACACAAACGTTCATTGTGGTTAGTGCTGTTTCCATTAAAGTCATAGCAACCATGACTCAACATTAGGGGTGTGGATTGGCAAGACTTTGGCGAAACAGTATGTGTCACGATACAGGGGTCGCAATTTAAAATATCGCAATATATTGTGATACTGTAAGTAAGGCGATATATTATGTTTGTCTTTGATTTTCATTTTAGGAAAACAGTAAAAGAACATACCACCACATGCATAAAATGTTGGAAAAATTTACTTTAAGCTATCAGAACAGTGGAATTTGTATTTGTAACTATCACGTCCCTGTAACACGCGAGCAATATGTTGTTACGCTGGAGTGTAAGAGTCAAATTTCTAAAGATAGATTACAACACTATACTATCAAGCAGTTGAAAGTTTAAACATAACATAAAACAAACCACTTTCACAAATCTTTGCATGTAAACTACATATAAATTCAAATTGGATAATTGATATTTAAGAATTGATGCAGCATTACAAAACATAATATCACATTACTCCAGTGTAACAATGTTTTCTTACATCTTGTCTCAAAATGATTGCATTATCGTGTCTGCAAACCACAATAACGTTACATTTGCACATTTTATGCACATTTACGTTCCTTAAGTGATGTAATGTATAGACTTGGAGGAGGGAATGGTGGAGGACAGTAAGCAAGGCGTGGATGGCGAGACGCCTGCCAAGCTGCAGACTACTGTTGGAGACCAACAAACAAAAATAGTGGTGATTTTGCAAGTAATTGCTGTGTCCTCGGCAGCTTTGTAGGTCCAAAACATGTGTAGCATGTTTTTATAGCAACCCAATGCTGTGTTTGCAGCGACTTAATAAGAGTGAAAAGCTGTTTTGTTTTTTTGTTTTTACCAAAACATTGCTGTGTTTTCTCCCAGAACTGTATCCTGAAAAGCAATTGTTTTTTTCTTTTACACAGAGATCCCTCATTTTCAAAACCTGATCGCTATAATCAAGCGGGGTTTTTTTGTGCCAAAACTTAACCACACATCAACCACAACATTGTTGAAATGTGAAGTTTTCAACATAAAGTTTCAAGCTATCCACTCCATAATAAAATACAAATGTCACATATCTGTGGTTTCCAGAAACGTACAGTGCCAACACTTTTGTCCCGCGATTGGGTTTTCTCAAAGCAAGTTATTCTATTCTTAATACAAAAAAAGCTTAACCTCCCAAAACTGCACGTTAGGAAGGCTGCACATATGCAATCAATTTCTTTATATTTGATGACTTAGATGACACTAAAGATAGAAATTTTAAGATGACTTAATGAGAAATTTACAAAAAAAATGATGTGTCTCTGAAAGACTTGGACAACAAGAGGGATTTTTTAAAGAAGTTTTTTGCATGAGAAATGTCAAATAAGGATGACTGAGTGGGACATTTTAGATGAAAGTAGTTTTTTTTCCTTTGTGAATGATAGATCCATGATCACTGAACTGCCACAGCAAATTCCACATGAAGAGCCGCCTGATCCATCACTGAAGTGCAGAGCTTTGTCACTCTGACATACATGTGGAGCACTTTTAAGACAGCGACTCTAAATTCTGTCCATCTCTAGATTTTGGATTGATTCTCTGCCAGTTAAACCACATTGTAAAGGCTTGCCTCCATCCATGACATAATCAACCTTTTTCTTTCATTCTCGTAATCCATAATCTGAATTGACGGCGCAAAGCTGCTGTTGTCAACTCCCATAACTGTGATGCGACCCTGATACCCAGAATGGTCAGAAAATCCTCCAGTGACTATAGAAACTGCTTTATGGATCCATTTTTTTTACCAGCTTAACTTTTAGCACGCAAACGTTCAAGTTTGAATCTGAGCGAATGTACCTCAGCTTCTCCGTTCTTTGCACTTGAATCAGCCTCAATCCAGATTTAAATCGCTCGCCGTGCAGTTCAAGCATTTAAATTGTTTTCCCTCTAACGGTTAAGGATTCATTAACTTTGGAGATTAGTCTTATCTGTCCTTGTCCGTTGCTTGTTGACAGTCCGAAATCTGCAGATGCTCCCTTTAGTCTGAGCCAGTGTTTCTGCGTGTGTGTGTGTGTGTGTGTGTGTGTGTGTGTGTGTGTGTGTGTGTTAATTGCGGTGCTGTTTGTGCATCCAGACAACAGTGGAAGGGATATCCTGTTTATCCTCTTTGATGATAAGAACTCAGTAATGAAAGATTGAGAGTGTTTGGAGGGAAAGAATGAGAGTATTTTTGCACATCATCAGTTAAGCTGCATTCTCCAGACACCAAAGACTTTAAATTTTTTCTCTCCAATTAGGGGTAATTGCAGTGAGAGTGGAAGAAGAGAGAGTTTTGAAGTCTTGAACCGCCGCACAGCCTTTACTTACCTCTGACCCGCTTGTCTTGCGATTGAATAATTACACACCTCCCTCCTGGTAATTGTCGTTCTCGAACCCCTCCGTGTTTTGATGGGGCGAAAAAAGCAGGAAGAGAAAACGTGAGTCGGATAATAACAGTGTGTTGGTCGTGGCTGTGGTTACTTTGGTGATTTCCCTCTTTCATAAAACTCTGAGGGGAGTAGCTGTGGGCCAAGCCCGGGCCTCTGGATGTGGAGTGACACTCTTCCTGTGTGTGAGTTCTCGTTTTTGCTACATAGTGAGGACCTTAACACTTTTGTAACCAACAGTAGGCGGGTTTCCTTTACCCTCAAACTGTGCAAAGTGAAATTGCGAAAATGAAATACGCCTAATGGAAACAGGGCAATTTAACAAAATTAACTCCCATTTATTGTATAAAAGTTATTATACTATGCCTCATAAGTGGCTGCTCCCATATATATATATATATTTAACCTTTATTTAAACAGGGAGCTTGCCTTTCCATTATTGCTCACGTAACACGCCTACGTCGCCTTCGATTGGAAATAATGACAGCTAGTGCGGTAAATACAAGGTCTATTACTGGCATACGTTTATTTTGAGAAAGACTGTAAGCATCTAACGATCAGAAATTATACATTTCCTGTGAAATGGAAATCTTTTTTTAAAAAAACACAATGCATGCAACAGTGGCACGGACATTGCAGACTGGGGCATTGCAAGTAGTTGCATATGTCAACACATCTTATCATTAATCTTTTGTCTGAACTGGGCGTTAGGATAAGGGTTGGGTTGGTTTTAGGATGCAGGGTGTGGGCACAAGGGCAAAAAAGTAGATTCACTGTTAAAAAGTTCCTGAATGTTTGTTTTGGTTAAAAATTCCTCCAAGACCGTTTATGTGGTTAAAAAAAAAAAAAAAAACTCAGATAAAACAATAGGTTGTAAAGGTGAAAAATAAACATTTCCAATATAATGTAGTAAATAATAAAATGGTAGGGAGAAGTGAGAAGAATAAAAGGGAAGGAAAGATAAAAACAATAAGTAATTTTCATTAAAAGGAGAATGTGGTTAGTCTTTTAAGACCATATTGAAAAAAATCAATTTCAATCTTTATATTTAAATATTAAAGTTAAGAAAAGAATAAATAAATAAGTAAGTAAATGAACAAATAAATGAATAAATAAATATTCTTTTTAAGTTCATTGGGTTGGTTGGTGCTGGGAGGGGAAAAAGACAGTACAGCAGCGCATACCTGGCATACCTACATAAAAAATAAGTGCTTTAAATGAAGTGTATTAAGGGTTGGGGTTAGGCCTTTTAGTTCTGATGGTTAAGGTTATGGTCCGGGACATCGTGACAGAGTCCTCACAAAGACAGAGGTACATGAATCTGTGTGTGTGTGTGTGTGTGTGTGTGACACCAGAGGTTGTACAGAAGGGGGAACAGGCAAAGGTTGTGCACGGCCCCGGAGACAGTCGTAAATATTGGGCTCCCGAGACTGTGGTGTCTCGTCTCATTCATGTGTGAAGATGAAAGCTTGCCCTTCCTCCAGCGCACACACACACACACACACACACACATATACACACAGAGTCACGTGTCTGATGGTTTTGGCAGAGTACGGTGAGGGGAAGCGAAGCTGTGGATGACTTGTGGGTTTCTCAGGCTCCTCCGTGGGCCTCGACGTCTGCTCCGATACGCCACAATGCAAACAGCCGACGGGGGGTCTCTCCTCTGATGCTCTGTTTTGCACACACAAATATTTTATACATGAGCATCTCTCTTGTTCTAGAGTAACCTGCCGTTAAGAAAGACGAACGTACAGGAAGATTGATGATCAGGTGACTATTTTTGTATCTTCGGGGGAGTGGAATTCACTGTCAGCACATCCTCCACATACATCATCACTGCAAACGCAGCGTGACGTGGACGCACTTTTGCAACATTTCTTTAAGTTCCACTGAATCATTGATCGTTGCAACACGGAGATAAGAGGGAAATGTTATTTTAGGAGCACCTGAAATAGAAAAGAATATGAATGACTTCGAGATTCACTATTTATGAGTCATAAATCTGTCATAATGGCTTGATTTCTTTTAGAGAGACACACCTCGCTTAGTGTTGGTGTTTCTGGGAAGTAAAGTTTAGATAGAAGTTGGCTCTGCCCTTATGAGACAATAGAAAGACAAAGTTAGTTTAGCTGGTTGGATTTTAAAGTGCATCATGTTATGACTTAATCATCCACGCTTATTGGTAAAACAAAATGACACATTATTTCTATTCCTGACCTACTTTTCTAGGGATTATTCTGATGAAAATACAAGCAATAATTGTACACTCAATATGATTCAAATACAGAACATCTATTGGCCTTTGCCCTGAATGTTTGGTTCATTCAGTTAAAGGATTGCATCATCCCCCAAATGATGATTTGTTGATCAGTTACTCACCCTGTGTTACATTTAATTCATGAGTAAAACAGGGGTCTGCATTTAATCACAGCAAAACTATATTAAAACATCTGTTTACAAACTCCCACACATTTTGTGCAGTATTATACAAGTCTCATTTATCCAGTCGTATGCTCAGTGTTTCCATTACAGACAGCTCTATTAGACTGGGAACTGAGCTGAAAGTGAAATATAGCTTTTCTTCAAAGCCAGACTCCATTGACAAATACAGTAATTTTACCTTGCTGAACACAGGAGTTGCTGACCTTGATTGGTTTGTTTGTTTGTGTTTCTGTGTGACTTCTGAGTTTTGAAGGGTTAGTTCAGATTCACCAAAGTCACACAAAAACACAAACAAACAAACCAGCCGAGCAAGTGGTACACCAGCAGCGTGTGTGTTCAGTGAGGTAAAATTACAGTTTTTGTCAATGGATTATTATTGTCAATTATTATGCATGAGTTGTGTGAGAGTTTGCAAATATATATATTTTGATCTAGTTTTGCTGTCATTAAATATAGACTTGTATGACTTTAATTCATCAAGAATTTTTATATTTTTATATATAGAAATGATCATTTATATGTCATTTGCAATCAATTTGTGTCCATAAGTGCATCTCCATGTTGGCAGCAATTACCTTGTAGTTAGTTTAAACTTCAACAGTAAGCAGTTACACCACATATTTCAGTGGCCGGCTTTTGTTTCCTGTTCCCACGAGGAATGAGAGTCTTCATCACAATGCTTGCATGTGGTTAAAAGTTAATTTTCTCATTAGCAGCCTGACCTGTCAGATCGTCATTATCTAATTAAGTTTTTTTTCCTCTCCCTGTCACCTTTGTCTTCACAGACTGAGCTAGGTCAGAAGCTGACATTATGCAGTAAGCTGTGTTTCGCCATCGGTGGCGCACCCAAAGAAGTCGCTGCCAGCGCCACCGCCTTTTTCCTGCAAATCTACCTGCTTGATGTCGCTCAGGTAAATTGTGTGAGGACGAAGAGAATGAGAGTGTTTGTATGAGTGTGGTTACACGTACATGAATGCCCTGTTTATGAAACTAATCCCTGTTATGATCATTCAGGATGTGGTCTACGTGTGCACAGAGAAAACGGGTTAACCTTTAGGGACTGATTGGCGCATTTTACGTGCTTTTTTGATCATTTTGGCTGTTCATGCATATGGCATGAATTTTTGCAAGATTGTGGGTTTTTTTTTTTTTTGATCCTGAAATTTCCAGCTCAGCTCCTAAAATAAGTCTAAAATACACAGTGGACATAAAATTGTTACAAACAAAAAAGGTCATTTGAAACCCATTTAAACTGCAAGCTTTGATCAAACAGCCATCAAAGGATAAAAATATGCATTATACTATTTCTGAGTGTCATTCTGGGCTTTTTGCCTTGGAATTAGCCATTTTTACTATTTTCCACCTGATGATGTCATTTTAACCATAATTTGGATATGGAGGAAATACATGCTGTTTCCACTAGGTGCACTGTCACAGTCAGTGTTGCTGCAAATCACTGACACATCCCAGACTGTCATTATTTAAAAAAAACAACTTTGCATGTATTATATTGGAAAATAATATTTATATTTTTTATTTTATTTAGATTTATTATTCTAAAAACATTGTGGCTTTATGACAAAAACGTGGCTTTTAAATGCTTAATTTTCTGAAAATTGATATATATTTGCTATTTTTGATTAGGACTGATGCTGGTTAAAAAAAATATCAAAAAAAATAGAAAATAATATTAATGTATAATATTTTTTAAAGCTTGATTTTGACAAGTGCATTTTTTTTGTTTAATATTAAAGCAGGCCTTAAGGGTGTGTGTGTGTGTGTGTGTGTGTGTCTCTGCCACAGTTTTTAACTCTAGTCTGCCCCTGTTCCTCTCTGCAGATCAATGCCTTTCAGGCCTCCATGGTGCTGTTCATCGGTAAAGCCTGGGGTGCGGTGACTGACCCCATTGTCGGCTTCTTCATTACAAAGAGCAGATGGACCAAGATCGGCAGACTCATGCCCTGGTGAGCTCCCGCTTTCTCTACGGAGGACACTCCTTCATTGCTCTTAATCTCACCGGTCATGTTTTTCTTTCTTCCTGCTTTTACTTTATATTCCCACATTTCTGCATTTAGATTTTGTTCATTGGCTTGGCAGTACTGACAGAATTAGATCAAAAACATCTGATTGCACACAAAAACTGCTAATAAGCAGTAATTTAGCAGCTTTGACACCAAGTTAAATTCAGTCTCAAAATCATATTGTTTAAAGGTCCAGTGTGTAAGATTTAAGGAGATTTAGTGGCATCTTGTGGTGAGGACAGCAGATTGCATCAAGCTGAAACTTTTCCCGATTCGAATTCCTTCAGTGTTCATTGTTTGGAGGTTTTTTACCGGGAGCCGATTCATCTGCAGGCATCTCCTCCTCATAACAAACGAACTGGATGATATAGACGGTAAAAACATTAAATTAGGCAGTTTCATGTTATAAATCAGTGTTTCTCCAACAATGTTTTCTCACCTTTTTTCTGAGAAATTCAGGAAAAGCTGCATTTTAATACAACATATAACACTATACATGCACATATAAATGTAAAGTAGAACAATAAGAGATAAAAAAAACAGGAGTGTAAGAAGGAGATGTAAGAAATAAGTCATCATCAAACCATAGTTTATTCAGGAAAAATTGACTCTGAATTTAGCTCTTTTACAGCAGTAACCAGAATTCACATTTAATGAGCTAAAATGATATACAATGTTTGATAGCAGTCGCAATAAAATAATGAAAAAGTCCATTATATCAAATAACCAGCAGCACTTTGTCAAGAATTGTAAACAGCAATAAAAGCGATAAACAGAAAGATTTAAATAATATGTACAAGTATGTGCATCATAGTGTGTTAAATATAAATGCAAAAATATAATAAGTTGGAATTAAAATAAAGTTAGTGTTTTTAAATTATTGCAAAATGCACTTGAATGCACTTAAAACAACCAAAATAGTGGACAACGTCTAATATCATATTCTATTATTGTCATGTTGCTCAGCTCTGCGCTCAAGTTATCAAAGGACCCGGTAAAAGTGCAAGACATGTTTAATTTATTTATCTCAGTTAAAAATCTTGGGAAGTGCTTCTGTTGACATGCAGCTAAGCTTGCGTAAAGGACGGCAATTTGTCGACAGATTACGAAACTTGTTTTGGTGTGCTCCCACTCTCACACACATAATTATGGCCGCTCCATAATGCTAATGTTTGTGCAAAATCCAAACAAAAACAAAGCGTGTGCCCCAGTTTCTGATGGTTTTGAAATGATTCTCAGGCCCGAACATCTCACCTGAGGATTGGACTGAATAAATAGCCTTTGTGCTTTAATTACACTGTTCCCGACGCTCCCTCTGATGAGTTTTGCATACCGTATGCTTCAAGGGCGTCGGCTGCTTTCTGCCTTTCGAGGCCAGACAACAAAAGACAAGGAGGTTGATCTGCATTCTTTCATTAATCATGTTGCAATTGTGCTGCTCGTTGGCATTTCATTGCATTCATGTAACACCTCATTTCACATTTGGGCATCGTCCAGCTGTCTTTGTCTTTGTCTTTGTCTTTGTCTGCAAGATGTTGCTCAGTATCTCACGTCCTCTCAGCGCAGTTTTACTTCGTGCAGGGTCCCCACGGTCATGGAAAACCTGGAACAGTCTTTGAATTTCAAAATCACGTCTTCCAGGCCTAGAAAAGTATAAAAATCAAATATGTAAAAATCATTGAAAGCTTTGGAAAAGTCAATGAATTCTTAACCCTTCGACACCTGAGAAATTTGGCTCAATTTCTTACAAAAATAAGAAGGCAATGATCAAGCTAAAAGAAGAAATTCTCCAAAAATGTATGCAATAAATAAGTAAAACGTAAAAGAAAATTAAATTTAATTTGCAAAAAAAAGCAAAATAAAAAACAAACTATTCAAGGAAATTACCTGAAAAAAGTGCTTAAAATAATAACAATTCTGTAGCATCATTTTCAATTCATAACTACGATGATTCTAGTTTTTCCACATTTTTTTTCAACATTTTTAATTCTCTTAATATACAGTGACATTTCCTGCCAAGTTGCTGATTGCCTGTTTTTCCCATGTTTTAAAAGAAATCAAACCAATGTGCTTGGTGCTCAAAGTACTTGTGAAAGATGTCTGAAAATCGATGATAATCTGAGTTTCAAAGGCTGACAAACATTGAAAGCTCCAGAAAAGTCATTGAATTTCGGTTGTGTGTAATGATATTGTTACAGTAATCTTCTGTAGGTGACCTTCCAAGTGATGTAACGTAACAGCAGATTTATCTCTGTAGCTATCGGCGTAACGTAGCTCTGATATTTGTTTTGATATCTGACAACTTTTTGTTTATCATCACGTACGTTTCTCGTCTTTCTCTGCATGTACGCCAGCTAGATGAAAATCTGTTTGAATACAGCTTCAATCTGAGATGTTAGAAAAATGCAGCACAAGTGGGGCAAGGAAAAAAAAGTTATTGTGGCATGTTGAAAAGTCAGGGAAAAGTCTTGAAATTTTGTCCATGAAAATGTGTGTGACCCTGTTTGAGGCTCTGTGATTGTGGATTATATGAAGCTATTAGGGCCATAAATCACATTTGCACAGATGATTTTATAAGAGCGTGTCTGCATGCTGTTTGAACATACCAGCTTGATACTTGCAATAATAACACATCCAGCTTACTAAATCATAAACGATAGATTATACACACACACACGCACACACACACACACACACTGAGAACTGGAGGGGGATCAAGTCCACTGTGGCCGACCAGCCAGCCGCTCAATAGCAGACAGATGCCGATGGCTGTTAAATCAGCTTTAATTACTCTCGGGAAGCTGTGTGTGTGTGTGTGTGTGTGTGTGTGTGTGTGTGTGTGTGTGTGTGCGCGCGCCCATGTGAATACTCTGTGTGGGATACATAGGGGTATTTTAAATGTGTGGTCATCAGTATTTGTGATGAAATTGCAAGACACTCCCTCAGTTTTGGAAATTCCCCTCCAGTGCCCATCCAACAGGAAGTGTTTCTCCCCCCTGGCTGTCACATTCACAGCCAGACATGAGGTGATTTTTATCTTTGAGTTCTTTAGGATTTTAGGAGTCATTCGGCTCTCTTGGGTGCTGCTGTGTTTATGATTTTGTGATTGTAGTAATGTGCAATCCCAGTGGTGAGAGGAACCTCCACGAAACAGTTATTCCCGTCTCTGGTACAGAAAGACAAGGCAACAGTGATGTTATGACAATGGCTGATCAAAATGAAATACAACAGTGTAAAAATACTCCATTACACTTGAAAACCCACTTAAGTATATTATTATAAAAGTAGTATCAGCATAATACTCCTACTTACTCAGTCCATGTGATTAATATGTCCATATAAAGTATGTTTATTTAATTAAATGATTAAAACCACTGCTTTAAAGGAATATTTCACCCCCTAAATCACTGTTCCTATAGCAGTTACTCACCTTGAGTTATGTTCATTTCATAAAGAAAACTTTGTTTTTTTGCAAGCCTCCACAGTGGACGAAATATCCAAAATATCAGAAAACTCTTGTTCTTTTTTCTTGAAGTCTGAATTAAAGTGGGGACCATGTTTATCAACAGCTAAACTGTATCTGAACATCTGTTTACAGACTCTCACATAGCTTGGTCAGAATAATCCTAGTCTCATTTATCCAACTTTATACTCGGTACTTCCCAAACAGACAGTCTTATCTTTTCTCTCCTTAAAGCCAGACTCCATTAACAAAAACATGAATTTAACATCACTGCACACTGGAGCTGCTGCACTACTGCTGCCTTCAGCTGTAACTTTGTTTGCTTTCTTGTGTGACTTTGGTAAATCTTAATGAACTCTTTTTAACACAGAACACATGTGATTACACAAAAACACTAACTGATCGAAGCTGCAGTTGACGAGCAGCTTCTGTGTTCAGAAAATCTTAAATTACTGTTTTTGTCAATAGAGTCTGGCTTTGCAGAGAGCTTCAAGAGGTGTAACTTTTGATTCAGTTCCCCATCAAAAAGGGCTGTTTGGGAAGTTCTGAGCGTTCGACTGCATAAATGAGACTTATTATACTGCATGAGCTGTGTGAGAGTGTGTAAATGGATGTTTTGATGTAGTTTGGCAATGGAGCCCTTTAACTGTGATTTTATCTAGAATTTTCTCAGTTTTTGGATTCTTCCTTCACTGTGGAGGCGTAAGAGAAACAAATAGTTTTGTTGACAAAATCAGTGCAACCTAGGGTAAGTAATTGATATAGAAATGATTATTTTGGGGGTGAAGTATTCCTTTAAACTTCAACATTAAATTGAATTTCATAACATTATTAGTATATTCTTAATGTAAAAACTTGATTTTGGAAGATGAAATAAGTAGCAGAGTAAAAAGTACAATATGTTGTGGAGTAGAAGTATAATGTCCCACAAAATGGAAATACTTTAGTATAAAAACAGTACTTGAGTAAAAGTACTTTCCGTCCTGGGGGCGTATGAACACTTTAAACCCAACATCAGCTAAGAAAAGCACACTCTCACCCACCAGACCTCTTCTAAATCTCCTCCGTTCCACTCCACGCCATCTAATTAACATGCTGCGAGTGTCCAGAACAAGTCAGAGAGGAGAGAACCGTACGTGCCAGCTTCCTATCAGCCTACTCTGGCTTAATTAAGACTGTGCAAATTATTGGGACAGGTGTGAATGTGTATTCATGGATGCCTGACGTGTGAGAAAATATGTGTTTGTGGCTTTGTTGCCTCTCCCTGAACACAGTCATCTTGCAGGAACATTCTAACTGTCCTATTCATCGACCCCCGGGGCCCTTTCAGCGCTCCCATGACCAAGCGGTCAATACTGCAGCACCAGCGTTGTCAGCCGCCTTTGTTTGAGCAAACAATCAGGAGGAGAGCGAGGTGGGCGGGCTGGACGATGCTAGAAATGACCATTCCCTGCCTCTCTCTGACTCTTTCTCCTACTTTCTCTCTTTATACCTGCTGGTGCAGAGCAGGTCAGAGGTCAGAGTGCCTGCAGGGTTTTGTCACAGTCACCAAAATACCATCAGTCCCTTTTTTTCCTACCTGTAGATGTGCAGCTGTTGCAACTCTACACCAGTGATACTCAACTTAAAGCCAGCGGGCCAAATCTGGCTCCTGAGAGTGGCCCCCGAACCATTTTCTAATTCAAAGTATGAATAAAATGATTCACTCTGGAAATTGTTTTTGTACTTTTAGTACACAAAAGGTGCCAGAGTGCATGAAACAGCATCAAAGTAGAGCTTGTTTATCAAAACAACTGCCAGTGAAGGATCGCCCACAACCCCAACAGAGGCTCTAGTCCAGTCCAATCCTAGTCCAGAGTCCCTAATGTCCTAAAATCCTAAAAATGCCCTAAAATCCTAGAAATTTCCTCAAATCCGGGTAATGTTCTAAAATCCAAGTAGTGTCCCAAAATCCTAGAAAAATCCTAAAAATCATAGAAATGCCCCAAAAACATCCAAAAATCTTAGAAACGTCCTAAAATCTTAGAAATATGCAAAAACATGCCAAAATCCTTCATACCCTAAAATCCTAGAAATGTTCTAAAATCTGAGAAATCTCCCAAAAACAGAGAAACGTACTAAAATCCAAGAAATGTCCTAAAATTTTAGAAATGTCCCAGATCCTAGAAACATGTATGTGGCTGCTGTGACTTGGCCCCGGGGCCTCGTGGCTTTTTACTAAAGTGGCCCCAAAGCAAAGCAAGTTGAGCATCGCTGCTCTACACTGTGTGACAAACAAACTCTTAACAGAGGAAGAGGGCGGATGATTTATCAGCGTTCGCAGACAAGTCATACTGATGATCATCCGTAATCCGCCCGTTTCGCCTCATTTCAAAACACGCAACTGTTCGCTTTAACCATAATGACACACACCACTTGTTTACCTATGAATTATACATAGCCCACATTGTGTATCAGTCCAAGTTCTGGAAAAAAAGCACAACACAGCAGAATTGCTTCATGCTGCGTTTGCTTGAGTGTTGAATGACTGTTGTTTACCTGTGACTGTGTGTGTGTGTGTGTGTGTGTGTGTGTGTGTGTGTGTGTGTGTGTGTGTGTGTGTGTGTGTGTGTTGATCTTTAAACGCTATGTGGGTTTGAAATATTGTGGTATTTCCCTGCCTGCTTGCCCGTCCCTCCCCGGACAGATTCCTGTCATACTTACAGCAACATAATCATTTAGCAGTCAGCTTAAGCCTCGCTGTAATCTGTCAGAAATATGGCCTGATTTTAACACCGCCACCGCGCTGCTCTGAAAATTACATAACACGGCCACTGTCACCCCGACAGCTTGAAATGGTGATGGTGGCCGCTCAGAGAAAGCTTCGAAATGTAATTGCTTGGAAGAAATTATGGGATGTGATTAAAATTCCGATATCTGTGCTTCAGATTGGGTTCAGAGTTCTCACCTATTATGTTTTTGTTGTTGTTTTTTTTAGGATGGTTGGTTGCACTCCGTTTCTAGTGGTCTCCTACTTCTACCTCTGGTTCGTTCCTCCTTTCATCAGCGGCAGGTTCATCTGGTACCTCGGCTTCTACTGCCTCTACCAAACCCTCATCACCGTGAGTAAAAACAAAGGTGTTACCGCTGTTTAAAGGTCTCTTCTTGTCTCGTATCGTATCGTATCGTATCGTATCGTATCGTATCGTACCGTATCGTACTCATCTGCACTTTTACTCAGTTTTGTCTCGACAAAGAGGCAGGCCTCCAGGCAGGGTGCTCTCATGCCCCATGTGTACGTTCATAATGCACCAGATTTCGTACATATTGTACGTTATCATGAGCCATTAATTCACTTACCCATGAGACGGCTGTTAGGAACCATGAGAACTTGGAGTACTTTTAGGGTACATCGTCACCATGTTTCTTTTTCTTTACCTTCAGAACTTTATATTAAAGATATATTATCATTCATGGGGCGCTTATTTGTAGGATATCAAATGAACTGCTTTATGAGGAAGTGCCCTAATTAACCCTTTGAGACCTTTACATTGGTTACAGGTTACAAGTTGAGAGTCACAAGAATATTCACATCAATTTAAAAAGAGAAGGGAAAAAAAGTTTTTAAAAAAAAAAAACAACAAAAAATTGGAGAAAAAAAACCCAATAACAACCAGGAAAAAAAAAATTAAAAGGTTAAGAATAATTATAAAAATATAATTATAGTTTTCTGGACATTTTCCACTATTTTAAAAATTACTGTTAAGTTACAATAATTTCTCTCTCTTTTTAAATTGATATACGGGTGATTTTCTTGCAATTTGTGAGACATCTCTTGCCAAGTTGCTCCTTGCCTTTTTAGCCATGTAAGAAATCAAACCAGTTTGTTCTGGTTTAAACGCGTGTGAGAGGCATCTGAAAGTGGCACTAGAAACCTGATATCGTTTCAAAGTGTTAAGTTAATTTCAGCGCCTTAGTCTTTGTATTTGTTTGCTTGAAGATAACGAAGCAAAACTCAAATATTAAATTCAGTAAGGTGCCTTTTGATTATTTTTTGAGACATTTCTCATGGCATACAGATGCATACGCACATACAGTGCATATGAACCACATTTTATCCCGACTGTGTCATGCAGTGTGGGACTCGCCGTGCCCCGGTCTTGGTCAAAGACTTGGCCTTGTCTCGATACACTCTGGTCTCGGTCCTGGTTTAGGTGGCCCACAACACTGACGAATGCTCTTTCAGAAGCACATTTGATGTTTAAGAAATCTGAGCGCATGCTTCAGATCACTCTGCAGGACTTCACACGCGGCGCGAGACACACGTGGAGCCGGAGATAAAAGCTCGGAGTGATGCATCTCGCAGTCTGCAGATGACGCGTTACATAACATATAGATAAAATGCTGCAACATTGCGAATAACGAAGTGGGGATGATTACAGTCGTCTCACGCCAGACTCTGACAGCTCCTGGTCGGATTTACGCTTTGATTTGTGTGACGTGCTGCAGATTAGAGCCCAGAGCTCTTGGATACCTCACCTCAAAGGGGAAGTGTAGTTATTTAGGTTGCCTTTTGTTAGTATGGTCCAGACCATTCATCTCTCTCCGCTCTGCTCTGGGGTAACCCGTATAACATGTGCTACAGAGCGTGCAGACCGCCGCGGCCACACTGCGGCCAGCTGTAATGGCATGTCATTCTAACTACCTGATAAGTATACGCTCAGTCCTGCCAGGAACCTCTCGCTGGGTAAATGCTGGTTACCACTTTTAGCTGTTCCTTCATTGTCTCTGGATGTGTGTTTGTGTGAAGTGAGCTGGAAAAGGCCAGCTGTTATCCCTCAGAGGGTCACAGTCTGTAAACAGAGGTTAGGATGCAATTTCTATTTATGTAATCAACCTTTAATGGGCTTCTGTCAGATTTATTAGCTCTCACTGCAGCGGATGGTTAAGCAGGTTCAACTCTATAAACGTTTGCATCCAGTAAAGGCCCCATAAATGACATGCTGTATAGAACCAGCGGCTGGAAAAAAAAAAAATCCTTTCACGGTCGCGTTTATTTTCGTCGTGGCTTCCGCAGTGCTGACTGAGCCCTTGTGTAAATTACAAAGTGAAGCAGGACTCGGTTTGCTCGCCTATTCTCTGGCGGGGAGAGGTGGTGAGGAGGGAGAAAACAGAGAGCTGAGGTTGGCCGACATGGAAACTGCAGAGATTGCTTTTGATATATATACAGTCAGCGTGTGTACTTTTGCATTTTCACAGGAACTTGTAGATAAAAAGGCGTCTAAAGATATCTTGGGTGTTCCCATTTGATCGTGAGTTGAAAGTTTTAAGAGTGGGAAGCGATGCTCTGTGAGGCTGAGCTCAGTGACATCAGCGTGTTAATGTGCTCAAAGCTAATGTTTTGCAGGTACAATGTTTACCATTTTCATCATCTTAAGCCCTTTTTACACGGCGATTGCGCTCTAGTGTCGCTACAAAGTCCCGTCTCAATGCCTTCTTTGCAGTTTTACACAGAATCAAACGACGGCGGCATCATTACTCTCCAGTGTGAGATTATAGACAGCAAGCTGGCATCATGGAATCAAAAGAGCCGTGACGGGCGCATCATGTAACACAACAGCGTTGGCCTCGAGTATGACGTATAACATACCAACACGTTCTCACTCCAAACTCGTCACATGGTGCGGCTCTTTCAGGACCTTCAGCGTCAACCTATGATGTTTTAGGTATCTTTGTGAGTCAGCTGTTTACACGCCGGGATGTTGTTACGATGATGTCAACAAATGCACATGTGGCGGGTTAAGCAGCACGGTCCCTATACTGTATTCACACAACAGGGCAGACGGTCACAATGGTTGGGATTAGGCACCAAAAGCACATGGTAAAGTGTAAAAAAAAACACACACACACAGGAAACACACACATGAAAGTCAGTTGTTTGTGGGAGTCATTCACCTCCCAACCCCTCTGCCTGCCCTATGAGCGCACTCGTGCTGCTTATATTATGTGGTTACCGGCAGCGTTATTACCTGACACTGTCCTTCAGTGTTTCAGGCGCACGGCAACGCTTTTGTTCGGCCGCATTGTCAATTGACGCTGCCCGTGCATCTTGCGTGTCGACGTGCCGCTGCTACCTGTCTGACAGCATTGTCATCTGACAACGTCCAGCCATATTCAAGGTGGATGCGGAGGATGGCTTTTGGCGTCACACTCGTACGCTGAAAGTACTGACAGAGGGGTGCTATCTGACGAGTTCGTAGTGAGAGCGTGTTGAACATAAACATTGGCAGTGCTTTGTAAACAATAAAAATGGCGGGGTGCCCGGTAGCTCACCTGGTAGAGCAGGTGCTCTGTGTGTCCAGTGATGTGTTTTGGCATTTGTGTGCTTTCAATCTTGTTTTGTTTCTGTATTTACAGTTGATGCATTTGTTCCTTCTTTGTTGTTTGTTCCTCGTCTTTTTGTTGTGCTTGTTGTTTTTTCTAATAAAACAGTAGATGAGAAAAAGATCATGATCATGAGGATCATCAGGATTCATCATGTGGGGAACATGAATGTCTGCAGATTTCATGGCAATTGCAATTTAAAAGTTGCAAAGACTAGAGCCACACTGCCAGGCTGAAAAATAAATAACAATAAAACTCAATTTTTATTATCTTTCTCCAACCTCATGAGACCTTGACTGACTGCTGCTGAGTCAGTGTTTATTTGTCACCTGAGTCATGACTGTCTTTCTGCTCCTCCGCAGTGCTTCCACGTGCCTTACTCTGCTCTCACCATGTTTCTGAGCACAGACCAGAAGGAGAGAGACTCGGCCACAGCGTACCGTAAGCTCTTCCAATATGCAAAAAGCACTTGTTAATGCCTGCAATGAATTAATCTTTGGCTTTCCAGTTTAAAGATTAAAAATGTGAGAATATATTTGAAGCGCTGTGACTGATGGCTGCGTTTTTTCCCCGTGTGATGCCAGGAATGACGATGGAGGTGCTGGGGACTTTGGTGGGCGCTGCCATCCAGGGCCAGATCGTGGCCAGCGCTCACACTCTGAAGCACTGCCCGCCTCACAACATGTCCGCCGGTTACCTTGGCAACAGCAGCGGGGCAGAGATCGTCAAGAGCCTGGTGCGCTCCCAGGACTACCTGTCACACTCTGTAAGTGTCGCCTGCCGGTGCCAAAGCAGGAGAGCCAGGTGTGCTCAAAGTAGGCCGCAGAGTCGGTTTGAAAATAACTCGGACTGTCATCACTTAAATTAGGACTGCGGTGTGTGCTCAAGGCGGTTTGCTAAATATCCGGGGGTCGAAAAAAGCAGCTCCGAATGAAAAGGAGGATTGTTGGAAATTGGGCCCATATTTGCAGACTGTCTGCAGGTTCTGACATCAAAAAATGGGCTCGTGTTTTAACCCATGAAACCCCACGGGATTGAAAGGAGACGCCACTGTTTGATATCCGAACCCAACATCCTGAGCCGGCTCCCCTCTCGTGACCACAAAGGGGGTTCCTCCCTCACATCAGGCTCCAAACTGTGGCCCCCACACTGAGGGGTCTCCACAGTCTGTAAGTCATTAGGTCTATTTATATCTCAGCATTTGGAAGGAGGCGCTCCAGATTCAATATGTTGGAGATATTAGTCTTTTGCTTCAAGGTGGCTGCAGCTTAACCCTTTGAAACCTGAGCAAAGTGGCTTGATTTCTTTCCAAAGCGTAAGGCGAAGGCAATGATGATCCAAAAAAAGGCCATTTAAAAAAAAAACAAAAAACAAGAACAAACAAAAAATGTCCTTAAGAAAATTCAAGACAAGAAATTGTTCATAAAAATGTTTTTTTTCTTTCTGTAACATCATTTCTGTTTATAATTATAAGATTTATTTTTTCTAGACAAGTTTTTTTGTTAATATCTACAAGCACCTTAACAAGGAATGGCCAAAACCTAAGCAAGAAATTTATACAAAGTTACAAGAAAAAATAGCATTGTTACAAAAAAAACCAAGAAAAAAAATGACCTTAAGAAAATGAAAAAAAAATCTTACAAAATTATGTCTTTTTTCCTCTAACGTGATTTTTAATGTGTCATTATCAGATTTTTTTGTAAATATATAAAGCATGGGGAGAAGGCAATGAGCAACTAAACAAGAGGTGGTCAAAAAATTAGTGAAAAGAAATTACTAAAAAGTTCTAAGAAAATTACCTGAAAATAGGCACATAAAAGCAGAAATAAAATTATAATGATAAAAAAAGAAACAAAAAATTACTTGAAAATGCTGAAAAGCACATAACATAATGTAAGTAAATAACTAAAATTTTCATTTTCTGGACATTTTCCTTCTTTTTTCAAAATAATCACCCAATTTTAAGGTAATTTCCCCCGTAACTTTTACATTTTTTTGTAATTTGTGGGACATTTATTGTCGAGTTGCTTGGTGCCTTTACCATGTTTTCAAAATAAACAAGTTTTCTCAGGTTTCAGAGGTTTAAATGCTTATGAAAGGCGTCTGAAGGCAGCACAAAAAATCCCTGATGTCACTCCAGGTGTTAAAGGGTTTGAGTTTGAGGGAACATCCACATCTCAGTTTGCAGAGCTGTTAATAAACTGCTGCAAATCCATCATGGGACCTTTTTGCAAAGATGAAACAAGTCCAAACTGTCCTGGATTTTGGTCGCACCACAGCTATTTGGGCTTCAGATGACTCTTTTCCAATGGATTTTGGGTGAACCCTATCGGGGCGACCCACTCATCACGCCAAACCCTCTGCAGCCACCCGCTAAATTCCTCCGCGGTCGCTGGTGAGGGTGGCACACCGTCTGGGCGAACTGGGTCTGCCCTCAGAAACAGGGAGTGTTTGAAGTGCATAAATAATAATGAACCGCCGGGCCGAGCCGCACGGAAAAATAGCAAACAAACAGAGGTTGTTTAAGGCAGAGCAGTTCCTGTCGGGGTTCGGCGCTAAATGGTTAAGGCTGTATTTTGGGATGCAGATGTACTTGAGGTTTCCTCCTGTTTATGCTTGTATTTGTACAGTGAAAAGTTTAAACTGATGTGGAAAACAACTCGGAAGGTCGCAGGCGATAAATCAAGCACAGATGAGTGTTGTATTTGACATAAAAGTGTGCAGAATGGCTTTACAGCATGTTGAAATCAAGCTTTTTTCAGATATTTGAGTCCATTATGACTGAAAGATTGAAGATGTGCTCAGAATAGACGGGATTGTGCTGGATGTGTAAGAAGAGATGCACTGATGTTTCTGTATGTGTGCTCTCTCTGTCTCTGCAGAAGGAGGTGTACATGATCGCTGCTGGTGTTATAGGAGGAGTGTTTCTCATCTGCACCGTGGTGATGTTCCTGGGAGTCAAAGAGAGAGACGGTGAGATTTTTCTATTAAAGTCTGCTCGAACAATCAGTTGTTTGACAAAAAATTATTTAAAAATAAATTAATGATTTAAAGTGGTTATCTCAAGACAAAACAAAGGAAGTCTGGAGGTGTCGGATTTGAAAAATGCTTGAGTACGCATTAAAGGAATACTTCACCCCCAGAATGATCATTAGTTTTTCACCTGGTGTTACATTAAATTCATAAAGAAAACCTTTTTTGTTTTTATAGTTTGTTACACTTTTGTTTGTGTAATTTGTCACTTATTTATACTCTGTCACACGAACAAAACAAGAAAAAAAGATGAAATTAAGCATTAATTACGAAAATTCAAATCAGCCACCCCATAATTGGAACTTCATTTTGGATTTAAACCAGTACAGTGGATGAGATTAGCAGCCTCGGGGCTTCCCTCTGGGTTATTGGGCTAAGCTGCATACTACATAACTGCAACGTCTGCTCTTCTATTTTCCTTCCATCTTCTCTACTTTTGCTTCACAGTGAGTGTCGTTGAACTACTTGGGAATCTGCCAGAGTTTGCTCTCAACTCTCTGATCTTTATTATCAGCGACACACAGCATCCTCTGCATTGCAGGGGCAGCAACACATTCTCTCTTTTGACTGCATGTTATTCGATACGCTGCTTACTCACATCGTCTTTGTTTCAGATCCGTACGCCCCAAAGACGGAGAAGCAGATCCCGTTCCATCAGGGCTTCATCCTGGTGATGAGACACGGGCCGTACCTCACTCTCACCGCTGCGTTCCTCTTCATCACCGTCGCCATCCAGGTAAAAGCAAATGCATTAATGAAGCACTCCTCACACACGACTCGTTACAGTGGAAGGAGGCGATGTGGCGTCCTGAAAATGTGAATGCTGCAGCTCGAAGTTATAATAATAAAAATAACGATAATGATCATCATCATAGCAGCAGTAGTAGAAATAGTAGTAATAATAAAAAATAAAATAACAACAATGGTGGTAAAAATAATAATATGATAATAATAATAATAATAACAATAATAATAATAATAATAATAATAGTAATAATGATAAGGAGAATAATAATAATGATACACCAACAATCAGGCCAAAAGTCAAACAAAAAGGCAAGAACAAAATTTGAACACAAAAGGTCAACTAAAAGTAAAGAAAATAAAAGGAATAAAAGTGATAAAACAGGCAGATCTCTAAAGGCAGTTAAAGTACTAAATAAAATGTTAGAAAATATAAGAATAAATGCAATAAAAGATGATAAAAAATAATGTAAGAAATAATATCAGAAGACGACATCACATCAGCGGAGAAAAAACAAAGATGAGAAGATAAATTAGAGATGAACAAGTAAATAAATGAAGACATGAAGAGATGGCGAGTAGAGGACGACAGAAGGATGAGGCACGGAGAGTCAGTGCGAGAGCAGAGAGAGAGATAAATACATAATGACTGAATACATAAATAAAGGTGACGTCGCATAAAAGCAAGTCTGTTTTAAGACGTGATTTAAAAGATGTCACTGATTTTGCGAGTTTTATGTCCTCAGGAAGGTCGTTCCAAAGTCGAGGGGCTCTGATGTCAAAAGCTCGGTGTCTGTTGATCGGATCGGCGTAGGAAAGCGCAGACTGAGCGCTCGCAGTTTAAAACTCGCTTTAAGTCCCTTGTGGGTGATAGCAGCGCGGCACATCCTTGCTGTTTGACTGTCACTCTCAGGCTTCAGTTTCGACACCGGGGGTTTAAATTATTGCAGACTACTCCGACTTTTGCAGCAGATTTATTCCTGCGTATTTTCGCCCTCTCATCTCAGTCGAAGTGTCAGTTGTCATCCGTGTGAGCCCCGGGGGGTGGTGGGAATAAATCACTGCAAAACGCCGTCAGCAGCTTCTCCAGTCACTTCGTTTGGCGCTCAGCACGGCGAGCCGAGCGGCAGCGCTGAGTAGACAAGACGAGGCTGAATATCTGAACGTTTCATCTCTGATTTCTGCAGCTGGTACAGAGCAACTTCGTCCTCTTCTGCACTTACGCCGCCGACCTGAGGGATCACTTCCAGAATATAGTGCTGACCATCCTGGTGAGTACGGCTTTTATCATTGATTCGCCTCACGAATTCCCAAAAATATAATCTCTCTTTAACCCTCCATGGTACGGCGTTGAGCCTCAGGAAACCATATATTTAAACCTGTATATTGTAACAGGACTTTCTTGAGGCCATGTTGAGTCCCTTTTTGGGGCCTGGCACGGTTCAGCCCCAATAATTCCCCCCAAAATGGTCTGAGAACGTCTTTTTCTGTCATTTAAAAATCTAGAGAATGTTTTTTTTGCAGTAATAGATGAGTAATGTTTAATTTTGGATTGCTTAATGTGCTTAATTTCAAAATAATGAAAAAATTACTAGATTGCAAATGTCTTATTTATGGAATCCCACCATGACAGTTTTTGGTATTGTGTATTTAAGTTTGTAGCATATAACAGTCATCATAATTGTATTTATTTTTCAAATAAACCGAGATAAATTTGATCATTTCTGAATATTTCCCACAGTAATGTTCTTTGGTATTGTACTTTAGTACTTTGTTCTCACAGTATTTTTCAAATCTTATCATCATGGTACAGTGTTGCTTTAAGTGAACGTAACCAAAAAATACATTTTTTGAAAATGTCTTTTAATCATGTTTACTTCACCCCTTTCATGACAAAAAACAAAACAAAACAAACTTTTTTATTACCAACTGGCACCATAACCACAGAGGGTTAAAATGCAAAGTGGTATAATATAAACGGCATCACTTATTTTCTTTTTTCCCGCAGGTTTCCGCGGTGATAAGCATCCCGCTGTGGCAATGGTTTCTGCAGAGGTTTGGGAAAAAGACGGCAGCTTTCTGCGGCATCACTGTGAGTCCACTGTTTTTATTCTGGTTTGCAAGAGTCACTTTAACACTGACTTTGACGTGTGCGCCATCTTGTGGACAAAATGGGAATGTGGCATCCTCATCAAAAAAAAACCGTATTAATCTGTGTTTCTGTCTGTTCTAGTGGATCATGCCGTTCACGCTGATGCTGGTCTTCATCCCTAATGTTGTGGTGGCGTACGTTGTGGCCGTCTCCTCCGGACTCAGTGTGGCTGCTTCGCTCCTGCTGCCGTGGTAAGAAACTCCAGAGAAAATCATACTGGAAACAACACACAACATACATAACGCTTCTCTTTACATGTATTTGAAAAATATATTCAGCCTCCTCCTTTACGGACATGAAATACTTTTGTTCGGTTTGTTTATGGAATATGTCCAATGGGCACTCTGAAGTTGCTTTTCTTGCCTGTATTTTATTTTGTTTTCCTATTTTATTTTGACATGTTCAAAATAAAGAAACTAACTAAATAAATCAAATAAAGAAATATACTACAGCTTATATCCTTAGAATATGAATTCATACCCTGAATATATTCAAATTATGATTATTTTTATATATATTTAAATAAGATTATATAGATATTTTTTTATTAATTGTTGTTGATTATTATTATCATTAATGATTAATTTTAAATATTTATTTATTTTAATATTTCCAATATTCCACTGAGCCTCTGACATTGTCTGCAGCCTGATTAGAAGTCTGTGCAGTGGTTTTGCTGCTCATGTTAGTTCCTTTGATTTGATGCAAAGTGTCATTAGTTAACCCACAATAGCGCAGCGACCTGCAGTTAGTGGTGACTCGGTGCCTTCGTGGCTCCATCCGTCCACTCGGGTCACGTCAGGGTCATAAAATGACGTCATTTCTATGAATCAGAGGCGGCGTCTGCTATAAATCCTCCATACCATCACAGAGCTGATACACCAGCAGAGGTGCAGCAGGCTTCTTCCTCTGTCTGTTTTTCTGTCGTTACTGTGTAAATCCGCTCCTCACTCATCTCCTGTCCCCTCCCTCAAACCCCAAATTACAGGGGCCTCCCACGGGGGCATGTTTATTTTGGAAGGGCCCGATTGTTTATCCTGTCTGTGGGCCGATGCCGATGGTGCCGCCCGCCGCTCATCATCTAATCGTGTTATTAGCTCTGTAATTTTAGCCCACCGCTTTATCAGAGCGCTATAAGTAGACCTCACATCATCAGCTGCTGCCATCTTGTATAAGATGATTAAAGTGAGCGTGAGGGAGGGTTTAAAGATAAAGGACACGTTAGGAAATCCTGCAGAAAAAAATAAACAAATGCAGCAGATTTGTGTGCATTAAACTAAACATTAAACATTAAACTGTGTGTGTGTGTGTGTGTGTGTTGTTCAGGTCTATGCTGCCAGATGTGGTAGATGACTTCAGACTGGCCAACCCGTACTCTAAAGGCCATGAAGCCATCTTCTACTCCTTCTACGTGTTTTTCACCAAGTTTGCAGCCGGCATCTCCCTGGGAGTCTCCACGCTCTGCCTGGAGTGAGTCTGCGTTATTATCACACGTGCACCGTTAATGTACACACTCTGTGACGCTCTGGATCTGCATTTAGGGTGTCATGATACTACACAGCAGTTACAAGTGGGCTGAATCTGGCCCCCGGTAGGGTGCCGGGTGACCCAACAGTTTCTAATTCACAATAAAAATGAAGTGAGTCACACTGGGAATTATTTTGTACTGTTAGTTTACGTAAGGTGCCAGAGTGCGTACAACAGCATCAAAATAGAGCTTGTTGATCAAAAAAGTACAATTCCCCGACAGAAGTCCTGGCTAAGCACCTACTGTCCTAGAAATATCCTAAAATCTGATAAAAAATCATAAAATTCTAGAGACATAAAAAAATCAGAGAAACGTCCCAGAAAGATCCTAAAATCATAGAAATTTCATAAAATCTTATCCTAAAAATCCTGGCTATGTCCTAAAATTATGCAAACATCCTTTAATTCTACAAACGTCCTTAACGTCTTCAATCATTTAAAAATCCAAGAACCGTTCTAAAATCCTAGAAATGTCCTAAAAGCCATGAAATTTTGTAAAATCTTAGAAAAAACCTGGGCGTCCTAAAATCCTAAAAGCATCCTAAAATCCAGAAAACGTTCTAAAATCTAAAATCTAATCTCTAATCTAACCTAAAATCTTAGAAGCTCTAGAAAAGTCTTAAAATCCTCGATATGTCCTAAAATCCTAAAAACGTCCTTAAATCTAAGAAATCTTGTAAAATCCCAGAAAAATCCTAAAATCCTGAAAATGTTCTTAATTCTTAGAAAATGCCCTAAAATTCTAGAAACTTCCTAAAATCCTAGAAAAATCTAAAAATACAAGGAAAGGACTATAACATTTGAAACGTTCTAAAATCCCGGAAACTCGTGTGCGGCTGCTGCGATTGGCCCCTGGCTGCCGGACATTTGCACACATTTGCACATTACCAGTTTTGCAGCGTCAGTGTGGATGTTGATTTTCTGTGACTGTGTTTAATTTGGATCTCTGCCTGTGTGTGTTTGTGTGTGTAGATTTGCAGGTTATGACACCGGCGCCTGCAAGCAGCCGGCTCCGGTGGTGTACACCCTGAAGCTGCTGATCGGTGCTGCCCCGGTGGCCTTCATCGTTACAGGGTTAATGATCCTGCTGCTCTATCCTATCAGCGAAAACGTGCGGCTCAGGAACAGACTGTGCCTGGATGAGCTACGGTGAGATTAAATCATGAATGTTCACCTGAGAGAAATAGAAATAAAGAAATACTTACCTTGTGTTGAATTTGATGCCTCCACGGTGAAGGAGGAATCCAAAACAGAGAAAATTCTTGATGAATTGAAGTGATAGAGATCCACATTTTACAACAGAAAAACGTTATAAAAACATCATTTTCCTAACTTTCATACAATTTGTGCAGGATCCAAGTCTCATTTATCCTGTCCACCTCAAAACTGCACTCAGGTGTAGTACTTGAGTAAATGTACTTTGTTACTTCTCATGACCGTTGTTAATTCAACACATTTTGTCTCAACAGGAAACAAAGCATCGGCTCCAGATCAGTGGACGATTTGGGTAACGTGTGAGCTGCGTCCTGAATGAAGTGAATCCACAAAGCCACGTATTCCAGCGCCGATCGCTGGAAGGTTGTTCATTAGTGTATATTACACTGAGAAATAGTTCAATTGTTTTAATGTAAACATTATCGTTTCATTCTCACATGTACTGTACAGTTACCTTGAATATATATATATGAAAATATAATAAGATTACCTAATTTATATAAATGAATGTATCATTATTTGCTGTGTTTAGCTCTACAACACTGTTATTTATTTATGATATATGATTACTGAGGGCTGATGATATGAAATGAATAAATGTTGTAGAGGTTGGTTGGTGGACCGAATTCATGTGTGTGCGTTCTTTGCTGCAGAGTTCAGGCGACAAAATCCAAATTGCAAAGTTTGTACAGAAATGCAGTTTACATTTATAGATTACGTCCCCAGTCGTTGCGAAATCTTTCAGCGTAACTAAAAACTCCAAAGTGTATGTAAGGTGTTAGTAACAAACAAAGGAGTGCAAAGTAGTTATTCAGATTTAATATTCAAAAAGATTCTAAAAGATGGGTTTTCTTTCAAAACAAGATACACTTTTACTGGTTTGGTCTTCAGTACAGCTCAGTGCAGCACTGAATAGTGATAAAAGGGAAGTTTTTGTTGACTCTTGCCCCCTCTACTGGTACAGTCGTGTTACTGAGCTTTGACACATTACAAGTGTCGGAGAAAAAGTGCATCAATATTTTTCTAAACCACTTTTGTTGTATAACAAAAATTACACATTAAGAAAAAAAGGGGAAAAATGGTTAAAAACCTGAATTTCGTACCAGTGGGGATTTCTGCAGGGATTCAAGAAAAACAAATAAAAATCAAAACATTTACAAAATATATAAGCCTCTACTGGATCTTGAAATATGACAGCAGGAAAATTCAAGACTTATCTCTAAAACGTACTCCGGGCTGTTGGAGCATCGTGGCACTACAGTTGTTGTCCTCACTGCATTTTGTCAACAAAAACAAGAAAAAACAAAACATGGCTCAAACATCTTTCAGGTTCATTTCAAAGCAGCAGCATGTAAACATCACATCTGAACAGGCAGCCCATTTTTTAAACTCACTGCTGTTTTTTAATAGAAAAATGAACGTAACAATAACTATGTATCTGCATCTTCAGTCCACATCTGCTCCGCTTTGCATATTTTAGATACCGGAGGAATACTGCACAAGTCCAAACCGAGGTGTCTTTGGAGGCACTATGTGGAGGTCTCTGTGGTTGTGTTGGGGTTTTGGCCGGGGGCTGGACTGGACGGGGCGGAGCTGTCCGGACTCCCGGGAGTCCTCAGGGTAGTTTTTCGCTTCCCGTTTCGCACTGTGAGCTCCTCTTTGGGCTTGAACGTGAGAGGCACAAAGCCGTCTGCATCTGCCACAAGTACAATCCACAATGGACCTGGAGTCAAAACACAAGACCTGTTAGCATGTTTTTCTGTGCATCTAAGATTTACCGAAAATCCATCAGTGGACCATCATGATATAATGTTAATTCCTCTACAGGAGAGACTTGATGCTCTCTGCGATTAGGTGGAAAAACATATGTGCTTTTATCGTTATCGACAGTCGGCCAAAATGAGTCAGAAAGTATCAGTGTATCTGAGATTGACAAAAATCCAATATCGTGCATCCCCACAAAGTGTCATTTTAACTATCAATTAAAGAGTTAAAGCACCGCAAAAGGCAGTTTGTGATCGCTTATACTTGCCGCTGTGTCAGCTCTGGCCAGCACAGTGTTTTGGTGCTACTGCAACGAAACACTTCACTCATTAAAAAGTAGTAAGCTGCTTTTGCTTTAAACCTGTAATCTGACCTAGGCTTTTAATCACTTCCAATTATAGCTTACGCACGCTGACACACCTGCGATGCTGTCCAAGACTGCAATAAAATAAGAGTTTTTCATGAATTAAAATTCAGTGTGAATAGCTCACATAAAGGTTTAAAAAAAGCTAAAGAGGAGCACCTGCAGAGAGTTTGACAAGGACAGCCTATCTGATGACTTTCAGGTGACATAACAAGATAACGAGGGAAACCCGTCACACAAGCTCACCGAAAAACACTCAGAGAGAGAACTTCCCAAAAACCTACGAGGAGTTTCCTCTAAGAGGTTTTAATTTATTAACCTTGTATTCAGCATGTCGACAGTTATCAGACACTTAAATTTAACGCTGTTTTAGATCTTTTCAAGACCATTTTTAACCAAATTTCGACAGATTTTTGGATAAATTATCTTTTTCTTCTTCAAGATTTGCAGGTAGGTGTCAGAGGTGGGTTTTCTGCAGAAATATGGCTATTACCACAAGTCAGGTTAATTTACTTTCTGCAAACAGGTAATTCAAAGTGTAAAGTAAAAAGACAAAATTAGGTGCAGGAGTTTGAAGATTTGTAACATCAGAAATGTGGACTTTCATGCTGTGTAGTGAAGGCAAATTAATTTCCAAGGTTTAAACAGAAAGCAAATGAGACTCTAAGGTGCAATTTAAAAGAAGGCTGCACGTACCGTACATCATCTCCACAATAGTGAGGTTGAAGAGGTCTTGGAGGGCACGCAGACACAACTTCCCATCGCACAGCAGCACCGGCCTCCGCTCGTCAATGAACACATTTTCTGATAACTGCTTCTGCATAATGAACAAAGAACTGTTGTTTTTTTGGGATAAATGATGCTGATTAGAAACCGTGTTAGATCAGATGTGCTTGAATATTTACTCAAATGAACTGTGGGTTTGATATGTTTGTATGATGTGTTCAAATAAAGAAATCAGACCTAGAAAAAACGTTAAAAAAGCGTAGTAACCCACCAAGAAAACAATCAGATAAGCCAATGAGACAGCAGAGATGGATTCTGTAACACATTAAACGATTCCAGGTATTTCAGTTGCTTATCCTTAAAGTGTAAAATCCAGCTGATTAAGCTCTTTAAGCCTCTCGTGCAAAAGCTGCTTGTGTGTAGGAAGAAAAGGAATCACCGTCTCTCGAGCTCATCCGTGCAGAGTCAGTTACAAACACACAAAGAAGAGAGTGTAGTGAGTAAAACTGTACCTGACAGGTGACATTGACATAAGGGGGTTCACAGGCGTTGGGGTAGACGCTCAGGGCCTTTTTGCCGTTCTGGGTATAATCTCTGATTTCCGTCAGGCACTGCTGTACGTCTGCAAAGCGCGTAAAAAGCCTCTCCATGTTTTGAACCAGCTGCTCCAGGGCTCGCTCTTTGGAGGGACCCGGTGTCTTCTCGGGCATGGGCAGCGTCGGGTCCGTGTGGAGCTTGTCCGCCGGCTCGAGGCGAGGCGAGCTGGCCCGGCTGGAGTCCCTGCTGACCTGTCCGGCCACCGCCAGGCTGGTCATGCGGTTGACGTGCTCCATGTCGAAATTCTCAACCGTGATGGAGGAGGCGCTGGACAGGGCTGAGGCTCGATCGGAGAAGTCCACAGAGCTAGTGACGGGGCTGGGCTCGCTGCTCCTCACCTCCGTCACCAGCCTGCGCGTGTTGCCCGGCGAGCGAACAACTCCCCCTCCAGGTAACACCAAGTCCTTTATCCCTGGGCGCTCCCTGTCGTCCTTAGACAGGTGCTCCGAGTGCCTCCTAATCCCTGCGCAGAAGTTCGACTCGTGGTTGTGAGGAGAGGGGGATGGTGTGATGGGAGTCTCTCCGTCGGGCATCAGCTCCTTGGCTACGAGACGGAGAATATATTTATCCGTGTTAGACGACGGGAGGAAGGCAGGGTCGTTGGACTTCTGCCTGCCCACCATCAACAGCAGCATCTTGTCGTTGAGGAAACAAAGTCCTTTGGGCCTCTCGTTCGTCTGCAGAGAGATCTGCTGAATGTTCGGCATGGCGGACGCTGTGATGCAATACACCAGCACCATGTTGCAGGTGTTGGATGCCACTGCAACTGTGGACCCACGTGGGTCAAAAGCCACAATATCCGGAACCAGAATCCCCGGGATGCTCACTTTGCGGCTGGTGGTGACTTTACGCTCATATGTGACCAGGATGAGGTGTGAGGAGTCCTGGCCGGAGCCTGTCATTGTGTCTCTGCGACGCAGGTGAATGAGAGGGCTGGGGTCAGAGCGGCGGTGCCTCGCCAAGAGGTGGGTGAGGTCCAGAGGGCCTGAGTTCGGGATGTAGGACCTCTCGGACTCAAAAGATCGTCTTCTTGAATCTAAAAGGTTGTCGTCTTCTGACATGACCACATGCGAGCCGTGGCTTTGCAGCGACTCGGCCTCCGTTGGCATGTCGAAGGCGATGCCGGCGTTTAACCCACAGAGTTTATCAAGAGGCAGCTCTGTAGCCACAGCGACTCGAGCCTCGCCCGTGGCCTCGATGGCACAAATGTAGCCTCCCACGTCAAATATGGGGCAGAAGGAGCACGCCACCAGGCTCTTCTGGATGTCATTCCAGATGTAAGAGTGAAGAGAACTTCCTATAGCGACCACCAGGCGTGTGCCATCCTTAGTCCAGCATGCACAGTGGATGAGTCCGCTACCTTTAATGTCCGCTTTGATTCTCCGGTTGTCCACTCGGACTGAAAACAACACAGAGGTGTCTCTCTTGGTCAGCACAGCCAGGATGTCCAGCTTAGGATGCCACACGCAGCCTTGGGAGAGCAACGGGAACGGCTCGCTCATCTCACAAGTCTGAGTGCACAGCAGCTTGTTCTGCTCGAGCGCGCTGAGCTGCAGCTGCCACACGGTGACATGTTTCTTGTGCTGAACAGCCAGCAAGGCTGGGGAGTCCGGGCAGCACAGCGGGCCCCAGAAGAGCCCAAAGACGTGCTCGAACTGCCCGATTACATTTGTGTCCCCAAAATTCACCTCGCCGTTGATAAAATACAGAGATGTCAGGCAGACCTGCTTGCCGTCCGTCCATGCTATCCCGTGCACAGGGTGGATGGCTTGGTGAAGAGTGTTGAGACCCGTCCGAAGCAGCTTTGCCTTCCCAAGATCCATCCTGGCAGGTATGAAAACACTTGTTAAAAAAGAGGAAAAGACAAATGACTCAGAGTTGATATTGATGGCAGAGAGCTGTCTGAATGGGTCCCGCACAGGAGTTTCCTATGCCTATACCTATGCAGATTAAGAATAGCAAAAGCCTCTCTCGTGTCTCCTTCCAAGTACATGCCTTAATCCCCTCTGCCTGAGCCGACGCCGTGGTGACGAACACTTATAGCTGCTTACGCCTGAATGACCTTAACAACACGCGCTCCTGTTAGGACCTCGGGGCATTGACGATACGATGTGTTGAGTGGGAGTGTCTCATCACAGCATTTCCTCTTCTAGAGCTGGTGAAACCGTCATGATCGCTTTGGGGTCAATTAGGTCATGTCCTTTTAGTCCACCTCATTGTAGAGCTAATTTTGGACAACGCGTTTCCAAATGTGGAACATGTTACCAACTAATTCCAGGAATAAATCCTTAATAACAAAGATTAAGTGCTGGATGAGCCAAACGAAATACTACAGCTCATTGTATTGTAGTTTAACAAATGTGCTGATGTGTGAGCAATGTGTAGAGCCGCAATGATTCATCGATTAGTTTTCACAATTACATTAATCGCCAACTAATCCATTTGAGTACTTTTTTAAACAAAGAAAAAAGTCAAAATTATCTGATTTACAGCTGATCTACAGCTTTTTTCTTTACTCCTCTGTAACAGTGACCTAAATACATATATATTTTTTGTTGTGGACAAAAGACATTTGGAGATGTCGTCTTGGGGTTTGGGAAACACTGATCAACATTTTTCACAATTTTATGGAGCAAACAACCAATCAATAAATAGAGAAAATAATCCATAGTTTTCCATAAACTATAAAAAATAAACATTAGTTGCCGCCCTTGTTTTGTGTGTTGTGTATTTTCATGTGTAGTGTATTGTGGTTTTGTGAGCTACATATTCGGGATTTAGAGGGTATAGATAATACAGCCATTTAAAGTCCAGAGGGTATTCATTTAAAGTTGAAAAGTCTCACTCCTGAACCAAGTCAAACAACATCCCCAAATTTAGTACCATCTACTTATCTGTAATAAATAACGAACAGTCCCTAATCTCTCTGTGAAGCACATGAGCTGTATGCTCTGTATTTTAAATAAAGTAGCTTATTTCAACATCCCCAACAAATAAATGAATTTTTAAAAAATCAAATAAGCATTGTTCCTAAATAAATATGAACAGATAAAGGTATTATTAATTAGATGAGCGAGTTATCATTAAAAACGGATAATTTTAATACTGGACCACATTAACTAATATGTTAATCTGATTATAACATCTATATGTATATGTTATAGGAAATAACATCAAACAAATTTAATGAGGTGTGGTTATATTACATATTTGGTTAAAAATAAGACGCAGAAGTTTCCCAAAACACACTGACAGGAAATCATTAATGTTATAAGCGTTTACTTATCGTTTTTAAGTACGTTAGCTAGCAAGCTAACGAATAATAAGCGTAAAAAATCCGTAAAAAATATTTTTTCTCTGCACGTACCTTATAAAACCATCAGCATTTCATGTGGGATCCGTATAAAGCCGACTTTCCCACATTTTAATCACGTTTTACCGGCTGAAAAGTGTCTTCCCTGCTCGTTTTTACTTCGCCCGGAAGCAAAACTAACGGACGTTACCGGTGTATCATGGGATATGTAGTTGAATTCGACATCGGCGTGTTTTAAGCCATTTTGCCCGCTAGAGGGTGCTTCGTGTTTATTGTTGGGTAATTTAAGGAAACTAAAACTAGCGAAATATTTACTCTGATAAAGACCAGTTAATTAGAAAACAAAAAATGGCACAAGTTGATTTATTTACTTGAAATTTAGGTTAACCGTCGTGCTGCGTTGAAGACTGAAGACAACGTACGTAGCGGAGTTGAAGATCTCGACGCTGTCTCGCGACAAACTACAAAATATCTTGGCTTGTCCCGCGCTTGTCTGCAGCTCCGGGTCGGTGTTGGTCGGTGAATGCATGGTTTCCACCGAGATAGCCCGACTTGTAGCCGCAAAACGGGTAATATTGTCTGTCGAAAAGGCTTTTTAGTCCGTATGTTTTAGAGCTTATATTTTGAAGAAGCACAACCATGGGCGTGGAGGTCGAGACAATATCCCCCGGTGACGGTAAGTGGGTTTATCCGCTCCTGAGTGCTTTGAGGCGGAGGTGGTGATTGTTGTGGTGGGGCTCGGTGGTTCCCCCGGAATGTCGCTCGAATTTTGTAAAATTTAAAAATAATTTACGGAAAATATCAAACTCGTAGTTTTAGGATGTATGTACATATACTTTTTAGATTGATGGTAACTAATTGAAGTATTCGGCATATGTTTGGGATTTTTTAAAGCCCAAATTTTCACTGTTTATTTATCATAACTGACTCCTGCACGGGGTCTTTCTAGAACTCTCCATGCACACTGTTACTAATAAAAATAAATCTGCATTTCTGTATTTGCCCACAATGCAGCTAAGATTAGGCAGACAAAATAAAGGCACTGACCTGCAAGACTCCTGCAGGCTTATTTTTTTCTGCTGAACGCACTAATGCAGGTTTCCAGCTGTCATAGAAAAACCTGGAAAAGTAATGGAATTTCGCACACATTTTCCAGGTCTGGAAACGTCCTGGAACTAGTAAAAATCACTGAAAGTTTTGGATGAATCATGGAAATGTGCTATGTGTAATAAGTCAAATTACATTCATGGAACATGACTATGAGTTTATGTATTGGTCGCTCCCTTCATGGCTTCCCACCATCTTTAAAGAAAAGAAGATTACATTTCTTAACAAACAAAAAAAAAGAAAACCGGTTTGGAGTTTTCTATGAAAAAGTTATGACGATTTAAATTTTTAGTTATTTTGAGATCTTCATAGAAAACTTTTTTCGGTGATTTTTATTTTTAAAAAAAAACTTTAGGAGATTTTTGGTGACTATTTGTCTATTTTTGAAGGGTTTGGAAGGAAAGTTATCGCTTGCAATTTTGCTGCTCTTTTAATAGAAAACTTAAAACTTTGGAGCAATGCTTTATGTTTATTTCTTACATTTTCGAAAGGCATGTTTTTCTTCTAGGAAACCATCAAAATGACACCATTTATCATGACCAGAAACTGTAAAAACTGAAATTATTGTTGGATTTTCACATTTCCGACAGTCATTGAACACATCATGTGGGACGCTGAAATTATGTTTGAACAAGTTTTATGTGTTTGAAAAATGCCAGGCAAGTGGTGCAAAAAAAAGAAAGTCTTGGGACAGTCTTGGACAATGTGTGTGAACCTTGCTAATGGCATATTTAGAGACATATGAAAGCCCCTCAGTGGAAAAAGACGCCTCCAGGCTGAAGTTGCAAAATGAGCTTGACTCTTAACAGATTTGACTTGTCTGCAGGCATGAGGGGACATTCCTGCTGGGAACGCCTCACCAGACTTAACCCAGACATTGTTAATCCACAAGATAAGCCTGACAGTTTCTGAGGTGTGTAAACACACAGTAACACTTGTTTTCTCTCTCCTCTCAACAGGAAGAACATTTCCAAAGAAGAACCAGACGTGTGTTGTTCATTACATAGGTAACTTAACCTTTTTGTTTTTGTGTTTTGCAAGCCAGACGTCTGTCCTGTCTCCTTGGTGAGAGAGGAAATTTGTCCCTGTGCGTGTTTGTAGCGCAACATGACTCAGTATGCAGCCCGGCTCTCGCAGTCTGCGGACATGTACGCACCTGTGTGTCGCTTAAAGTTTCAAAGACAGGGTGGAGCTGCCAGTATGTGCTGGAAATATATTTTTTCTTTTGTTTTGCTGGAGAAATTTGACACTTGTGTTGTTAATGCCAAGTTAGAGACTGTTGAAGCTTGCACCATGCATGTAGAATACGCATGCACACAAAGACATGCTTTCTTGTTGCTGTTTGTCTCCTGTCAGATTCCCCAATTTTTAGGCGGGGCAGTAAGACGCTGAGACATTTAGGAAATAAATTTGGGTTATTCAGTGCCCCGGGCTTGGCAGTCCAGACAACTAGGTCAGACAGAAAGTAAACAAAGCCTAGTTCACAGTCATCACTCTGTCTGAGTATCAGTGTTATTACATTGCTATAAAAGTTACTGCACGCTCTCCGGCGATGGCTCTGTCTCTAGGAAACAGGTTTGATTGTGTTTGAATAGTGTATTCTTTGTTAGTCCGGAGAAACTTTTGCTTGTCCCTGAAGCTGGGCCTTTCCCGTCCATCATTAAAAATATGTCCACATGGTCGTCTTAATTCGTTACGATTACTTGGCTCATATGACTTCTGATAGTATTTAGTTAAGTGGAAAAATTTCCGCTTTGTTTCACTGCTGTCAGGATTCCCGCTTATTGTTACGGACAAAATTTCAAAACTTTTCCATGACTTTTCAAGGACCCAAAATATATATTTTTTTCATGTCCCACTTTCCCGTAGGTTTTTTTTTTTTTAGATTATTTTTTGGGGTGCTTTTGTGTTGTTGCCTTTATGTTTTTGTTTTTTTTAAAACATATAAGATTCAAACTACTTATATATAATTTAGGCATCTCTCATGATGTGTTCAAGGACCGTCAGAAATTAGACAATCCAACAATAATTTCTGATTTTACAAGTTCCTGGTTGTAATTAATAGTGTTATTTGGGGGATTTTTAAAGAACACCCAAACAAAAAAACATCGCAGCTTTCCGTAAAAATTGCCTAAGAATATTAACCCTTTGAACCCTGAGCAAATAGGCTTTTTTTCCCCTTCCAAACACAAGAAGAGGGCAATGGGCAACTGAACAAGAAATGGCCAAAAATTTGCCAGAAAATTAGTACAAAGTTAGAAGAAAGAAGATAGAGATGTAAAAAACAAAAACCCTGAGAAAGTGGCTTAGAAAATTCTGTGACATCATTTTAAGTATAATGATTATAAATATAGTTTTCTGGAAATTTTTCCTTTTTTTAAAAAAATTTTTGATAATTGCCCCCGCCTTGTCACTTTTTACTAGATTTTTACAATTTGCAAGACGTTTCTTGGAGAATGAAGAAAAATTAATTAGTGCAATTTATTTAAAAAACATGGGAAAAAAGGCGATAAACAACTTGGTGAGGCATGTTCCACAAATTTCGTAAATTATTTTTTAAAAAGCTAGGGAAAACATTTAGGGGGAAAAGCTTGGAAAAATGTATTTATAATTATTATAATTATATATTTAAAATTATTTTACAGAATTATTATGGTTTTTACGCAATTTTTCCAAGGTCATCTACTTGTTTGCTTTTTAAGTAATTTTTCAGGTAATTTTTCTTGTACTTTTTACTAATTTGTTGCTCATTTTGGGTGATTTCTTGTGTCATGGCTCATTGCCTTTATCGCATGTTTTTGACAGAAATCAAGCGAGATTGCTCAGGTTTCAAAGGGTTAAATGGAGTCCGGTGGCGATTTAGTGGTGTTTCAAAAAGGATCTTACTTCAGTAAAAATATCTGTCTCTGTAGGGATCCTTTCCATAATGTCATAATAACAATCTGAGCCTGTCAGTGGCAAAAACAAGCACTTTTAGGGGACGTGAATGGATGGTGCACAATCACCCAATAATGTTACACTGCTACTGCTTCGTCCTCTCACTCAATATCAGACACATTTTTAAAAACTGCTGTCTCTCCATTCGTCACTTAGACATGAAAACATGGAAAAATATGACTCAGGTTGAAAAACTAAAAACAGTGAAAACAGCGGATGTACTGATCAGCTTCCTGAATGGAACAAACCTCAGTACTGTTTCCCGACTACAAGACCCGTTAACGCCAGGATGTGCTCGAGCCTGGGAATAACCGTTTATTTTCAGTTTGTGCCCTTCACTCTCTGATTCAGCCTGTTTTGTTGAAGTTTTCCCCATCTCTCCTTTTGTTTTTCCCTCTTTGTTGCACAGGATTTACCCATAAGCTCTCTGTAACTTAGCAGCAGTGGCACGTAAAATGCAGAGTTAAGCCAAAGCCAGGACTTTATCCACGGAGCACAACAAGAGCTGTAAATATGTTTTTGTAACAGCAGGGGAAATGTGTTGCAGTGCATAGATAGAAAAGAGTGCACCGGTGCTGAAAGGTAGAGCCGTGAGAAAATAAGACCTTAGTGTTGAACACAAGCCAGGAGATTAGCCGGAGAATGTGGTTCGCTGAGAGAAAATTAGAGCATTTGTAATGTAATAAGTGGCGGTTGGTGTACAGTATGCATGTCACAGCAAGTCACAAATCATATAATTATAATCATTTAATTTAGATTTTTTTATCCACATTTTTTAATGTGTAATTTGACACTTTACGTCACTTTTTTGTGCCGCGTTTAAGTGGTTTTCACAAGTTTAAACCTTTGAGCAAATTGGGCAAATTGGTTTGAATTGATTTCTGGGGAAAATATGGATAAGGCAATGAGCAATTTGATAAGAAATATAGAAATGTGTGCTTAAAATAATAAGTCTGTAACATAAATTTAATTATATAATTATTACAGTTATAGTATAGATTTCTGGACATTTCCCCCTAGATTTTTTTCATCATGTTTTATATTAAAGAATTAAGCATGCATATATATATATATATATATATATATATATATATATATTTCTGGTCATTTCCGTGTGTTTGTCTTTGACTTAACATTTTTAATATTATTTTTAACATAATTTTCTTGAACTTTTTTTTTTCTTTTACTACTTTCTTGATCATTTTTGGATCATTTCTTCTTAAGTTTTGCTTGCCTTCATCCTATATTTTTGCCACACCAAGCCAATTTACGCAGTTTTCAAAGGGTTAATAGGCAAAAGGTAATCCTGGAACCCTGATGATCTAATTTCCTATTTTGGTTAATCCAGATTAATTGGTGCAGTCAGCCACTGTGGATTAGATATCCAGGAATTTGTATGAAAGCTAAACTAATGAGGACTTAAGATTTACTTTTCAGGTCAGTAAAGACGGACACTAACCCACATTTGTTTTATTTAAAAGCTCAGATATGAGATTAGTTCAAGATCTGATAAAGAGAGACAGAAGTGGTGATAGAGGTTAGCAGCAGATCTGGGACATGAATCATCCAGCTGGCTGTTAGTGCAAAAACCCTGCAGTGCAGCCTGCACCGAGCCAGAGAAACTGTACGGAGAGAGTGATTTCCTAACACATAATGGGATTGGAAACCACTCTGCTCCCAGTATTTCACATTAGGGAGCCTGGTTTGTCACAGAGACGCTCACACTGCTGTACTTTTTCAATCCTCACTTTCTCCTTTGGGATTTTAAACATGCAGACACACACATGCCAGAGCACACAGACACACAGATATGTGTGACCCCCCCTCCCCGACTCTGGTGAGAGTTGTGGTTGCCCAAATTAGCCGAGCGCTCATAGCCACGAGGGCGCTAAAGGCTCTTGCTGGGATAAAAAAATAGAGAGGGAAAAGCTGCTCCCTCTTTGACACATATTCTGGTTTGTGTCACGTCTGACTGGCGGTCTGTTAACAGCGTCTGGATCAGCAGCTCGTCTCAGAGCTGCCGTCCGTGTGGGTCAGGTTGGTCTGAGATGTGTTATCATCTGTTTGACTCTCAGGTTATCTTTCAGTGACCTGCTCTGCCTTCACACATGCACGCACAGCTGCCCAGTCTAATTACAATTAGGGATATAACGATGATAAAGATCTCACAGGACGATATTACCACGATAAAAGGCCCCAATACAGTATTAATACAACATATAGAAACAAAGAAAGAATTGACTTGAAAAAAATGTCACGTGTTAGTCTGATGTGTATATATATATATATATATATATGTATTTTTTTGTTTAGTTTAAGCGAGGGATGTCAGTTTGGTTCATTTTGCCTTCGAAAGTCAAAAACAAAAAAACATTCACTAACTGATCTGTCAATATTTAACGCTTGGAGACTGTTTGTCGCATTTTAAGTCATTTTGTTCTTCATTTTTTGATAATTTTGGCTGTGTATTGTATTATTTGTGGGTGTTACTCTGGGCGTTTGCCTTGTAATTTGTAATTTGTACTATCTTCTACCTGACATCATTTTCTACCATGTTTGGAGAAAATACATGCTGTTTCCACCAGGTGTACTGTCACAATGATGCTGCAAGTAATAGACATATCCTATGCTGTGATAACCACCGCTGCATCATGACAAATACCTGACATTTAAAATTCTGAAAATAAATGAAAATTTGATATCTATGATCAGGACTGATGTTGGCTTAAAAAATGAACTCAATGAAAGTGGAACACAATATCAACGAATAAAACCGTATAATAATGCATCTACGGGCGAGACCCCATGAAACTACCTGAGTACCCTTGTAATGCAAAAAAAAAGTCTTTTGCATGCAGCATTGAAGAGATATTTAACGTTCGTAACGTTATATCGTGTATGACATCGTCGACCCCAGAGTCAACCTCTATGGTGTCCAGTATGTCCGAATTTTTTTAATCAGTCGTGTTCAATACTCGGTGCTGAGACAGATCCAGCTCTGCTTCAGTGTAACAGTGTGTTGTTGATTTTCAGAAAACGTTATATTACACATCACATTTATGTTTTACGCGCCCAACTGCACGAAGCATTTCACTTTCCCCAAACTGAGATTACTTCCCCTGTAATGTAATGTGTTAATGTAGAGCCCGGTCCGTTTTCAGTAAGGAGAGTAGTAGAGCACAGTTATACTAGTCAATCGATCAAATTTTTATTTATACAGCGCTTTTCAAACAAATCGAATTCAAAGCGCTTTACAGTTTGATTGAAGACATAAAAACAAGAACAACATAGGAAATAAGCAAAAATGGATCTTAATAAATAGAAGAAATATAAATTGTAAAATTAAGATAGTTAGACACTACATAAAAGCTTGACTGAAAAAATAGGCTTTTATTTAATGTTTTAAAATATCAATATTTTGAAGCGTAAAAGGTTATGAAATAACCATGCAATGTTGTGGCAGATTTCGTGGTAGATAAATTTGACATATATTTGCATCCTTAGTATGACTGGACAAAAGATTGAAAATCTGACGGTAAATTGCCCGAGTTGAGGGTCGATCGTAGATTTGAAGAGCTGAGAGCTGAGCCAGCAACTCTGCAATCACAAGCTCATTTCTCTGCGTCAAGCTCTCACTGAGGGAAGAAAAGGGAAGCAGATCTGATATCAGTCAATATAAAGAAAACTACAGCAGCCGCTGGGTTTCCGTGATTGATGAAATTTGGCACTTAGGCGATGATGATAAACGGCCATGTCGAGCTCCGCTGACAAGACGCGTGAGCTTTGGGAGCAACAGGCTGCGTGGATATGATGTCATGCCTAAATGTGGACGTCATTCCTTACCATGTTTGAGCTCCAGACTTCACCACGAAACGTGCTGAGACCTTATGGGTCCTCGGTGTGTGACACAGAAATAGAGACTGAAACGCGGGGTTGTGTGTCAGCAGAGGCTGAACTCGCACTCCAAGGGAAAATGTTGTGATTGAACGCCGCGGGACGTTTTCAGTCCCAACTTCATAGAGCTGAGGAAAGCAGGGAGCTGATAATGCTTCTGAATTAGGACAAAAAAATCCTAAATCAGCCTGAGCTTCTGCTGAATTATGGCCTTCTTGCAGTTCCCCTATAGAGGAGAGCAGGAGAAATCCTGCCAGATGACACCCAATGTCTTGTTCAAAATTGTCATTTTTAACCCTTTGAAACCTAGATCAAAGTCTGTTTTCCTGTGCTGCATCCAGATGCCTTTCACAGGCATTTAAATATTTGAAATTTTAGCAAATTGGTTTGATTTTTCAAAAAAAAAAAAAATTGGAAGAAAGCCAATCTTGGCATGAAATGTTTAGCAAATTGAAAGAAAAAAAAATAGTTAAGATGACAAGATAATGACCTAAAATTTAGCTGATAATTAAGAAAATCATCAGTGAACTATGGAAAAATATCAATAAAACTATGTTTGTAATTATTATAATTGCATATTTTGAATTAGGTTAAAGAAAAGCAAATATTTCTTATAGTCAGAGTCATGAAAAACATGCAAAAGTAATTGAATTTGGAAAAAGTTCATTTCAGTCTTGGAAAAGTTTTGGATAACTTGATATACCCCGAAAGTTTTGTTTCACAAACCTGAATAATAACACATGATGTGTTTAAAGACCGTCAGAAATGTTAAAATTCACCAGTAATTTCTGTTAAAATTTCTAGCGATTAAATATTTCATTTTTCATTTTTGAAAATTAAAAAAAAAAAAACAAGGCTGTTTAAAAAATAGAAAACGTGCTAGTAGAATAATTTAGAAATATATATATATATATATATATATATATATATATTATTTTAAAAAACATAGGGTTCTCGCAAGTGCTTAAAGAATTATTTGGCATGCCTCCCCCTTTTTTCACCACCCCCTCCCCTCTCATAAATAATGAACAGTCCCTACATTTATCATCAAATAATATTTATTTAAAACCTCTTATATAGTAATGAAAAAGAACCAATAAGGGGTATCGATGGATGTTTCAGAGAATATATGATCTTTAAGATTTGCCTCAAAGTCGTGGAAATTTATTAGTAAATATGTCTATTAACCCCTTTATATTTATCATTTTTATTTTATTTTGGCATTTTTTTGAAGGTCCGTTCCTATTTTTGTATTTTTACTTGTCTTTTTTTGCTAACTAAAGGTAATTATCCTATGTCTTTTTATTAATTGCAGTTTCTGGGGTAATTTCTTGCCTGTCACCTGCTGTCCATGTTTTTGACAGAAAAAAAGCCTGTTTGCTGAAGTTTCAGAGGGTTAAGCCGTTGCTGAGGATCATTTTCAGGCTGTCTGTGCTGCAGAAGTAAATTTGCTGTTCATCATCTTTGCTTGAAATACTTCTAATAACACACCGCACGTACTCCCAGTTTGTGGCACATATGAAGCATGAGAAGATTTTACTCTTTCCATCGAGCCGTGCATGCTTGCAGCTGCGAAACACGACAACACATAGATAAGTTTGTTGTAGACAGATAGCTTTACACGCATCTCATTTCATCCACGCTTGGGCCAAGGGGGGGTTGTTGTGCTGGCTGCCGTCCTAGACAGGGGTGAGACAGGATACAGTAAACTGAGTAAAAATAACCCCACCCCTGTGCGCCACAGATTTTTTTTTTTTTTTTTTGCAGATATAGCCAGGGCTCTAGCAAGTGAAATCTTTCACGAGGAGAGTTTGGGAGTCAGCCTCAGGAAGGGACGGGCCCCGCTTTATTTTTGCAGAGACCCCACCCATGCTTAGCTGTCCAGAGAGTGATAACGGAGCTCTGATACCGATGGGATGTAGGAGTCGTTTGTGATGTTTCCACTTTCCTGCAAGATACAGCCCGAGAGCCATGAGTGAAACATCTATGCTCCTGTTCAGCCGAACTGATATATGTTGCAACAAAAACTGAGAGGTAGCATAGAACACAGTTTCACAGTAAACCACCATGCTGTTATGAAATATCAGAGGTCATATCTCTCTTTAGAGCAATGCTGCTGTGTGGGTTTTTTTTCTGACAGGAAACAAGGAGCCAATGATATTTTCTCCATTGTTGTTTTTGTTTGTTTTTCAAGCTGGTTTTAGCCAGTTGCTGGTGTGTACCCAAGCTGCAACCTCAGAGTCTGAAAAAATGAAGCCTAATGGCCACTGGAGGCCGGCTCCAAAGTAAAGTCAATTCTTCATCTTTGGAGCAGGAATAAACATGTTTACAGCCTGGTTCAAAGTGCGGTTTGGTCGCTACAGCTAATTTCAACATTCATGACAACTTAACAGGGGGTGAATTTTTATATAACTCACCTGTTTATATTTTGTTATGGCCCAAAGTTACGCATATTTAACATCGGGCCTCTTTGAGTGACATTGTCAGCTGATCGTCTACACAATCCACGTCACCAAAACAAACAAACAGCACAAGACGCTGACACCGACCAGCCTGCTCAAAATGAGAAGGAGCTCGTATCCAAAATAGGGGCTACTTCTGTCATTTGGACGTGGTTTGTGTGTGAAAAGTCAGACACAGTACCACTATGACTTGCAAATTCTATTAATATATGACTGGAGAGCTGTTAGATTGTTTCCAGCTTACAGAGACTAAATCATTGCATTTAACGGTGCTGAAGAACTCATGGTGCTTTTATTGCAATTTTCAGTAGTGCTCCATGATTGCAAAATGTGACTAAATTGTCACAGTCTGGAGCTCTGCAAAAGCCCTGCTTTGTGTGTGTGTCTGTTAGAGGCAGAGAGCCAGAGGAGAGAACGAGGGAACCCAAATGCCGGTGGCTCATAAAAACGACGTGACAATTTATATTACTTATATATTGCAGGCGGAACAAGACGCAATACCTCGAGTATATTAGATATATCGCTCGTGAAGGTATGAATTTCATAACCGGGCCACTCTGTCAAATTAGCTTCAAAACGTGGCACTGCTCCTGGGGTCTTACTGCCTGTGTATTTGCTGGTGTCGGCTCTTAAAACCAGCATTCTCTTAACCTTTTGAAACCTGGACAGTCATCACTCTTTGTGTGCTGGGTTTACACACCTTTCACAAGTATTTAAATCTTCGTGCCCACAGCAAGTTGGTTTGATTTCCTTTGAAAACATGGGGAAAAGGCAATTAACAGTTTGGCAAGAATTGTCGCGCAATTTGACAAAAAATAAAAAAGTAATTTGGGAAAAAAAAAGCTAGTAAAAAATTATTAATTAAAACAATATTATAATTAAAATAATTATTTATTGTTGAGCATTTTTCAGGTTATTTCATTGTTGTTGTTTTTTTTTACTTGCAAGCTTTTTGTGTGATTGAGTTATTATTTTCAAGTAATTTTTTTTCTACATTTTTATTTTTTTCTTGTTAATTTTTGGGTTATTTCTTAAGTTGCATGTTGGCTTCTTCCCCCCTTCTTTTTTTTTTTTTTTTTTTTTTAAAGAAATCAACCAGCTTGTCCAGGTTTCAAAAGGTTAACAGACACCCCAACAAACCTGTAAGACTAATTAGTGTAACACCCAGGATATGCTCCCTCACTCACTCCCCCCCTCACATGTGAACATTTCCAGCCAGTGTTTCCTTGCGAGTTGCAGCCACACTGCCAGAAACCGAACCCGCTTCTCTGCGGTTGACGCAAGAAGGTTTAGCCTCCCTGCTACTCGAGTGCCCTGCAGCAGGTGGTGTTTGCTTTGGTGTGTGCACTTGATGACTCTGTGGTTGGACTGAGCCCAGTCCAACTGATATCTACTGTGGTTCTCGGAAATGATGGACCTACTAAGTTTAGGGGGGATGAAATGGGAGAAGCAGTACAGTACCGACATTCATGTGACTGGATGACTTCACTTAGCACACAACTTTAAATGCCAAGTATTCACACTTGTTGAAGTACGACAGAGAAAAGTAAATCAAAGGACTATCATGGAGCGGCCTCCAAAATGCAAGCGCATGTTGAGGACCACTTTGACTCCTCGCTGCATCACTGAGGTCTAGGTTTAAAAAGTTAATGGGCTTTATGGATTAGGCACGATAAATTTGATGTCATGATTATCTCGGCCAAAATAATTAAAATTCATGATATTATCCTAAAAATCATCGAAATATGCAGTAAAGCACACTGGAATCACTTTTTAATAAACAACATTTAACTGCATCACAGATAACACACACACTCTTTGTAGTCAACATTTTAGTAAAAAACAAACTACATAACTACATTTTTGGGTGATACAATTGGCTATTGCATTTTCTCCCCCGATGCCTTTATTAACCCTTGGAAAGCAACACAACAAAAATGATATTGCTCCAGGTTTCGGTTGCCTTTTACAAGTATTAAACCTTGAACCTTGAGAAAACTGGTGCGATTTCTTTCAAAATCATGGTGATAAAGGCAGTGAGCACCTTTATAAGAAATGTTAAACAAACTGCAAGAAAATAGTTTTGCAGGATATATATTGCAAAGTTGCTTTAAGTTTTTTGCCACATTTTTGGAACAAATAAAACTTTTTTTTCAGGTTTCAGAGGGTTAAATGCACGGCGTCTGAAGACAGCACAAGGAAACTCATGACAATCCAGGTGTTAAAGGGTTGAAGCCAAAGTGACGAGGGGAAGGCGAGGAGTGCATGTTGAAATGACGGATGAGGTCGTGCCGGTGCCTTTTAGTCGTGTTTAATGGCCTCAGTGTTATCATGATGTCGGTCAGCGCTCTGAAGGAGCGGTCCTGCACCGCTCCGCCTTTGTTACCCCTTTTCTTCCCTGTGGTCTAGATACAGGCGAGCAATGGCCTACTTAACTTTAAAAATAATCCACTGAACCAGGCCAAAGCTTCCTGATTCACATTCCCTTTGTTCATTTGCGTAATTGAAACAGACCCAAGATCCGATAAGAAGCCCCGCCAGAATAATTCCTCCGACTGGAGCCAGAAATACTTTATTCCTTTAATCTTAAAATGCCTCTTTCCAAAACATTAGCGCTGAGGAAAGGGCGTGTATTGATCTGGCATCAAGCTGTGATAAAAGATGAAAATGGATTAAGGTAGGTAGGGTTACTGCAGTGCGTGCTTAGTCTTTATGATGTATTAGATGACCAAAATGGGTGGTTCATTAACCCCTTCAAACCTGAGCAAATTGACTTCATTTCTTTCGAAAACAAGTTTCAAGTAAGGAGGAACAAGGCAATTACCTGAAATCTAGCAGAAAAAGAAAAGAAAATATATGTAAAAAAGAAAAAAATGTAAAATGGTAAAGATAAGTTAATAAATATATTCAGAAAATAATTATTATGATAGTAGTTATAGATGTATTTTTCTGACATTTCATGTAACCAGAAACAAGAAAATTACCTGAAATCTAGCAAAAAAAGAAAAGAAAATGTATTAAAAGAAAAAACAACAAAAAGGCAAAAAAAAAAACAACAATTAACTAACTAATTGTAAATGTTTTCCGGACATTTTCACTGTTTTTTTTAAATATCTTCTAATATTGTTTTTTAGCTCCCTCTCTGTCTTTTTAAAGCTAAATTTTCTAGGTTTTTTTCTATCCCAAATTTTTTGGAGGGATAATGTCCAGAAAACTATATAATTTTCTTAATTATATATTTTAAAAAGTGTTTTTTAGCACATTAAAATTAAATAATTCATTAAACTTTTTTTTTTTTTTAATTAAATTTATTAGGACACAAGATTTGATTAAAACAAGTGGATAATAACAAATATAATACAAATTGTGCAGGAGAAGTTAGGAAACCCCAAAGGCATTTATTGAGGTAATTTTATTTCCCTTTTTTCATTTTTGTTTGTTTACGGTTTCTTTTGTACTTTATTTTCAGGTTTGTTGTTTGTTTGTTGTTTGTTGGGCCGTTTCTCTCGTGCAGCTGCTCGTCACCCTCCCGTGCTTTCAGATAAATCAAGCCATTATGCTCAAGCATCCAAAGGTTTAAGCAGATGTTATTTTCTGAATATGCTTTTCTCTTTGGCAGGTATGCTGCAGAATGGGAAGAAGTTCGACTCCTCCCGAGACAGGAACAAGCCATTTAAGTTCAAGATTGGACGGGGTGAGGTCATCAAGGGCTGGGAGGAAGGTGTAGCACAGGTAAGAGGAGAAAATGAAGGCGGGCCCATAACTTTATTACATTATTTCACTACATTCAGCCCTTTTAACTGTAGCTGGAAGTTCATTTATTCCTTTTTATTTTTGTGTTTACAGAATCATACCAACCACATAGTTATTGCTGTTATTCTTGTTTTATTTTTCACTTTTGTGTGAATGTGCCGGGTACCTCTGCTATCTGACAGAGTTCATGGGGATCCTTGAAAAGTCTTAAAAGGCATTGAATTCATTAATCGAAAAAAAAAAAAAAAACATGAAATCAATCCTTCAAAAGTTATGAACATTTTTGGAACATGAGAAGTAGGGCTTTTTTTCTGATATTCCCCCGTAAAATCTCAAAATAAGTGGTAACATCTACTTTTGGTTAAATAATTTCCCAAATTCCTCGTATTAAGCTCGTCATCATAGGAATCCAGGCAGCCGGATCTCACATGCAGAGAAAAACACAAAATCACCAAAAAAACCAGCCAATAAATGCCACATATTCCCACTTCACTAAACCTAATATATTATTTTCTAAGAATATTTTCTTTGTCTTTCATGTGTTCTGCTCTGAAATTTTGGTTTTTTTTTTTTTACCAACGCTTGGTAAAGATAATCTCATGTTTTCACAGGACAATAACGTCATGTCTTGCGGCAGAATTATCCTTCAGTTTTGTTGTTGTAAAATTGCTCTTAAATTTCATTCTGAGAGGCAATAATAAAAGTCTTAAAAAGTCTTAAATCTAATTTGCCTGAAGCCATAGCAACCCTGATCTGAGACTGAAGACACCTGACTGTTCATTGTTTTATTTGTCCCCAATGAGAACAAATTCAGCTGCATTACGCACACTGCATCTTAGACGATAAACCGTGAGTGAATTTCCTCTCGGGGGACGAAAAAGACTCCACACAGGGGCCTTTAAAGTGTCCCCCTGTCTTCATGGGAAACAAAGAGTCTGCAGCTTCATCATATTTAGGTTAAAGCAAAACAATAGTTAATGTTAGGCCTGTACCTGACTCAGGATTATGCCAGTCCAATCAGATTTGGCTCTTCAAAAATGAACATTTGACAATTTTTTTTGATATCCAGATAAATGGATGGATGGTTCGATGTTCATGTGAACATACATAAAAATAACCAGGGATGATAACAATTAATCAATGATTGATTAAGCTGTTGTTAAGAATTTAATCGAACATGAACATGTGAAATGTAATTGAATAATTGACGGCTGAAAGCTGTGAGCTTTGACTGAGGATAAAACACATTTTTTGTGTTGTATTGTCTGATGAGCAAAGTTTTTATATTTGGTTTTTCTTGCAACCCGACAAAAAAAAAAAAAAACAACCAAATGAACATGAAGACCTTTCAAGCATGGAAAAAAATAAAAGAGAAATAAATACAAAAAATAATAATAATACAATGAAGAAATTGATTATTAAATTAATAATTAATACATTAAATTAATTATTAAAATAAGAAATAAGAAAGTTTCAAAAAAGTTAAAAGGCAAACAAATGTTCTGTAACCACGGATACAGCATCAAAACATACACTCAGAGACCATGGGTGGCTGTTACGATGAAACATATAATTTGAAGATGTCACTTTAGATTCTGGTACATTACACAGGACACGTTTCACAATTTTATAAACACAAATATAGAAAATAATTTTAGACCAATCGATCATGAGAATAATGGTTGGCTTGATGATGTTCTCCTTTTCTGCGGTCCTTCAGATGAGCCTGGGTCAGAGGGCAAAGATCACCTGCACGCCAGAGCTGGCCTACGGAGCGGTAGGCCACCCCGGAGTCATCCCCCCGCACGCCACGCTCGTATTCGATGTGGAACTGCTGAAGCTGGAGTGATGCTCGAGCTTAAATCAGAAGGTTGAAGCTGAATGAGGCTGCGTTCGCCACAACCTGTTTCCACAGGGAGACCATATTCGGCTGCCGCCTCCCGTCACTCTTCTATGATTTTTACGGTCTTTAGTTCAGTATTTAAACGTATCTAATGCTGCTTCGTTGCCATCTTGTCATCATAGATACTGCGAGGAATCTTGCAAGACTTTTTCAAACATACACACGTCGCATTTTTGTTTCTGTTAGTCGGAGATGCTATTTTGTTTAATTGCATTTTAAAGTTGTAAATTTCGTTGAACCACGAGAAAATCCGGGTGAAAAGCCGTTACTACATTGCAATCAAAACATATACTGCCTTACAGTTTCAACAACAGAGGAAGGGTACATACGTCGAAAAGTACAAAACTTCAGCTCTGTGTCATAACTGGGCATTATATACCACTGTCTGCATTGCCACTTTGATAAAGGGTCGTCCTGCTGAATGCTCTGAATGATGTTGCTATGTTTAGTATGTTTTATATCCCTCATAAACATTTACTGCAAGTGTACCCTATCCAGTCTAACCCGATCCAATACTGTACAGAACTCTGTGAGAGCCATTGCTACTACGACAGTTTATCGACCAACTCTTGAATAAAAATGGCATGTACTGTGTTGAGAAGTCTGAGTCCTGTGTGTGATTTCTAAGTTTATTTGTAATATGTTTGACTGCATGTTAGTGGCAACATCGCCGCCTACTGGCAGATGTTATTAAAAAACACATACTGGTCAAGGTCAGAATGATTGATAATGCTAATTTCACTCCTATAATCAACACTATATTGTTATTATTATTATTTTTTAAACTTAATTTAGCAAAAATAAATAATTTTGTCAGACATACAGGTACATGACAAGAGATCTGATTATACTTTCAAAAAGTATATACATATTAAAAGAAATAAAAAAAGAAGAAATAAAAGAAGCAGTTGCCATTATTATTTTATACAAACATTTTATTAAGCAAAAAAGTACTTATTACACCAGGCAAATAATACAAGAGAGCTGATAACAGTAAAGTTATAAATATTTAATTTAAAAAATTGAATACCAAATAAAAACAAATGAACATGTTTGGGGTATTCATTTAATTTATTAACGTGTTCATTATTATGGCAATTAAATGTTTAATTACCATATTTATGAACACATTCTTTAGGTTAAATCCTTATTTAAAAAATAAAATACGTAATTCAGATTATTTAAAAGAATATGTGTTTGTCTGTTATAATAATTACAACACACAATTTTAAATTGATTACTGGTTAAAGAAAATAATTGGTCCATTGATGTTTTCCACATTATTTAAAAGGACCTTTAAAGTGTTATAAACGTAATTACCATAATTATGAACATGGTGATTCCTCATAATATTATGTTTTTGCAACTAATTTTTTAATCATTATTGTAAAGGGTAAAATAATAGATAATTTTGTTGTTATTGAGCATAAACTGTATTAAGTATATATTATATGCAGTCTATGGTATTGAGACATGAAAATTTAAATCAGACGTTAATGGGAATTGAGGTTTATACACTGACAAGTCTTATTCATATTATTAAAAAATATATTATGTAACATTAAATAAGACATAACTGGAGCCTGCTAACGTTGGCTGAGGTTGATGATCTCTGCGACGCTCAACACTCTTCAAAGTGTTGTTTACTTCCAGTGTCTCCGGGTCAAAGTTCATCCGCCGACGTTAGCGTGCTATTGGCTGACAGTCAATGTTATGAAACTTCATTGGATGAACGACCACACGCCTTTCGTCAACCAGAGAGAGCTCAACACACGGCAAGGTCAGAAAATGATCTCAAAATATGCAGAAATGTGCGCTGATACATATTAAAACGTACCAACAATACGTCTAATGTCAGCGAAAATCAGTTTAAATGTACGCTACATAACGAGCTAACATCAGCTGTTAGCTAGCAGCGCAGCTAATCTTACTTAACGCATATCAACATTAACGTGCATTTTTTTTTTTGCATTTTCAGTATCAATTGAAGATGTTTTCACATCAGTACAAATGAATTTAATCAATCCAGGCTTTTTCACTTCGCTTAAATATGACGGCTGGCTAGTTAAGCTAGCCGACAAAATGCTAACGTTGTTGCTGCAAAATGTTACAACAATGTCATCACGTTTGTCATCATTAAAATGCGCGTTTTTGGCTTTTTACTATCAATTGAAAACGTTTTCACATTAGTCAATATACATTTAATAATCCTTAGCCCTGCAACTTTGCTTAAAGCTAATTTAGCTAGCAGACAATGCTAAACTAGCTAATGCTAACGTTGTTGCTGCTGAATGTTACAATAATGTCATCTGATAACTGATAATGTCACACGTTAGCTGCTCACTAAGTATCTTAAAAGTGCCTAAAAACGTAATTATTTAATGCGTTTAGTGGAAGTTAGTATCAGTAACATTATGTGTCGGCTTTTTAAACAATTTGGCTATTTATCTTGACGTTAGCATTAGCTAAAGTGTTTGTTTGTTTATTTTCTGAAATGTTGTTGAAGTAGTTAATTTATGAGCATCGATATCCCAAAAATGACCTGTCAGTAAAGGACATTTAGCGTGTCAGAGTATGCTTTTTTACTGGTTGGCCTCATGTTAATTATGCAACAAAACCAGCTAGCAGCAAACCAACACTAAAATTTCTTACTTATTATTTATTGTGTGAAATTAGTTAACAATGAAATGAAACAAATAATTAGTTAAGTTTCAAATGAAATAGAGACACAGGTAAATACACACAAAAATAAATGATGGAGCTAAAATAAATTAAAATAAACACAAAACATGTCAGGGATCAATAAAAATAAACAGGGGAAAAAAAATAAGTGAAAACATTAAATTGGGAGCTCAGTCTCACAGTTTTGGTAGCTTTAATGGTTTTTGACACTATTGTCTTAACATTTTAAAATTCCTTAAATATAAAGTGAAAACATAGTTGCAATAACATAATTTTATGAGGAATCAACTGTGTGTGTAATAATGGTAAATAGTTATTTAACATTTTAAAATTCCTTAAAATATGGAGAGATTTGTTGAACCAGTTTAATTTTTAAAATAAAAGAAGCACTATGGATAATTCTGACTCAGCCTTGACCATTGTGCTTTTTTATAAACGAATTTTAAAGTGTTGACAAACAGTTCGGTGTTTTTCTTGAAAACTTGAAAGTGAGGTTTTGTTTTGGTAAATTTACATTTATGAATGGAAAACTTAACAAACTATAAAATGAAACTGATTAGAAAATATTCTTTCTCATGTATTGTGTTAAATTTTAAACAACCAAAATAAATATTTTCCAGTAACAGATCAAAATTACAGACAATATTATCCAACATAAATCTACAAATATCAGTTTAGGGGTGTGTAAACATTTCCAGAACAATAGTTGTAATGTGGGCATCACATACTTTTATATTCTTTTCTTTTTAGGCCATTTTACATGAACTGCCTTCTTATTTATGTTCTTTACTGACTCCTAAAATGGACACTAGTTGCAATTTTGAGTTACATGGGCAACTTTTGTATGTTGCTCATTGAACCTGCACTGACTTTGGTGCTTTTAGAGTTTTTGCTCCGTCATCTTGGTGTCAGCTGCAGAGTCATCTTAATATAGACTCTGTTATCAGCCTTAGAGATTTTAAAAACAGGATTAAGGATCTTTTGAGCACTGCATGCACATCTCGTCTCCGAATGCTGCAAATTGGCTGTTTGTTTTAAGTGTGTTGCTTCTGTGTGAGTTTTTATGCCGTTTGTTTTGACTTTTGCTTTTGTGTTTTTAATATATTTGTTCTTTCATTTAAAATTTATCATAAATAAAAATTAATAGGTATATTTACTTACATTTTTTAAGGCAGTCAGTTTTCCAGATGTTTTTTAAATGAAATTTTATAGCGCACTAACTCACTCCTACCTAAACTATTTTTAGCCACTTCACAGCCGCTCCTCATTGTCTCCCTCAGGTGGTCCATGTGCGTCTGACTGAGTCAACATGCTGACTGCACAGAGGGCGTGTGCAGCGATGGCTGCCCGGCGCCTGGCTCAAGTCTCCGTCTCCTCAGCACGCACACACCGCTGTCTGATCCACACTTCCACACCATGTCAGGACCAGAAGGAGCTGCACCCTGAGTGGGCCAGTCTGGCCAAGAAGCAGCTGAAGGGGAAGAACCCGGAAGATCTGATCTGGCGCACGCCAGAGGGACTCAACATCAAGCCTGTGTACACTAAAGCAGACTCAGCTGACAGGCCCGATGAACTGCCGGGAGTGTTTCCCTACACAAGGGGTCCCTATCCTACCATGTACACCTACAGACCGTGGACTATCAGGCAGTATGCTGGCTTTAGCACCGTGGAGGAGAGCAACAAGTTCTATAAAGACAATATTAAAGGTAGGTTTTGTATTTGTGTATGTATGTTTACATTGTTAACTGTAGAAAAATGTGAAATGAAAACACACCCTTAAATAATAACCTAATAGCAGAATATGTTTTGTTCGACACACAGTTTTGGAAATCATTTTCCCAGAACACATCTGAACCCGAACACATAAAGTCACTATTTTTTGTTTATGTATATGTTTTTTTTTGCTGCCATCCCCCCAAACTTGTGTCATTGTTGCTTTAGTTCATTTTCTACTCAGCCATGTTGTTAACATCTTGATTAAAAAAAAATGTTTTAAATATTTATTTAAACATCTATAAACATCTTTTAAAAAACATTTTAAACATCCTCATCTGTATTTTTTAAGAACGCTTTTGTTGGAAATAAAATTGGTGTACATTATACAGCACAACATACTTACATAATTTTCTGTTTTTAACATTAAAGCGAGAAAGACATCAAAGAGGATCAAAATAAATGAGAAGTATATGTTGTAACATTATTCATACAAGCAACAGTTATACTAATTGTATGATTTTTTTTAAGAGGAAAGAAACAAACAAGAAAAAAACATTAAAAAAGGGAAAAAACAGTCCACCTCTTGGTAAAGCATGAAAACTCAAGAAAACAATAAGCCTTCTGCCAGAGAGGAAATGATAATGGGAGAGACCAGAATTTATGGTAATGATCGGCATCTGAGATCCCACATTGTCTCCAGCAGTTGGTACATGCTATTGTAGTTCACAAAACTTCTCCCATTCCTCTTCGGTTTTTCCCATCTTTTCCCATTTTTGTTTTACACACAATGGATTACATTTTGTTTGTTGTAAACCCAAAACCTGCTAATGTTTTGAACATCCGTCGCCGTGCTTGTTGGAATATTATCACCAGAGGAGAAGGCACATAGCGTCACTCAGTGGAAACGCAGTCATCTCACAGTTGTGTTTTATCGACATTTCAATAATATCGCTTAAGTTTTGTGCAAATCTGTGATGGAAAAACCATCTACTGTGTCAGTATTGTGCAGAAATCTCTCTGCGATAAGCTGATTCACAGTTTTGCCTTCTTATTTTGCTCACTCACCTACTTTAGTGGGAACAATGAGTCTGCGTCTTACACACACATAGGCAGGTGCTGCAGGGATGCATAAATCGTCCTCGCCCCGCAGCCTTTAACGGTACTTGCTTTTAATCAAGGTCAATGCAGAAAACCCGCACTCTGCTGGTACTTTTAGGGGAAGAGGATTTTAGAAAGGTGAGCAACTCCTATCTCCACGGACATTTTATCTTTTGTTTCAAGTCCATATTAGTTTTCCTTTCTCTGGTTTGTTTTGTCTGACCGTGCGCCGCCTCTGAAGTTCTCAGGCGCCCCTAACTTTGAAAACCGCTGCCGGAGGAGATTTGTATAATGACACACGAACACTAGTGCTGAAATGCATTTTTTTCTGCCCATCATGTGAGCGGAGGCACTCAGTTGCGTAAAATGTCACCAGATGCCACAGGCTCGTAGTACCGCCACACTTTCCAGTGTTTTGGAGCCGTCTCGGCACGCTGAATTGAGCTCAGTCAAGTGAAACATACATGACTTCATTAAACCGCAGACTGTGATGGTTTACACACGACATGAAATCAAAGAATGGTGATAATCTTATGGTGATAATCTGCAAGCAAAACAAGAGAAATGGCAGTTTTTTAAAAGATGTCTGAACAAAAGAGTGCATTTAAAAGTGTCATATAACTGGAGGCGTCTCTACACCACTCTCCCATCACTGTCATGAGTGACATTTGTTTCGCTCTGAGCTCCAGTCTGTCTCCCCATCCCATTTTTGTCTCTCATTAGCTCTAATCTACTGTCTCTTATGCTCTGTCTTCCCAGCTGGACAGCAAGGTCTTTCCGTGGCCTTTGACCTCCCCACTCACCGCGGTTACGACTCGGACAACCCCCGAGTCCACGGAGACGTCGGCATGGCTGGAGTTGCCATAGACACGGTTGAAGACATGAAGATGTTGTTTGATGGAATCCCTCTGGAGAAGATGTCCGTTTCCATGACGATGAACGGAGCGGTCATCCCCGTGTTGGCGATGTTTATTGTGACGGGGGAGGAGCAGGGCGTCCCCAAAGCCAAACTGACTGGCACCATTCAGAATGATATTTTGAAGGAGTTTATGGTACGCAACACCTATATTTTCCCCCCGGAGCCTTCCATGCACGCCATCGCAGACATCTTCGCTTATACCTCCAAAGTAAGTACCACTTAAAGGGACAGTTATACCGAAAAACATAAAATACGTATTTTACGTCTTACCTGTAGTGCTATTTATCAATCTGGATAGTTTTAGTGTGAGTTTTCGAGAGTAGGGCGGTAGAGATGTCTGCCTAATCGCCAATATAATGGAACGAGATGGCGCTCGGCTTGTGGTAATCAAAGCGCCAAAAATATACTTTAACCCTTTGAGATCTGGATCGACATCAGTTTTTTTGTTCTGAGCTCAAACACCTCTTACGAGCTGTTTAACCCTTTGAAACCTGCAAAAAGCAACTTGCTTATGATGGAGTTACAGGAGACCTTTTACTGCAAAATTAGTTTATTTACTTTTGATACTTTAACTACAACGTGTTGAAAATACTTATTACTTTTACTAACAGTAGAATTTTGAATGCACATATTATTTAACCCTTTAAAACCTGGAGCAACTTCACTTTTCTTGTGCTGCTCGCACATGCCTTTTCGCAAGTATTTAAACCTTAGATTAAAAAATATAGGGAAAATGGGCAATTAATAACATGGTGAGAAATGTTTCACAGACTGTAAATTCAAAAGCTGGTGGAAAACTATATTTATAATGATCAAAATTACATATTTAAAATTCAGTTAAAGAAATATTAAAATATTTTTAAGGACTTTTTCGAAGGTCTTTTCTTTGTTTTTGTTTTTTTAATGTTCTTTTAAATCTAATTTTCAGGAAAATATGGGTATATGCATATATATGTGTAATATATTTATTCAAAATGAAGATAAATGACTGAGTTGCGGAGCAGGGGATGATTAAATGAGCCTAAACTTCTTCCTTCTCCTTTTTACAGGCATGTCAGTGCTTGTAAATGGAATTTATGTAACAAGCGTTTCACTTATTCCGCTTATTTGTTGAAACTGATTTAACCTTTTGTTTGTTTATTTAATTTTCACATGTCTGAAATACGTTTTCATTCATTCATTCATTCAAAATTTCTTGTGCTTTTTACTAATTTTTTGCTAGTTTTGGGTTAATTTCTTCTTTTCTTGCTCATTGCCTTTTCCCCATGTTTCTGAAAGAATAATCTGGTCAGTTTTTTTAATGGTTAACTTGCGTATATAATAGTAATGTAATGTTTATTATATTGTGAGTTTCACTGATTTTATTAACTCTCCATGTTACCAGCACATGCCCAAGTTCAACTCCATATCCATCAGTGGTTACCACCTTCAGGAGGCTGGAGCTGACGCCATCCTGGAAGTCGCCTACACCATTGCCAACGGCCTGGAGTACTGCCGCACTGGTCTGAAGGCAGGCTTAACCATCGATGAGTTTGCACCGAGGTACAAAATATTAACATCTGAATAAGTGTGGAGGTGTGGAGCTCACTGCTGTGGCCGGATAATGTATTCTTAAATATTATTAATGGGCTGCAATATTGCGACCACTATTCATAATGTTAGAGGAGTTAAAGTGACATTGTGTGTTATTATGAGTCATTATATTGCTGTGGTTTATTATTTCTTACATATAGGTCAGACATAATACACTGTCTCATTAACTTTGTATATATTAAATTATTTTTAACCATGACTTTGCTAGAATAATTGCTAAATATAGGAAATAGCAGCCAGGATTGATAAATGAATACTGGAAAATGATAAATGTGCTGCAGGGGAACATTTATTAAGTCTAATCTAAATTCTGTTTCAAAAATATAGATTGAAATATAAGATATGAAAACTATTAATTAACCGATCCCAGTGGAGGAAATTTTGTTGAAATTGCTACAGCCAAAACATTACAAAGCAATTCGAGACTCCAGTGTTACAAGATGTCAACCATGACGCCTTCATCTCAGGTGTGACAAAGCTCTTAGCGCCATCAGAGTCTGTCACACGCCGCATCTGACAGGAACAAGACTTTCTTCACACTATTTTTTTAACGAGAGCTTCAGCAGTCACTAATGACCAAGATAAGTATTTCTGTCAGACACTAACAAAGGGCCAGTAGTTCAGACTGCAGCTAAAACGTGACCTAAGTTAGGATTTTGTTTTGTTTTTTGCTCACGTGTGACTCAGATGTGTTTATAACATGGATTGTGACCTTTTAAATTTCGTTTCGGCCACTTTGGCTACATTCACATCACAGGGCTTAATGCTCGTTTATGATTGTTTCATCGGTGCCCTTCGGAGAAATAGGTGTTTGTTTTCAGGCTGTCGTACAAACGGGCTTCGGGCCCGTTCGCTCTCTCAGCAGCTGTGTGGTCGTTCTGTGGAGAGAGAGGTGCGGCTGTGGCCGGCAGACGAGGTAGACGTGATAGAAGTGGTGCAGCCACGAAGTGGACGGTCTCATGGACGGACAGTTCCTACAAACCTCAGGACAGGGACACCCCACCTGCTGTACTCCAGGGACAGTTTTTCTAAAGGAGAGGGGGCCAGGGGCCAGTCCCAGAATCCCCATATATGTTTCTCAGATTTAAGGATGTTTATAGGATTTTAGAATATTTCAAGAATTTTTGAAATCTCAAGGATTTTTGGTCATTTCTAGGATTGTGAGACGTTATTAGGATTTTAGGACATGACAAGGATTTTAGAAATTTTATGGGATATTAGTACATTTCTCGGATTTTTGACATTTTCTAGGATTGTAGGACATTTGTAGGATTTAAAGACATTTCTTGGATTTTAGGACATTTCTAGGATTTGAGGACGTTTCTTGCATTTTAGGGCAGTTGTCAAATTTTAGGACATTTCTCGGATTTTAGGACATTTTTAGGATTTTTGGATATTTCTATGATTTTAAAATATTTCTAGGATTTTAGGATGTTTCTAGGATATTAGAACTTTTCTAGAATTTTAGGACATTCATTTTAAAAATATTTAGGACATTTCTAGGATTTTAGGACATTTCTTAGATTTTAGGGCATTTTTTGGATTTTAGGACATTTCTAGGATTTTTAGAAAATTTGTAGAATATTATGACCTTACAAGGATTTTTGGACATTTCTAGGATTTGTGACATTATTAGGATTTTTAGAACATTTCTAAGATTTTAGGGTGGGTTTTTTTTTTTTTAGGATTTTAGGACATTTCTACGATTGTAGCTTGTTTCTAGGTTTGGAGGACTTTTCCAGTGATTTAGGAAAGTTGTTAGGATTTTAGGTCATAATAAAAAGCACTGGGAGCTACTTGTAAAATGCTGGGATGAAACGCTCCTCATCGCCCTGCCACCGCTTTTCTTCTGAAGAAAAACGCTTAGCTCTGCCATGATGTTGGTCTTTTATTTATACTCTGCTGACGCTTTGCATATTGAACTAACGCATGATAGCTAAGCGTGAGAGCCACATGTAACCAGCAAACAAATACCTTCATCTTTATTTGTAAAACCACCAGATGGGACTCACAGACTGAATCAGCGTACGATTAAAGCCAGATGGAAATGCTGCTAGTCAAATCAAACAGATTAAATAGTAATTTATACAAATACTTACCACTGAGCCCAAGACAAAGAGTGTTGTCTAATATAAAATATATATGATATGTGAGGTATGTGATATGTTAACTTGACATTTCCGACATTTTGCTTAAATTTGCCACTTGTTGACCTAAACAAGGTTTTGAATTTTATTCTTACTGTTGTCTATAATGTATCTTTTATATGATGGCCTTCGGCTCGGCCCACCTGTCACTCACAGAGTTACATTCTTCCAGTGCACTTTGAAAGAAATTATCGATGATAGAGCTGCTTTAGACAGCGGACGGTCTTATCAGTCAATTACACAACACGACTTCACCATCCGTGCCCTCTGCCCACCTCTCGTTCATGCGCTTATACTTTCATCATCTCCTCTTCATCTGCTGATTACTCACATAACAGCAGAGTTATGTTTGCAAGCTGTTCCCAGGAACATCTTGATGGACCAGTCCAGCTTTAAGGGTCTCCAAATAATGACTTCAGAGAGTGGCCTTGCAGCTCTGAATCAATATAGATGTTCCACGCTATTGTGTGAAATGAAAGGGCTTTCACCCTGTTATCTGTTATTGTTCAGATTTTCTTCAGACACATGACCAGTGTCGACCTTGTGTTCACACAAAAACTGGAACTGAAGTGCTGAAATTGTGTTGGTTACGAGATGCTTTTGGATCTGCCACAGTGATGGGCTTTCAGTGGACTGTGTCATTGTGTCTTTGAAACAACAGGAAGATTTCTGCTGTACAGTGAAGGACGAAGTTTGTATTGTTTCTTTGCAAGAGAAACACACATTATTTATCATTTGTCCTTCCCTCTACACAGTATTTATTCTTTTATTTGATGCATTACATTTATTCTATTCATTTTTTCATCAATGCACAATTTTTTCCAGTAAACTTGCTATAATGGCGGAAAAAATGTATGGGATTGCAATATTTGGCATGACGATATTGTATCAATACGCGCCAAGTATTTATTGTTCATAATATATGAGTTGATAATACTGAAAATTCAAATTAAACTGTTTTTTTTATCAGCCTTCTAGAATAAAAAAGTCAATTGCTTTTTCAGTTCCCAATGTCCATTTTGCAACAATAACATTATAATCCTTATTAGATGAAACTGATGTTGACAAAGTTCATCTCTGGGGATATAGTTTTTAGGGGAAAAAGAGGTGATAAATCACAATATAAATAAATGTCAATCATGATACTCAGCATATCGCAAAATATTTAAAATAGCAATAGTATTTAAACGTAACTCAAGTATCGCAATAATGTCGTATTGTGGGGCCTCTGGTGATAACTGCTCCTAATATTTTGCCAAATGGGACACTCGGGATACTTAGTATTTAGACTGGTGAGTCTGCATCGTCTGCTTTCTCACTCCAGCCTAAATAGACCTTTTTAACTAGGATTGTACTCGGTTTATAAATAAACAGTAATTTCAGTGAGTCATTTTCATCATCTTCACATCTAACTGAGTGAATTGAGGGTTTTTTTTCAGCCAAACCAGAGCTGGTGATTGTAGGAACAGTGTTGAGCTGAATCACGACAGCTATTGTGTGTTTTATTTAGTTTCTGTCGACTTTGCGTTTCAGATAGTGTTCATTTTAATGGAGTCTGGTGCGTTTGGCAATAACGATTTTGAGGCTGTTTATGGGTTAAGAAAAGAATCTTACTCTTTAACAAAGTGCTGCACAAACATGCCCCAGATGCTTACACTGCAGCCTGTTTTCTTACTGCCGACTGCAGCACTCAATAGCACTCAATACTTGACCGATTCAGTGACTAATTGTTGTTTCTGTCAGTCACTACAAGCAGATACAAAAACACAGGAAAACAGGATCCAGGCTGAAAAAAACAAAACTTTTACCTTTGAATCTAAGATGCAATACTTTAAATGTGATGGATCGGTCTCATATTATGTTGTGTCTATATAAATGTTGATAGAATTAATTTATGTTCATTTTCAATTTTTAGTTAACCCTTTGAAACCTGAGCAAGCTGGCTTGAATTCTTTCGAAAACATGCAAAGAGGGCGACAAAGAAATGGCCTAGAAATTAGCAGGAAACTAGTAAAAAAAAGTTACAAGAAAATTACCTGAAAATCAGGAAAAAGATGCTCAAAAACAAAACAAAAAAACAAGAAAAACATTACCTCAAGAAAGTGCTAAAGATCTGTAATTTTAAAAATATACATTTATAATTAAGAGAATCACCAATATAGTTTCTGGACATTGTTTGCTTTGTTTTTTGATTAAATCTTATAATCAACCCCGGCTAATTTTCGGATAATTACCTGTCACCTTTTACTAATTTTTTTGCAGCTTGCGGGAAATTTTCCACCAAGTCGCTCATTATGTTTTTTCTTGCGTTTTTGAAAGAAATCAAACCAATATTCTCCGGTTTGAGAGGTTTAAATGCTAGTAAAAGGCACCTGAATGAAAACTGATGTTTATCCATGTTAACGTCAATAACTGACTGTTTTTCTTTTTTGAATTTTGTGTTGTCAGGTTGTCATTCTTCTGGGGGATTGGGATGAATTTCTACATGGAGATCGCTAAGCTGCGGGCGGGCAGGAGGTTGTGGGCCACGCTCATTAAAGAGAACTTCCAGCCCAAAAATGCCAAGTCTCTGCTCCTCCGCACACACTGCCAAACCTCGGGCTGGTCTCTCACCGAACAAGTAAATAGCAATCCTTAAAATGTATAGAGATCAAACTCAAACGTGCAAAAATGAAGAACGTTCCTGTGTGATTCCTTCCTCTTAGGATCCGTACAACAACGTGATCCGTACAGTGATTGAGGCCATGGCGGCCGTGTTCGGAGGAACCCAGTCGCTCCACACCAACTCGTTCGATGAAGCTCTGGGCTTGCCCACAGTGAAGAGCGCTCGCATCGCCAGGAACACGCAGATCATCATCCAGGAAGAGTCCGGCATCCCCAAAGTGGCCGATCCCTGGGGGGGCTCGCACATGATGGAGGCTCTCACCGACGACGTCTATAACAAAGCTTTGAAGGTTTGTCATTGGGACAAAACGTCCACAGCCGGGTTTATTTCTTTACTCTGTCCATGTCTGTCTCACTCAGGGGATAGTTGATCTCTGTGAAACTGTCACGATAATCGAGCTGTGTTTTTCTTTGTTTAGTTCATCAAAGAGATCGAGGAGATGGGCGGCATGGCCAGAGCCGTGGCAGAGGGCATCCCAAAACTTAAAATTGAGGAGTGTGCTGCACGCAGACAGGCCCGCATTGACTCAGGTACCGTTTGAGTATATCATTAGCTTAATACCTTTTTTAAAATTTTTTATAGAACTTTTATTTTTTGATTTAACATTTTCAACAGACATGACGATCGTGCATGTGACACACAAATATGTTAAACAAAGAAACAAACAGTTAATAATATTGTCTCAACTGGCAACTGTAGCAAGTTTTAATTCAAATTATTATCAATAATAAAGTAAATGATAATGATAATGATAATAATAATAATAATAATAATTAGGGATGCACAATAATTATAGGCAGGATAATGGGACTAATGACGTAATACTGATAATTCCGATAATAACATTTTTGGCCGATAAATAGAACCGATAATAATAAGCAGAAACTGCTTTGATTTGGCCCGTGTTGCCATGGTTTCGCTCCTCCAGTCCTACACACTCTGCATTATGCTGTGTGTCAAACTGCTGCTGCTAGATCAGTCCACAACATCAGTCAGCAGCAGGGTTTAACCCATTGTTTCTTTTAACTCTTTCCCCGCCATTGACGAGATTTTCCGTGAGTCTGTGTTTTCGCTGTAGTGTAGGGGACACTGTTACGGATGTTACGCAATAAAACAACATTTCCAGGTCCAAAAACAAACGATCAAGACGATCTAAGGTCCCAGGGTGACGAGAGGAGAGGACTGCTAACGTGCCGACTTAATCGCTTTTCAGCAGCTTTTCGGACCCTCTCAGCAGCGCTGTTTTAAAAAAACACAACAGGAGAAACATTTAGCAACTTATTTAGATCATCATTGAGCAAGGAGGAAACATACTGTCACTGAGGAGATATAGGAGGTCGTAGAGCGCCACACGCTGGAGGGGCGCTGCTGGTCGTGCTAAAAAAACAAACCTGATAATAATTTGCTGCGCCCGTTAGCGCCCTTTTATTCGTGTTCTGCCTTGAAAATAACAAATGAACAAATAAAGATAGAAATAATCGTAAACTCAGCGCCCCTGTTGTTTCTCATCATTGACCTGCTGACCAGCCTGCACCGTGAGACCTGACGGCGCTGCGGACTGAGAGACAAAGTCGGGGTTAAGTTATTGATACTGACTGATCCGAAAAACAAACAAAGGGAAATGATCGATTATCGGTATCTTATCGGCCATGAGAAGCTGGAAATGATCGGTTTATCACTGATAATAATGATGATGATGATGATGATAATAATACTTATAATAACACAGATAAAAACCTAATGCAACGGGAAAATAACTAATGTCAACTACACCAATAAAATGAAAATATGTAAAAATAGCAATAAAAACCATAAAAATAAAGACATATAAATATGAACACATGTATACAATTAAAAAAAATAAATCTAAGTAAGCTGATAGAGTCATTTTAATTTTCTAGGGAGAAAGAAAAAAAGGAATTATTAAAATGTAAATGACTCAATAATAGTAAATACAGTTAATAATCAATCTTTAAATTGAATGAGAGTGTGACGGGCACATATGGAGGAGGAATGGATTCTGCTTGAAACTTCCTGAAGTCTACCTCCCAAAATTGTCAAGTTAAAGGACATAAAACCTCCGTGTGTATATATAGGTCACTGACTGTTAATCTTATTGCCTTAAAGCCGCTCTTCCTGTGATCTTTGCAGCCTCTTCATCTCCATCATACTAACATCGTCTTCCTCTGAACCGCAGCTGCAGTCAAACGTCAAATGAAGGTTTCGGATCTGATAATCAGGTGGCGTGTACAGCTCCTTCATCCTGTTTAAAACGGTCACATTTCTTACCAAATTTGGCATAAACTGTTTAAATCCAGGTAGTCTGCAGGTCCTGAAAAAGTCTTAAATTTAATTTCATAAATATTGAGCATTAAGCCTGGTTCATTTGTTTTGGAGAAAAGAGACCTCTGTGGATAATTCGGCTCACGGTGAAATCCTCCTGAACATCTCGCTATGAAATATCAGAGAAATAAAGAGAACACTTCAGCAGGTGATGAGCTAACGGCCGAACTCTGATGTGACAAAGAGTGATTTAAGAAACACTGGACGTCATGCAGCAACATTTTCTTTAATTTTTAAGTCAACTTCAGATGCACCAAATGTTCTTACTTTGCTCTCATCCAGGTGTGCTCAGTCAGTAGGTTTACATGATAAATACAGATTTTTGTGTTAATGAATCCGGTGCAGGTATTTCGTAGAGGTCAACTGATTATTAGCTGTTAATGAGACCGATAACCAACGTTTGGAACTGATATGCATTTACAATAAAAATGAAAATCTTTCTGTCAATATTAAGAATTTGGATTATAACAAACTCCAACATAAAACTTTGTTCATGTTATTTAAATTAAAATAAAATTTAAAAAAATAGCACCTTGAGGTTTTTATCATTGATCATTAAAATAAAACGTAGATACAGATAATCTGCAGTATACCAAATATCGGCCACTTCATCATAAACATTCATGAATCCAGTGAAGGATTTAAGTACCGAGTTGTTTCATGTGCAAATGTACTCTAAGATTTACTAACGTCAGGAAGGCGACCCTGCTCCTTTCAGATGTAATGACCCCGATGAGCAGATTCTCTTAATCCTGCATTGAGCAGCCTTGAATTGAGCGTGTTATCTGTTTACACTCTCACTATTGAAATGCTGATCCCTTCACCTGCAGAGGAATTTATATATATATAGTTCGTGTCCCTTGAAAGTGCCCTGAACCCAAACGCGTGCATGTTGAGCCTCGTTAGACTTCAGTGCCTGGAGCGTAATTTGTAGGCCGGTCTTACAGGGCGACCACAAGAGGACAGGAACGCAGCTCACACAAGATGGTATCTGAGCTTCATTCAGACATTGTGTTTGTTGTTGTGTTGTTAGAAAAGCGAGGACAGCATGTGTGGTGCTCTCGGAGAGGTTGTTATCAAGGAATTTACCCGAGGCTTTATAATGTCTTCTCGGAATTTATGTAACCTATGTGAGCCCTGAAAGGTCTGCGATGTAGCAGAGCAGGACCTTCACAGACTGTGCAGCTCTCCTCCGTAATCCCCCTGATGCCTGATCTCATTGATATTCATTGGCTTTCTATTCAGCCCTGCAGCCCATCTCGGCTGCTGACATTTGTTTCCACTTCTGATGAGGCTTGAATTCAGATTGACCATGTTCGGTTCTCAGGTCAGGTTTCCGACACCGTGGTCAAATTTTGAGATGTATTTTTAGAGAATTATAAGCTTCTGTCTGCTCTCTGTGTAATTTTTGAGCACTTAAGTGTTCATAGCAATCATTATTTTGTAAGCTGGCCTTGAAACGCAGGGCTTCTTCATCAGTATCAGAAATATTTTACTGATCCCCGAGGGGGAATTGTGATTCGTCACAGTCGCTCTGATGCCAATCATAGAGAATTATAGAAAGAAGTAGAAAAAAGTACCAGCACAAAGTGTGTAAAAATGTAAAACAGAAATACAGTTCTGATAAAAACAATGAGCACTAGTATATGAATATCTAATATTATAAATATGTATAATATGATAAATATATAAAAGAAAAAAATATATGAATAGAGTATTAGTAAGAAGCAATTAGCACAAGTATATGAATATTTAAAATGATAAATATCTATAATGTGCTGAGTTTGTGAAGTGCATATAAAATAGCACTATGTGCCGCATGCTACAGTAAAATTTATAAAACTAGTATGCAAATTTAGAAATATAAAATATGCGTATGATGCTACAATCTACAGCAGATGTATACACAAGTATGAAGAACAATGGAAGACAAATATACACAATATGTGTCGCATGTTAAAAATAGCCTATATACAAGAATTGAAAAAATATTGCAAATTTGATTAATAGGTAAAAAAAAACAAACAAAAAAACACATTTTATTTTATTTTATTAATTTCTCTATTATTTTTTTATTGATGATTTTTATTTTTATTATTTTTTTCATATTATTATTGTTGTTGGTGGTGGTTTTTTCCATTTATTTATTTAATTATTTTTTAAAATTAATTTATATATTTGTTCTTTTTATTATTGTTATGGTTGTTATTGATTTCATTTATGCTGTTATTTTTAATAATTTATTAATTTACTTATTGATTTACTTTATTTTATATTTATTTTTATTGTTTTTTTTATGATTTAAATGCATATTACTGAAATTCTGCGTCTTAAAAATGTTGGCTCCCTCTGCTGGGAGGAACTGAAGGTGTTTTCATGTGTGGAGTTGGGCCTGTGGGCTTTTTTCGTGATATTGCCGAATGCACACTCTGAAGAAGGGCGTCTGGCACGAAACGTCCGTGTAGCAATAAAAAAAAAGTATAATTGGAGTGCTTTCCTTATCTTGACCACATTTCAGTAATTGCACACAGGATTGCTGTAGTTGAATTATTGCACCAATTATTGTGTATAAAGAGTCATTGCACCGTAAAATAACCTATTGCACATTTTAAAGTAAATAAATTAGGAAATTATAATTGAAGATGGGTGAATTAAATCCAAGTGATACAGTTTATTGACTCAGACACACTGAGCGAGGAGTTATACAGTCTTGCCATGACATTGTCCAAGATGACACGTATCTAGGTCGGATTAAAATTTTTATCCATGATATGACATGTTCAGTATAGAGCCTCAAGTATTCACTTAAGTAAGACAGCAGGGGCACCTTACACTGTTACGGTCCCTTTACACAGTGAGCGACAAAGCTGCGTCACAGCCGAGTCGCCTTTGAGATGTTGATCAAGTGCTCGTTGACGCAGTCGTGTCATTTGGGTTTGTCGTCACGGGCTTTTGTGCCTGCAAATACGGACAATGAGTTTGGAGCACATGTGGAGATAGTTATTGTTTGCATTCGTGTGATTTGTTGAAGCTTCTCCTCAACATTTCCCAGTACGACTCTCAACAAAGAAGACGAGTGCTTCATCTTAATGGGCTCAGTGAGAGATGACAAGGATTGGGTGGTGTGTCATGCTTTATACCTTCCGGAAATTTCTCTGGTATGATGGTATATGTGTGTGTCACTTTACACCCCTCCTGCCCCTGAAGGTGAGCACGGGGGACGCACTTGTCTTGAGCTAAGCGGCTGTAAAATATTGTATTGTAATATTACTTAAAAATTATCATTATTCTGTAAAATAAATTAGGATATATAACATTGCTTAAAAGTGGAATTTTGATTATATTACTTGTGTTTAGTTTTATGTACTTTTATTACGATGCTGAATTTGAGAGCAATTTTAGAGGACACATTTTAGTGTGTTTACTTTGTTATTTTGTTGAGAAAACAAATGATTTTTTATTTTTATTTTGTTATTTTAAAAAAATGGAAAAAAATAAACTCTGAGGAAATGTTTGGATACAGACAGGTTTTCTTGTATCTCATTGGAGAGCTATTACACTGCCAAGTATATTCACTGGATTGATTTAATAACTTGAGTACTTGTATTTACCAGGTAAATACAAGTAACGGATCGAGACTTGGTATCGGCAGACACTCGGTATTAAATGACTTGGATTGGGTACAAGGGCAAAAAACATAACCGGGACATCCCTATTCAAAATCGTACCTGAGGAAAAGTAAAAAATTATTAGTTTATATATATAGTTTATATATATATATCCTCATGGATGTGTGCTGCTAATGGTGTGGCACCCAATCTCTAAGTTATTATACAGTTTATTAGTCCTAATCTCACCTGCACGGTGTGCCCAGAATCGTCCCAAATGCTGCAAAATAAGAGGAAAATAAGAGCAGATTCTTTGCGGACGAATACGCTGCCACACACTTGTAATGGTCATGAGTGATTATTGAGGGATTATTTCTTTCCTGCTGATTCACGAACACGTATACTTTTCTCTCCGTTCTCCTCCAGGATCAGAGGTCATTGTCGGGGTGAACAAGTACCGTCTGGAGAAAGAGGAGACTGTGGAGGTGCTGGCCATAGATAACACTGTTGTGCGTCAGAAACAGATTGAAAAGCTGAAGAAGGTCAGTGTTCCTTTGACAGTTTAATAGAAGAATTAGTGGTATTTAAAGATTAACACGTCATTTGTTCCACCTGTGCTTTTTATTCAGGGAATACCACCACCGCGTGTAAAGACTTCAAAACAGTGTCACCGTTACACAACTTGACTATCCATGCTGGAAACCTTGAACTAATGTGTTGCGATGACTCAAGCACTGTTAAATAGTACACACACACACACACACTCACATGCATGAGCTTTCTTGGTTTGTTTGTTTTGGTATTTTGTTACTTTGTTGACAGAAAACATGGGGAGATAGTGACGCATGCAACAAAGGTCCTCAGGCAGTTGAAATTAGATGTTACAGTCTGCATTCATTTTTCAAAACAAAATCAACATTTTGTCCAGTGTTGTTTACCATCTTCCCAGAGAATTCTTATGTTGATATTGCGATTCACAGTTTTCATGCGTAAATAAATGATACAATTATTAAAGCAAAATCTGTCATACTTGGAGATGAAGAAAGGAAAACATATATATTCTTATATGTGTTCACAGTATGTCAATGATACTCATCATACAGCCCCTTGGCCAAATAAGGGTCCCCAGAAGGGTGCCAGGTGGCCCCCCAACCATTTTCTTATTCACAATAATAATAAAATGAGTCGCAGTGGGAACTGTTTTTGTACTTCTAGCATACATAAGGTGCCAGAGTGCATAAAACAGCATCAAAATAGAGCTGGTGTATCAAAAAAGTGCAAGAGGAGGACCCTCTGCACCCCCTGACAGACAGTCCTAGCTAAGCCCCTAATACCCTAAAATCCTAGAAATGTCTTAAAATCCTAGAAACGAGCTGAAGTCCTAGAAACGTCCTAACATCCTGGAAATATCCTAAAATCCTGGAAATATCCTAACATCCAACCCCTGACGGACAGTCCTAGCTAATACCCTAAAATCCTAGAAATGTCTTAAAATCCTAGAAACGAGCTGAAGTCCTAGAAACGTCCTAACATCCTGGAAATATCCTAAAATCCTGGAAATATCCTAACATCCAACCCCTGATGGACAGTCCTAGCTAAGCCCCTAAAATCCAGGAAATGTCCTAAAATCCAAGAAACTTCCTAAAATTCTAAAACTGTCCTAAAATCCAAGAAACTTCCTAAAATTTGAGAGACCTCCTAAAATCATGGAAATGCTCTAAAAATCCCCAAAATGCCCCCAAATCCTAGAAGTGTCATAAAATCCTACTAATATCTTAAAATTTTAGAAATGTCCTTAAATCCCATAAATGTCCTAAAATCCAGAAATGCCCTACAAACCTAGAAACATTCTAAAATCTGAGAAATGCCCTAAAATCCTAGAGACTATAAAATCCTGTCATTTTGCAAAAGTGGCCCTCAAGCAAAGCAAATTGAGTAAAATTCAGTTTATTATATACCTTTACAAGAATCTCAAGAGGTTTTTTTTTCAGTTTTATTAAAGTTCATTTTAAGAATGTGAGTTTTAATGTTTTCCTCTGTTTGTATGTCAGGGAAATGACTTGTTAAGATGATCCTTAGATTTAGGATATGCACTTCTCTCATTTAGGAACCTTGTGGTTTCTGTGTGTTTGTCTGTTAGTTTGTCCGACCAGCAGAACTATTGTCTCACATTTAGCCATTTCTCTGTCTGTATGATGAATGCATGTGGTTATAACGTGCAGTGAGCCTGCAGGCAGCTCTCCTGTATAATGTTTGTGAACGAACAGGAGAACGTTCCTGCTCCGGCTGTCAGGAGCCAGTCAAGTATCTGGGGCTTCTGTCGGAGGGTCACTGGGCCCTGTAATGTCAGTACACGAGGAGAACAGATGGAAAGAAATGCCTCGGTGCTTAGCCAGAACCGAACGCTGCCTTTCCTGCGGGCGAATGCTTGAAGTAGGAAAGGAACTTTGAACCACGAACAAAAGCAGATGACAAGCTGTTGTTGTTTTTGTGATCTAAGAGGGAGGAAGACTGCGGTGTTTAGGTCTGCAGGACATTATTGCTTTATCTGCGGAGCAGAATTCAGACCAGATGACAGTTTGCAGCTCCATGTGACGGATAGTTTTTCTTCACGTGATGCACGCCTTCTTTTCTTTTTTTTAAAAATTCTGTTTTTATTGAGACAAGGACATAATATCCATCAAACACTTAATCGTGTCATACACATTTTTCTGTCCTTTAAAACCCTCGTAATGTCATACCCCTTTTGTCCTCTGGGGTCTTTCTGACCTGCCCTGTTTTGACTGTTATTTAAAGCATATTTTGATGGCAAAAGATTTCATTTGGGTTCAGATTGACCTCAAGGACAACACGAAAAAAAACAATATAATAATGAAAATCATAACAAATTATCCTAAAAGTTAACAAAAATAAGAACTAAAAAGGACGGACACTCCATGAGTATATTCATGCTTCTCTCCCTATTTGTCCTCTTACATATACTCACACACACATATTTACATATGTTTCTGTATCCATATCTATCCACTCATTTTCATTTCATTTCAAAAAAATAAAATAAAATAAAATAAAACACATGAATTAAAGACACAGAAAATTATCAGGGTAACGAGCAAGACGAATACTGAATGAATATTAAATGAATTAATTAATATTTTGTTTATGTGTCCGGCCATTTTCATGACCCATCCCACATGCGATTTTTCACACATTAACTGAAATAAAAAATTGCTAATGTAAAAATAAATAATAATTATAGTTTATTTAAAAAAAGAGAGAGAACCCGAGATAAACAAAGATAAAATATTATCTCTGCATACATAACTTTAGCACTTCTGTCAAAAGAGAGATTTAAGGAATTATTTCAGTGTAACTTATTAAATTAAAATTAAATATTAAATTACTATTTTTATTTATTTATTTATTTTAATTTTTTTGTCTTTAGACATTTTATGGTAATCAACCATATCAATGGTAATCATCAATAACGTTTTTCCATCCATGTTCTCTCCAGGGTAACGAGCAAGTTGTTTTCCACTGTTGCTCATTAATCTCCTCCCACTCGTCCTCTGACAGCACTATATTCGCCTCTTTCTTCCACTTCTCTTTGACGCACACGTTTTCACGACTGCATGCAGATGTGGACGTTAGCTATGCCTCTTCAGATTATTTTCAGATTAACTGATAATGTTTGCAGACTTCACGTTATTTATTGTGTTACAACATAGGATCTTTTATCTGTCAGTGATGAGCACATTGTTTGTTTGTGAAGGCAGTTCAAACGCTATCCATCATCTTCCAAGCCTGAATCGTTGTCACGGACACGCTGTGTTTTTATAATGTCCATATTATTATGCAGGAGACGTCAGGTAATGTCTCAAGGTTCAGGGTTTATGGGAGACTGCCGCAGGCACTGATGAGTCAAACTAATCGAAGCCAGTTTCACTCAGATCAACATCTACTTGTTACTAAACTGGGTAACAAGGTTGTTCCCATGGTTATGAAGACCTGGAAAGGTCATGGAATTTCACAATTATGTTTTCAAGGACCAGAAAAGTCATTTGATAGGCCAAACTTTTGCAACAAGTTAGTAAAAAGTACCAGAAAAATGATCTGAAAAATAAGCTAAAAAACAAAAAAACAAGAAAATGACCTGAAAAAAGTGGCTAAAACAGTCATTTTGCAGCACAATCAGAAATATTCATCGACCTATATGTATTTATAATTCTGATAATTATAAATGTAGTTTTCTCAACATATTCCTTTGCTTTTTAAAATTTTCTAAATCTGCAAATTTTCTGCAATTCCTGCAAAAGTCATGTTGTTTATTAATGTAAATATTTGGGCAAAAATGATCCCTAATTGGTGTCAGGTCTTTTTTCCCATTTTTTCCCCCAATTTTGGTTACAGTGAAATCAGTGAGTGGCATTAAAAAAGACTTAATCTCCACTTGCTGTAAGCTGTAGGAACCACTGTCTTTATAAATACTCTAAAACATGATCTGTCTTTGTTTTGTTTACATCTGAGATGAAGTGAGGTTGTGCGTTCGGGCACAAAAATCCTAATACTATCCTGCAGGGTTTACTATGTGCCATTATTTCCAAATCCTGCAGTGAGTGCATGTTTGAGATTAGTGAGCATCTGAACATCTGTGAAGTCTGTTCTGATGATTGTAATGCAGCTGTGTCGTCTGAGCAGAGGAATCATTACTGTTATCAGTAACACCAGTGCTTTTCCTGAAATGATGAGTTAAAAAATCGTCTGTACACCATCTCAATTTCTTACAGTGGGCATAAATGTCGTGCAGGTAAAGCATCAAAATAGCATGTTTATGGCATGTTGTCTCCTCTCTGTGTGGTAGGTGAGGGAGAGCCGTGACCCTGAGGCAGCGATCAAGTGCCTGGCAGCCATTGAGGAGTGCGCCCGGACAGGGGAGGGGAACCTTTTAGCCCTGGCTGTGGAGGCGGCACGAGCAAGGTCAGACCTCCCACTGTCACGAAAATCTCTTATTTTAACGTCTGCATGACTGCAGCTTCAGATACTAACTGCAGTTTTCATCATGTTTCCTGCCTTTTCTTCACCAAGATGTTCTGTGAAAAGGTTACATTACGACAAGATGACCTTTTCTGCTCAATATAAGGCCTGCGGGCAGAATCTGGCCTCCTGATAGGGTGCCGGGTGGCCCCTCAACAATTTTCTAATTCATAATAAAGACAAAGCGATTCACACTGGCAACAGTTTTTGTGCTTTTAGTATACATAAGGTGCCAGAGTGAATAATACACCATCAAAATAGAGCTTGTTTATCAAAAAACTGTACCATTGGAGTATCCCTCCAACCCCCAACAGAGGTCCTAAAAGTGATGTAAAATCCAAGAAATGTCCTGAAATTATAGAAATGTCTACAAAAACGAGAAATGTCCTTAAATCTTAGAATAGAGCCATTTACATTTTCACATTGGCCACCGTCGTTCTTCTAAATGCTAATCACGAGCGAGAAGTTTCCATTCTTTGAATTGACCACAGGAAGCCTCTAAATCCCACACACTGGATCTTTTAAGATGCTCTTCACTCAAAAATGTGTTTTTCTTATGTTTTTGTGCCCTAAAATATCTGACTTTGACTATACTGACCTGTAACTGTTCAAAGTTGGTCACTAGAGATGTGTTTTCACACACCTCTGTGAAAAAGGAGCGGTTGTCTGTGCACAAAATCCGAGATTCAAATGTTCATCACAAAAGCTACATTAGACACAAAGCTTATAGAAATATGTTAATGCTGACTAAGAAACCTGAAACCTTACATGCAGAGCGGACTTTTTAGATATAATGTGAAACTCTTAGCTTGATGTAATGCAAACTTTACATAGAGCTCTTGTATATAATTACATAATAACAGTGTGACACAGTGTTTATTGTTTCTATTTCCGGATCTCTTAGCTGTGCCCTAAAGCACACTAATCTTCCTGAGGTCTACTCTTAAAAGCATACATTACATATTTCAGTCCACGCAAAGTAACACATTTAAAAACATAAATTAAATACAACTGTTGACGCAGAGCAACACATATGCATTAAACATGACTGATTGCACAGAACAACATATTTAAAAACATACATTAAACATGACTGTTGAAACAAAGAAGGAAATATAAAAACATGAATTAAACATGACTGTCAACACAAAGAAAGACATTTAAAATCATATATTAAACATGACTGTTGACACAAAGAAAGACATTTAAAAACATGAATTAAACATGACTGTCAACACAAAATGACACTTTAAAAAACATACATGAAACATTCCTCTATTAATTTTTTTATTTATTTTATTTGCTCACAATTAAAAGCCTGCAATCAGGAACAGAAGTGGAGACATTTGGATATTTGGATTGTGAATAAACTTGAAATAGTTGTACATTTATATAATTGTGAAATTTGTAAACATAATATCGCTGTTGTCAGGTGCAAACATCTTATCTCCAACATTGCTACTTGTCAGGAATTAGAAACAAAGCTGTTTTCAGAAGGATCCAATGGAAATAGGAGGTTAAGTTAAAAGATTTTTTAAAAATACATTATTGGTTGAGAAATGGTAAAATCCAATGATAGACATAGAGGGGGGACAATAAATTTAATTTATGGGAAAAAGAAGAAAATAGTGAAATGTGGAGATTTGAGATTTGTGCCTGATGGCAGCGATATAGGAGTTTTTAAAAAAAAAAAAAAAAAAGCGAGAAAGGGGTAGGAATATATATGTTTTACTTACAACTACCAACTCCTTTTTGGGCTCTCTACTTTTGTTTTTTTTTTTTTTGTTTGTTTAATATATGTTTTAATTTTTGGTTTGAAATTTTAAAAGAAATCGTTCAGTCATTCTCCTTGTTCGAGTGCGTGGCAGTATTTCCAGTTTTCTATTTATTTTTTTTATTTTATAGATGTTCTGTCGGTGAAATAACTGACGCCATGAAGAAAGTGTTTGGAGAACACAAGGCCAGCACCAGGATGGTGAGCGGTGCTTACCGCAGCGAGTTCGGGGAGCATGAAGAGATCGCCACGGCCAACAACAGGTACAAAATAAACCTTAATATTTATTTTCATAATGCACAGACTCATTGCCCAACTGCTTAAGTTACGTTCTGTTTTCATACCATTTTTTACCATATCGCAGAGTTGCAGATTTTAAGAAGCACGAGGGCAGGAACCCTCGACTGCTGGTTGCAAAGATGGGCCAGGATGGTCACGACAGGGGCGCCAAAGTCATCGCCACAGGGTTCGCTGATCTGGGCTTTGATGTGGACATCGGACCACTGTTTCAGGTCAGCGTCTGACACAATGAAGTTACACATGTGCTGCCTAACTCAATTTTTTACCTCACACATTTTCTGCAGACATAAAACAGTCAGCACATCATATAGAAAGCGTGACAGTTAAGCGTGACGCACACTCACTGCAGAGCTTATAGGCACACTCTCATGGAACAAAGGCATCATGAATCTTATTAGTTGCACCTGCGCTTCTCCTGCTGTGATAAATTGAAATATTTGCGTTTGTAAGCACTTGATTGCTTCCATTCTGTGTGTTAAAATATAATTACATCCAAATTAGAATTAGAAATACTTCATTGATTCCCGGGGGGAAAATGTGGTTCGTTACAGTCGCTTTTATGCCGGCATACAGAATTATAGCAAGTAGAAATAATAGGCGCAAGTATGTATAAGTATAAATATAAATGTAAAAATATAAATACAGTATAGTAACCAATTAGTAAAATATGTAAATGTAAATATAAAAATAGGTCTTAGTTGTTATCTTAAATTAATCTTTCAAAATCCTTACAAATGTGGAATTGAGAAGTAGGATTGTATTTTTTATTTTTTATTTTGCATAGTAAAATCTCCAAATAACTGGTAATATCTATTTTTAAAAAAAAAAAAAAATACTTTCCCAAATTCCTCCTCTTACACCTGTCATGATAGGAATCCAGTCTCTCGAATCTCACATGCAGAAGTAAATAACGCAAAACTGCGAGGAAAACCAGCCAGAAAATGCCGTGCATTTCCCATTTCTGCCGGTAAACCAAATAGATTTTTATAATACAAAATGTTCATTGTCATTCATGTACTCAAATGTGAAAAGGGTTTTTTTTTCCCCACAGGAAATTATCTGGCATTGAGTGGGTCCCGAAAATAGCTATCAAAACACAACACCTTTTATGATGTAATACCGAACATTTCAGTGTAGTCTGACCTGAGAGGAAAAAAAAGGTCCACAAGCCAACTGGTGGAGTGACTGCGCTAACCAGACACATCCGAGCTCACCGCCGTGACCCCGACCCGTGACCCCGAACGCCGTGACCCCGAACGCCGTGACTTTGGTGCAGATTATCAAATAAATCAAGTACATGCTGAAGGGCAGAGCGTCATTGCTCTTTACGGTCATTACATGCTGCAGATGCAGATTCACAGTCATTTTTTTGTTTCATTGTTTGATAAGAGAGTTCACAAATTCAAATAACTTTGAACTTCTGAATCTTGTGATGTGTTAAAGTTCAGCCAGATAAGCTCAGATTTCTCCGCCTGTAATGATAACGTGTGACGGATCGTGCTGATGTGTAAAATCCTGATGAATCCCCCGATCTGTTCAGGATGTACACAGTATCTCAGAGTACAGCAGTAGTACTTAAGCAATAGTACACAAGAGGGTGTGCTGCCAGGATCGAGGCAATTCATTATTGTGGGGTAATTTGCTCCCAAAAATTAAAAAAATATATATTTGAATAAAAATCCTAGTGTTAAAGGAAGGGAAGGATGTAGTGCTGCCCCCGAAAAGTCGAAGATTCAAATAATCAGAGACCCCTCAGCTGACAGAGACATTTGAAGTTGAGAAGCTTTTTTTTTTTATGCAACTACGCCGACGCTACTTGAAGTACTTTGGAGTTATTAAAATCATTCCAGTGTATATGCTTGATAGTTAAATAGCTCTGCAATGAAATACATGAACAAATGTCTGCATCCAAGCATCCCAAGGATTTTTATTTTTATTTGTACAAATATTTTTTCCGTGCTGCTTATCACAATTCCACTTAGTGCAACATTTGTTTTTCAACAAAATAAAACAAAGTAACAAAAACAAAGTACAAAAGTAAAACAAAGTAAAAAAAAAAAAAAAAAATCTTAAACTTACCACATATCCACTCAGTGCATCATATTTGTTTAATGAAACAACAAAATAAACAAGCTAAAATATTTTTATGTAGCTCTTTTCACACTTCCACATCATTTGTTTGTTTGTTTTTTAAACAATAATAATTAAGTAAACAAACTGAAAATATTTTTATATGGCTGTTATCAAAATTCCACTTGGTACAACATTTGTTTTTTCAACAAAAATAACAAAGTAAACAAACTAAAAATATTTTTATATGGCCAAAATTTGCCAAATTTGTGGAGACTTCTTCAAGGCCATCTTCAGTTATTGCGTACACGAGATTGAGCCAGCTGCAAGATCGCAGTGACCTTGACCTTTGACCACCAAAATCGAATCACTTCATCTGTACTTTGTAGTGTCGATATTGCAGTTTTTATATTATGTTTTGAACACATCACTCAACAGTTGTGTTTTCTTCGTTTTTGCACGTCTGACTCTCGGGTGAACAGACGCCCCTCGAGGTCGCCCAGCAGGCGGTCGATGCAGACGTACACTGCGTCGGGGTCAGCACGCTTGCCGCGGGACACAAGACCCTGGTCCCGGAGCTCCTCAAGGAACTACGGAAGCTCAACAGGCCGGACATCCTGGTCATCTGTGGAGGCGTCATCCCGCCGCAGGTAATCTTTGACTCATTTCCTGTCGTCCTGTTGTTCTTTGACGCCGGTGATGGAGACTTGTGAGCAGGTGTGGGCGCAGTTAGTCATGTATTTTTAACTTTGTCTGGCGAGCTAATGTTTTAAGCTCGACGTGATGCTTTTCAAAGTCGGTAAAAGCATCAAAGTTTCCAGTACGTTTGAGCCATTTTCTTTCAATAATTAAAGCCGACAGGGAGGACTTCATCTTTTAATGAGCCTCAGAAAGGCGGCGTGAGTTGCTGGCGTCACTTTGATGATCACATTAAACATTTTAGCTGATGTTCGTGTTAACAATGCCAGCACACTGAGCACCTGTAGCTGTGGCTTGGTACTATTTTGAAATATTTTCATGACCGTGTTGTTGACAATGCAGCGGCTAGCATGGCTCCATAAATGTATGTCCTTAAATCGTGGAAATACAGCAGCTATAGCAAGAGGCAGCTCTGCAGCAGCGTGAACACCGCACTCATGCGAGCCGCAGCAGTTCAGCGAGGTGGCCGTCACGTGCTGCTGACGCAGGAACTGTGCCGATTAAGCATTTAAGGCGAAGCAGCTGTTCAAACACAACTGATCCATCACAAAACATCAGCACTTAGTCGCCACTCAGACGCCGTCTCTCGTACAGCGTAAAAAGAATAAAGCTTGGAGACAAGAGAAGAGGAGGCCACCAAATGGAAAGACTGAGGACACTAATGAAGCTCAAAGGGACGACCACGAGAGAGGACGAAAAAGAGACAGCAAATTACAGCAAGGTTTGAAGTCTAGCAAATCCCAAAGAGAGCAACGAAACGCAGCCTTAGTGGCAGCAGTAGTCTGGTTCAACTATTTTAATCCTTTAAAACCTGGATTAACTCACTTTCATGTGCTGTGTTTAATCACCTTTCACAAGTATTTAAACCTTTGAACTCTTTGCAAATTTGTTTTAAGTCTTCTGAAGACATGGGAAAACGACAATGAGCAACTTGACGAGAAATATCCACCGAATTACAAGAATTTAGCAGATTTAGAAAATTAGGGAAAAAAGCTAAGAGAGAGCTAAATTTATAATTATCATAAAAAGATATTTAAATTATTTTACAGAATAATTTTTAAGCATTTTTTCAGGTAATTTCCCCCTTTTTATTTTTATTTTGCCTTTTTTATTTTGTTAGTTTCAGTTTTTTGGGTAATTTTCTTGTACTTTTTGCTAATTTCTTGTTAATTATTAGGTCTTTTTTTAAAGTTGCTAACAGCCTTTCTATGTATTTGAAAAAGGAAATTAATCCCATTTGCCAAGGTTTAAAGTGTTAACTATCATTTTATTTTATTCTAATTTATTTATTATAATTTTATGCTTTTACCTCTACTGTTTTATTGGTTTATCTATTATTTTATTGTATTTTGTTGGTTTTACTTGTATCTTATAATTTTTTTTAGGTGTATTTATCTTATTTTATTCTTTTTATTTCTTTTATTTATTCTAATTCATACGTATTTTTCTATTTTTAATGGTCCCCTTTTAGTTTTATTATTTAACTGAATTTTAATTTTTTTTTTTTTATAGGTTCTGACTCACATCTTTGCTTTTTGTATTGGTTTATTCTTTGTCTGAATAATTATTTAATGAGATTTTGTTTTAAGTTTTAATGGCTTTAATTCACTTTTATGGTTGGTGTTGTACCTGCAGCTTCTACCTTGCTTTTATTCATTCCACCTGGAATGAAATTAATTAATATACGTTTTGCCTGCTTGCTCGCAGCAAGTGTAGTTAAATCCATAATTCATCAAGTCCAAAACGCGCCTCACGCTGACTCTCTGTACATACTCTCTCGGGCTTCAGACTTTACCCAGCTTCACTGATTTAATTACCTAAATTCATTGAAATAAAGACGTAGTTTTTCCAGTTACAGTCTAAAAAAGAAAAAGTTCAGACAGATGTGTAAAACAGTTGAATTAAAACTTGAATACTTCAATCATAAAGGCCAGAAATAATAGTAAAACACATCATGATGCAGAAATATGCATAAGAATCAGCTCCACAGCAACGAGTGACACATCTGACGCCTGGCCATCAGCGGCTTTGCGGTCTTCCCCCCTCACGGTATTATTTTGGTGAAAACATCACAGTGTGTACGACCAAAGTCTGCAGTGTGGACACCTAGATTTAGCCACTACTCAGCTTTACTTTGAAGGCACACAAATGAACAAATTAAATGTTACCCTGCTGTCATGTGGACAAAGAACCAATCCGACATGATGAGGATGATCATGTAATTATCATCACCTCACTGTCAGATTTCCTTGATTCCATGCAGTGCCATCTCGCTCCAAAAAGCATAATTCATATAATTATCCAGGGATTATACACATCCTTCCTTCTCGGCAGGATGAGAGCTGAATTTCTCATTAAGCGGTCTTCGTATAAACTGTCTTCTGTCTCTGTGCGTCTGCAGGACTACGAGTTCTTGTACCAGAGCGGCGTGTGCGCCATCTTCGGCCCAGGAACCCGGATCCCTCAAGCTGCGGTGGAGGTTATTGACAACATTGAGAAGAGCCTGGAGAACATCCGGCAGGCCATGTGAACTCAAACAACAACTTCGAGAACTGTTTATTCATTTTGTGGCAACAGCAGAGTCACAAGTGGGAGCTCACACGCGTGTACAGAGTCAGCTTGTGGTATAAGATTGTAAAAAAGGAAAAATAACTCGCCGCCATGAGACCTCGAACATATATACAGCAGTCGAAATGATTAAAAACCTGTTGGGGTGTCGTGGTTGTGCTGCATTTTCTGAAAATCAGATTTGATTTTAGTTTCTAACACTGTCCTCACAGGTTGCTATTTTCAGTCCTGTAAATGCACAAAAGAAGAACATCACAAACAGTTTTTAGTTTTGTTCATTCACTCAAAATCTAAAGAAATCCCATCACACATATTTCGCTTAAATGGTGATTTAATTAATTACTTCACCTTTTGCAGCATGCCTGTGTGTGAATTGCAGTGGTTACATGATTATGAATATCCTGTTAATATTCTAGAAATTTCAGACTATGAATGGGAGCTCTGCCTCTCGCTCGACACTATCGAGTTTTAACAAGAAACAGAACCGGAGATCTTTACGAGAACAAGGTCGGTGTGAAAAGGGCCCTAAGACTTTTACCCACCTTTAACAAGCAAATTATACACCAAATTTAATCAAATAAATGTCCAAAGCAAACAAATGTGATGGACACATTGGCTGTTTTTCATCCACGATAAAACATTACATCACAGCGCTATAAAGTTACTTATAATGTTTTAACTGTAAGATGTGTGTGTTTTTTGCAGTTACTTAGCAGGGTGTTATAATTGCCAGCACAGTGAGACGGATCAAGTAATTCACATTAAATCAAAGCTCCTATGACCCCCAGGTTTTTTGTTCATGGATATTATCATCATGAAAGTGGCCTTCTGTTGTCTTGATCTATTGCCTCTTCTTCATCGTGTTTAATTCCAATTACTTGTGTCAGAGATAAAACCACAGAACAGCTTATGGAACAGTTGGATATAGTATTTTTCTACTTGTGACTGTGAATCAGACTGAGCGATCTCAATAAAGTTTGTAAACTTTGGAAATGAAGTGGGTGATCTCATTTGGGTTTTTTAAGCCTTCTTTACTTGTAGTATTTCAAAACTAATGTGTAAGAATTGGTGAGGAGAGGATGATTTATTTTGACACTGTTTTGACACCGACTAAATTGCAGTAATTGGCTCCTTGGAGGTGGAGCATATGTACTTGTTAGAGAGTGAAAATTGCAGTAATTATGGGCACAGTAATTACTGGTCCCAGCTGGTTATTACTGGCTTGAAATCACTTTATAAGTGCAGACGTCAGATGACATTGTGGTACTTTTCTAGCGCAGCACCTCCAGTTTACTAATTTTATTCCATGTAAGCATACTTATACTTGAATTTTAAGTATTTTATCGCTGGAATGAGGACATTTTCAGAAAATTAGGCTGTCTATTCCGCAGAACAATGCAAAAACTTTTGAACTGCTGCTACATGATCAGAAAAAAACATAAGAGAGCTGTGGCATTTACTTTTGCTGAAGAGGTAGAAAACCTACAACTACCAGAATGCATTGTGCCACTCCAAACCAGTAAACCAGGGACACTCAACTTGCTTTGCTACAGGGCATTTCTATGATTTTCGTTAAATTCTAGGGTTTTAGGACATTTCTAGGATTTAAGGACATTTCTAGGACTTTAGTACATTTATGAGATTTTAAGAAATTAATAGGATTTTGGGACACTTATCAGATTTTAGGACATTTCTTGCTTTATTATTTATTGTGACATTTCTGGGATTTAAGGACGATTCTTTGATTTTAGGACATTTTTAGGATGTTGAGACGTGTCTATTTTAGGACATTTTGACATTAGGAGCTTACTTAGGACCTTTTTTGGGGGGTGCAGGAGATCTTCCACTGGGACTTTTTTATTTTTTTTATTAATAAAACTCTATCTTGATGCTGCTTTATGCACTCTGGCAACTGCTGCAGACTATAAAGTACAAAAAACATTCCCAGTGTGAATCACTTTGTTTTTATTGGGAATTATAAAATTATTGGGGGGCCACTTAGCATCCTATGTAGGGCCAGATTTGCCTTTAGCCTTGCTTCTTTGGTCATCGATTCTCAATTCAAAATGATTTCCAATTCAAAACATAGCAGGTGTAATTTCAACATTTACTCCAGTCTGTTTCGACAGTGGCATATTGTGTTATGAAAGCAAAGTGTGGATGAAATTATGGAGGTTTTCTTATGTACAAGCTTTTTTAGCTTTTTTGCTGTAGAAAACCTTCTCCCAAGTGTGGGGAATCAGAAAGTGAAAAAATAAACATTGTAATTATTATAGTTTAAAAAATGGACACACTTTTCCAAGAAAAGTCCCATCGTTTTCCTCTCTGTGCTGCTGCAGAGGGCCACATCACACTCCTGACACTTCAGAGAGGGGCCTGATTCTCCTGCCTGCTCTGCCTGATAGGGGATACAGCGTTTATTCTAATGCATGAGGCGCTACCAATAACACAGCGATAGATACGGGAGGATTTGACCAATCACAGCGCAGTTTGCTCCATATGACGTATGGCATACGTAGCCGGATACAAAGCATCGGATCGTCTTCCGATTGGTGGAAAAGACCGAAACAAACCTCTGACCTCTCTAAAGGAACCATGGGAAACCAATATGGCGTTTAGCATCGACGCTAATGTACTTTTATCATCGAAATATGGATAAAATATGGACCGAAGACACCCAATATCGATCTGTCATTATGGATTTATTGAACACCGAATTCCAGGGCTGGATACCGAGGCCTCTGAAAGAGCTACGATGCGCCGGAGTCATCCTCTGAACGGCACAACCGGCAGCTTTCACCGGAGACGATCCGACAAACGGTCTCAGAATTATTAAGGCTTTTCTAAATGATAAAAAACTCTATTTAGTAAATATAGTCTATAATCGATGTTTAGGATTTTTGAATCAATTCTGAATCGTTAAAAACAGAATCGAGATTGTTATGTGAATCGTGAATGTGAAATTTTGTTGCCATGAGAGTTTTTTCAGCCAGTGTTGGACACGGTGCACAAGTCAGGAACCGAGTCAAAGTTTACCTGCCTGACCAGCTCGAGGGATGTTTTCGCGTAATTTTTGATGGTTTTGCGGGTCACACGCGCCTGTAATGGTCCCTCCAGCTGGTTTATCCGTTACAGTTCCTGTAAAACTGAAAACAAGTTTATACTGGTGGATAGTTTAACTAGTTATGCTGGTTATGCTGGTGTGACTGGTGTGTGTAGCTGGAGAGACAGCAAGCTGGTTTGTGCAGCGGCACCTAACTGTGGCACCTCGTGTGGCACCCCCAGATGCCGCAGCTAGGTGCCGCTAGCAGTCGCAGCAGATGCCACTGATTGCCAGGAGGTGCCGGGAGGTGCCAGTGCGTGTTCCGCGGTTTGGCGGTTTGATATATAGCCTACTCACAAAATTAATATATTACAAGGTGACAAAATTATCTGCAGCAGCGGAAAAATCCGCCGAAAAGGGGACACGAGGATGATATGAGCTTCCTCTCATCTCACTGTCTCTGGTGTATGTGTGTGTGTGTGTGTGTGTGTGTGCGCGCGCGCGCGTGCGTGCGCACTGACAGCCTGTGAATACACACACACACACACACACACACACACACACAAAAACCGCCAAACCGCGGCACACGCACTGGCACCTCCCGGCACGTCTCGGCAACCAGTGGCATCTGCTGCGACTGCTAGCGGCACCTAGCTGCGGCATCTGGGGGTGACACACGAGGTGCCACAGTTAGGTGCCGCTGCCGCAAATTGAGCCAGGTGCTGTGTAGCTGGTTATGCTGGTGTGACTGGTTTGTGTAGCTGGTTATACTGGTGAGACTGGTGTGTGTAGCTGGTTATGCTGGTGAGACTGGTGTGACTGGTGTGTGTAGCTGGTTATGCTGGTGAGACTGGTGTGTATACAAACGGACCAGGTGACACAGGTGTCACATTAAAAAAAGCACCTGCTCCATATGTAGTTATTTAAACAGCTAATTTTAAGGTAACAAAACCAAAACGATTCTTATTTTCAGGTGATTCCACGTTAAAGGAAACATACTGAATATATTATAATCATTCCTCATATTCCACTGACGTAGCGTCGCTCGCCCGTGACATTGTTCAGCCATCAGTGTTGTCTTTTTTATAACATACATTCTTTTTTTTTGTTAAAACCTAGTGCCTACGTTACCCACATTGCAACTCGACTGGAAATTCTGTTGTGATGCTACGAGCAGCGAATGAAGACTCGAGCAGAGATGAGAAGCGGGCGTTATCTGTCAGGTAAGCCCGCTTTTTAATAATCCAACATCCCTCAGGTTTTCTTCATTTTGAAATTGAAGTCAGCCCCAACAGCCCTGACTGAAGTGACAGCCTCGAAACGTGTTTCTCAGCTCCCTCCTAGTCCACAAATATACTGTGCATGCATATTTTTATTTTTAAAAAATTCTCAGAGTCGACTTTGGGGTTCAGATCACTTCCGGTACTGTTTATAGCAGAGAAATGCTCAAAAAAGAAGAAATTAAGATCATTTTCTTTGTGATATCAACATGCCAGAGAGCTGCTGTACGACTGATCGACCCAGACGTGGCCAGATCAAGTATTTTACTTGTATTCATAATTTAATCATTTTTTCAAGCTAGCGTGAAGGTGGTGTTATCATAAGACAGCCTAATGTGGATTCAAGGCTGACGAGGGCGAGTTCTCTCCCGTGTTATCCTTTCCATCACCAGAAAGAGCTTGAAAATAATCAAATGCTTATTGGCCTCGATATTCTTAAATCAAAATGTAATTCAAGGTTGTGAAGTTGAGCAGAAAGAATAAAAAACTGCAGCACGTTCAAGATTTTGCAGCATGCTGATTACAGAGTACACACAACCTTCTGCCCCAAACAAAGATGGCGGCGACTTGGAGACGTTACCGTGACTTCGGTGATGCAGTGGTACGACCTGCTTCTTTATGAGGCTAATTTCAGTACCATCAGCTTCAGCTGTACTTTATATTCAGAGATAATTCACAAGATGGTGAACATGGTAAACGTAAAAAATAATAGTAATAATAATAACTTTATTTAAATAGCCAATTCATGCATAAAATGCAACATAAAGTGATGAACATAAAAGAATATATAACACTTGTGATGGAAATAAAGATGAAAATGGATGATAAAAATATATTAAAATAAAAAAAATAAATGAATAAATAAATAAATCAGTTGAAACTGAGGAGACGACATAAAACAACCGTCAGTTTAAAACACATATCAGGAGAAAGAAATGGTAAAACGATGTGTCTTGAGATTTCGTTGAAAGGTTTCGCAGATGTAGAGCCCTGTGAGACCTTCAGGCGGACTGATCCAGAGTTTAGGGCCTTCGTCACCGAAGGTCGCCTCTCCATGTCTTTTATTTCTGACCTCTGAAACCATCGAGAGGTTCGAGTCTGAGGATCGTTGGGACCGAACGGGCACATTTATCTCGACCATGCCTGACAGATAACATGTTGCAAGGCCGTTTAGCGATTTAAAAAACACCGAAAGGATCTTAAAATTCACTGATTTAAAGATTGGAGCTTTCTGTTTATGAACCATGTCACGTAAATCCAGCCTTTAGTCACATTTCTAATGTGATGTTCAGCTTTATATCTGTGAGCGTGTTAGCCCGCCGCCTCTGGCGTAAATCACTGTAAATCTGTGCGCTCTGCTGTGTGTCACAGCCTCTGTGTTGTTACTAATTAGATAGCGAGACCCTATTTTTTTTTTTAGACTTAATTGTCCCCATTGGGGGATTTCTTTCCACAACACACAGAGCGGCACACACACACACACTCAGACCTGAGGCCGCATCTCAGCCTCCTGCAAACCCTGATGTATTATAACGGGGGTTTGCAAAGTGTTCGTGACCGAGTGCCATTTTAGGGAGGCAGCATGTGATTGTTTTTCATGTCTATGATGAGACGGAGTACATGAAACCTCCAGCACGCCTCTGGACACGCAGTCAGCCACTGTGTTGAGGGTTAGGGTTAGTTAGGTAGTAAACCCTAACCCGAAACAAACTTCCATCAATAAATCGATTCTCAGCCTGTGCTTGTAAAATGCGACATCACAGACAGAAGTCCAATTAAATGGCGTAATGGAGCCTCGACCGTAGCTCAGCGTCGCTGCATGTAAACATATTGACTGTCTCCGCTGGAGGTGTAAGGGCGAGCGGCTCTGCCTCCCATTCCTCCTCTTATACAGATCGACGGTGGTGTAAAAGGGGCTTGTGCCTGACTTGAATTCAGGATGAGAATCGCTGTTTTTTAATTTTTTTCGGGATTATTTTTCCGTAATCGAGGTTGGAAGTGTGATTGCGTGACACTCCCCATAGTGAATTCATTCTCCACCACTTTATTTGATTCAGTCAGTGTTTATTCTCAAACATGTTTAACGGGTTATGAACACAAATATGCTCAAGGTTCACAGCTCTACATTCACATCTTTTATAGATAATTTAGCACTGTCAACAGTACTTACAAGATTACAAAAAAGCTACACACAAGACAGAAAAATCTGACAGTATTTGCCACTCAGTCAAGCATGAAAAGAAAATTGCTGCTAAACATATTGGGGAAAAAATAATAAAAAATTCCTGAGTAAAACAGGATGAGAACAGTTCCCTGTTAAGCGATGTATCGTAAAATGAACTGATTATCCTCACAGCAATGCTTTTATAGGCTGATTTCTATACAGTGCTGTGCTGTTTGTTCTGCAGCAGCGGCTGAAGGCAAAAGACCATCAGGGGAAATTCCAGTGAAATATAAAGAGCGGTTGTTACCCTGATGACATGAAAATCAGCTACACACTTATTTCTAAAAGAGCTTTTATTTTCATGGTTTGAGAGTTCACAAAGTTGCAAATAAAGGATTTAAAAGGCCAAAGCTCAGTTTTTTTTATTATTAACAAATCCAGTGAAAGGCCAAACACGGAAAAATACATCATCCTACTAACAAGCACCGACTGTACAGTCTGAGACATTTGGCTCTTAGAATAACATTTTTATTGACAAAATATCACAACTCAAGGTCCATGTCGTCATTTGTCCCGACGCCTCCAACTGCATTGTTTGGTCCCTATTGACAGTTTGAGTTTCTGAGCGCCTTAAGAATTTGTTCATCCACTTAAAAGTTTGAAGGTCTGTAGTCACTGAGCGAACTGATCTGCTAACGAGGACTGTGTGATCCAGTCGAAAGCTCCAGAACAAGGGAACTGGCGAAATGGAGTGTTTTGTCAACCGCTTTTTTTTTCACCAAAGTCACAAATTAAGTGCGTAGCTCAGCTCTATTTAGTTTCAAAATCTTTTAAAGACAAAGTAAGGCATTTTGGAAATCAGACTTCTGTCTGGTTAGATGATAGAATTCAATCAATTAATGATAAATATGAACCACCAGCAGCCAGTTAGCTTAGCACAAAGACTGAAAGCAGAGAGAAACAGCCAGCCTGGATTCATCCAAAGGTCAAACTGGAACTACCACCTCGTGGTCGTTTGCCTCTGCAAACTCTTCAAATTGCAGTTACAGTTTACATCCATGTCTGTGAAAACATGGATGCTTGACACACATCTCACCCCGCAGCACAGAAGATCCATACAGTCAGATTAACGTCATCAATTCTGCATCGGACCAAATGTTTCCCGTCTGATCTTAAATACGATCTTGAGTAATGCCAGAAAAGTGTTTTTGACCTTTTGGACATGTAATTTAATCATTTCATCCCATTAGACATTTGTGTGAAATGTTTTTAATAATTGGGGTACTGATTTATGTTATGACCAAAAACATGCTTTGTGAGGTGTTGGTGACCTCGAACTTTGACCTTCAAGCACCAAAATCTAATCAGTCCAAGTCCAAGTGGATGTTTGTGCCAAATTTCTTAGAAATTCCCTCAAGGTATTCTTGAAATGTTGCGTTCATGAGAATGGGACGGATGCAAGGTCAGAATGACTGATGTATAAAAACCAAAATCTCATCAGATCATCTTTGAGTCCAATTTGATACTTAAAAAAAAATAAAATAGATAAATACATCCAGGCATTCTTGAGATTTTGAGTTCACAAGAACGAGACAGACGCAGTCACACTGACCTTGGTCTTTGACCACCAAAATCTAATCATTTCATTTTTTGCTTAATGGGCTGTTTGTGCCAAATTTAAAGAAGTAGCCTTAAGGCCTTCATGAGGCACCAGTTCACAAGAATAAGACGGATGTGAGGTCACAGTGACCTTTGACCCCAAAATTGTAATAAGTTCATTGTTGAGTCCAAGTGGATGTTTGTGCTAAATTTGAGAAAATTCTCTCAAGGCAGTCTTTTTTCTTTTAAACATATTTTTGGGCTTTTTTTGGCCTTTATTGGAGAGAACAGTAAGTGTAAAAGGGGGAGAGAGATGGCTGGAGCCGCACTCCACAGCGAGGACTCAGCCGCTGTACATGGGGCGCCTGCTCGATCCCCTGAGCCACCGGCGCCCCTCAAGGCGATTTCGAGATATTTGGTTCACAGATGGCCAGCCAGAAAAAAAAATCAGCCTATCAGCACCTTCAAAGGTTGCTTGTTAACACTCTTGTGTTATTGTATTTGTTAAACTCGTATAGAAACTAAAGTGTAAATACTCTGCAGGATTTTTTACAGGTCTTTTTTTGGGTAATCTAACAGGCCCCTGGCGGTAGCTTCATATGTATCGTACACAAAAAATGAGTCGTGCTGATATTCTTATCAGTTAGCATATTTCCCAAAATGTCACACTCTTTGAAAAACAGCAAAGCTGCGGCTGAAGTACTCCTTCATTACAGTGGAAACAAGTCTAACGGTTTTACATGACAACACTTGTCAGTAGAATAAATTCATTTTTTTCATTGTATTTGAAATTTGTTGGTAATAAAAAAGATAAAATTATAATGACAGTCTTATCCTTAAAATAAAATAGCAGGTCACATTCCCTCTCCTGAACATAGCGGTATACGGCTGCTAAAGAAAAAAGATTTAAGAAGCCAACTGAAATCCATTAGACAGGGTAAACATGGACAATCTGTTACTTTGTAAACATTTTTAGAGGCAGATTTATGAAATATGACCTTCAAGCTTAATTAAACATAAACAATTAAACATTAACATTTAGCACAGTAATGGCTAATTGGAATTCCTGACTTTTTTTCACCTGGGAAATACTGATTTGGTGTCTCAAAACTACCAAAAATGTATTTTTTGTTATTTTTTTAACAAAAAAAGTGTATCACAGATGGAACCTGAAGCATTAAAGTAAACAACTCTTCTTTTTCTTTGCACAAAATAATTTTTTGTCATACTCTGCTGTACAACCTTTGGTTTGTAATGTGTTAAAATGCATGATTTTCTCTAATTCTGTGTGGCTGCCGCTTGTTGCTATCACTATTTCTGGGCTACAATGGTTCAGGGGTTTTAGCCACCTGTAAGCACAGCTTTAACTCTTATCTTAAGCTAAATTTGCTGAACTTTCACAGCATTTAACATAATGTGCAAACATGCCTTCTCATTCATTATGTGCACACACAACACAGGCCAGTAGTACCCTGCTTTTAGTTTAGAATTGCACACACCACTTGTACTGGAGAAAGAGTTTACTATCCTGATATCCGTTTGTGAGATAACACATTATGAGACCACTAATTGTTCAACAGATAACACAAGCATGTGTTATCTTCTCAAGTTTTCTTCTCAAGCATGTCTGAAAAAAGTCTTTCAACCCAGAATCAGTCTTTCAGTCCGCGATCTCTTGCACAGTAGACCGTGCTTCCACTTTGGACTTGACTTCAGCGCTGACCATAAAAATGCTGTTGTCGTGGACGCTGTTGGAGATGTGGCATAGGTTAGGGCCGGTGCAGAAACAGTGCATCTGCTTTACCTCCCTTTTGAAGCTCTGGCTGAAGATGTAGTAGATCAAAGGATTGTATACGGTGGAGCTCTTTGCAAACATGCACGGGAGGAGGGTGACTTCAGGAGGGATGGTGCTACTGTCACGGAAAATAGACCACAGGCTTACCATGCCGTAAGGCGCCCAGCAGGCTATGAAGCCTACACTGATGAGCACGGCGATCTGCAATAGAATTGGAGGACGAGGTCAGTAAGGATCCCACAAGATCTCGGAAAAAACAATGCCAATATGTACCTGGCAATATACACTACAGATGTATGAAATCATAGAAACATCAATAAATCCTAGAAATGTCCTAGAATCCTATAAACGTCCTAAAACCCTGGGAATATCCTAAAATCCTTGAAATGTCCTAAAATCCTAGAAATGTCCTAGAATCCTATAAACGTCCTAAAACCCTGGGAATATCCTAAAATCCTTGAAATGTCCTAAAATCCTTGAAATGTCTTAAAATCCTACAAAAGTCCTAAAATCCTAAAAACATCTCACAATCCTAGGAATGTCCTAAAATCCTTCAACTGTCCTAAAATCATAGAAACGTAATAAAATCAGAGAAATGTCCTAAAATCCTAAAAACCTCTTACAATCCTAAAAATGTGTTGAAATCCTAGAAACGTCTTAAAATCCTATAAATGTCCAAAAATCTTGGAAATGTCCGTAAATCCTAGGAATGTCCTAAACCCCTAGAAATCACACACAATCCTAGAAATGTCCTAAAATCCTAAAAACGTCCTAAGATCATTCAGGCATCCTAAAATCATAGAAACGTAATAAAATCAGAGAAATGTCCTAAAAACCTAAAAATCTCTTACAATCCTAGAAATGTGTAATATCCTATAAATGTCCTAAAATCCTAGAAATGTCTCAAAATCCTATAAATGTCCAAAAATCTTGGAAATGTCTGTAAATCCTAGGAATGTCCTAAAATTCTGGAAACGTCTTAAAATCCTTGAAGCGTCCTAAAATCAGAGAAATGTCCTAAAATCTTACTCAATCCTAAAAACGTCCTAAGATCCCAGAAATATCCTGAAATCCTCGAAGCATCCTTAAGTAAGTTAAGATTTTATTATCCTCTATTAACTATTACTGTTATCTATTACTGTCTATTATTATTTTTGTCCGGATGCTTCTGTAGAGCGACTGAATGTTTACGCAGCTGGCCCGAGGTTTTTGTATTTAATGAAACTGAACATCACGCTGCTGGCTTTTCCTGGTCTAAAGCTAAGCGCGGCTTTCCTCTGCTCAAGTGATTTCCAAACAAGGCTGCTTGTTCAGTAACAACAATACCGAAGGATTACTGGTGCACTACTTTGTTACATAAGCGGGAAGTTTGCATTTGCAATATTGAGCAAAATGCTTTTCACAATGCCCAGTTAATTATGCTAACAGACTATTTTCCATGTTATCAAGAAGCATTCAGTTCAGTATTGAATACCCTGAAGGACAGATGATGTGTAATGACAGAGCTGTCTCCTTACAAAGAGCGACTCACCACTAACAGCCTCCGATGGAGCTTGATGATATTGGGGACTCGGTTGCTGTTCATAGACGTCTTGTAGGTGAAATAGAGCTTGATGGCGATGCCAAAGTAACAGAAAATGATGATGACAGTAGGCATGAGGAGGTTGAAAGAGAACATGGAGATAACAAATGAAAATCCCTCATGTTTCATTTGTCCCCAGGCGAGAGAGCAGGACAGTCCAAAGGGCTCCGGGCCGTACCGTCCCCAGCCCAGGATGGGGCACAGAGCCCAGATGAGCGCGTACAGCCAGGTCCACATGCACAGCATCTTCACCTTCCTCCAGCCGATCTTCTCATCTGGACAGAGAAAAAGAAAGGTTGGTTGTTTTCTTGTTTCTTCGGTTGTTTAAGCACACTGTGCATTATAGGCAGGTCCGCCCATTAGCTCACCTGGTAGAGCGGGCGGCCCATGTACAGAGACAGTGTCCTCTCTGCAGCGGCTGCAGGTTTGATTCCCACATGCAGCCCTTTGCTGCATGTCACCCTCTCTCTCTCTCCCTTTTATACTTAAGCTGTCCTATACAAAAAAGGCAACGCCAAAAACTAATCTATAAACATTGAGACATTAGCGGAATTTGAGCTGCCATAGTTCCTCCAAAACTGTTTGTTTTATGATGAGACATCAACGTCGTGTCTTTTGTTTTTTGGGCGAGATATCTGCTGCAGTTCCAGCAGCAATTGTGCCACCAAAACCTTTTTTTTAAGAGACATCAGGGTCATTTCAAAGAAGACCACCAAAACTGGTTGTTTTATGTCGAAACGTCTTTGTCATGTCCAGGAGTGAATTTTCAACCAGACATCAGAGGAATTTATGCAGCAATTTTGCCACAAAAACGGGTTGTTTTTTAGGGGGACACTGGTGTCATTTCCACCAGCTATTGTGCCACCAAAAGTGGGCGTTTTACGTCGAGACATCTTTGTCATGTCCAATGATTGTGCCACCATAAACGGTTGTTTTTTAGTGAGACGTCGGCTACATTTCCAGCTGAGATAGAGCCACCTAATTGTTTTGTTGTTTTTTTTCTTCAAAACCTTTTGTTTTTAGCAGATATCTGGACATTGCCAGCTGTGATTGTGAGACAAAGTCAGGTATTTTAAGTCAAAACATGATCTTTACCTAACCATAACTAAATGCTTTTTGTGCCTAAACATAAGCACATGTTGACCAGAGCGTTTTTGAAATGCAAAGTTTCAACAAATACGCTTCATAATAACACATGCATTACATATCTGTGATTTGCAGAAACATACACTGCTGACAATTATTCTGGTGATTAGATTGTGTAAGGTTATAAGGAGCAGATTACTGTTAAAAAGACAAATATGAAACAACTTCTCAGTAAGATCCTCTAAATTTAATATAAAAAAGTCCATTTAAATTCTGATCTTCAGCAGTCTCTAACAAAATCCTCTACATGCTTTAGTGATCTGTCAGATGGCACAAAAGGAGGACACGAGATGCTTTTCCAATAAATGCCTCACTTTATTTTTTATTTTCAATTGTTTTTATTTTAATATTAGTATCTTGAAGCCAATATTTATTATATGAGGACAAAATATCCACATGGTCTTCCTGGGTTTTGTAATTTGGGATCTCTGTCTCCTCCCTTGAGACTGAAGCTGATGTGGACTTGGTCTTATGCTCTCTGTGTTTTAGTTCTTGTATACTAATCATACCTACAGCAGTGTACATCAGACGTGTCTCATAATGTCAGCCAAATTTGGGATGTTTGTGTAAGCCAGCCCATCTGGTGTTTTTTGTATGTTTGTGTACATTTGTAGTATTACTCACTAACAGTACACCCACATGCATATGCACATGTCTGCATAAACAGATTGCATGCGTATGCGTAGGTTTACTGCGTACTTTTGTGTTGTATATTTGTTCAGACACCTCCTCCTACCTTCCACCTGACAGTTCAAAGCTGTTTTGGAAAGAGTCGCGGTCTGGAAATTGTGCTGATGACAGGTTTTTATCTGAAAAATTGACTTTTTTCAGACCTTTTGGCTAGATCTAATTTCTTTGCATCTCAAGACATTTGCAAATGTGTGGGCCTTTTTCCCCTTTATGATGAGACTGTTCAACTTGACTAAACCCACCTGGCACCAGGTCTTTGTAGGCGTGGAGTCAAGTGCCTAATCTTTCCACACGGTTAGCTACCATGTCTCCAGCATGCACTGTCAAAACAGTCTGTTTATGTCAGCCACAGAGCTGCCATCGTGTGTGTCAGTGTGAAAAAGGTTAGCTGTCAGTAAAGTGTGTTGTGATACATGATCCAGTATCAGGGGATGAAGTTAATGAGAGAGCCTGGCTGGAAAAATATCTGAATTGTAAGTTTACAACAAATTGTGACCACCTGAGGCATCCTAACAATGTGATGTTGCTTGTTAGATGGAAAAATTACAACCAAACTCATGTAGCAGGTAATGCAAAACCATAACCAGCCAAAATTTATGTTAGAAACTAAGTTAACCTGCTGCCTGCCATAGCTGTGTGTTCATCAATCAGCTCTCAGCAGTAAAGTGAGTAAGTGCATTTACTAAAATGTCAAGCTACTACTTTAAAGGTAGGGCTGGGCGATATGGGAAAAAAGTCTTCACAATATTTTTTTTCATATCAGTCGATATCAATATATATCACGATATAGTCAAGTCAAGTCAAGTCAGTTTTATTTATATAGCCCATTATCACAAAACAAGGTTTGCCTCAGAGGGCTTTACAGTGTACGACATCCCTCTGCCCTTAGACCCTCACATCACCCAAGGAAAAACTCCCCAAAAAGAACCCCTGTAACGGGGAAAAAAAAAGAGGAAGAAACCTCAGGAAGAGCGGTAGAGGATAGTGAGGGATCCCTCTTCCAGGACGGACAGACGAGCAATAGATGCCGTAAATAGCAATAGAGATGATAACAGTCTCATGCATATGTGAAAGGGAGTTGTCCAAAGGCAAGATCACAGCATCGGCGCAACCAGGACCAGACCACGATCAGGGCGAGCGGGGGGCACAGAATCAGTACAGCCACAGCACGAGCACAACCAAAGGCAGGGTCGCAGCATCAGCACATACATCAAATCACTATTTCTGTAAAGCTTAAAGGTTCCCTTTTACTCCGAAGTGAGATATGAGGATATCATAAGATTAATTTTGGTTTAAATATTTATTTTCTGTCACACATTGAACATGACAAATATACTGGAGGACCTATACCCCAGCAAAGATCCGAACCTCATACCTAAAATCAATATTGTGATAAATTGAACATTTTACCATTTTCTTTGATAACGATTAAAGAACGATTATTTTGCTCTTTTTTTGTGGTTTGTTTTTTGCCCTCATAGTTCACTGACAGTTTCATTTGACCATGGTGTGTTGGAGTGTAAACTGGCTTTCGGACATGTCACTCTGGCGGCATTAAATTACCGCCAGAGTTTGTTGGTCAGGTGCACCGCAGTGTATTAGGGTCGTTGTAGGTTTTCTACTTCTTGAGCGAAAGTAAATGACTAAGCCCTTTTTTCTCAGTTTTCTCTTGTCACGCAGCACCAATTTCAAAAGTGTTTTCATCTCTCTGCAGCTAATACAGCTACTATTATGTTTACAGCAGTGAAATACTTCTTTTAACAGAATTATACAAGACAAAAACATCTTTGGACGAGGCTAAACTAAGTCGCCCAGAATCGCAGATGGCGTGTCATTAGGTGACAGAGCAGCAGTCTGAGTCCACCTTTTCTCTAACAAGCAGCTTTATGGTCACTGCTGCTGCGCTCAGGCTTCCTGTTATCAATCTGATCCTACAATCAGTCTGACATGTTTTCATTTCTCCTGTCATATGGTCCGGTAAAAATATTTCCCTCTGAGAACATGTAGGCCTAACAACGTGTCCTAAGAGCAAGCGAGCGCCTCTCTGTCCACACTGAACCCGGTACATGTGCACTTCTGTAACGTCAGGTAAACAAACCACTCTTCCAGTCAGCTGTGCGCTCATGTAAACTGACTATCTTAAAAAAGGCAAGCAACTGTAACTAATTTATGTTCATTTCATAACTAATTGTGACGTTTACTTACAATTTAGTTACATTTGCTTAATTTTGTGAACTTTTATCTTAAAAATAAATTTGAATTTAAATAAGTCAATCTTACTAAGTTTATATCTGTGTTCTGCTGGTTGCAAACTTATATTTGTATATTTCTCAAACATGTTAACAAGAAAGAACAAAATCCGCTTTGACATGATCAAGTTTATCAGACTGAAGTTGCTAACACTTAAAAAGAACGAGGTAATTTTTGTTGTCAGTTTTATGTTGCAACACCTTCTCCAAATGTGACACATACGGCTAACACTTTGTTTCCATGAGTGCAAAGCTGTTTGGTGGAGTGGTTTGTTTACGTGACGTTACTGGAGTTCATATGTAACGGATTCAGTGCGGATGGACAGATGCTTGCTTGTTACAACACGGTGTCAGGCCTCCATATTCTCAGAGGGAAATACATTTTTACCTGATATAAAGTAAACCTAACTTGAGATTATTAGTTTTATTTACCTTACTTTTTCATGGAAATCAGTTTCCAAGAATATTTAAAGTAAGATCAACTTGTCAGTTGTCTTTATACCCTCATACTTTATGAGCAGAAAACTCGTTATATATTTTGATAATTACTGGAAATGACATGCAGTAGCGCCAACAGCAAGCTTTTAACAGTGGTCATTACTAGAAACTTGCAGCTCTGGTTTCGTTTATGGGTCGGTTTTGGGTCACTGATTGTTTACGTTTGGCGGGGCAGGTTGTGGCGGGTTTTAAAAATCCCTGACCTGCGCATCATTACCACCACAGGCCCTTGAAATGCTGCTCAAACAGTAACACAGCGGTAAATAACAAAGAATTAGTCTGATTAATAAATAAGAAATTAAAAGAAATATTATCGTTTGAATCGATAAGTAGAAGCAGCCAATTGTGGTCTTGCATGTTAGGTATATTTGTTATTTTTCCTTGTTGAAGTGCAGCTGTTTAAACTTTTGAAAAATTTGCTGTTTTTACTTGATGGTTTTTACATGATACCGGCAGGCATCAGGTTTGGCGCAGCAGATTAAACTTTAAGCACCAAAAGGTTTCACAACTCCTGCTTCAATCATCCTCACAAAAAAAATCACCCCTTGACTAATTTTCTAATTGTCGCATTGTCTGTTGGTCTTGGAGCACAGAACATAAGGTTCACAGAGGGAAGAAGTCGCTGCATTAAACTTGCATCATGAATATGATCCATAAATGATAAAACTTTAAAAAAAAACAGGTCGTATTTAATCAGTTTTCGAGCCCTGAATTACTCACGGGGTGACTGCAGATTGAGGGACACAATGAAGCGCACTATGGCCAGGATGGTCAGGTTCATGATGCTGGCGACGCCGAAGAGGAACCCGACCAGGCCGTAAAAGACACACGTAACATCCCCCCCGATCCAGCGGTGGCTCCAGGCAGAGGCCACGGCCAGGGGGTACATGGTGACAGCTGCTCCCAAATCTGTCACCGCCAGGTTCACGCTCAGCAGCTCCGGGGGTTTCATACTTGACGACCTTTTGACTGCCATGATAAGTACAAGCATGTTTCCCACGATGGAGAGAACAGCTGCAACGGACAGGAAGAGGAAACAGAGACATTACAAAATAAGTAAATTTAGTAAATAATGATGCTCAGGTCAATTCTCAAAATTCCCAATTTAGGCGTACCTCTGCTTTTATTTTTTTTGACAAATTCCCAAACTCAAAATAACACAGAGCCAGGATCCGTTACACTTCTACTCGCTTAAATCGAGTGAGTTAGAGGGGGTTTCCTCTGTTTTTCCCAGGACATTTTTAACATCATTCCCCCTGAGAGACAGGCTGCTGACATGCCAGGGGCGAGTGACACAGCATGTTTAGGACATAAGTTATCCCCCACGCCCCCTTCCCTCTCAGGCCTCTGTTTGTTTTGGACGCTCCTCGACTTGATGCGTCCAAAATAAGACAGCATGTGATCCTGACAGACTGGCCAAACAAAGTGATGAAGTAAAACAGGGAGAGATCAGTCGTGTGTGTGATGTATGTGAGGGGGAGTGAAAGTGTCAAACAAACACAGGATGGAGGTTGACTGAGAGTCAAGAGAGAGAAAGCGACCTCTCCGTTTTTTTATCGCGCAGAAGCCCCAGAACAGATGTTTGAGGTTTGGCGAAAGACCCTCAACTGCAACTACTATCAGCCTGCAAAACAGAGGCCCAGGGCTCAGCCCACAAACTACAAAACAGACAGTAATAAAAACCTTTCAGTGGTGCAGTCGATCAGGAGTCTGGTAAAAGGCTGACGCTACTGTTATGTCGGGATGGGGATCATTTTTATTGACACTGATACCATTATCGAGACTCCTCAACGATCCAAGTCCTCATCGATACAACTGCTGATACTTTTCTGTTATTTGGTAGAAAGACGGGGCAACAATCGTTTTTAACAGAACTGGTCTTACTGTCACTTTCAGTCGTGTTTTTAGTGAGTAGGGAATAAATTATTGTATTTTAATGTAAATATTTACTTTGAATTAAGGTATTTGTATTAAGGTGATTAGAGCTCATGACAGGATGTTAAAAACAGGTAATTCCATCTCTACTCTACATTTATATTGTTGGGGAGAGCGAATTTCACACTAAACACTAAATTCGATTTTTCTTGATGTTACATTTAGGGCTGGGGCGTCGTGTCAACGTTATCGACGTAATCGACATAATCGATTACATAAATATGTCGATTCACGTAACGTGCGTCGATGCGTCGCACTGTTTCACACAGTGCACGTCATGAGAGCGTGAGCAGCGCTGATTGTGTTGTTTTTTTTTCGCTGCTCATGTTATCAAATGAGAGCGTGCACACTGCCCCCCTGAGCAGCGCCTGTCAGGTGCGTCTGAGCTGCGTCTCAGCTGCAGCACATCTACAGAAATGGTTGCTCGCCGTTTTTTTACACGTGACGCTCTCGTTTGTTGACTCTATACCACTTTATACTGCAGTTTAAAGTCTCTCTCTGTCACAGAGATTAGGAAATACAAATATGTTTGTTTTACCTCAACTTCCTTGCTTCCCTTTCAAAACAAAAGTTACCTGACTGTGTCTCTGTGGACAGAATTCCATCAGTTGCTGATACAGTGAATTTTATTTTGAAACATTTATAGGATCCCCATCTCTACTGCTATGAGGGAGTACGTCTGTCCAAACTACCCCACACTGGAAGGTTATGGTTGTGTTTAGAAAAGAGAGCGCCGGCCCTGGTGTGTGACTCAGAAGATGAAGACAGCACAGAGGGAACTGAGTGCCCCTCTTACATCTTTAAAATTTTATAGGTACTTTCATCATCTCAGCCCACACGGCTATCAGTAATGGAGCACATCCCTGGGGACTCACACCTCCACCTGATGTCACTGAACATCTGCTGCCGCATTATCTTTCTCTGCTGGTCACACCGGCACAGTCAAGGCCGCACGACATTTTTCATATTGGACTTGACTTCCAACACTGTATATATTTTCCACTTATCTCACCCAGAGCAATAAGCGTGCATGAGTTCATAACTGCCAATACTTTTCTGACGCCTCATAAACTCATAAGTCAGTTTTCAGAGTTCAGTTTTCCTGCGCAGATTCACAGGGCTGCACCCAACTGGAATTATACCAGTCAAATCAGATTTGGCTGTTCAGTATGAATATTCAAACTTTTCTTTTTTTCCCACATAAAGTTTTAAAGTTTGAAAAGGGCTCAGTGGGATCTAAAAATAAACAAGCTAACTGCTTGCTGTCATACTTTGTTCTCTGTTATCTATAACATATTTTCCAATTTATTGTCTGTGGAGCAGCTCCAATTTGAATTTTAGCACTCGTCTTTTTGGATTTGGGAGATAGTTCTTCAATTTTACCTGTATTTTTGGACTGTAAGAATAACATGGGTGTAGTTCCCATTTAAAAATCCCTCTCGCCTAACCTGAGCTCTAACAATATATTCATGGATATCAAATGGTGGAGTACATGAAACACAAGTGTCAAAACACTGAATCTTCACCTGCCGTAGCTGGAGGCGTTTCACCCCTAATAAGAGCCGGCCTGTTGCGCTCACTCTCTGTTGCCTTGATCCAAGGTGAAACAGTTGGTTTTGTGAGGTGATTAATAATTTCCGAGCACCTTGAACTCTACAGTGCCGTTTTGTTCCCGACTCTTGCTGACAGGGTCATTTATCTTTCAGGTGAAAGTGTGAAAGAGGACGGTAATTCTAGATTCACCCCGGAGAGCTTGTCGGCCAACTGACAATTAAACAGACTTTTAACGTCATTAGCGCCACATTTACACCGCTTACTTGAAAGCTGCATAATTATATGTGATATAATAATTAGCAGGTACAACTAAAGTTTGAATTCAGTTTGACTCATTAAGTTTTTAACCTCCTACCTGCCTTCCGTAAACTACCTTTGACCTGTCAGCTGTGAGTCTACAGAAGGACAAAAACCCAGTGATCCCATCAACTTCCAGGTCGCTGATAATCAATTTCATGCCAGTGCGGCCAAGCCCATAGCTCTAACCACTCACTGGACAGAATAAAAAACAATCAATGGAGACACTTCAAGTGATGGAGACACTTGGGTCTTAGACAGCTCACTGAGGAGCCTACAGCGGTGCAGAATTTAAAAAAAAGCCCATGTTGTATGCAGTCATTAGGTGAAATTTAATTAATTCACAATTAGTGACTCAAAAAATTAATGCTGCTATTTGTTTCCTAAACACCAAACCTAATTAATACCAGGAAATCTAATTTCTTACTAGTTTTAATTTACAAACAATCTAGTTTGAAATTGTGTGCTCCTCCTGGACAGACAGGAAGGCAGACGCACACTCAGTATATTTACATAATGTTAGAAAAAGTGGAATTATTGTGTGAGTATATTAAGACTTTTTATAGCAATGAAATTACGGGAGCAAATTAAATTGTGAAAAAATAGTTGCAATAGACACTGCGCTGTTAAACGGTCCCAACATTTCCCACTGAAATGGCTCAATTATGCCGTAAAACTGATTAATAATCATCGGGTAACGTTAGCCATGTGATGCTAACAGTTATCCCTGTCACTGTGTGCGTGACTGTCACAGGGACAGCAGTAGTCTCGGGATGAGGCGCTGAGTGAATCAATATGCTGTGTGACATGCAGGGTTCCCATGGTCATGAAATTCCTGGAAAAGTTTTGAAATTAGAAAAACTGTTTTCCAGGCCTGGTAATGGTTTGGAATTGGAAGTTTTGATTGTACATTGTTGTAGCTATTGTTTAAAATATGTTCATAAAAATCCCCCAAACATGGCTAACTTTAAGCAAAATACGTTCCATGTATTACTGATTTAAAATCTAGTGCGGCGCAGTGGGGCCATTGAAATGTCACTAGCATCATGTGAAACACATAGACCAGACCAGCATGGCGTCACTGCCCAGGCCACACCCCCTTTTGGAGCGAAAGAAACACACTTTTTGGTGGTCTGTTAGCATATGCAGCGAGTGGGCGGCAGGAATATCTAACGAACGAGTTAAGTTGGCAGGAACTAACATTTTATTTTTAGGCAAATACCTGAGAAGTGTGTGTCAAACAATGTGTGGCTTCATCTATACAGGATATTTTTAGCTACTTATATAAAGTCATGGATGAGGTAAAATATTAAAATAGAAATGTAATGGAGAAGTTTTGAAAATCCATTGGCAGAAATTGGTGTTGAACCCTGGAATTGAGATTTCACCCTTTTTAAATGGTCAAATTTTTGGTAAAGTTGCTGTGATTGGACAAAATTACGAGGTCTCGCAGAAATCTTGGGGAGTGGCTCAATTTGCATTAATTGCTCCGATTGCAGCATCCTGGAGGGAATGCTTAAAGGGGCTTAAAAGTCGCCAGATCTGGTAAGAAAGTCAAGAGTGCAATAGAGAAGCCCAATAATGAGTCCCAAAACCTGGAAACAAATTAGCATTTCGCACCTCTGGTTCCCTCTTCTCAAAGTCAATGGTTTTTTTAAATTTTCTTTTCTTTTTCTAAGAAGCCTGAAATAAGTTCTGTGGTTAACACAAGGTTAACTTTTACGTTTTGTTCTACAACATAAATACGTGAGTAAATACCCCTGCTGCAAACTTTAAAGCTTTTATGTGTCTTTGGCAAAAAGAGACAACAGAACGTCATCACGCCAAACAGCGTCGAACAGGGCTTTGCAGCCTTGCAGCGATGGCGACGCGACCATAGTGTAGATCGTTTATAGCCTAACGTTAGCATTTTACCTCTGGCAGTTGCATTTAGGCTTCAAAAATCCTGAAACTGGTGTTCATTTGTGTAGGTTATCTTACTGAACGAAAAGTGTGCGTATCATAAACGTGTTTTTACCACAGAGCTGATTTTCTGCAGTGAAATCAGCTGGAAAATATAACGTTATCTTTCAGGTTGGCCAAAAGAAAAATGTCATCCCTGAGGTACTCTATTACGGAAACGCTGACCAATCAGAGCAGCCTGGGCTTCATCAGGACGGGAGATAGGTGCTAAAGCTGCGTGTTTGAGACAGAGGAAGAATACAGATATTCAGGCAGAGAGTGTGAGAAAAACAGCGTTTTCTAAACTTTAAAGCATGTAAACATGTTCTTGTAGAAACCCCAAATACAAGCACTAACCTAAAAATGAGCTTGATTGGTCCCTTTTCACCAAACCACAGATCGTCGTAGTGTGAGTAATGTACAGTGTTTGGGTTTAAAGACGGAGCGAATGCTTTGTGAAGCTGTGATAAAATGTTAATTTTTTGTTGTAAAATCTGAAGATGGATAGACGAGAAGGTCAAATGAGGATGCTTTCTGTATCCTAAAGCTTACATGGTTCAATAATGGTCAAATGGTAAAATATTGAGTGAGGAGGGATGACTTGGGAGATGGGTTGAGTGCAGGGAGCAGAGGGGGAAGGGTGGCGAGTGAAGGATGAGGGATTTACAGGATTTTCTTAACCTGACTCCTCTGCTGAAAGCAATCTTTTCTCATAAATTAAAATTAATCCATAGAAATATATCAATGTTTTGATTTGATTTGACTTGGGATTTTTTTTCGAACATGTAAATAAGAAGGTAGAGAAATTATTGTACAAATTAGTGAACAGAAGAGAGAAAAAAAGTAATATTTAAAGACGATGAAAAACCTAAAGCAAAAGAAATTGTCTAGCGCTTGATGACTTGGTTTAGATATTCGAATGTCCTAATTAAACACATATGCATGTACCCAAATATCCAAAATCAAGTTTCAACAAATTCATATTATCATTGTGAAAATCGTGTTTTTCTATGTTATTTTAAACTAGTTTATGTTTGGACATTGTTTGGGCTTCACATTAAAACTGTTCCATAACTTCACTCTACAGATTGATATAAAAAAAAAATTAAAATTAATTAAATCAAAATAAAATGAATTATTAAATTGAATTTAAAGTAGTAAATTTAATTATTAAAAAAAAACCAAAACATTATTTGTGCCATTTGAAATTCTACAAGATCTAAAAAATTGTATGAATTTTGAGCCCGAAAGATTAATGACTTGTGTGATCCAGATATGCGACATTGTGAATGGTCCATGTTTGTGTGTTAGTGTTAACTTACTGAGCAGCAGTGAATGTGGAGAGATTATTTATATGTTCAAGCAATGATCACATGATGGAAAGACTCTGACGGGCAATTATTCTCCACAGTGTCACATCTGCTTTTGTGTCTGATCCCCGTGGGACCTCGACGTCATTCAGAATCAGTCCGTGTGGACGCGTTAATAACACGAGCAGGCTGGCTTTCCATCAAACTCATTCATTTATTTCTTTATTCATTCATCTGTTCAGTCTGCAGTAGCTGGCTGTACTGTCTTACTGTGACTCACGCTTCCACACAGGGTCCCATCATTGCCTGCACAAGTCACGGATGCAGACACAGTGTGTAATATCAGACCTAAGGGACTGTATGCAAATTATTAGGGGTTAGAGTTCAGAAAAAGAAAAGGGTCTTGCTAGTTTTCTTTTAGCTGAAGGGGTGGTAGTGTGACTTTTTTGGGAGAGCAGGGGAGCATCCGTCATTTGTTTGCCGTCCTAAATGTATATTTTATTATGTATTATTTAGCAATATAATATAGTATGGCATAATATAGTTATATATAGTTATAGTTGTAATATAGTTGAAAAAATAGTATCAAAAAGCAAAAAGACAACTCTTGCTTGTTCTCCTTGATCCATGAAGCTGAACTGTTTTATTGACATTGATATGAGAAGTTTATTTAGAACTTAAGGTTCAAATAGGTGTAAACTATTTAAAAGTTTTACAAATTTTACACTATTTTACTACAGTCCAGTTACCTGAAGGAAATGTTGGCATTGTACTTTTCTGCAACAGCTGTGTTTCCAACGGCTCTTTAGCCGCTGAATGTGAATCTTCGCTGTTTTTCCATCAGGCATAGCGCCACAAAAAGTGTTTGTTATTTATAGTGTAATCGCTGCATTTTCTGCCACGAGCGTGCCTAGAAAAGCTGTTGTTTTTTTACATAGACAGCACTGCACTCCCCCCTGAGATTGTACCAAGAGCTGTGTTTCCTGCTGAGAAATTATCCACAAAAACAAAAAAACAGTTGTTTTACCAGGACATCACTGTGCTTTCTGCCGGAAATTTGCATTTAAAGACAATGTTTTTAGGGGGTGACAAGAAAATTACATAAATTGCCAAAAATTAGTTAAATTAGTTTAATAGAGGGGAGGATTATCAGAAAATTATTCAAAAATAGGGAAAAATGTCTGAAAACCTATATTTATAATTAGATTAATTTTCTGTTTAAAATTATGTTACAGAAAAAAATATGTCAAAATCTATGAAATAATATGATTTTCTTATATATATATATATATTTATCCAGTTTAGGTAAAGTTGCATTTGTTTTCGGGTAATTTTCTTGTATCTTTTCAAAAAATTTTTTACTTAATTTTGGGCCATGTCTTGTTAATTTGCTCTTTGTCTTCTCCATATGTTTTTTGAAAAAAATCAAAAACAATTTCCTCATTTATCAAAGGGTTAACATATGTCATAAAGTAATGCTTGTGTTTGTAGTTTTAAGTCTGTTGACTTTTATAATTGCAGATGATTTATTTCAAAAATGCACACAGACAGACTCCGCCACATAACAGTGAACAACAAAGAAATGAGCTGCAGATGTGAGAGTTTCTGCACCAGCTCCTCCAAACAAATCACTTCAAAGTATATCTTATGATCTTATGATGGATTTTGTGTGTGTGTGTGTGTGTGTGTGTGTGTGTGTGCGTGTGTGTGTTTCCCTGTGGATACTCGATCAGGGTCAGCTATTTGTGTTTTTTCGGCAAATTTACACTCAATGTGTTTCTCCAAAGCCACTATCATCCATCTTTCACTACACTCTGCAAATCTATCAGTCTGCCTCTGGTTATTGTGTAGATTTACTGCCTTATAATGAAGACACGCACAGTGTGATACAGAAAGAGGGTATATGTCACCGCAAATCTGTCTCTAATCCTCGCTGATTGCTACCGCTGCTAGATCTTAGTAGATGAGAGCACACCTGTCAGGAGAATGTGAGCATTTGTGAGCTCCAGGGGACGTATTGTCCTACATTTTCAGATATGGTTTTACTGTCGGATATATGAAATTAAAATAAACGTTACATATGCACATAAAGTTTTACAGGTAAAGTAATTCACAGTGTTAAAGCACCCAGCTGTGAGTGTGCAGTGAGTGAATAATTGGACTAATGGTTCACCAATTTCCCTTCTTTGTAGTCCACATGAAGGGTCTTATTGTATCTTTAACCACACGTATTAACTAAATTACAGCACTATATATACATACTGCATAAGGCCAAATTATGTAGTATAACAGGATATGTATTCTATAGGGTTTAAAGCTGCACTTCTACAGGCAGACTTATTTGTTTTTGTCATTTCTGAGGATATGAGAATTCAAATGTCTGATGACAAAGACATTCATAGGCCATATATTCACAGATATATACACGTTAACATATTGGCAAGAAAACTGCCAACCCAGTCGCCAGAATAAGATGGGTTTTTTTTGTTTGGTTTTGTTTGTATGTTTCATACATGTGATTTAGTTGATGAATATGCGCAGGGTCTGTCATTAGCAGGAGGGGGGATGTAGGTGGCTTCACACCAAGGTGAGGTGGCTGCCCAGCAGCAGACAGCAGCAGACCTCTGTTAGAGAACTGGAAAAATGGCTCAGTCCGCTCCTGCAGCGGGATTCGCCTTTAAATGCAGCAGGAGACAAGTGAGTGACTGTTTATGCAAGTGGAGCGCCAGAATAAAATAGCACAAAAAAGAGGAAAATTGTGGTTATGAAAAGGGAATAAATTAGAAAGATAGCAAAAAAAAAAGAAAAGTTGTGTGACATAGGTACTGATCAGGAAGGCCAGGGGGGAAAACGCGATAAAAACGAGCGACTTCTCTGAGTTTACCATCTTTTACGCGTAAAGTTTATGTCAGCCCTCTTGTAGTTTAATGTGCGTAAAATGGAAACTAGCGCTTTTTTTGCTTCTGTTTTCTAGTCTAATCTATAAAACTGTTCATTTCACTCACATGTAACTAATATAACGAGCCGTGATACAAAGCCTCTGAGCGCATCTTATATCACTCACTCACAAGCGCGGCTTCTAACTTACCTACAACCAGCAGGTAGCAACCTGTGCCGATGTCCACCGCCGGCGATAACGTGGAGGTGTAGATATCCATTAGAACTGTGATCAGTACAGAAACGAATAAAAAAAAAAACAGATTTAAAGTGATTGGAGATCAGAAAGTGCCGCTGTTGATGCGTCCCGGCATCAGATCCATCTGTCCTCAAGTGAGGAGCTGAGACACAACAGGAGGTCCGCGCCGCGCACTGCTGTGTCCTCAGCTGGTGTCCTCTGCTGCGCTGAAGCCTGTAGCTTGTGTAAGGTGTGTTTCCGAGGACATAACGTCTGAGGGAAGGGCTACCATCCAGCGTCTCCTCCGGCTGCTGTGGGACTGCAGGCAGCAGTTATTTAAGTGAGGGAAAGAGAGGAGGCTCTAAATGAGCGAGTCACCATTTCATCACCTACATATTTAACACATAACATGAGAGGAGAACATGAAAGGCAGCCTTTGATTAAAGAGTTAATTCTTTCAACATACTTTGGGCTTATGCTGCTGCTACACTGTAAAACTTGACAAGTTCATTTTACTGTAAAAAAAAAAAAAATCTAGAAAACTGGCTGCTTTAAAAAAGTGTCTGAATGAACTTTCTATCGACTTATTAGTTTAAGATTTTAAAATGTAGTTATATTTGCGTAACCTTCAGGGATTGTTTGGTTTTATGGCATTTTTGGCATTATTTGAGTCTATTAAGCCACTGAAGGACAGGTCATGTTTTGGTAGTTTAGTGGGGAGAAAAATCCCTCCTTGGTGGCAAACTAACTAATCTACTGGCTTTTAACCCTTTGACACCTGGACCATCATCAGTGTTTTTTTTCGTGCTGCATGTAGAAGCCTTTCACAAGCAATTTAACCTCTGAAACCTGTGAAAATTGTTAGATTTCTTTTAAAAAAAAACAACCCCAAAACAATAAGCAACTTGGAAAGAAATATCCCACAAACTGCAAAAAAAAAGCACAAGGTGACATAGAATAAAAATAATGAGAGAAAAATGTCCAGAAAACTTTATTGATTTTATATTTCCAGTAATTTTTTCTTGTATGTTTTCCTTATTAATTTCTTGCTAATTTTACAGCCATTTCTTATTAAGCTGCTCGCTGCCCTCTGATGTTTCTGAAAGAAAGCAAGCTCATTTGCTCAGGTTTCAAAGGATTTAGACAGTAAAAGTGTTTTAAAAAAATAAATAAAATACATAAATTCATGCTCGCTCACATTGTGAGGAAAACGTCTACAGACACGTGATAAAGAGAAGGAAGGCTGCTGTACGCAGCTATCTTTTTGGATTTTTTGACACGCGGCTAAACTAAGCTCGACGGTTATCCTGCCATGGAGCAGACGAGTTTAGTACGACAAGTTACCATGGTTACTGAGCCGTGACTCAGATAAGCCACATTTGTGGAACAGATCTCTCACTTAAAGTAGTGAGACTTATCAAAATAAGCCAGGCTTTTCCTTTATCCGCCTTAATTCAATACCCCTCTAACGTCTCTATTTACTGTCCCCAACAATGACAGAAGGAACGAATGAGAGAGCAACACCAGAAGATGGTATGTAAAATAAATTACAGGCCCAAACATGCAAACACAGTCTTCCTGAGTGAACTTTTAAGTTGTACCAAGACAAGATGTTCTCTGTTCTCTGGAAGGCAAGAAACTATTTTCTGCATCCCGACATTTCATGTGCCTTGACAACATACGTCACAAGAGGTCTGTCCAGTCAGGTGTGCTCAGATTCCTTCGGGGTCGCTGCACTGTGATGGGCTTTAGCAGCTTTATGCAGTAATTGCCCCTCTATTTCCCCCCTTTAGTTGCACCTCAGATCACATTCGTTTCCAGCTGTCGGTCACTGTAAATTAAAATCTAATTTTATTACATCCAGGCGGACTTCAGTTAGCTTTGTGTCAACATCAGCTGCAGTTTTAACACTCATGATTTTACAAAGATATTTTATTTTGAATCTGCAGCTTTATGACTGAAACAGTGATTAGATAACTCTTTGAAACCTGGAGCAACCTTTCAGATCTCTTTCGCAAGCATTTAAACCCTTTTTGACCTGAGAAAAGATTTCTTTTAAAAACATGAAAACGAAAGGCGATGAGCAAAGTGGTAGGAAATGTTTCACGAATTGCAAGAAATTAGTAGATTAAAAAAACTTTTTTTTAAAAAAGGGGTGAGGGAAAAATAAAAAAAAAAGAACTATATTATAATTATCATAATTACATAATTTGAAAATGTGTTACAATTTTTTTTTCCCCCACAATGTTTTTATTCAGATTTTCCATATAACACATAACATGTAGTTGTGACATAACAGAATGAAAAATAAAAGACTATTTCAAAACAAACATATATATATATATATAGAATCATTTGCTCCTCTCATGTTAAAACTGGTAATCTACACAAAATGGAGTACCATGGTTTCAATAACTTCTAAATATAGGACATGTTTAAAAGATTTAAAATAATAAAACAAACGGATTAAGTACATAATTTACACAGGCTCAGAATCTGCTGGGTCCACAAACAAATGTATATTTTTAAGTACTTTTTTCTTTTTTGTGTGCTTGTTTTTTATGTGCATTTCTTTTTCTTTCTTTCTTTTTTTGTTATATATATATTTTTTTCAGGTAATTTTCTTGTACTTCACTAATTCCTTGCTAAGTTTTGTCCTTCTTCTCATGTTTTTGAAAGAAATCAAGCAGAAATCATCTGCTCATGTTTCAAAGGCTTAAAGTGAAATAATAAAAAAAAGAAAAGAGACTGAAAGATTTATTGAATTTTTCTCAGCTAGCTGTCTTTTCTCGTTTGAGTCTCTGCGTCACTGCCAACACCTGCAATAGGAAATCTACTGTGGGGACTCAGTGACCCTCACTGTCCGGGCAGTCTGTCAGAAATGACGTTTGTGAATAAGTGCGCAGATGTCAAATGTTTCTGCTGCATAGGGACCGAGTGTGAGTTTAAACGACTTGTTGACGTAATTGCAAAGTAATTTGCAAAAGATTAGTAGCTGTTGGTGGAGTGTTGTTTGTCTGACAAAAGGCTGATATAGCCTGAGGGCGAGGTGTCAAAACTGTGTTAATGTGTTAATTTTACTTTGAATAATGTAGACAAAAATCTATTCTGACAACAGTTTGACCTTTTCTGGCTCAAAGTGTCAACTAAAAGCATCCGGAGCTTCAGGTTATGGTCAAAACGCACCACGCACATTACTGTATGTGCCACTTCTGTCTGAGAAGAGTGAAACAAAACTCACAAAATAAGCGTCATGGATTGTACAGGCAGCCGTAACCGCTTTCACACAGAGATCGCGCCATAGGGCCGCGACAAAGTCCCACTGTTATGCTGCCGCTGCATTTTTTTTTTTGGTTTCTCTTTACAAAAGCTTTTATACAATCAACTTCAATTTGGGAATTTTACAAAGTCATATGATTATTTATTATTTATTAAACTTTCCAGCATTATATAAAATTTAAAAGAAAAACAAAACAAAAGTTAAGTTTAAGTCTCATCTGGGGTGTGACGTATTAGTGTGAGACTTCTAATATAGCAGCACTGAACAGAGTGACGTTATGTAACACAGATGAAAGTGTTGGTATTACACCAGAGGAGGCATAAAATGTGCTTTTATGTGAGGTGGAAGCATGATTTCTATTTTTGTGCTGATTCTTTATAACAACTGTGTGAAGCTCATTATCATATATATGACTCACTGCGCCCCACAAGTGACATATTATATCAGGCAAAACAAAAACCTGATTATGACACCAAAATAGTAAAGCGACATGATTAATAGGATGTTTATTTCTGACATCATACAAAGTGACAATTGCAAATGGGTTATTTATTTATTTTTTTACTTTTATTTATTCAACAGAAATAACACATACAACATACGACCGAGATGTTCACAACAGATTCACATACTTATCGCATTTTTAGTCTTTTCATGTCCATTTTCAACATTATGAAGTATCCATTTATTGGCAACCCCTCTTCCCTCTATGCATTCGGGTAATTTGGCATTTTTCTCCCTCCTTGCTGTTCACAATAAAAGAGCACAAAAAGTATAAGGATGACAAATCAGAAGTAATAATCAACAGAAACCAAGGTTAAGAACACTAATAAAACAGAAATTAAACAAATGGAAAACAAGCAGAAGAAAAAGAAAAACAAGGTCTCTAAATTTCTGGCATTGCCCGTAATAATGGGGACCGTTATTCCTTAAACCAGTCCATGGAAGCCGTAATCATCTTTTCTGAATCCTCAGTAAATATGTGATTTTTCTGTCTGTCATATTAACTGGTGTAATACCCAGCATGCACTGTTGTTTTTTTATCACATAAAATATGTGATAACAGCTCATCATCGTCAAAATCACGCAGAGGCAATTTTCTTTGAGCCCAGAGCTTCAATCCCGCTTTACTTCCCACGCTTGTGTTATGTTCTGTTACGACAGCATCAGCACTCGAGAGCTGGAGTCTCCTCCTCGAGAGCCCCGGCCAGCCGAGAATGAAAGAAGCTCCTCCATGTGGAGAGTAATTACGATTCTGATTATCGTCACGCTGTGTCGATAATGAACAAAAACAAAACAAGGTTTTATTTTGGACCGCATTAGACAGCACTTGTGAATGTCTGATTCTTTTTATTCCTATTCTTTCATCATTTTCAAGGCCGTAGAGAAATTATACATACATTATAGAAATCCATTAACATCCCTGCCCACAGCTCACATTTGCCCACAGCTAGAAACAGACGTTCTGTTTGTGCCCTGAGCTCTTGTTTTGAAAGTAACTGCAGCAAGTTTTCTCCACAAAATCTCTCAGACGTCATATAACCAGCAGAAGCAGCCAGGGCATCAGGCGACGCGGTGAAAGTAACACGTTGCGTGTAACATGCGGATTTTCCTTTGAAAGAAGCTGCTCGTGACTTGACTTGTCTTGTTTCTCTGAGGAGTGTTCGGTTATTTATCATGTGGTTAGACAACATCAACAGCAAGCGTAATCATTAGTTCTGTTTAAAGAACCTTCAGGGGGTTTTGTGCACTAAAGGTGCTGTTTAGATTACTTCATGTGGTATTTAGCCATGCAAATAGACCATATATTAGGATTTTTAGGATGTTTCTAGGATTTTAGGACATTTATAGGATTTTTGGATGTTTCTATGATATTTCTGGATTTTAACATATTTCTTGGATTTTAGGATTTTTATAGGATTTTTGGACATTTCTATGATATTTCTGGATTTTAACATATTTCTTGGATTGAAGGACATTGTTATGATTTTTGGACGTTTCTACGATTTTTGCACATTTCTAGGATTTTAGAACATTTATTGGATTTTATTACGTTTCTAGGATTTGAGGACATTTCTACTATTGTAGGACCTTTCTAAGATTTAAGGATGTTTCTGGGATTCTAGGACATTTCTCGGATTTTAGGACTTTTCTGGATTTTAGGACCTTTGTTGGATTCTAGGAAATTTCTAGGATTTCTGGACATTTCTAGGATTTTAGGACATTTCTAGGATTTCTGGACGTTTCTAGGATTTTAGGAAATTTCTAGGATTTCTGAACATTTCTAGGATTTTAGGACATTTCTGGATTTTAGGATGTTTTTCAAAGTTTTGGGCATTTCTAGGATTTTAGGATGTTTCTGGGATTCTAGGACGTTTCAGGGATTTTAGGACGTTACATTCTTCAGCAAAATTTGGGCTAAAAGCTGTACTGCCTGAGCCCTCCCCCCACCGTCTAATGGAAAAAAAACAGTGTGAACCCGACCTTTTGGCCCCAATTACAGCTCTGATAATGGGACATGGTAAACCACTACCACGTACCGTGTGTTTCACATAGATTTGATCTAGAGTGTAACCTTTAGGTTACTACTGTATATGTGTGTGTGTGTGTGTGTGTGTGTGTGTGTGTGTGTGTGTGAGAGAGGTGGGAGTAATTATGTTCATATATATCCATCAAGAAATCAGTAATTGATGTCAGTAATCGTTAGGACTAATGCACTGCTCATTCAAAACATGCCTGCTTGGAGGGGGCTGATTCTTTGCCCTCTGGTATCGCTGCTTTGCACCTTGCTCTGGAAATGGTCATCCAAACAAATACAGACTTGACACGGCACTTTCTTGGCTCCTAAACAACAAACCTGCCATGACGAGGATGTTTTTGAATTGCATAATGTTTCTTTTCACTTTTAGAAGGTGAAGGTGAAGGAGAAGGTGAATTATTTTTGCAATTTTTACTTTTTTGCAACTAAATCCTGCTCACTAGACCTGTAAAGTATTTGTTTGTGTCCATCGTTTCCCTATTTGTTTGAGTCAGTAGCTTCAATCAGAAAACTGAACTTCTTTAGATCAGGTAAATAAATGCAAATGTACTGAGCCGAAACATAAAAACAAACGGGCTGCAGAGGCTTCTAACACTAAGAGGGACAATACAGCTATTCAAATCCGACCAATAAAAATCAATAAATGCTGAGTTTAGAAACACGAGCTGTTGAATAGAGAATGAAAAGAACATTACTTTTTTCTTAATTACAGTATATAGATATATGTACACATACACATTGTCAGAAAAAGTGCAGTTCCATGTTTAATAGATGTGTGTTCAGGCCATTTGGCTCACTCTGTAATGCAGCATTGTGAATGTTGTAATTGGTTGTGCGGTGTCTCTGTTGATGCATTTGTTTGCGTTCCTCCTCGCTGGTACATGACGCACGGTAGATGGCAGCCAATCATCCTTTATCTGAGCCCTATAAATGCTGTTTGATTCTTTGTGTAATACTGACTGTTCCTTCTCCTTCCAAGTCGATGTTCTACTGTTTGTTTTTTTAAACATACCAGTGCTGTATCTTGTTCTTTTTTTCTCCAACTCCAATTAGTGTTATCTGACAGAAAATCCAGATCGTTATTTTATATGAGTAAAGCTGTGGGTATTACACTCCCTTGGGGCCAAATACACATGAAAAAAATACTTAATGTGTGCCCCCCTCCCCTCCATCTGTGCTGCGTTGTTTATCTGCTCCAATGCCAGCATGATATAAATTGTGGAAAATTGTGTAATGTGAAAGCAACAGGAGGTCTTTGACTGCTGTATGGTTCGCATAATGATATCGTGGACAAATACAACATTATAGCTCAAGTTGTCAGACCCAGAAATCACTGATGTATGTGTTTGTGTTTTTGTAACGCACACTGTAATTGAAAGCTGACTGCCGTCTTCTGGAGCTTCGAGTTGAACGTGAATTCAGCATGCTGGGGATAAACGATGGGGCAGGCAAACTGAGGATGCCGTGGGAATTGTAAAACTTTAACTAAAGTTCATCAAAGAATAAACACAAACATCAATGGGAGGCAGAGGGAAGGTCACACTCACAAACAATAATGGCAAAGTAACTAATAGTAACTAAAACCTGCATTTTTGCCTGGAGTGTCTCCCTTGTGGAGTATGAAAAAACACACCCAGACATTGAATCGTACAGCCTCTCAATCCACAGCCCCTCCCTGCTCCCCTACACAGACACAAAAGCGACATTTACACTGCCTATTCAAGGTGCGAATATCACGCCGTTATACCACCTCGCCTCGATCTGTACATAACGTCTGATTGCGGAAACGGGGGACAGAGTGGTCTCGACTCTGAGCCAGGAACAGAGGAGGTAACAGTGCAGAAATGAGGTCTGTGTAAAGCCAGAAAGACGTGACCATGGGCGGCGTGACTGCGATGTTTTGACGACGTGTTTATGAATGCGACCCATTTCTTTGCCCTGTTACTCATTGCCTTTTTTCCCTTTTATTTTCAGCAGAAACCAAACCAATCTGCTGAGTTTTCAAAGGGTCATTAAGCTTGTAAAGTCTGACTGATGTTGATACAAGTTTCAAAGAGCTAATGTCAACTGAAAACATCAGTAAAACAAAACTGTAGACTTCATCACGTGTTTTAGCTTAAAGGCATCATCTGACTCTGACTCTCTGTCAGCAGCTCCTGTTAGACCCCGCATGTTTCATTAGTAACTTTGACCGTTTTGCCTTTGAGCTTCTCTCCTTCAGCCGTCGAATTGGTCTGATGAGAACAACAAAATATCAGTCTCTCGAGGCGGAGGAGCTCGTGCCGAGATGTGCGCTGGAACATGAAATATATAAATGGGTTGTACACAGTGGAACTCTTGGCGAAGAGACACGGCAACAAGGTGACAAATGGCGTCATGCGGGCCTGCTCCTGCGAGTGGAACATGCTCCAGAAGCTGACGGCCACGTAGGGGGTCCAAGCAATCAGGAAACCTGAGCTGATCATCACAGCCATCTGGAATAAGAGAAGCAGATCAAAGAGCATGAGAGGTGCAGGCAGGAATAAAGAGAATAAAACAGATGGGTGTGAGCATGAGCGGATTATGAGACAGTGGACCCCTGGGCTCAGATATGCAAAAGACCCCTCGTCCTCTCCCATACAGGAGCAAGACACGCAGGCTTTGTTGTTCATGTTGTACTTCCGCAGGGGCTTTTAGGCTTTTAGCCTTTTTATTGGACAGGACAGCTCAAGCGTGAAAGTGGGAGAGACGGTTATGACATGCAGCAGAATCAAACCCACGGCCGCTGCAGCAAGAACATAGCTGTATACATGGGGCGCCAGCTCCACCAACTGAGCTACTGGGCGCCCTAATTTGGCAGATTTTACGAGCTTTTCATTCTTCATTTTTTGATTGTTTTGGCTGTGTTCATGCATATGGCTTACATTTTTTTCGAGGTGCAATAAGAGATTAATTAATTAGTCCCACAACGGGTAAATTTGCATTATTACAGCAGCAAACTGACCATGATAAATAAAGCAAAAAGAACATTATCAACAATAGGATGCAAATATTCAACATTTAAAAAAATATGTACATATATTACAGTATCTACAATTGCACATTGCAAAATATTTGATGCTATGATAATAAAATTCTAGGAATTATGTTGCTTTGCTCTCATGCTGAAGATTAGATAAGAAGATCAGTACCACTTATTTCTTATCTCCTTTATTTGTTTTATCCCTGTACATGAAATATGAAGCTGCTGAGCACATAGACTGGAAACAGGAGGAAACTGAGTGTTTGCTCTGTCCACCAATAACAAAAACACCTGCGCACATGATTTTCATAGCAGGATGTCGAGCATAAAGCTGCTGTGTCACATCGAGCACTGCTGCAAAGGATTTTATGTTTGGGTTCATTAAACTGATGGCGTAGATAAACGAACAGTGCTTTAACGTCTGAAGTGAATTAAGTCTGAAGTGATATGTTAATGAGCAGTAACAGCTCAGCCTTTCAGCACCAGTTATGGTGAGCAGTATGATTAGAAATCATTGTGTTACCATGGCGACGTGAGGCCAACACAAATAGCATGCCATCCATCTGGTAGGCAATTGAAATCCAGATAAGGTCGGGTGAAAATTAGCCGCAACCCATCTATTTTTCCTTGAGGGATTCGACTGTCTGTCATATTATGTAAGGAATTAAAATGGGAAATGATCCCCGATGAGCAGCAGAGGGGCGTGTTTATTAGCGCCCCTCACCAATTAGCGGTTTCCACTTTCCATTCTCCAGTGCAGTTCGTAAAGAATTTCAATATCATTAGTGTTTTCATCTTCTTGTCAAGGAATGTTAAAGTCTGCGTAAAGTCAGAGTTTTCTTTCTGAGCTCATTATGTATGTTAGAAAATGTTGTAAATGGAGAAAGAAAATATTTAAGAGCTGAAAGGTGGAGTTACCACATTTGTGTCTAGGACTTTTTGGCCTGAAATCTTCGTTTCTGTATGTTGTTAAGTTTAGTTCCCTCTTCTATGTAAAGCATCCTTGGGTGCCTTAAAAGCCGATGTGGGCTGGGCACAATTAAGTGCATCACACTTAAACTAATCAGTCAATCTATTATGTAAAAAATTAGAGTGCTTAGAATGAGTTTTGTTTCATATGTTTAAATGCCAATTTTGATACTTTAACAAACCGTCTGAGCTCTTTCAGTATAGTAAATGTATAAATAAACGTCCTACTATAAATTAAAGAAAACTCCGTCCGTCTGTCTACATCCAAGAAATAAGTAGATTAAGAATTTTTAAATTTTTTTTAAATAAGCCACATTTCTGGCAAACTATATTCATGATTATCATAATAAGATATTGAAAATGATGTCACAAATGTTTTTTAGCATGTTTTTCAGTGATATCCTTGTCTGTTTGGGTTGTTTTTTTGTTTGTGTTTTTTTTTTTACTTTTCTGACTTTTTGTGCTAATTTTCAAGTAATTTCTCTTATACTTTTTTTTTGGGTGGGGTGGGGTGCGTTTTTGAAAGATATCAAGCCAATTTTTCTCAAGTTTTAAAGTTTAACCAAAGTAACTTAACATCAAGTACATCATTTGTGACGGTGCTAATTCGTTAGATATCATTTGAACGGTTGTATGAGAATACGCTGCCGTCATTACCACCAATTCTCTGAAGATGCTTGTGATTTCCCTGTACCCGTGTGGCTAGCACATTTTTTTTTTTGAATTACGTTAATTTTGCAGAGAGGCACATACATTGTGCCAAATGAATGTATGTATTCTAATTTAAATATGAGCGCCACAGCAGGGAGATGCTGTTTGCTTAGCAGCCCAGTTAGTCCCGCTGAGCGAAACGGTGCATTTATGGACCACCTAATAGATTAAAACTACCTTGAGTGACTGGGGAGAAGGAGCAATACACTGACATACACCTGCTTTCCTGCAAGTGAAAATATGGAAAATTAAGCATTACTAAGGAATGCACATCAGTGATCGATGGAACGTGTTGAATCCAGCTCTGCCTGACTGATTCATAATTAACTGGCACCTATATGATAAACAAAAATGCATTTCTGTGAGAAAACACAGTTAAAGTGAAAGCCACAGGTATAAACACACTCAGGCACATGTGCTCAACAGCCGTATCCGCGGGGCATTGGCTGCTGCACAAACAAATCTGTTGTGTTCACAGAGGCCCAGATGTGTAAAAGCGATGACCAGTCGGCGACCCTGCACGCTCTGTCAAGCTCAACGGCGGATCAGCCAGACACTTTTCCTTCTGATCTTTGTCAGTCCCCCTCCTTCGGTTTCCTGCAGCGTCACATCGCCTGCAGCATGGAGTCCAACCACAGGTACATTTACAAAAGAATTATGACCTTTGGCTTTATTTTCTAATCTGCTGCAAAAACACACAAAAAATCATCAGTTTACACTATATTTAAATATCTGCTCCTCTTTAGCTTCCATAACAGCTGATGGAGGCAGCGGTAGAGCAGCCGCTCCACCGTTCAGTGGACTAAAATGATTTTCGGTGTTTTTGATATAATGGCTTCAAATCCCTGTTGGCAAAGGCGTTCTTATGGCAAGGTTAAGCGGTGGAAATATTTTAAATATAGTGTAGGCAACACTTGAACTGATACTGATTTTTTAAGGTGGCTTAAAACTGATCAAGCAAGGCAGAATTTTCACAGCGTTGTTTGATTATATGTACGTGACGCAGCGTTTTTCTTCCCCAAAGTTATTGCAAATAAACAGTTGTGATTGTAATGCGATTTATATCATAGACTGTATAAATAATATAGGTAAATACAACTAGCTGAAAGGCGGCATATCTCCAGTCGGACATACTTGTGTCGATAAATGGATTCTCCCCCTGTGCTTGTATTCTGGAACAGGAACAGTAGTCCAGTTTAATGGTGTAATTACAGCGTGTTATAGCTTATAACAGTACTCCACTGAACTGTAATTGTAAACATGCCAACTTTCAAATTCAAGTCAGTACTCGCACTTTGACAGACTCATGAATATGCGCACACACTTCAGCAATCGCACACTTGTAGATGTATAATTTAAAGATAATGCATACACCGGGGGCTTACGGATCACATGCGGTAATCAACAGTCCGCCATCACCTCACACGAAAGTGGTTTCACATATCAAGGAAGTGATAAGAGAAGGATTTGTGCCATTCTCCTAAGAGGGATCACTCTTTATCGCCTTCATTCTTTGATCTGCGATGAAGTGTTTTTTAGTTCTAGTCCGCTGATGGTAATTGATGTCAGTGCCTGGACCTTACACCCACTCTGTATTCACAAGGGGCAAATTAATTAATGAAAACTCTCTTGAGCTTCTGTATTTCTGTTATGTACAAAAGTCCCAAAAGACCAACACTGAGTTAATCTGCTACCAAGCATTACATTACATATCACATCTGGAGCTGACTGTGTCATGGTAAATGGTAAATGCACTTATATAGCGCTTTGCTAGTCTTAATTTTCAAGCAGCAACTGCTCACGGTTCATATTTTTGGTTTGTTTGGTTTTGAGTGGCAATAATTAAGTCTTAAGTCTAACTTGCCTTTAGGCGTAGGAACCCTGCTAACTCGTTTTTGAAAGAAATCAAGCCAATTTGCTCAGGTTTCAAAGGGTAAATACATTTTTGGCTAAATTTTTATACAAACTTAACACAGCACCGGAAATCCATTCCTGTGCCACCCTCGAGTATAACGACAGGGCTGGCGGGCAGAGGCGCCGCGGCGTGAACGGTGTCTGTGTGAGCAGAAGTTCAGTGAGTTCACAGTCATGCACAGGTAGAGGTAGGCAGCGTGGCGCATTATTGCTGCTTCTCTTCTTATAGGATTAGTTGGTGTAAAAGATTCTGTATCATGTGTGATTCCACTTCTGGAAAATCCAGCGGTGAAGGTTAATCAGCTCAGTGTACCTGCAGCAGGTGGCTGACGTGGCTTCACATCAGAGGAAGGTTGCTGAGTTCAGTGTGCGACACAAATGTAGCAGCTTCATGTGGACTCTGTTTACACTGTGGACCAAATCTGATTTTTCCTCCCTGTGACGCACATATGATTGTTTAATGACGGGTTTCCGATTTGTGCAAAATCTAAACACAAATTGTGAGAAATCGTTTCAACTGAATGATGTTATAGGACTTCTCCTCTGGCAATTACATCCAAAGAAGCATGACGATGGATGTTCAACACATCAGCAGCTTTATTTCTATTGCAGCCGCCGCGCGAGCCGTCATTATTTCCAATCAAAGGCGACATAGGCGTGTTATGAGATCGATAAAGGAAAGGCGAGCCCCTTGGGAGCATGGGAGCGGTCACGTATGAGGGATTTCTGGGAGCTGATAGTCCACGATTTCACAGAGGAATTGTGGATTCAAAACTTCCAGATGATGCTCAACTTTCTCAGAGTTACGTGATGCAATAACAGCTCTTGTAGCTCCTGCTGCATCATGAGGGAGCCATAGCATCATGTGACCCATAAAAACCAAAAAAGTGTTTCCATTGCAATTTTGCGAAGTAGGGATTTTCCATATCACCTGAAATATCACCTCATGGGAGCGGGAAAACTTTTATTTTGCAATAAATGGGAGTTGTTTTTTTTTTTTTTTTTAATTATCTAGATATTATCTTATCTAGCACAAATCACACAGAGTTGATTTTTTTCAAATCAGATTTGGGTGACTTTCGTATTTTGCTCTGAATCAGATACAGATCTGATGTTTTGAAATCTGATCTCTGCCTGAACAGCCATGTGACCTGTATTGGAATTCAGTGCGACTTCTACGTCATCCTATGACATCTTACTATGAAAATTAAATATCTTAATAATTATATATTATGTACAAATTCTGTTAAAGAATTATTACTATTTAATCACTTTTTTCATGTAATTTCCTTGTGTTTTGTGTTTATTTTCAGGCACTTTTCTTGTACTTTTTATGAATTTCTTGCAGTTTTTGGGGTTCATTTCTTAAGTTGCTGATTGCTTTCTTCACGTTTCTGGAAAAAGAGACAGTTTCCTCAGATTTTATACAATAACGTGAAAAACAGGCTTGCAGTGTGAACGTAGTGACGGATGTATTCTCTATGGGAACATGGTGGTTTTGTTGGTTGTCCAGTCGAGTGATTGTGGTGCATTTCACACTGCTAAAATTTTGTATTATTACCTGTAATCATACAGCAGTATATATAAATATGCTCTGTTTTAATACAGACACTAAACAGCCCTCAGACACAGATGCTCTCCTCCCGTCTATCATTCCTCTTCAAAACTCCACACAAAGCAGACTTGGGGTTATTTACTCGTCAGCCTCAGTGGCGTCCAGCTGAGCTGAGCTGAGCTGTAAGAAAAATATAACATAATGCCGGCTTCATCCTTTGAGCATCCTCTCTCGAGGGCGTTCACGTACAAAGCTTAATCTGATCTTTATTTGTCTTGGTTGTGCTCCAAAAGCTGCTTCAAGTGAGAAGAGGAACCAGACGGCGAGGTGATTACCTGCTATGATCTCACAAAATCAACACATCCTGTTTACTTGGATATCACTTTTATGTCCACGCTATTCAAACAGATCCGTACGCCTGTTCTTTGTCCAGATATAGCCAGAACATCGCTGTAGTTATTGACGAGTGTTTCCGCCTTAGTGTGATGTCTGTACGAACACAGCTTTGAATACAAATACTCAAAAGAGCATAATGGAGCACAAATGCCTCCACTTGACGGCACATAAAAAAAGTATAAAATGAACCAGGCTGCTGCCGAGAAACGTCTCTCAGCTTCTGTATTTTTTTCATTTGAGAGATATAAAATGTGAATTTATACGCCGCAATTGATAATTCTCATTTACAATGTGGTTGGCAACATATTGAAGGGTTCAAAAATAGATATCACTGATTTCATTTGTTTTTATAAATTGATTGTGTGCACGCAAGCCAAGGCATATTAGTCACATTTGTATTGTGACTATTGTTTTTTTTATTAGTATTTTGAAGTTTTAAATTGTATTAAATCTTATTATTTATTTGCACTTAACCCAATAACACCTGGATTTTATTGTTTTACTTGTTCTGTATTCAGACAGCTTTCAAAAGCATTTAAACCTGTAAAATCTCAGAAAATTAGTTTGATTTCTTTTGAAAAACAAGGGGATAAAGGTAGTGAGCAACCTGGCAAGAAATGTTACACAAATTGCCAATAAATGACTTAAAGGTGACAAGAAAACAACCTGAAAATTAGCTGGGGTGTGATTATTAAATATTAGATTCATAGTGAACTTCTAAAAAATATCTTTATTATTCTTATAATTATATATTTAAAATTGTCTACTTTTTCTGTCATGTTACCTAATATAGGCCAAAATATGAAGAAAAAAAATGTATTCTTGTCCTTTGCATGTACAATAATAATACTAATAATGATATTATAAACTTTATTTAAGTAGCACTTTTTGAAACAATAATTACAAAGTGCTTTTCAGACAAGCAACAGATTAAAAAACAAGGCACCAATAAAACAACAATAAAGTTAAAGAAATAAAATAAAATATATGCAGTATTAATTGGACTATCTGCATTTCAAGCATAATGTTGTACGATTTCTTGTCTCGTGAGAATGTTTCAATCAGTGGAAGAACGCTAAAGGGACAGAGTCAATACAGCATTGATCGTCTTATTGAAAAAAGATCGATACTAAACACCAGGGGTCATTGACTATATTTGTCCAAGGGTCAAGATTTTTCTCGCAGACTCTTGGGGGCTGAACCAAGTACTTATTATTTTTATTATTTTATTTTTTAATGATAAAATAAAATAATTGTAAAATTAAATACAATGATGTGTTAAATATGAGCCATGAATTTGTCCCCATTCTTGCATGAGGATATTTGACTGGGTCCAAACCTTTGAATGTGTCCACTTTACACAGTTGACTGGCACTTAGCACCGCAGTGTGTGTGTGTGTGATAGTCAATATGTTTACATGCGGATAAGCCGGGCTGCAATCATAGGAGAATCGATTTATTGACGAAGTATGCCCGACTCTGCTGCGGATGGTGGAGATAAGCACTCCTTCAGCGAGCTGAAATTACCCTGTATTATTTATACAGTCTATAATAAAGACTGAATAACTATCATAACTGTTTATTTACAATATCTTGGGGGAAGAAAACATCCTCGTCAGGTGCATATAATCAAAAGGCGCTGAGGATTCATTGATGAGTTTGAAGCCACCTAAAGAAATCATTATCAGTTTAAGTATATGATATATTTCCAAGATTTTCACTGCTTTACCTTGCCCTGAGACAGCCCTTATCGACTGGGATTTAAAGCCGATATATCAAAAACACGAGACTTCATTAACATAAACTTAAACAGATATTGATTTTTTTAGGTGGCTAAAATATGTTTTGCTGCGGCCTCATCCACAGCAGCACGTGGATAAACTTATGTGTCGAGGTTGTGGGACTGTACTTTATTTATCGGAGGAGGAGGGTGGCTGGGGTGTGGGTTTTTTATTTAAAATAAATATGAAATACTACCTTACAAAGTTGTATGTCCCTCACCTAAGCCAAAATTAAAAACACAAGTCCCTTGTCAGAACTTAATTATGTTAAGTGCCTGACCTGTTTTGCAGCACCCTTCTCCCCCTCATAAACAACAAACACACCCCTATCCGTAAACACCGAGGGAGGGCAGTGTGGCGACCAGGTGCACGTGAAGAACGCCTGGTCCAGTTACGGTCCAACTTAGGCATGCACATGACGGAGAAAGTAAAATTACAATTGCATTAACTGGTTGTGTTAGTCATTCTTCGCGAAATTCTTGTTAGTCTGATTTCAGTTGGACTAACATGTTTACATATATTTTAAAAGTCCTCTTTTAGTCACACTAACACAAAAATGAGACTTTTTCTAGCATCATGTGAACATACTGTGTGACAGAGGGAGGGGCGGGGGAGGGAGGGAGAGAGAAGGTGGAAGGTGGACTATTGCAGTTTACGTCATTAAGTTAAAGGTTGCTAAGAAGAGAAAACTGCTAGTTATCATAAACACCAGAAGCTTTCAAAAACAAACAGACCTGGTGATTTAAACTGATCAAAAACTGAATAAAGCTGTTTCAGTTTAAAAGTCACCTTTTTCTAAGATAAATAGGCATCCAGGCGTTAAGGAGTTTTCACTGAAAGCCAGCTTATGCACAAAGGTTGCTTCTTCTCCAAAACAAACAGATCCAGGGATTTTAACCACTAAAAACACTGAATAAAGCACTTTTAACGATGGTGGTGCAGCATAGCTATCTCCACAAGCTACCTGCTTCCTTTCTGTGTGGATACAAACGACTCATTTTTAAGGTACGGAGAACGGCATTATTCTTATTTTCAGGTGATTACACACTAAAGAGTCTTATTATATCACTTTTCATTCCTGCCAGTATATCCCCTGAAAAACTACATACACCTCCTTTAAACTGCACAGGGATGGCTACTGAATTTGAGTGATATGGCACAAACCTATACCTAAAATATTTTAAAAACCAGCCGCCACTGGTCTTATACTTACAAGAGTGATTTTCTTCTCCACATTGCCGTATTGGAAGTTATTGTTCTGGATGGCTTGGTAGGCTCTGTGCAGCTTCCACGCAATACCAAAATAGGTGAAGAGGATGACCAGACAGGGGAGGAAGGTGCAGAGTACAAACAGAGTCATGATGAAGGTGGAGTGGTTCATGGACTCCCCATATCCGCTCCAGTGTATCGAGCAGGCGAGCCCAAACGGCTCCGGGCCGTAGCTGCCCCAGCCCAGCAGAGGAAACGAGGCCCACAGGCTGCCGTACATCCAGATCACACTGATCATGATACTGATGGTTCTCCTCTGGAACTTGATACCTGAGCACAAACACATTTCAAATTGTGTCAGTATGTTGCATCTTTGTGTAACTAAACCGTAAAAATTATGGATAAGAAAACCACATGAGATGGCGTCATTGTCACATACTGCAGAAATACAGTTTTCTCAGTTTTAATAATTTTCTAAAATTCTCATCCCTCAAACTGTTTTTTAAATGCCTTCAATGCCCTCTGCTGTGTGTGTATATATATATATATATATAGAGAGTCATTTCTAATAAGTTCTCGCAACTTTCAGGGCCATGTCTTGTCAAGATGCTCATTGCTTTTTTCGGTGTTGAAAAGCTAAAAGTAGCACGCTAGCTGACGGGCGTGGGGTCAACGCTGCATACTTACACCAGCATTAAATGTTTACTCTGGTGACATTTCAGGAATGTATGAAGAGATGAAATATTACATAATTTCTATAGATGTTAGATTGGATAGGAAACTTCTGCTCTTTGAGTGAAGAATTGGAGCGATAGTTTGGATTCTCTGAGAGCTAATCTGCACACAAACATAATCATTAGATCTTAAAGCGAGAAAAGCTAAGCACATAAAGGGGAGGATGGGAGGAGGAAGCTGTGGCAGCCGATGGTGTTGGCGTTTCTTATCAGCACTGACAGGTGTTAAGTTGCAAAACCAACTATGTCAGTATTGGTTGATTTCTTCTGGAATTAATTAAATGCCAGGATTTTTTTTTTTTGTGTACGTCAAATGCAAATAATAACTGATTTTCCTGGTACAGGGTTACGTGGGGCTGGAGTCAGTCCCAGCTGACATTTTGCAAGAGGCAGAGGTCACTCTGGAGAGGTCACCTTGAAACAACCTTTCATTGGACTACGGGAGGACGCCAGTGGACCTGAAGAAAATCCACAAAAACATGCAAACTCCACACTGAAGGGCCCCTGCCGTCCAGCGGGTAAGAGGATGATTATTGTTCTGATTATTTGGGATGTCCTCATCAAGTTTTTTTGGCCCCCAATCCAGATAAAAGTCCGATCAGAGTCCTGATCTGATACTTGTATTTACCTGGAAAACACGGCTGCACAATGCTCACTTTAAAGTTATTGAAATCATTCCAGTGTTTATGCAATACGAGGAAAAATGTCTCTGTCAACAAATGTCTTGTATCCTAGAATTATCCTCAAATTTGAGAAAATCTTTAAGTCCTAGAAACATCCTAAAATCCCAGACACATGCTAAAATCTTAGAAATGTTTTAAAATCTAAGAATTGTCCTAAAATCTGTCCTACAATTCTGGAAACATCTTAAAATCCGAGAAATGAACTCAAATCCAAGAGACACATATGGGGCCGCTGTGACTGGCCTCATGTCATTCTGCAAAAGTGACCTCCAAGCAAAGCAAATATCCCTGTTATTCAGTCTATACAGGGCTTTCTTAGGATGCAGAAAGAGACACAAATACTTGATTTGATAGATCAGTAATTTCCTGCAGGTAAAGTCCTTACAGAAATTCCAAATATACTGTTTAACATGACTTGAACAAATGAACATCGGTGCAAATGTCCTTAAAGGCATCAGCTGTATCTGTTATGCAGCAGACTATGATGTGCATGCTGCTTACTTGGGATCCCATTAAAACCAACTGCACCTCCCAAAAACAAGGCTTGTTCAGCTGAACAAAGATTCAACACAGAGGTAGTCAAACTATAACACATCAATAAATCACAGGTGTAAAGAACAATCAGGTACTGATAGCTAAATTACATTTGACTCTGTTACATTTAAAGGGTTCACTTCCATCAATGATCCTTGTCAATACACTGCTGAGGTTTGTGATTGATGACCACCTGAAAGGTTTATAGGAAAGAGTTTCTGGTTCAAAAAGATAAGAGACTTTCTTCACCATTTGATGTCCAGCTCTGCTTGAGGAGCTTAATCCCTGCGGCCTTTGATAAGAATGACCTCAAACATTGGTTTCTTTATGCCGGCTGGTGTTCAAATATCAACAGTCTTCCTCCTGAACTGCTGACTCGCCTTTAAAGGAGATCAGAGCAGTTTTTAATGAACTAACCACAGAAACAAATACCCCCCTCTCATCAGTGCTCCTGTCAGCTCCGACTCTTTCCTCTCCATTCATCCGTGACCTTTCCCCCGTCTCCTGCTAGAACGAGAATGCCCCCTGTGGCTGATGCGCTGTAACAGTGTCATGTGGCTCGGTCCAGGCCACGTTTTTTTATTTCGGGGCCGGGGCTGTGTATGGTCACAGGATTTTGTGTCGTGCTGTACTGTATATCATCACAGCTGTGATTCAGTCGCAGGGCGAGGCCACATTTACAGTTAAACGCGGCAACGGGTAATGATTTGTTTGTTCATCTCATAATTTTTTTGGGTCCGCTGACACAAATAGTTCCTCAGCTGCTTGACGTGACAGCTGCTGGCTGCAGACTGGCTTGCTGCTTCGTTAGTTAGCTCTACATGTTATGTGCAGGGCAGCAGCTTAGTATCATGGACAATTATCTGTGTGTTTCAGCTGAAGTAAGAGTCTGAATCCGAAGTATTTTTGAGGTGAGTCAAACACATCGCCACATTTCTGGCGGTAGCTGTTGTGTCGGTAGGTAAGTCAGCACATTATTAGCAGTGTTTGTGGCGACAATACCTGATATTTTAAGCCAAAAATGATATTTTTCGAACCATAACCAAATATTTGTTGTTTTTTGATTTGATTTATTTAGCACATATTAAAGCAACAATCTTATAGAAACTGAGATATTTAGTGGAAACCCAGAAAACCTTCAAGGGGTTTGACAAGTGCGATTCCCCATGAAACTATCAATCAGTGCCGACTCTCCCAACACTGATAAGAAAAAAAGTGCAGGCAGATGAGGGCAGAGATAATTATGTAAGAAAAAGAAGAAGAATGATTCGTCCAAATGTAACATATCCATGTTTTGCATTATTCTGGTGATTAGGCCATGAAGATATTTTTGCGAGAATTGACGAAAAGTGTCTTGGATTGGAATAGCTGTCTGCTATTAAATCCCAGCTGAGATTACGCTACCTGTCTTGGGTGGACTTCCTGTCACCAGGTACCTGACCATCCCCATCACGGCCAGAGTCATGATGCTGGTGACGCTGAAGATCATTCCCATCAGGCCGTAGTAGAGGCAAGATGTATCGCCTCCAATCCAGGCGTGGTTAAAAGCTGAGGCGATGGACAGAGGGTACATGCTGAGGGCCATGCCGATGTCCGTTACCGCCAAGTTGACCGTCAGCAGCTCGGGAGCTTTGAGCAGGGTGAGACGGCGAGCTGCGCTGACCAGGACCGCCGCATTCCCAAAGATGGACAGGAGAGCTGCAGGAGAGAAAATCAAAACAAGGAAAGCGACATCTCAAACAAATGGAAAGCAGGTAAAAGTGCATACAGTTTGACTGACGAAACAAAAACAAGAACAATATATAAAATATGCAAAAATGGATCTTGAAAAATAAATTAAGTAAAAAAAACATAGAATATGGATAGCAAGACTCTGCTTAAATACCAGACTACAAAGATGAAGTATGAATATTTTCAGCTTTCCTTTAAAAATCGACTCATCCCTTTGTGAGATTTGCTTGATCTCATCCATCACTGGAGGTCAAAAGGTCGTGTCAGTGACAAAACAACCACTCTGGGTAAAGTAAGGACGTTCTGTGGGGACAGTGTCCAGGTAGAGCTCGAGTTAGAAGAGGTTTCAAATGTCTACACATCGCTCACATGGGAGACGTTGGGCCTCAAGCAAGATGCCATATACCATCAAATCTTATTTTATTTTTGCTCGTATCCAGGATTTTTTCTTTTTATGTTAATACCCGTTGATTTCTGGGATTCACGAGTAATTTGTCATATTTACTATTATCTATCTATCTATCTATCTATCTATCTATCTATCTATCTATTTATTTCACAGTAAAAACAAAACAACAGAACAATGACAACATAGAAGCAGATTGTGCAGGTGAGATACAGAAAACCCCTTTAGGCTTATTAAAGAATCTCATCTCAAAACGACACAAAGGATCAATAAAGTATAGTAAAAAAGCCTATATGAAAAAGCAAAATAAAATAACAAATAAAATCTTTTCGAAGGTAAGAGAAAATTTTACAAGCTGGTAAAAGCTGTTGACATCCATGGTGACTCACCTGTTGTTTAAAAATAACTTGACATGAGATTCTGATGCTTCTCTCGCCCTTTAACGAAGATCCGGATTCATTAGAGCACGTGGTTAAATTTCCCATTATCACATGCTTAGTCTATTGTCTTTATGTTCTCAACAGACAGTTTTATGCTGCTTTAACTGTTTTATTAATGTTTTTTCTGTGTTGTGTCTGCATGTAAGGAGCAGAAACTGTACATTTCCTGTGAAAAGACACAATGCATGTAACAAGAGTAAATTTACACGCTGTCTCCGAGTGTCCAAAACGGATGTTAAAGGGGGAACCTAGAGCATCATAGCTTGACATGTAGGGCCACTGACCAAGCATCAGTATTTGACGAGGTGCCTCTATAGTATAGGCTCATGGTGTCTAGATGTGGTATCAAACTTCTAATTTAACTCTCGGCAAGAAGGTGAATGAGTGTATTTCCTACAATGTGAACTGATTTCTTTAAGTTAGAGCTCACCTTATAGCTTTGTAACTGCGTCATTTAAAAAAAAAGACAGATACCAAACAGTCAAACTGCCTGCTAGGAAAGCTAATGCTCAAATTAAAGCTGAAACAGTCACAGAAACGATGAATTTTTGTATAGTTAGCACATTTTTCATGCATATTTGACCATAAGTGAGACCTCCGGTGCAGCATAAACAACATCCTGACTATTGAAAACTGATGTTGTTGGAAAATGTTCTCGCCTCATTACACGGTAGTTTCCTTGTGTATGAACCAGAGCTGATGTGGAGTGCATGTGATTAAAGTGCTCTCTCCACAATGTCATCCTAATGAAAAATAAAAGAAAGGAAAGAGACTATTTTGAATTTACTGATACAAAAACTTTGGTTCTTAACATCTGTAATCTATTAGTAGTAATGTGTAATCTAAATGATTGATTTTCACCTGTTTATAGTGAATCTTATCAACAATTATAAACAGGTGACAGATTACAGTGATACTGAAAATAGAACTGACTATTGATTATGAGATTACTGGGATAATTATGTAATAATGTTTACTCCATTTGAGAGATTGGTCGATGGGTTCTGGGTTCAACCGGCTTTACATAATATCTCTCTGTTACATAAGCTTAAGGGAATTTCATTGACACAGCATGCAATATTGTGCCGACATGTATTCATTTTTCAAACATCCTTTTAATCTATGAAAAAGCACATCAACTGCTTGTCCCCAAGCAGTCTTAATGGATTTTTCTCTCCCAGAGCAACCTTCATACCGTATTCATTCACTTTCTGTCAAGACGAGACATGCATGTTGTTAGCTGATTTTTGTGATTATGTCTGTAAAAATAAGTGCTTTTGGCAGCAGACTTTGACTGTAACTGTTGGAAAATAGGAGGAATAATTGTCAGTGATTTGAGCATGCTGACTAGATTCGTATAAGCTTTTGTTGTCGTAGCTGATCTGAATCCACAAGAAAACTCTCACAGAAGTTTACTGAGAAAATAATGGCACATACTGCACTGCACATAAAAATCCCTTGGGCTGACAGTCAGTCACTGCAGCAGATATATGGGAGTATTTAAGTATTTATGTAATCTTTATATAGCACTTTTCTTTTCTTATCAGCCACTCAAAGTGCTTTAAACACAGGCATCATTCATGTAATAGAGTAATACAGTTAGCTGTACAAGAACACACTGATTGTTCTAAATCAGAAGTATCAGAAGTTTACCAGGATTTGTCAAGGAGAGAGGGAAAACTAAATTAAATTAAAAAATAAAAAATCGGTTAACACGTGAAATTTTCATTCTTGCTCTACATACTGCTGTGAATTCGGTTTAAAAAATCTTCTTCTTAAGAGAATGGGGTTGACGCGCAGCAAAGGGCATCAGGTTTGAATCGAACGGAAGAAATATTCACATCCTTTACTTAAGTAAAAGTACTGATACCACCCTGTGAAAATACTCTGTTACAAGTACAAGTTCTGCATTGAACATTGCATTGGTACATAAGCAAAAGTAAGTAAGTGTAATCAGGAAAATGTACCTATGACATTAAAAGTAAAAGTACTCATGGCAAAAAAAATCAAAATTATTAGAAAAAAAGAAAGAAAAAAAAGGAAAAGTCAAAATGATGATGATGGTAACAATAATAATAATATAATAATTTTTATAATAATAATAATTTCTTAAATAAAATTGTATTTGTAGGAGCCTTTCAAACACTCAAGACAACCTTACAAGGGGGTAAAAAAACAACAACAGAATAACAAGAGATCAGTTAAATTTGGGAGACAGATTTACTCTGTACAAAATCATTTTTTATACTAAATTGTTATATATGTTTCGTTTGACTGGATCAAGTTCAAAAGGGATAAAACTGAATGTTCAAGCTCAAAAACGTGTTGCTGTGATGAAATTCGAAAACAAAAAAAGAGGTGTTACAGATGTTTCTGCAGCTCTTTTTGTAATTAAACTCCATATTTTTGCTGTTTATTTCCAGACTGTGCAGCCCTTTCTTTTATTTCTGTTCGCATCAGCGTCACATGAGCCAAAGCAACACTCTGACACTCAAATCAATTATGAACGCGTCACACTGAGATTTGATCGCCAAAGCGCTCATCCGCACAGATAAGTCAGAAGACTAAATGAGATTTTGAGTGACAGAGTTGAGTGCTGTTCATATGAACCTGTTGTTCCGTTCCACAGAATTTTCCACGCACACTGAATTTTGCTGAAATGTTAAATGTAATTATTGCTTTCAGCTTGTGAAAAGAGACACTGAGCCACATTTATCACCTCCAGTCCCGGCTCGACTCTCTCCTCCTGTACATCATCTCATTCGCCCAATCAGTCCTCTACTTAGAGTTTTGTTTCTTGTTTTTTTTTACTATTTATACTATCCTTTTTGCTCTTTTTCTATTTCTATTTTTTTGCTCAGTCGCTATTTCTAGTTCTAGTTCTGCGTCTTTTTTTTTTTTACTAATGATCTCTTTGCTGTATTTATCTTGTATTTTGCTTTGATATCCCTTTACTGCTGCAACATTGCAAATTGACCTGTCATGGGACTAATTAAGGATTATCGTATCTTATCTTCCTGGGGGCTCGTGGAGGAAGCAGTGTGGCGCCCACTTCCTGTTCACAAACTCTTACTATAGCAACACCAGAAATGAGTCCTAAAACCTGGAAATGATTTAGCATTTCAGCACCTCTGGTTTCTTTGTCTCAAAGTCAGTGTTTTTATTTATTTATCATTTTAATAGGTTTATGGTTAGATGTCTGAAATAAGATCTGTGGTTAGCTGAAAAGACTTTCACATTTTATTCTATGACATTAAATACGTCAGTAAATACCTCTCCCGTGAACTTTGAAACCTTTAGCTGTTTTGAATAAAGGCGGCTGCCAACAAGTTGCTAAATGAGACTACAGGACGTCATTACATCGAGCCATGCTGGATATAGTTTTACAGCATCGTAGAGACGGCGCCGCGACTGTAGTGTAGTTCGTTCACAACCTAACATTAGCTTTTTTACTTCTGGCAATTGCATTTAGGCTTCGAAAATCCAAAAGGTGGTGTTCATTTGTGAGGATTATCCCGCTGAAGCATCATAAATGTTTGTTTGCCACAGAACTTATTTTCTGTAATGATTCAAAATCCGATGAAAAAAAATCCCATAGGCTTTTTTTCCGCATTCGCCTACAGAAAAACTTCATTCCCCGAGCACTTTAATACAGCTAAACAGGGCACTAAAATAGGTGTCTTACAACATTTGAAGCAAGAAATAGGCATTGCTTTAACATAATCCTGATTTATTTTTGATCAGCCTAGATTTGAACTGCCTAGTTTTTCTCCTAAGTCAGCGAAACTCTGCTGGATAACGTGAAATACGTCATCTGGAAGAAGAATGTCGAGGCATAGGTTCGATGGAGAGAAGTTACCACAGTTCATCTACACACTGTTCATATAGAAAGCTGGTTGAGAGTGTCTCTTTAGTTAAATCATTTCATTAATAATTACAGTAATGGACATTAAAGTCCCTTCT